>NW_024524489.1:8096688-8696688 GCF_017590135.1 Pyrgilauda ruficollis | reverse complement strand
CAGGGTGGGACAAGATGGAAGCAAGTCCTAGGCACAAATATTCTGCTGAGAAGAATTTTCTGATGTGCTATTTAACATTTGCCTTCATTCCATATAATTTAATTCCCTTCAGGTCCATGCCTACATCATCAGTTCCCTAAAGAAGGAAATGCCCTCAATGTTTGGGAAAGACAATAAAAAGAAGGAGCTTGTTAACAACTTGGGAGATATTTATGCCCGGATTGAACGGGAGCATCAGATCTCACCAGGAGACTTCCCTAATCTGAGAAAGATGCAGGTAAGCAGTGGCATCCTGGCAAACATCCAAGGAAAGAGCATTAGAGTAACTGCAGGGAATACAGCAGAGCCATGCAGACATTGATTGTTGCCACCTGTGGGAAAAGCCTGCTGTAATGTTGAAATGTGTCTTAAAATATATGCAGGCTATATTTGGGCATGAGCACTTCTTACACAAAGAGCTCATGTGAAGCATTACAGTTTCACATTCATTTCTCATATCTTTGTCTGAATAGCACTTTTACAGCAGATGATTTCTTCTGTTTTTCTTTATTTTTAATTCCATGTTCCATTTGCAGATTTTTCAGGCCTAAGCAATTTATAATAAAAGGAAAGCTGTGTCCTGAAAGGGCTGCATATGCCACATTCCTCAGTACTATATTTGTCTTCTACTTCACTCTTTGTTTCTAGAAAGATAGAAAGGAAGGTGTAAAAACTTAAAGCCCCTTTTCTGTTTTAAGCAGAGAAGCAAGACTTTTTGTTCTGCAGACCAGAGATCTGGCCCAGTGTTCACACAAGTCAAAAACTTCAAAGGACCTTGGATCAGAGCCTTGTATTGTACATTCAAGCAGTGCTGGACACTGCTGCATTGCTGTGTGGCTTCAGTCCAAGCAAAAACCTGTTCTGAGTTCTAGCTCTTGAGGTTGCTAATAGTTACCTATGGAAAACAGCATTTGCCTATTTAAAATATATTCTCCCTAAATTGTTGGGAATGAGATCTGTGGGGTGTAGCCAATAGATCTCCTTCACTGCTTGATAAAATGTGTGTTAAAAAAACCCTGTATGAATCCAGTTGGAGTGAATAGTGTGGATTTAATGAGTAGAGGGTGAAAGATAAAGCTGTAGTTCTTTGCAGGCCCTCCTCAAAGCCCTTTTGCATAACTGTGAAATTACAGAATCTGAGCCATGCTGTAAAGAAGAGGCTCACCACCTCTTAGATGTGTCTTGATGGCATCTGAAAGATGCACTGCATGGTGATGAGTACCATGGTCTTTTGCCAGGTGGCCTGTCCTTCCCAGAGTGCAGAAGGGGGAGGGAGTGAAGAACACTGGCTAGAGGAAGTAGCAAGAACACACAACCAGTTTGCCTTGAACTATTTGGTCATTGTCTGTAGGACTTAGGAGAGGATTAAAGTAAGAGCAAGGCCAGCCAGGGAGATCCCATCCCATGCTGAAAGCAGGGCTGTCAGAGGAAGGAATGCCAAGCTCCCCCTCCTCTGCAGTAGCAGGGTTTTGTGAACCGAGCAGCAGGCAGGCATCCCACTGTACACCATTACTCCACCACACACGGCCGTGTCGCTCACCTCTTGCTGTGTTGTCCCGTTTTAAGGATCAGTTGCAAGCCCAGGATTTTAGCAAGTTCCAGCCTCTGAAGAGCAAGCTGCTGGAGACCGTGGAGGACATGCTAGCCAACGACATCGCCCAGCTCATGGTGCTGGTCCGTCAGGAGGAGTCCCAGCGGCCAACCCAGATGGTGAAGGGAGGAGCCTTCGAGGGCACCTTGCACGGTCCCTTCGGGCACGGCTACGGAGAAGGCGCCGGAGAAGGGATCGATGACGCCGAGTGGGTGGTGGCCAGGGACAAGCCCATGTACGACGAGATCTTCTACACGCTCTCACCTGTCGACGGTAAAATAACTGGTGCCAACGCCAAGAAGGAGATGGTAAGGTCTAAGCTGCCCAACACCGTGCTGGGCAAGATCTGGAAACTGGCTGACATCGACAAAGATGGCATGCTGGATGATGAGGAGTTTGCCTTGGCGAATCATCTCATTAAAGTCAAGTTGGAGGGTCATGAGCTGCCAAATGAGCTCCCTTCCCATCTCCTCCCTCCATCCAAGAGGAAAATAACAGAGTGAAAGGAAGGTTACAGGGGAGAGGAAAAGGGAAGGGGAAAATAAAAGATCTAGAAAAACATGTTTACTTAAATTATACCTTTAGATGTGAGATCACGTTTGGATTTGTACCTACTTTGCTGTATGAAGAACAAAATCTAAAGCAGAACAAAAAAGTCCAATCCTTCATGATATGCAATTAACTCTTCCAGTGTACTGTCCCTGCTTTCTAATGTGTAGTCTGTAAATATGAAGGTAAAGAAAGGATGTTGCAAACTAGGAGACTCTGTTAAGCGAGAGTAGAAGAAAACCTGAACAGGGCTGCATTTTTGGAGAGTGGAATGGGCACTTATAGAAATCTGCTAACTGCCAGTATCACTCCTGAGATTTGGCTGCACCTTCTGCCTTTTAATGGGTCTTGCAAAATTCAGGAGACTAAGAGAAACCACAAAGTCTTCAAGCTATTGGCCAAAACGAAGAGCATTTCCTAATGAACATAAGCCCACACTAAAATACTAGATACTAAACCCCAGAGTTAAGAACTTTAGGAACCTTGATTCACCGTTAAAATGCAAGTTTTACAAACGTTCCCTGTCCTTAAAGAAAAATACATCAATAAAATCTGAAAGAGCTCTGAACTGGGCAGCTGTAGTTCCTCATTGTTCACTGTGGGACAGGCACTCAGAGTTCCCCATCATCACTACCTCCCATTCAGTCCCCAGGGGAGATTTGTTCTGCAGGCCCAGCCAAGAGAACAACACTCCAAGGGAAGCAGAGGGAGGGGGCCCTAGAGGTGGACATCAGGTGGGTTGGAAGGGAGGAGCACCGCTTCCAGGTTCCCCCAGCATTTCACAGCCAGTGGGTAGTGTTTGCTCTTTGAACAGTGGTGGTGTCTGTGATTCCTGTGAAGTGACGTGTTTGCTCTCATCGCGCACAGTGAAAGCCACCAGGCCCCATTCTCAGCGTACAGATACAAACCCCACCCTGTCAGGGGGATCCGTCACAAGGGCAGAACACACAGGGGCACTGGCAGAGCTTGCTCTGCTCTGCCTCCACAAACCTAGCCAAGATGTCAGCCTCCACACACTCTCCTCACCACACAGTTACACTTGATCCCCTCCAGAACTTCTACCTTGAACCGAGACCTTCCCCACTTCTTTCATGCTCTAAGAAATTTTTATTTTCAAGACCCGATTTTAGCAGAAATCCCTCAACTTCCTATTTCATTGCCTAAACACACACGTGCGCGCGCACTCTTCTGGTTTTTGTTGTTGCTTTGGAGCAGCGTGTTGTTCCAATCCTGTTGTCACTTTATATAAGCTGAGCTCCTACTGTGATGAAAAACCAAGATAAGTATAACTTATTTTATATCTCTTGTGTTCATATTATATAGAGAAATATATTCTGTGTATGTAGGATGTGCTTCTTGCAGTACATTTATCACTTGTCTTAAAAATTAATGCATTAACCTTTTTTGTACCCTGGTCCTAAGACATTATTAAAAAAGAAAGGCCAGATCTGTCTACTTCTTTATACAGCAAAATGAAATGCAGCTGAAAAGATAAAAGAAAAAAAAAAAAGCTTATTTGTAAGTACAACAAAGGGAGGAGATTATGCTTGTGCACATCCCAAAGGTGCACGTACAGATCAGCCCAGCTGGACTCGGGTGTGCACTGCTCAATGTCTGGTTGACACCTGCAACATCTTTCTCTCTTGGCAGTCTAATCACAACCTCCGTACTTTCCAAAGCAAGAGGAATTGTACTCTTGATTCACCTTTTTCAATATAGCGGAGAGGTAACCACCACATTTCAGCAGAAGAAAGAATATATTGAAAGAGTTCCTTCCTGCCAGTCACAGAGGAGAATGCTGTGACTTTATCAAGAACTGGAATGGGTGCAAAACCCTCAGTCTTAAGTCTTACTGACTAATTCCATTTCTGTCTCTATTCTTTCTTTTCTGTAGATGTTCATGACAGTGATAGCTATCCCCAGAGTGGGACAGTGAGAGGCATGGAGTAAGACAGGGAGAGCAGTTAGGATAGTCCTGGGGAAGCGTTTGGAGGGAGGTATGAGCTGTAGTAGTTGGCAGAGTTTCCATTTAGCATCTGTATGGGATGAGAGAGGGGTGAGAGGAAATCATAGGGTGGAGAGCAAAAGCAATAAATGCAAGTTGAGGGAAAAGCCAGCAAAAGTGTGTCATTCCAGTGCAGCTACCCAGTAACCCCAGTTTAACTGTCCTCACAGGACACATCTGCTCAGGCTGTCCAGGTCTTCCTGAGGAATTTGCATCCATTGGACTCCAGCTGAGGCTGAGCAGAGCACCATGAATCAACCCTGCCTCTGTGTGGCCACTCATACAGCACATTGCTTGTGCCAGTCATGTCATGCTGAAATTTTAACTCCTTAAAAAGCAGAACATTACTGGTTCTCTCAAAGGGGGTGGGAGAAGGTGAGGTTTTAGCAGACTTTTCTTCCCTGTACACTCCAGCAAGGTGCTCAGGTAGGCAACAATTCATTGTGACAGCAATCAAACAGCTTTCAGGGCACATTTGTGCCTGATTGTTTGTGCATACAAGCTCCCAAGCCAAGCCACTGGCCTGTTGTAGGTGATAGGTTGGTTATCAGTGCCTGACTGCAGCTGTGCTTTAGACCAATCTCAAAGAAGGGCTCACTGTTACACATGAAACATTCCCTGTGTTGCTGGCAGCAGCAGCTACCCCCACACCATGGCTGGGGTATGCCAGCACATTCCACAGCTCCTGCCTGCTCCGTACACTGCTCCTCTCGTCCCTGAGCCAGCCTCTCCGGGATGTTCCCGCAGGATGCACCCAGAGGGGCCAGCAGGGCAGCGGCACAGAGAGCTCTGCCCGCACAGGTCAAGTGCGCGAGGCGCCGCCGGGAGAGGTTTGATTTCAACACCCCTCAGGAACCTCTTGGCACCGTCAGAGCGCAGCTTCCCCACTCGTGGTGGGGAGGGAGGAAAAAACACCAGCACTGCACTGACAAACACACCGTTGCTTAATAGGGTTGCACCAGGGACCCTGCTGCAGAGGGAGCAGGACAGCTGAGAGAGGCTGTGTGCCCAGGGAGGCTGGTTATGAACAGTCCTCTTCAGTCAGATAACTTCAACCAGCACATTTCACTTTTGCTAGGCTCTTCAGGAAATTTAAAACAAACAAAATCCCACTAAAATACCAAAGACCCACATCCAAGCTTAAACGCCCTGTTCTCTATACAGAAATACATGGAATCCTGTATCTCCACTATGGCCATGAGAAGGTGCATGTATTTCTCCATCCCCTTCCCAGATAGCAGCTGCAAATGCACACACCCCCTTTTTTTTCCCTTTTCCCTTCGGAGTTAGGACTCCCTGGGCAATCCCAGCCACCTGTATTGTTTCCCACATCTGTGGAAGGATGTGATTTCCCAAGCCCACCAGGACTCCAGGCACTGCACACAGGCCAGCCAGTGCGTGTTCCTGCCAGTTCACAGAGCCACGCTCCAGAGGCAGTTATCTGTGTCCAGCAGTGCTTCCTTTTTCCAAGAGCACTTCTCAATTACCGAACAAGATTTCCCCTGGAGGTTACACAGAGGAACCGATTCATTTGCTGTCTGTGGGTGGGGGATTTTATCATGTGAACATACCACTAGCACTCACTTCTCTGATCCTCTCATGTCCTTCTCTACCCATCCTCACACAGAAGAGCTTTCACAAGGTCACAAGAAGAACAAAGTTTGTTTTTTACACCTCTAAGTAGGAACTGCATTTGGTCTTCTCTCTGGGAAGGATCTAGAGCAGAAACATCTGTACCTACATGCTTTATGGGCTAATATATGAGGTTTTTGAAAATGAAATTCTCTCTACTGTGGAACATGACAGGCAGATTAGATCAACAGCGCTATACAACCATTTATTTGAAGGGAAGGATAATAATTACACTAAGTTCCTTGAATAAGGTTTCACAGGAGGTGAGTAGCTTAGCAAAAGGCAATTACTTCTAGGAGCTGGAATTTAGCCAGCATGCTGAAGTTCAGAGGGATTTTTAATCAAACAGAAAAGGTTAGAATCAGTTTTTCCATCACCTTAAGTTCCAACACAAACTTCATACAACAATGAAATTCAGATTTAAGTCTGGAAACTGTTCTTTTAAGTTGCTCCCCTTATTATGCCTTAATGCTTTGTCCATATGACAGCAGCCTTTGGTTAGTGAGCAAAAGTTTTGGGTTGTTTGACCTTACAGAGAGGGACAGTGTTCCTACAAGCACAGCTGGAGCTGCAGACAAGCTCCTCTAGAAGATCACTGCAGATCATGCTACACATCTTACATCATTGAGAGTTTCCACCTCTGCTATTGTTTATCTCATATTTCTTTTATTATAGAGAGAAGTTGTGGCTCCACAGGCTTTGGTAAATCAGGGGACACAATAGATTATTTAAGCCCTTCCTAGATACAGAAGTCCTCAAGTCCTTCAAAGCTGGCACATGGGTAGGAACACTCATGCAGAACAGCACTGAATTACTCCAGAGGAGCAGCTCGACAGGTAACACCCAAGTTATTTTTGTGGAGTTTTCATAACATAGCATAGCATCTATTATTTTCTGTTCTTTCCCTTTCCTTCCTTATGCTTCTGAGCCTTTCCCTCCTCTTTCTAGTCTGCTCAAGGGTGGGGGAAAGACAAGGTTTAGTTTGGAATCTCAACATGCCAAGAAGTTCAAGGCTAGTGCAGACAAGTCAATGGCTGTGAAGCTTTCCAGCTCCTCTAGGCACTGCTGATAGAGTAACAAATCCAGTATTTAAAGCAGGCCTTTGAAACAATTCCTGGGTGCCTGAAGGGAGAGAAATCCCTGCTGAGTACAGCACACGTCCTCCACGGCGTGCCCGTAGCACCGAGCCCTCGGCTGTCAAACACTGCACGAGTTGCTAGGTTGAACGCGGGCTCCTCTCCAGCTGCTGACGTGTCCTGCAGTCAGCGAGGCCTCACTAATGCCTGCAGAAGACGTGAACGTGGGAGATATTTATAGATTAAATCGCCCTCCTCGCCCCGGGCCATTGCGCAAAGCAAGGGCGTGCGCGCGGAATTCCTCTCCATACGCCACACGAGCTCCCTGCAAGCAAACGCCAGCGCTCTCCAACAGCTCTCACCCACCGCCCCACACGGTTATTAGCAAGAGGAGGCTCACAGAAGCTCCTTACAAGGTGATGGCAGCACAGAGGCCAGTGGGAAGCACAGCTCCCAGGGAAAGCTATCTGGCCATTTTCTGACCTCCTTCAAACATCAGTTTCAAAGCAGTTTCCACTTCCACTAAAGACAGTAGAAAGGTATCAAAATGAAGAGTTTGCTGCCTGTCTGCCTACCACATTGAAGCCATTCACGACAGACTAGAAGGGATTCCCTGCATCCTACCATCTTTAAAGCTTCCACAGCACAGGCATCTCCAGTTGTATCAGAACTGCAGTGTAGCTGCGGTCCAAGCTGGCAGCTCACAGTTAAGTTTTCAGAAGCAGAATTGTTCCCCAGCTAGAATTTCAATATCCAGTCCCTCAGTAAAGAGTTCCTTCATCGGCCCAGTTGGGAATTTCAATTCTTCAGCTTAAGCTTCCATATCAACTGACCAGCACCCCTCAATCCAGTTCTAGCATGGAACAAACCCTTGGCAAACTGGAGAACTTGCACCATTTGCCACCAAGGGAGATTAGTTCTCTAATTAATATCGTCTTTGATGACTCATCATGCCAAAGGAATAAAGACCAATGATCATCTTTTCTGCCAAGAAATGCAGCTTGCAAACTATACTATAAAAAGAACTGGTGGCATTTTTCCCAAGTCCCACCAGCAGCCATCAACACAAGATAGCAAAGCACACCTAAAGCTCCTCTTCCTTCTCAGCTGAGCAAGGCTTCACTCTTCCTCCTGAAATTAAGCAGCCTTGGAAAGGGAAAGGAGGTGATCTACTGGCTGCCATTTGATGCTTGTCTAGAGCTTTACAGGCTGCTCAGGGGGAATAGAAAGTCCAGTGACTGGGAGAACAATCAGGAAAGAAGTTTTACTGCCCAGAGATGTCTTGCAAGAAGTAGAGATCTTTTTTTTTTAAAAAAGTCATGTGAGCAGTGAATGTCAGCCCCAATTCTCGCATGTTTTAATCAAAAAGCATTAATAAAAAAAACTCATGTGTTTCAAAGTTGTGATGACACACTGGGGCCTGGTTTTTAAGGCCTGGCTCAAACCTGCCTCAGCCCAAGGCAGGCAGTACGTGGCACACCCAGCAATCAGCTCTCTAGACAAGTGCTCTGCCTTACCAGTGCAACACCAGGGACTGAACGCCTCCAACACCCAGGCCACAGCAACCAAACCACAGCCCACGGATCTGACAGTGCCACGGCTGCCTGTGCAACCACGTGACCTTCGTGGTGGTGGGGTTTTGGCAGGAGCTTGGGGGTCTTCCCCTCTGTAAACACTTCACAGGAATGGAGACTGATGAGACAGCGAGGTATGGCAGCAATACTTTCCTTTAAGCTCTGCTGATTGAATTGCTCCAGCCCTTTCCCTGCAGTATTTTCCCAGCCTCTGTTCCCCATATCTGTGAGGACAGAGGACTCTGCCAAGCTTCAAGCACAGCACTGCAGCAGAACAGCACAGAAAAGAGACCACGTGCTGCCTATGAAGTGGCAAAGCTTATGCTTGAACAGGTTTTTCCTCCCCCTACATCCTCTACACAGCTGAGTCAAACCCCACAAGCACAACATCATCTCAGGCTTGGTAGTACTTCAGTACAGACCCAGGGGTAGATTTTCCCATCTCTCTTGAGAACCTGGAAGGAGCAGTTTTGGGCTTTGGTTGTGGCTTTTCTCAGACATTCTGGTTCTCAAGGCCACTCTCTGTCCTTCCTTTCCCACATCAGGTTTGGGGAAGTACAAATCTTCATCCAAACTGCACTGTGGGATGGGGGAAGAAAAGTGCTTATGATGACATCCTAAAAGCCTTGCTAGACAGGCAAGAGTGTTGTCACTTGTTTTCTGGAAAAAGCCTGTCCATGCAAGGTCCCAGCAAGAGGTGACTTCCCAGCACAGCCCTCAACAGAAGCTGACAAAGGCGCAAAGAGGGTCCCAAGGGTTGAGAGGTGGGACTGGAAAACATGGGAAACCTGCTAGAAGTTGGCCAAGGTGCCAATAGCCAGGGCAGGCTGGTGCAACTAGAGCTTGTTGAAATCTGGCTGTGCCTCTGTGGAGGGCCTGTCCAACCCTTCTGGAGAAGCTGCTCTCCCACAGCAGGAAACATGGATGTCTCCTTCTCAAGGGAGACAAACAAGCCCTGCAGAGCATGGATGATACAGTGCTGATGTGACAAACAAGGACACGATGTCCTTTCCGCCTGCTCCTCTCCCAGCCCTGGAGAGATCACGTAAGGTCACTAATATTCCTAATGATCTGCTTCCGATGGGTCGCCTCGCTCATTTCACTCCATTTCACAGAAATAAAGGCGGCCTGGCTGCCTTTCACCACTTCCTTTCAGGAGGACAGAGGGAAACAAAAGCTGGTGCAGTCCTGCCGAGAGCCGTGGGCCATCGTTACAGCCCGAGAGGCACGCGCCCCTCCAGCCCCTTCCCTTGTTCCCAGAGGGAATTTACTCAGCCAGCTTCTCACTGCCATGGGAATGTCAGAGCTGCGATTTACATGGAAAGGCTGCCAAAGTTGGGACAATACAGGGCTGGTGGGATCACCTGGGCCACTGGGAGACCCCCTGGGAAAAGAGGAAGTTCAGACCATCTTCCTTCCTGGCTTCCCACCATCTCCAGAGCTGGTCAGGAGCAGCCCATTTTCCCCCCCTCTAGCTAAGGAAATGTCTTCCAAAGACCCTACCACGCTGGCTGGAGGTTTGCAATTCCACCACAAAACATGTCAGCGAGCTTACAGCATTAATTATTCTTGAGGCACCTCAAGGCATCAGATGCAACCTCATTGCCTGCTCCAAAGTCCTTCGCTGGAAGGACGAGGGAGGTGAGTACCTCCTGGCCCTGGAAGCGGCTGCTGACTCCAGCAGGAGTGAGCAGCCAAGAGGCTGAGCTTTCCAGGGAGATGGGCTGCTGTTATCAGCTCCCCAGAGATGAGTGTGCAAAATACCTGGCATATCATACTCCTTGGATCACTTGTATTCAATTGTATACCCAAGAGGGAAGGGATGAGGGGAAAGAGGCTCTTGACTTTTGTCCAGGAAGAGGAGATAAGGTACAAGGAGAGGAAAAGTGATTTTTTACAGCCCCAGCAAATAGCTGTCTATTTCCTAATGAAGTGCTAGTGCAAACACTGAATGTAGTCCAATGAGTAAGAAAGGCCACTGGTTACTGGGTTTCAGAGAAATGTTTTCCAATGCCCTATTATAAAGATAAGTGCATATTAGAGAAGAAAAATGGGTTCACACACCACTGTAGTCAGGATGCTGTACTTTCTTTGTATCAACAATGCTTGGCCAAAGACTTCAAGCAATCATGGAACAACCCCAATTCCCAGAAGAGCAGGACAGAGTGCTCTGTGTTTAAGGCCATCATTTAAAAATTGGAGGGAGAAAAAACAAAAAGGGTGAATGTCTGTATTTAAAAGATCTGTTTAAGAGAGGGATGCCAGCCCAAAAGCCAATGGGCACAGCCAGGTTTCAAAGTGCACTCACTGTGATGAGATGGAAGCACGGAGATGATTCACCTCCCTGATATTGGTTTCACAGGGACTCCTCCAGCCACAAGGCAGCCCAAGACATGCCAAGAAAAACATTGCTCCCCCCAAAAAAGCATCATCCCCATACTTCCAAAGCCTGGTCACACCATGATGTGTTTCTAAATGCAAGGCCAGAGCCCATGGAAATGAACTCTGCATCACTGGTGGTGCACAGTGAACTTACCCAGGACATATCCCAGCTCCTCTGCACAGCCCTGCTGCCAAAATGCCTTTAAGAATTTGGTCAGGGGTTATGCACTCAGAAATCAGCTTTTCTCTTCATGGCCCAGAAGCCCAGCTTTCCAGACAAAAGTTTAATGCTTATTTTTAAGCAAAAGAGATTTGCCAGCACAAGCTAAGAGATAAACAAGCACTTTAGCCAGCAGTGAACGTGACAAACACGATAACCTGGCAGCAGCATTGCACTTCCTTCTCCACATCATGCCTGCTCCATCCAGCTTGGGGGATGCAAAATGCCTCTGCTGGAAAGATCCCCATTGTGTTGGGTGACTACAGGAGTGACAGCAATCCATAATGCACTAGAATAGACACAACAGGGCACAAGAAGGCAAAATAAAAATAAACACTGGGCCAGGAGCCAGAACTGTTCAATACTGCTACCTGGAAGATTTGGGATAGGAGCTCCTGATCTCTCTGCATTAAGTGCATACACACAGAGTTTTCAGATACACTGCCTAACACTGTTTTCTTTATTTTTAAATCCAAAGACACTTTGCAGGAGCACTGTTTTCAAAGAAATTATTCTGGACATGAACAAGTGCTCTGTGTTGGAGATGGGCACACCAAAACTGGGACACAGAAGAGAACCAGACAACCCCTTCTGACAGGTTTTAGATAAATTTTTATATGATTTACACAAAGACACCTGCACACATTTAGAATTCAAGCGCACAGAACTCCATAAGGCAATAATTTAGAAATTCCCTTGCCAAGAAGTTACGTATTATCCCAAGTCCCTCGATTACTTCTGCTGAATAACAGTCACTGAACACTAAGCCTGTGCATTTTTTGAAGACACGGGTTTGCTTTTTCCTGATCCAAATACAGAACAAAAACAGGATCATAATTTACCATTTAAGACAATGAAAATCTTATCATTGTAAATATATGTAGTGAGATAATACAAATCCTGTTCCTTGGTATTTCCCCTCCACCCTCTATTCCTACCACTACTCCTTCCAGCTTTAGGGCCTCTCCCCTGCTTGCATGGAAGATTGACGCCCATCTTAAAGCCATAAATTACTCACAAACAGCTACTGAAAGTAGCAATGACCGTAGGGTAACACTTCCACAAAGCAATAGAGCTTCCTGGCAAGCTGATAAGAGTTTCCTGTTTTGAGTCTTGGGTTGGGTTTTTTTTCCCTCTGATAAAAATTTGACTCTCAAAACATCTCAGAAAGGAAGGACTGACAGTTTGGTTTTTTTTCCCACCCTGCTCCCCTGAACATGTTCTGTTGCAAAATTTGTTCTTTTTTGCTGAATGTGAAATGGGGACCAGGTTCAAGAAACCCAAGTGCACCAGCTGAGCCAGCAGGTGAGAGAAGCACATGGAGTCCTTCCCTGCCTCAGGATGATGGACTGCCCTTGCAGCCCACCTTTGTCCTGCCCTGCACTCTTGCCTCTGAAGTTCTGCATTTTGCACTCTGGCAACACTCACAGTTTATGTCACAGGCAAAAAAAAACCCCAAAATCTTCAGGGACATAAGCTCTGCATGACCCCTGTCACTTCTGGGCACCTGTGCATGCCTGAGGAGAGTGACCAGATGGGCAGCTTGTTCTGCTTAGGGCCAACCTGCCCTGTGTCACGTCAGGGACCTTGGACACAGGTTTGCCTCTGGAACCCCAAGGTCCCCAGCGAGCTCTCCTGACATGTTGTGTTTGCAGCAGCCCAGGGGTCCTTAGGCCTCTGTGGGAAGCCCACTCCTTCCTCGCCTCAGGGCACCTCCTGGACCTGCTGTTCCCAATTTGTGGCATCAGACCGTAAGTCCAATATCTGGGACAAACCGACTGTATCCAATAAAGGAATATCTCTCTTTTACCCCTTCCTGGTATGTGCTGTCCTTACTCAGGAAGCCTCTCATCCAAGGGGTTTTGGCAGAGGATTCACACACATACCCCTCCCCATCCCAACCCAAAGGTGTTCACAGATACCTTTATTTTCACTGGCTCCACATGCCTCTCTTTTTCAGAGATAAGAGAAAAAGCATTGCACAGGCTTGATACAACATCAAATATGGATACAAGATACCCCCCAGGAGTGCCACAGTACCACACAGGATTTTAACATTTAATCTGCCAAAAGCGCCTCTTGTTGAAAGAGGAACAGCCAGAAAATACAGTCCACTACAGAAAATGAAATAAAAATAACTTCAAATGCTCTATTTGTCCTCTGCTATGTAGCCCAGGAAGGACAAGGGCCAGGCTAGAGCTCCCCCAGCCTTCTCCATAACAGGAGCAGCCTGGACAGTTTTAAAGTGATTGCAAAGGGGCAAAACAGCAAGGTGATGTTTTACACAAAACCTTTAAGAATAAGCAAGATAATTTTACATGGTGAAGTTCAAAGTAGATTACACCCTGTGGAGGAAGAGCAGCCAGTGTTTTCTTCCTAATCAGACTGGGCACCATTTCACATCACTTCTCCTTTAAGCCAAATTTCACCACTTCATCTTACGGTAAACAGCAGAAATGTTAAACAACACTTACACAATGGAGCAGAGATCACAGACCTGCATTTCTGGGGGGCTTTCAGACATTCACTTCCCACTGCCTGCAAGCCAGGTGCATTCATTCACACCCAGGGCTGCCCAAACAATTTAATTGCTTGCCCACATTATCTCACAAGGCTGAGAAGGGCTATCCACATAAAGCCCTCTCAGCACATAAGAAAAACTGCTGCAACAGCAGCAAACAATGCTGCAACATTAAATTTCAAGACATGCAGCTGTCCAGGCCAGCCACAAACAGGAGCAGTGGTGAATGCTGCAAATCTACCTTCTCCCAAAGCCAAAAAGCCATCTTCTAAAAATGACACCACAGCTGAGACAACCCAGGCAGCTCCCTCTAGCCCTAGATACTCCAGAGTATCCAAAACCACCACCAAATGCTTTCTCTTCATTCACTATCCTTCTTCCCCAACTTTCCTACCTGTTCTCCAGGGGCCATTTCTCCTAGATAGCTTGGCTCTCAGCAGCAACCCAACACCACCATTCTCTATCCACCCTTTCAAACCTTCCTGTAATTTCACTAATTAGGAGGAGACCAGCTCAGGTGAAAGAAATTCTGCTCTCAAACTCCTATGCACCAGAGAAGCCAACACCCTGCTAAAGCACCGGCAGCTGTCTGGCTGACTCAGGCTGCTCTGCCCAATATTTACTGGGATTTGCTTTCCTGATGGAGGTTGAAGATGCCCTCAAATACTTATTCCAAGCAAACAACCTTTTGCAATATATTTTGCAGCAAAGGCTCAGAGTGAACCTTTGCTGCAGAAAAAAAAAGCAGGCAGGAGGTAGGCTGAACACAAATATATTTATGTATATATATACACACACATACATAAAAGGTCAGTGTGGTCAGCCAAGAGGTCTGCACCTCATGATGCATTTTACCCAGTGACTTTTCTGGATCCAGTTTAATTGCTCTTTGGAAGCCAAGTAAAAAGCCTTTTGGTCCGAGGTCCAACATAGGAAACTCTGAAATGAGCTGCCTTTCAGAAATGCTGACCAAGCACCATCAGGGCCACCTTCACAGTCCCTGTGGAATCTGCCTCAGTGTCACCCTGTGCCACAGAGCTGCTGAAGCTGATCCAGCCCAGAGGAAAGCCCTGAGCGTGGCTTCAGCTGGCAAATGCCTGAGAAGTCGAAGAACAAAAGTATGGCTGCAAATGGGCTGCATTTGTTGTACAAATCACAGTGGTAATGAAAACACGCAGCCACAGCGCTGTTTTTGGCAGTCATTTTTCAGTGTTGGGCTGCAGGGAAGGAAGAGGTTTGGGGATTGTGGCTTAGGGCTTGTTTCATTACTACAGATCCCAGAGAACTGGGAGAAGCAATGCTCAAATCCAGATCAGATGTGCCAGTTCATCCCCTCTGGGGGAGCAGACCCAAAGCTGGAAACTCAGTCAAGACAGAGCCTCATGATGCATCAGTACATCTTTTGGTACCACCTGGATGCAGAAATTTTGGTCAGAGAAAGGCCTGGGCTGGGCATAGGGCAGTGAAGCTGACAGGGCAGTCAGAAACTGAAGGATTTGGCTCAGAAATGGTAAGGAGCCACATAAAGAAGAGGCAAAGGAACCTCTTCCCACTTGCCCATGGCACAGGCCTTGGCTACAGCACTGATCCAAGGTAAGTGATTCATTTAAGCCACACTCGTAGAGCTCACTGAGAGGAGAAAAGCCCCACAGCAGAGCAGATCCCAATGAGAGCAGCCAGGGACAGCAGGATCCTTCTTGTTCACCGTCAGATTCTCAATCCAGGGAGTGGCAGGAGCCAGCCATCAGAGGAGAAGCTCTAGGTTTAATTTTAGCCTGCACCCACCGAGCATATATTTCCCTTTTATTTTTATTCTGAACTTCATGTAAAAATAGGATTTCCTGTTGCCCGATAAGGGATTCCTGTTTTTGCGGCAGGAATTTTGCCTTCTTGGGAAGCCGGTGCCTACCGGGTTATGGATGGGCTCTTCAAAGCACAGCAGCCCAGCTGAGGGGGTGGCTTGGATAGCATTCGGCATTTACATTGTTCCTGCTCGCCTCCAGGGGAAAAAGTAAAGCGGCTGTGCCCCCCTCCTTCCATGAATCACCACCGAGTTTAGCATTCCGGAACTCTGTTTTGGAAAATCTCTATTTGCCTGCATATTTTTAGTAGGGGGGTTTTGGGTTTGCATCCTTCCCAGGTAGATTTTTGTCAGTTTGCCGGGCTCCGGGGAGGCATATCCTGCTTTGTGAGCCTGGTCATCAAGCAGGAGATAAATATAAGCACGGAACAGTCATTCCATCCCACCCTTCCCACTCCCCCATGACACAGCTCCCACATTCCCCAGCACACCCACGCTCCCCAGCAGCCCCTGGAGCTGCAGGGAGGAGCAGCACGTGTGGAGATGCCACCAGGGTCACTAGGAAAGCAAGAGCAATGGGAAGGACTCTGCTGCCCACTGCCTCTTATTTTCTCCTTGCCTGCTTTTCTCTGTGACCAGGGAAAAAGTCCTCAAGTGCTAAAAGGAGATGTGCCAAGAGGAACATGGAAAGGAATTCATGCATTTGCCTGGTGCTGAGCAGAAGTTTCCCTCAACCCCCAGCAAGTTGTTCCTGTTGGCAAGAGAGCAAAAGGGAGTGAGAGTTTCCCTTGCAAAGAAGAAAAGTGCATGGTTTTTTTCCTTTTAAGAATAAATCTTGATTCTCAGTGGGGCAGTGGATGTCAAAAATGTGGCTGTCAGGACTGAGAGCAGCTCTGGCTGCAGCCCATCCCCAAGACACCCTTTAATGTTGCAGGGGCTGTCAGAGAGGCACAGGCTAGCGAGGCTTCCCTCCTCCTCTCAGGGGTTTGGATCCAACAGGGATCTTCCCAGGGGACCTCACCATGTCAAATCTGAAAAGATTCAAAAAATCAGTCTGGGCAAGGACAGCCCAGTAAAGAAATGTCCCTTTAGGTCAGCCTGAGAAATAGCACTGCTGCTATTGCCTGGGGTAGGGGGCATGAGCTGTCTGTGATGTGTTCTGCAGCCATGGGAAGCTTCATGCTGACTCCTCCATGGAACAGGGAGAGTGCAACCACAGGTCTGACCCACACATGGACATCTCAGCCCAGCTCTCAGGCTCATTGCCATGGAGCTGCAGAACTTTGGCATGCACACAGGCCTTAGTTGGCTTTCTAAAAATTATTTGTCCTGGTACAAAAGTTGAAATATTTGACTTATATAAGACCAAGGGAATGGAAATGTTGAAGTAGCAGAGAACCACCACTGCACGACTTTTATTAATCAAGGGAAAAGGGAAATGCAGGTTTTCTAACAAGGCATTAAGAGCTGTTTCTCTTGTGGCAGGGCTCTACAGCCTGTGAGTTTCCAGCCCAGCACCCTGCAATGCTGTGATCAGAGGGCAGGACTGAGCCTGCCAGGGACAGAGCTCTGAATTTATACCAGGGGTATTTATAGAGACAGCTGGCACTGGCAGCTCTCCGGGGACACCAGCATGGTCTTCTGCAAAGGGGCTGCTGGAGATACAGTAAGAGAGTGGGAATGTGCTGGAGCAACACCAAACCACCAGCCAAGACTCCAAAATAAGCCTCAGGAGTACCCAAGCACCAGGTCTCAGGGGCATTTCAATGCTGTGCTCTGCTCCAGTTAAACCCCATGGGCTGGAGCACCACTCCCACACTGATCCCAGCACTCAGCAGCTGGTGAAAGGATTGTTGATTCATCTATGTTGAAAAAGACCTCTAAGACCATTGAGTCCAACAATCAATCTGCCACAGTCAAGGCCACCACTAAGCCATGTCCCTAAGGGTCGCATCCACATGGCATGGATTCTATAGAACCTTCCCACCTCTTCCCTGCTGGCTTGCCCTCCCTCAGAGGCTGAAGCTGATGTGGATTCCTGCCCGAGGGGTGTTTTACCCAAGGGAGCCACCTCTCCATCATTCACCTTTGCATCCTTCTTCATCTTCATCAGGAGAATGAGCCTGAGGATGCTCAACCGGGGTGCAACAACCAGCTGGGGTCAGAAGATCCCAAAGGCAAAACCTGCTGCCAGGTCTTAGGTAAGATGGTGCATCTGAAATCTGTTTCCAAAGGGTTCCCAAAACGCAATTTGTTCCCACACCTTGCATTCCCAGGAAATTGGTGTAGGGGAAGATGAAGGCTCGTAGAGTCAGAAGGCTGCTGAGGTGAAAGAGCTGTTCACCTCCTGGGTCTTTCCTTCAGGCACAGAGGTCCCTGCTCCTCCATTCCATGGCTTTCCTGGCCTGTCAGCTCAGGGTTCCATTGCCTGCTTTTGAATTCAGCACTCGGGGCAGGTGGAGCACCAGAGCATGACTTTTAACAGCTGCTGCATTTTAAGTCCTGGACAAGGAAGCAGAGCTGAAATCCTTTGGGCTTCTTCAGACCAAAACTGCCTCGACTCCCAGATCTGCTGCTTCTTTAATTGTGGCTGTGTGTGAAATGATGGCAATTTGCTCATTTGCAATTTTTTTCTTCTCATGTGGTTTTTCAGTGTTTCCAGGCCTTTTAATTCATTACATCGTGGTTTTGTTCTGCAGAAACATGGTGCTGCAAGTGACAAAAAGCTGCTTCTCTTGTCTCCAGCCTGTTTGGAAATATTTAAATCAAATGAACCTCAGCCTGTATGGGGAGACAAGCATCAGAGAGGAGAGGCTGGGGACTGGTTATTTCCACAGAATGAAAATAAATGCAGAAATGTCCAATTTACAGACAGGCAAGATTTACTAATAGAAGTAAAATAATTGGAGGAGGAGGAGGCAAGTTTTGGCTGCATTTACTGACTTTGAATGAAGGAGAAAAGTCACTTCCCCTCTTACTTCTTCCAAAAGCTCTGGGGGGAAAAAATAGGAAGAAAAGTTTATCTTTTCTTCACTTTTAGGTAAAAAATAACCCTAAGGAAATTTTAAAAAAAATTCTGACCAATTTTAACATCAAGAAAGGGGGTGTTGGACCCAGCTGGAGTTACAGACTGCAGTAGAGCTAGCTGTGAATTCTTGGCACTTTCTCACAGCACCTGCCCCAGGGTGAAGCCAGCAGAGCCACCCCAGGAGCTGCCAAGGCTCTGTGAGCCAAGAAAATTCCTCTTCCCTGACCTGACCTGTTGCAGCAGGGCCACAGTGCCTTGAGTTCACTTATTCTTCCCCCTGCCTGACCTCTCCCTATGGGACAAGCAGGTGGTGCTTTCTGCAAGGGAGTGGTTTAACAAATAAATAAAAAAAATTTTAAAAAAATTAAAAAAAAAAGAGAGAAAACTGTTATGGGGTAGTTTTTGGAACCTTCATGTTGTGACTTGCCATGATGGGCTGCTCAGCTCCTGTGAAAACACCTCAGGTATGCGTTTGGTTTGCAGGAGAGGGTTGGAATAGAGGAGAGGTGGGCAGGGCATCCCTCAGCTCCTTGCAGCTGGACAATAGCAAGACGCTCCAAAATCCATAAGACTCGACCTCAGGAGAAGGGGGATGCCGTGTGTGGTGTACTCCAAGTGAATCCTGTGCTCACTTGTGCTTAGACAAGACTTGTGTTGAAGCAGGGGGCTCTGCCAGTCCCAGGAAGGGGCTGCACACTGATCCTCACTGGCTCTGTCCGGGAGTTGCTGTCAGTCCTACTTGCAGCTGCTAAATCCCATTCATTGCAGGAAGGTGTGAGAGAGCCTGAACAGATGGGGGGACACAGGCACGACCAGCTGGGTGTCCTGGGGGGGTCAGGCCCCTGATGTCCTGGTTAGGGGTGGAGGGAGCTGAGCAGAGCCAGCCCAAAGCCCTGCAGCCAAACCTCAATGCCTTGTGTCTTTCCCCCATGCAGTGCCATGCCAGGAGGGGCTGAGCTTCTGGGAAAAACACAGGAAAGCAGAATTTCAGTTTGTGGTTCACATCTCACAGACTCCAAAAACAACTTGTTGGATGGGAAGTCTGATGAGGCTACCTGCCAGTGTCCACAGCCCCACATCCCAGTGGGAGAGAAGGAGGCAGCAATGTGGGGCTGGCACTGGGAACCAAGCTCTGCCCTTTGGTGCATCTGGCCCCAAACTAATGCCACCAACAGAGAAAAAGGCATTTGTGCCCCTGCCATGCTCTCCCCATCTGGACCACAGTGCCAATGCCATCCCACACATCCCAGAAGAGGCATCAAGAGGCTTCTGGCAGCCACACCAGGAGTCCATTTGTCCCACACCATTTCTCCCCAGGAGAAGCAGTAGATGTGTCATTTTCCTTTCACAGGACACGAGCGGCCTTATCCAAATATAAACAATCTGGGAGTATTTGCTGGCTTATTGTCTGGACAAAAAAGTAAAACAAACAGACCTTAAATCCTTTTCCCCCTGCCACTTCTGGTCTGGAGTCAGGGCCATAGGCTCCAGAGTTCCCGAAAACATCGCTCATCAGAAATAGCATCCTATTAAACCAGGTGTGGACGTGGCCCCAGCGAGCCGTGCCACCACCTCCTCTTTCACAAGTCACTGAAAAACCAGTCAAGAGATCTCTGAATATTTAAAGAGTTGCTGTATGAATAATGGAAACAACCAGCAACCAAGAAAACGTGATAGCCTGCAGTGTCATGGGGCAGCACTCCCTTGGGAGAGGCCAGGAACAGTGGGCAGATATCTGGGTGCACTCTCAGACAAATTCAGCTTTCAGCAGCATCAGCAAAAGCCAGTCCCCAGTCAAGAGCTGCCTGAGAATTCATTCCCCCATGTCCAGCAACAGACACAGGTGAGAGCATTCCTCACCTGATCAGATAGCAGCACAAAAAATGACACAAAAAGGGGAAAATGATGCTGTAAACAAAGCAAAAGTGCTTCTTTCCCCCCTGCCAAAACCAGGGCAGGCACAGGGTGTGAAGCCTGGGGAAGCCATTTTGCAGTGAGAGAGTAGTGGCTCAGGAAAAGAGGACCCATGGGAGACATAACCCCAAATCCCAGGAGATCCCCTCTTCCTTTGCCCATCTCCTCCCAGCCCACACCTCCCCTTCCCATCAGGAACCACAGCAGGAGATCAAAGTCTGGTTCCAGAGAATGATGTTTTACAACAGAGGTTTTTTCTTCCCACCACCTGTTTTTCACCACCACCAGCTCCTTTTCAGGAGATTTTGAAATGTTTCAGACCCCAATCTCCTCTGTGCTGCCCCCAGCAATGCAGCTGAGGCCACCCAAGTAAAAACTCTCCCACCTCTGTGAAGTTGGGGGCCAAGCAGGTTTTGTCCCCATGTTGGTGGGGATAAGTGGCTCCTGAGGGCTCTTTCAGGATCACTTACTCAGGTCCCAAACGGAAGAACAGTCCAAAGATCAGAGCTGTCTGCATGAAACAAAATTCACATTAAAAAACAAACGAGAAAGAGAAGCGGAAGGACTAGATTTTCCAAAGTACCACACATGCACAGGCACTGCCTGGTTTGTATGGGAGCACTCTGGGTTTATCCCATGCAGCACTAAAGAGAGAGGAAGGCCAGGAAGAGCTTGGGACACAAAGCAAGGCTGAGATCTGGTTGGAGAAACACTCAGTGGTAAAAGATCTTGTGCTGTTCAGGTGGCACCACAAAGCTCCATGAGGAGATGCTGGGACAGGGGTGATGGCTGCTGGTCCCATGGCAGGTAATGGGATGGAGGCAATGGGATGGATGGCTGCTGGTCCCATGGCAGGTGATGGGATGGCCACTAGTCCCATCAGCATTCTTCCCCTCCATACATAGATCCAGACACAGGCTACTTTTTCCCATGGGATTCCCATCTGCTACTGCACAGAGATAATGGCTGCAAGCACCATATTTTTTAAAATATTGAGTCCCTTGGTCCCCCCTTCCAGGGAAATGCCCTTATCCTTAATAAAACAGGGAGGCAGGGCTCCTCTGGATGGGCACATGGCAGAGGCTGCATGGCTGCCTCATCCTCTCCCCATCACCATTAGGTGCTCTGGTTGATGTGGGCCTGGCTGAGACAATGCAAACTTTAACAGCTTATGGAGTAATTAAGCAAAGCCTCTCAATACAGCATCACTAATTAGATGAATCCTCCCTAAATTACCAGTAGTTCATGGCACCCTGTAAAATCCTTGTGTAATAGCCTTAGAAAACAATGACACTCAGCTGGCATTTGGCCACACAGCTCGATGGCAATTGCAAAGCACTTTGGATGTTCATGAGCCTTTAAAAAAAAAAAAAAGAAATCTAAAATGTACGTTTCCCCCAATGACTCTGCTCTGGGGTGTATTAAAAGCAGCACCTTGACTCAGCCTGCCACATAAACATCCTGCTGCCCCTGGACAGCCCGATGCTGTCTTCCTCCCAGGATGAGGAGCTGAATAAGAAGTGACAATCACAGCTCCTGCCCGCAGGAAAACAGGAAGCGCCAGAGCTGTACAACCACTCCAAACATTGTCCTACCTGCTCCATTCCTTGGGTGCAATGGGAACTTGCTTTCCCTTCCTTTCCACGTTGCATAACTATTTCTGGTCCAGTGCTGCTCAGTCCCAGGATGCTGCTGCGTGGGGCAGTCCCTGCGGTCTTTGGCTTCTCCCTGCCTGCCCAAAGCCAGCCTGGTGCTCCCTGTCCAATGCACAAGGACAAATGTCCACCTTCCAAATCCACTGCCAACAGTGGCAGTGCTGAATGGAAGCATTGGAGGAGATGGAGATGGAGTCAGGGTGCTGGGCAGATTGACTCACCCACATCTGGCAGGAGCTAGAGTGAAGAAATCCCAAATCCCACTCACAGGGCTATCTTACTCTCAGGGATGCAGTTTAGCATCAGCTCCTTCAGTCTTATGGTCATTTCCAAGTTTGGCCATGAGAGTAAGATAGCCCTGTGGGTGGGTGACAGGGTGTGTGCCCCACCCTCAAAGCAAGCTGGGCAGCCAAGGTTCTCCACAGGCACAGAGGGGAGCTCTGGAAACCCAGAGATATGATGGAAAAGAGGCCACCTGCAGAAACCCCAGTTTACTCGCAAATACCCACTCCCACCCTTGACTGTTTGGGTTGATTTCAAGGAATCCTTGTCCACTCAGTGCAATGCATCCCCAGCCAGCAGCCTGCCAGCCCTGCTCTCAGGACCATCCTACCCAAAGACCAGAGACTTTCCATGTTACATGATGCTCTGGGAGCTGGGAACTTTGTTCCTCCTCCTCCTCCAACTGCTCCCACATTTCTGCTGAAAGATGGGCCCGAATTTGCCTGCAAAACACTGATGTCATATGCAAGCTTCCAAACAAGAAGAGGGATAAGAAGGTTTCCTCTCCGCTCTTCCTTTCCTCGCAGTGTAAAAACATCCCTTGCCAAATGAGGCAGTGTTTGCCATCACTTCGCAAAGTTCACATTCCCACAAGGCAGGCATGAGGAGGAACAAGGGGGGGAACCCTCACATCAGTGCCCACGGGTCATGGTCACACAAGACAATACTTTGCAAAATTTGGAAGTGGGAGGAATGCGGGATGGCTGAAGAGGAGGATGTTTATTAACCTATATCTCCTAAGGGTGTGCGTCCTGTTAGGAGAAAAAGGGAGCCCAAGGCAATGTTGTTCAAGATACTGGTGGGAAAAAATCTGGAAATCCTTATTCAGGCAATCCTAGTGGTGGTGTAAAGAAAAAGAGAATGGCTTTTTCTCACATTCATGGCAGTGAGGGTTTTCCTAAATTACGGGAAGCTTCATATGAATTCCCCAACTAATTCCCTTGTGCAATTGCATTAAATACTAGGATGTGAATGCATTTCCACACCTGACTCAGCCTCTGTGCCCAAAAAGGCTGCTGGCTCCCAACAAGCATAGAGCAGGAAGCCTTTCAGTTCAAGAACTGCAGTCTCAGCCCTACTGGCTGCTGCTAAGTGGTGAATGGAAGGCAAACAGGGGAAGCCCAGCAGTGAGTTTCAGTAGGTGTCTATAGACACTTGAGAAAACTTTTCAGCACAAAAAAAAAAAAAAAAAAATCCCAGGGGGCAAGAAAAAAATAATTTAAAATCACCATTTAAATGGCAGATACAAGTTAGAGTGAACAGAGATGAAACCCTGATGTAACTTAGGAAATTCAGCTTCCTCGCAATGCAAAACAAAGGGGGTTTTCCACTATTTCTTTCTGCCCCCCAGACAGAGAATGTCTCTTTGCTTTCACTTTATGACTGTAAAATAAAAATCAGCTGCATTTCTCCCTACCCACTGCAGCTGTGCTTCGCCTCGCTGGGGCTGTGGCTGGGACAGTCCCTGCAGAAAAGGATAAGCAAATTACGGCCATTCACACCCGCCCGAACACCCCCAGCTCTCATTCTCCCAGATTTGGGGGGCAGGTTGCTGGGACACCTGCAGCAGGGTCTGGCCACAAGACCTGGAGGAAACATCTCCATCTCGCTGTAGAAAGGCAGTAAAAGGCACAAATGTGGCCAGGGCAGCCGTAAGGTTGATCGGCTAAGCCGCAGCGGAAAAGGGCGGGCAGAGCAGGGCAGGGCAGGGCTTCCTCGGACACAGAGCACCCTCTGCTGGGAAAGCCGCGGTGGCCGGGAGCAGAGCGAGCACGCCCGTGGCACAGCCCTCAGGAACTCCTGGCACGGGGATTTCCATCCCACGGAGTGGTTCCTTGGCGAAAGGAAGGAGCAGCGCGTCCGTCTGCCTGCATGGGAGCTCACCCCCTTGTTTTGTATCGTGAGGCCCCTGCACTGCCCGGTGTAAACAGCAGACAGCACCAGTCCGCGGCTCGTCATCGACCTGGCACATGACACTGGCTGTGCCCTGTCACCTCCCCTGCCACAGCTTACAAGACCCCCAGCAGCACAGAGGCAGGGGCCGTGGCCCAGCACTTGCTTGCTCAGCCCCATGCCCGGTCCCGGCTGCTCCCCACAGCACCGCTCGGAGTAGTGCCTCCCTCCCTCGGTGCCAAAAGCAGCGGAGAATAGGGAGGGTCAGGGGACCAGGGACATCTTTGCCCGCACAGAAGTGGGGATGCGTGGCCTGTTCCTCACAGTACTGTCACCTGGCATGGCACAGACTGGATAACAAGGCAGATTCTGCCTCAGAACCTCACGCTGTGCGCGCAGGCAGGCGGCACCCGCTGTGCCTCAGGCCATGTCCCTGCGCGAGCCGAGCTGCTGCCCAAACAGTACTTTAACCCAGCTCCGGCTGGGTGTGTTTAAATAAACACACGAGGTTCCCCAACACCCTTCCCTCGGCTCCCGAGCTGCTCAGCAGCGCTCGGCACCCAGCACACCCCAGAAATGCGCTTCCTTCCCCGCCTGGGCCTCTCGGCCGCCCTCACCATCGCCGCCTTCCTCAGCTGGAGGCTGCTGCTGCTGCAGACCCCGGCCCGCAGCCACGGAGGTAAGGCCTGGCGCCACGGCGGCTCTGCCCGTCCGGCAGCCTTTCTGTGCCCTGGGAGCTTCTTCCAGAGGGTCTGGGTGGGCAAATGCCTACAGGATGGAAAACGCCCTCGGCACGGTGTTTGTGGAGAAAGCCCTTGCTGTGGGGCTCGCAGCTTTATGTTCTTAGTGGGGAATTGATTTCAGGTGTGGTGGGGAAAACAGGTGTCAGGCTGCTGGAGGTAACTCCCAAAACTTTTGTTGGGAAAACTTTCATTGTTTTGTTGTGAAATGCTGTTGGGAAGGCAGGAGGGAGCAGGGGCGTTAGTGATTATTGCATTTCTTGCCTAGAAAATGCATCCTTTCCCTCCAGTTCCCATCATTCCAGGGCAAAGTCATCGCTAGATTTTGCAAACGTTGTTCATTCTGGGGCTGGATGAGTCAATGAGCACCTCAGGATAGCTTCGGGCATCACTGTGTTCCTGATGTCCTTTGCCTAATTTTAACTGTGCTTCTCTGCTTTTAACCATGCTGCTCTGTACAAGAGCCTCCCCAAATATTTAATTTCCTGAGGGCCCGGAACAAACCATCAGACTGTCTCCCCAGGGCTGCCAGATGCCTGCACTGAGCAGATGAGGCAGATGTGCTGCTGCTAAAGAAAATAAACTAACAAGGCAGGCATTAATCATCCACATTCAAACCCACTCTGGCCTTTTCATATTAAAAATAAGAAAACAAAAAGCAAAGCTGAAATTTGAGAAATTAAACTCACTGTCATAGTCTTTGTATTTGCTTTTGTCTTTTATATTTGCTTTGTTGTCATCTCACTTCTCTTTGCTTTTTGCCTTTTATTTGCTTTTGCCTTTTTATCTTCAAGAGAAAAAATTTACTTATGGGAGTGATGTAAGAAATGATGTCATTTGGGTACCTAAATCACCCCGAGCCATTTAGAATAATCCCTTAGTCACATATACTTGATAGCTGATCTTAACCTATTAACAGATGCAAAAGGGCTTGCAGGACATCATGTATTTGTAGCTACAAATCAATTTAGTACAGCCTGTTCTCTCAAAATATTTTTGATTCTTTGGTAAACTCACCTCTGTGATGTTCAGGTGCAAGCAAGGAGTTAAAAGCAAAAATTATGATTTAGTGGAGAACTGGGCCTGTGGAATAAATCTGTGATTTAGATCAGTCCTCTGGCACGGTGATTTGGGAAAAGGAGGGTCTGGGTGTCCATAATCTCACGTGTTCATGGGGACAAAAATTCATTTCCCAGCAAAGCCAAGCTCTTTGCCAGACAGGGCTGGTCTCCCCTCTCCTACCCATTTCATCCACGCTGAATCCTCTCCACACTGGAATAACTGGAGAAGAGCCTGCAACAGCACTGTGTGCTTGGGGTCTGACTCAGGGCACTGTGTCTTTCCTCACCCCCATCTCCAAATGCTGTTTCCCAGGTGACCTGGCCCCCAAGGCAGAGGAGGGCTTCACTTTGACACTGGACACCTTCCTTCACGTCCAGCAGCTCAGGAAGAGGAGACTGAGAGCTTTCTGCAGCCAAGCAGGCAAAGTCACCATGCAGCTGAGCAGCCAGGATGAGAGAGCCTCCCTGCTCCCGAGCCTGAGGGTGAACACCAAGCTGGACCTCCTGTACTGCCAGGTGCCATCAGCAGGGGTGGAGGAATGGCATCAGCTTTTGGAGAAGCTAGAGGAGGAAAATGTGACACTGCCAGTGCCGCTCCCCTACCGCCGGCTGCACGCTAAGGGGACACGGCTGAGCGAGTTCAACCAGACGGAGAGGAAGGCCATGCTGGGGTCTTACACCAAAGTGCTCTTTGTCAGGGACCCTTTCCACAGGCTGATCGCCACGTTCCTGCAAGGCATGGGCATCAGCCCGTCCTTCAGCAGCTTCGTCCAGGAAGTCCTAGACAGCGGAATGCACAACAGCAGTGCGGCTTGGAAACCGCTGGTCAGCCTGTGCCAGCCCTGCCTCATCCAGTATGACTACGTGGTGATGTTTGGCTTCCTCAGGCAGGAGCTGGGCCACCTGCTGCGCCGGGCTGGGCTGCCTGCGGGCAGCCTCCTCCCCGAGCTCACCGACAGCCAGGTGCAGTGGACCTACAGGTGGCTGTCAGAGCAGATGTTCAGCGAGCTGTCTGCCCAGCAGAAGCAGCGGCTGTCTCATTTCTACCGCTGGGACCTTGCTGCTTTCCCATTTTCTAGCAGTTTCCTGTCAGACCATCCCAGCACTGTGGAGACCTGGCAGAAATAGGAATAGGAAACAGAGGAATTGTTTCAGGGAGCAAGCAAAAGCAAGTGCTTCAAGATACTGACCGGCTTCTGCTTCACAGCTGCTTGCAGTGAGGTTTTCCGTGTCACAGTCCAAAAGACTCGCCAGAGAGCTGAGACACACCACTGTCAGGGACAGGGGATCAACGTGGTTGAATCACGTTTAAACATGACAGGAGCAGGCACTAGGGAAACTTGTGGCACTGGACTTGGAAAACTACATGAACTGAACTGTGGTGAGAGAAACTCAGCAGTTTCTCAACAGAAACTCACCTGCTGCAAACCACTGTGGCATCGCACATGCTGTGCCCGTGCTATTTCCTTTTCTGGGCTCCATGTTGGGCCAAGAGGTTTGGCAATGGCATCTTCCTGGCAAATCTTCACACTCAGATACAAGAAGTGCTCCCAGAGGAGCATGTCACCTGGAGGCCGAGATTTGACACAGGGTGGCACACCCTGCTGGGGAACCACTGGCAATGTTCCCGATTTTTCCATGCTCAGGGAAGGTCAAGCCCAGTCCATCATTTGGTCTATTCTGTTCTGTGTGAACTGTTCCTGTTTTACAGCCTCATCTCCTATGTGTGTGGGCTCAAGCGGGCCCTGGGCATGGGACCCAATGCTTGCTCCATTCACAGGTTTTGAGTTTGGCTCCTCTCCTTCCAGGGCTAACTCCAATGGGCCAAGGCCAGCATGCAGCTCAGTGCACTAGCCCTGAGTCAGGGGAGTGTCAGTGTTGACCAGGTACCAGCCACAGCACTGGACAGGCTGCCTCCCACCTTGTGTCAGAAACTGGTGGGCCCTGTGGAGGTGGCTAGAAGCATCCAAATGCATCACTGTGCTGCTGTGGAAAATAGGATGTGGCTACTAGAGGCTCCTGCTGGCAGAGAAGCACGAGGACTGACTCTGCTTTCATTTGGACATGGCTGCTAACGTGGCCAGACAGAGGCCCAGTCTCTCCAGCTGGCTCACGGCTTCATCCAGCTGGGCAGCCCGGAGCAAGCACCCGCCCTCTCCCTGCTTTGGTCACCGAGCTGATCTGACTCTCAGTCCCTGGGAAAGGTCCATCTTTGTCAAGCAAACACCAAGGATCAGTTGTCTAGATTTCAAATCCTGCCAGACTCTGACCATAGGATTTTTTTTTCCAGATTATTTAGCAGCTTTATTTTGCAGTGTTGTGACATTCACAGAGAATTCCATGTACATTCATGATACCGTTTTGACAGCGCTCATTAAAGAACGTTAATGAAAACTATTGATTAGACCTGACCTAAAACAATTACCAAAATCTTGGCCTCCCTCTCTCACAGAAGGCCATGCAATTAATAGCATTGAAACATCAGATCAGCTGGGCTCCTTTCACACTCCCACACACTCTCCAGCTGCAGTAATTATTATTTAAGTGCCGTTATTGTGCACAGTACTTTACAGTCTAGCAAGATGGCATAGTTCCTCTTCTGAGACAGACTTCTGAAAGAAGAAAAGCAGCAAATTTCCAATTATATGTCATTAAATTAGAGTCTTGCATCCATGCTTTATTTCACTGGAATGTACTAGAAAAGGAACATTTTTCTCTTCATGAGTAGCTTTCCCTCCAGTGACAGCGAGCTGAGGCCCCACACAGTGAGATGTAGTGGGAGGAGATGGGACACAGCACCTGGCAGGGGACAGTGGTGTGCACTCAGGGCAGGAGAGCTGCTCCCCCACAGCTTTGTAGTGCAGAGCACACCTCAGGTCAGGGATCTTCTCTTCCTGTCAGCCCTCCCCAGTGGATCCTAGTCCTTTTTTAAGGTGCCAGGCACTTAGTTCCTTGAAAACAATGTATGAAATGTTCAGACATTGAGAGGTGACACGAAAACCTCAGCTTCATGTTCCTTAGAGTCCCACGGCACAGACAGGTAGTACAATGATCTTTCTGTCAATTCCTGTTAGCCTCCAAGCTTCCCTTTTCCCTACACCCTCACAATCAGTTTCTGTCATTACTTTACAACCCTAATTTTATACCATTGCCATCCCCAGGTGTTTGATTTAATTTACATTCCATTCCAGTGCACCACAAAAGGCAAGTGTTTCCTCTCTCCATCAGCTGGACAAGGGTATCAGGAGGGCCCCAAGCTGGGCTTGGCATGAGGACCAGGGCTGCTGCCTGGGAAAGAGTGGCTGACTGATGCTGCAGCAAAACTGGCTCCACAGGTCTGCTCTGAGCAGCCTGCTCTGACCACTGCATGTACACAGAACTTGGCAAGTGCTCTCCAATTAACTCACAAAGCAAATAGCAAAACAGAGACTTGATACATCTAATTTTAAAAAAATTCACCCAACCAGGCAGTCACTGTGACTGTGTGAGACACTCACAAACCCCTCCTGAAATGATGAAAACTCCAAAAGTAGGGAAACAAAGAGCACTTATTCATCCTGCTAGTGACATCCCAACATCTCCCAGCACCATCACAAGCAGCAGGCCTATTGTGAACACTGGCAGCTTTCCCCGGCATGACACTGGGAGCTCCTTGATATCCCACTCTGTGTCCCCATGCTCTGCTTTAACATACAATACCTTTGTATTTCCTCTCATCCTGGTCTGAATAAGTATGTCCAGCAATCCCACAAGGTGGAATTCACAGAAAGAGCTGATACCAATCTACCTTACAGATTTAGTATTTTGCATCCCTTCCTGGACACCCAAGAATGTGGACACACAGGCTCCAATAGCTGTTCTTGCACATGAATTATCACGTTTTCTTCAAGAGGTTTTTTACATATTACCAACTTTCAGGAGAAAACAAAATTGTGTTCTTGCCCAGTACCTCAGACCTTAAGAAACACAAATTATCATATTTCAATTAATAAAACAATTACATAGCAAGCCCAACAGGCACAGAATACTTCCTGCAACTCCCTTCTTCTAGATGGCAGATCCATAATATTTGGAGTTAAGAAATAAATCTACACCTTTCCAAGCAGTATACCCTGGAGTGCTTAAAAAAAATATTTCACACTGAGCATGCATTGTCCAGTCCTAAGATGAAGGCCAATTTTAAGAAGTTTGTATGTGAGCAAAATTTTATATAAGGAGTTACATCCTTTTGCACCATACTTTTTTGATGGCCCTGGGAGTGCAAAAAGAGAAAAAGGACATTTCTACAAAGCAGTAGGCCAGAAAAACAGATAGAAGTTTGCAAATGATAAGCAGGCACAGTATGTGGCTGATACCATCTAGAGATAACATGGTGCTCCAGTGTTGAATCTGACAGTGACAAAACCTGTCAGGAGGGATGCTCAGCACTAAATCCAACACGAAGAATATATTCAATCCAGATGACACCAGGTCATCACATAGCCAGCAGAGTTTTCAGACAAGCATTCCCTGTAGCAAAATGCATCCATTCTCTTGCATTCAGCAAAACTAAGAAATCTCTTGAAAAGAAGGCAAGGCATTTACCCTACAGCAAGGGATTTACCCTAGAGGGCACCCAGAGCCAGCTAATCCCCAGCTGTGCCCAACCTCCTCGTGCCCCTTGCTTAGGCTGGTATTAATTACCTTGGGAACATCGATGGGCAAGTTTCTCTGTTACTCCAAGGTCTCTGATGTCCTTTCCTATTTAAAGGATGGGAAGAGATGTGGAGGTGTGGGATAGGAAAAGTCTGTGTCAAACAAAGCAGCATCTTGTTGGAAGTACTCTTGGTATATTTAGTTTTATCTTTAATCAGAGAAGACAAAGGTAGCACTTGAACTAAAATCTCATTAAAGCCCAGGTGCAGACAAAGCAACAGTCATTGAACTTGGGGTAAAATCAGTTGCTGGTCACATTTTAGACTTTTCCTCTGAAACACTTTTATTACACAGGTAAGATCTTCATTAGCCAACACCAAAAGTCCTGCTCATCTTCCTCTAGGATGTAGCTGGCTTTGTGTGCAAAAGGAACACAGCAGGGTCCAGCCCTCAGCACCTGTTATACCTTCCCCCATCTCAGCTAGAGGACTCTATGTCTGGGATCAACACATTTGAGTCCTTCTTGGCATAGCACCACAAGGTGATACATCTTTTCCCTATAGCAGGAAAAAGAAACAATCACATTGGCTGGTAAGAAGCATCCTTGCAGCAATTTTATATGAAATCTGTAAGATTTTTCAATTACACCTGGATAACATCACCTTCAACTTACTCTTCATTTGAATTTACATCACAGCTATAATCTGGCAGCAATTTCCTCTCATAGAGAAAACAATTATTGGACAATTAAATGTGAAAGCTCCGTGAATCAGTGGGTGAGCCACATGAACACAGGTTGGTTTTTTTCCTCCATTATAGTCCTACTGCCTTGTGGTTCCTCTGATGTAAGCTCAGTTTCAGCAAGAGTTTGCTCCTCAAACTTTCCTCCTACACACGCACACACCATGGCTTAAAGGTTCCTGGCTCAGCAGAAGGGCACTATAAAGAGAAAAAATATTTGAATTAGCACAAATGAGGGTCCTGTCCAGCATTCAGCATGCCTCACCATGCTGCTTTTCAGGTGGGACTTTGTGAAGACAGGAGCTCCTATTCCAGTTTTTCCAAAGACAGAGATGTCTGTCTCATGGCACTTCTGTTAGGGGCCTGATAGTTGACTACTACAGAGCCCTGTGACAACACTATGACAGAGCAGCCCAGAGAAACCAGTGACAGGGATAACTCCTGCACTCCTTCAGATCAAGTCCACAGCTCTAAGGAGACTCCTGTGGCTGTAACATTCAGAAGAAGGAATACTTTTCTCCCCCTCCCTTGCTGAGGGACACCACTAAATCACACCGTGGCCTTCACCATATGTGATGATTCTCTGAGAGATGATAGTCAGGAGTATCAGGACAAGCAGCCAGTGCCATTGTTCCACACACAACACTTGGAGAATGGAATGGACTGAACTTCAGAGATACTGTACAGAGCCCTTCCTGCAGTGGGAGCCCTAGCAGTGCTGCCCTGGGGATTTGGCTCTCAGCTGATGGCATGTCAAATGAAGGACAACACCCATGAAACAAAACCCATCTGCTGGAGCAGGGACACAGCCTCTCCATCCTGCCCTAATCCCAGCCCCAGGCCCCTGTGACTTCCAGGCACACTCCCCATGGGCAGGCTGGCCAGGGAGCAGAGTGTGAGAGCAGGGGCTGTTACCATTTTGGTGAAGATGTCCACACAAGCATTGCGGATCCTCTCGGGGGTGGCAGGGCTGTCCAGCCTGAACGCCTCCGTCAGGCCAGAGTCCTTCCTTGCTGCATAGATGGCATCTTTAATGGCATAAAACACTGAGGCAGACAGGAACAGAGGGGGCTCTCCCACAGCCTAGACAGAGCACAAGCAAGAGTGAGGCTTTGCCTTCCAGATGGGAACCTCAGTCTACCAGGTGTGCTCACTGAGGAAACATGATGCTAAAACACCTCCAGTGTGCCAGGTGTGATCAGTGAGGAAAGACTGAGCTAAATCAACCCTCAGTCCATTTAAAGAAGGAACAGGAAGAAAACGCAAGCTTTCTCACACGGCAAAGCCACTTCCATTCTGTATAATGGACAATCAGGGTGGCAATGTGCAGGTTACTTCAGTTCTTCCTAACTAGAAAGGATAGTACACACATTTCTGATAAGAAATAGAAAAACATCCTGGCCTCAGAGTTACCACAGCATGATGAGATGAACTGTTTAGACACACAGGATCATGACTTTATCCCACTCAGCTTCACAGTGTTATGGGGCAGTAAGAGGCCCACAGACCTCACAGGCGTACCTTGGATGAGTAAACTGCCTTGCTGTTGGGGCAGTCACGGAGAAGGGACACATTGAATTCTGTTGGGATGTCTCCAAATGCTGGGATTTTGTACATGCCAGGCCCTCGAGTGTACAAGTTCCCTTCAGGAGAGTAACGCAGCTCCTCCATGGTGAAGAGCCCAATGCCCTGGACAAAGGCTCCTTCTATCTACAAACACATCCAAACAAGGTTACAGTCTCTGTTGTTGTTGTTCTTCCCTGCACAAGGACAAACAGTGATGACATCCACCAGGGTTTTCAACTCTTCCCACCTGACTCAGATCCCACTTTTTATCTCTAAACCCTTGTCCCTTCTGCTGGGTACAATCTTTGCACAATTCCTGTGTTCCCACATAAATGTGGCTGCATTTCCCTGGCAGGTGAAGCAATTTACAAATATATGCAAACAGATTTTCTGTAAACACAGGACAGGAATTTTCTGATGAAGCAACAGAAAAAAAAAAAATCAATGATAAGATATTGATTTCTTCCCAGGCAGGTGAGCATTGAATGAGTGAACTTGCTGATATATCAAAGGACAAGTAGACTAAAAGGACTGAAGATGAAGCATCTAAAGACAAACTATTTTATACTCTCAGTATAAATGCTTTCCTAAATGCTGTGTATTATCAGGTCAGCAGCACAGACACCTGCAAAAACACTCCCATATCCATTTAAGTACTAAAAAAACTTGTCATATTTTTCCTACTGTAAATTTTATGATAAAAAAGATTACAAGAAGAGGATGTGCTTGAACAACGCTGCACAAAACAGCTCTGCTCTCTGTGCCCACTGAGGTATCTGACAGCCAGAGCAGCCACAAGCATTCACTGACCCATCTCTGTGTACTTGTATTCCTGCACTCATGCCACATCCTTTCTCTCCTGTGCCTCCAGATCCTCTGCAGCAATGGAAGGACACAGGAATTGAAGACCCCTTTGACAGACTCCATTTAGCCCAGCTCTCAACTCCCAAACCTAAAGCGACAGGCTGCAAAGACAGAAAATCCCTCTCTCCCCTTGGACACTTCCAAAAACAAAAAAAAAATCTTTCAGAAAAAATGTCACTTTCAAAGAAATTTAGCTGTAGCAGAGCTTAGCAAGTCATGCTCTCCTGTCATCCCAAATCCTGCAGCAGTTTCACTGGAGTTACACCATATCAACATCTAGAGCTAGCCAGCGAGCTAAGATGGCTAGATAAGCATACATCTAACAATTCATTTCTTGGTCTGTCAGACAACCCTGGTTTATTACCTTTATCTGCTAAGAGATAGTGTGGTTATTACTGCACAAAATTTTGAAGTAATCTTGTGCCTGCCCAAGGACTTTGCAAGATAAGTGACTGGTCCAACTTCCTATTGAGAATTCTACACAGCAGCAGCTGGAAGACAGAATCTGCCACCCTAACTCTTTAGTCAGGAGAATTTTCACCAAGATAAATAAACTTAATATTGACAGATAGGAATATAAATATTAGGTGTGGGATTTAGCCTGAAAAACGTCAATGGGGTGGTAACTGAACAATATCCTGTAGTCTTATTGTCCAAAAGGCAAAAATCTCCAAACCCTAACAGAATATTTCCCTGTGTAATTCTGTGCCAGGTTAAAAAGGGTGTGTTTGCAAAGGCACAGCTTCGAGAGGGATAATAAATAGAAAAGCCTGAGAGCAGTGTGACTGCGTTAACATGATGGAAATAGCAATACTTTTCACTTACCTGTCCTATATCTATGGCTGGGTTCAGACTGGTACCAACATCCATAACAATGTCTGTGCGAATGTTCTAAAAACACCAATAAAGGGTAAATCAGCACAGGTCTCTGGAACTGGTCCACCATGTCTCATGTGAGGAAGAGTATCCAAACACTACCCCACATAATCTTATCTCAGCTGAACTTCTCATACTGATTTTTAATCTGAGTTCAGCCCAAAAGTAATTAAAAGGAACTCACTGCAGTTTTCCCCAGAGGTCCAGTGGACCCAGTTAATATTAATTCCAAGATGCTGGTGTCAGTGGCCTGTAGCTCAGCATAACCAGCTAGGTCAGATCCTGATTTAATTTTTTTCTTCTTTTTTTTTTCTTTTCTTTCTTTCATTCCAGAAGTCATCAGTGTTATTTTTAATTATTAACTCTATTCCAGGATGTTTCTGTACTTTTGTGCCAACACAGTGCTGCTATCTCTTACTCAAGCAAATCCAATAACTTTTGCAATCATTCATTAAGCCCCAAATCCCCACAGGGTAGATAATTATTGTTTTATTACACTTTACGGATCGTGCACTGTGGAACAGAGGAGTTAAGAAATTTGCTGAAGGTCACACCAGACCAATGACAGAGCCAGGAATGGGCTGACACACAGTATTTGTTCTGTTTCACTGCTGACCCCTCACCTTGTGGTCACCTGTCAGGCAATCTATCTCAACCTCAGAGCAGGCAACTCCATAACTGAAGTAGGAGAATGGTTTCCCTTCGTTCTTTTCAAAGTTGTAGCCAACTTCAGGAATTCTTGATACAAAGAGAAACAAAACCACGTTTAATGTCATGAAAAAAACCCAAATACAACTACATCGCTGCTTATCAAAACCCTTATTCACTTTTGTTTCATTCCTTCTGTCAATCCCATGCAGAAATTAAAAGTGTAAACAACTATAAAGAGAAATCTGCTTAATCTACTCTGTATTCCAAAATCTGATTGAAACCATCAAACTGTTTTAGCCATCTTTATTTGCCCATAAATCTCAGGGTTTGTGATGGCTATTATTTACCAATCCAGTGAAAAGTCCTTTGCTTTCAGAGTGCAGTTGAACATTTCTTTAAGGCCATTAAACTTCAGAACATCATTAAGCTGAAGCAGAAACTCTATTAAGCTTAGAACTGATTTTAAGCAGAGTTAATGGCAAATTTGACTACTTATACTTTATCTGAAAACTGGTTTATTAAAATGCTGACAAGCCACTTGGTTAAGAGAAAAAATACGTTTCAGGGATGCAAAAGAAACTAACATATAGTGTATTTTAGCCCTAAATATGCTTATTTATTAATGTCAACCCCTCTGCCTTAAAGATAATGGATCTCTGCTTTCCTCCAGCAAGAAAGCTGACTAAGAGAAGTACCTAATTTCAAAACTACACAGGGTCCAGCAAGAGTCTGAAGTGGGAGAACACTGCTGGAAACACTGGTATCTGCTCATGCCACAAGAGACAGGATTTTCCTCAAGGACAACCCCTGTCCCCTCTTATCCTGTATGGCTGTTCTAGTGCAAAACTAGGCCACAGGGCAGACACAGAGCAGAGCCCCAGGCAAAGCTCTGATTTCATTTATGCCTCTTCAGACCAAGGTCAGCTGGAATGAAGTCAGATTTACTTGCTCTCAGAGCTGTGTTCCATCAGGAATCAATTCTCCCCAGCCAAGAGACTGTTAACCTCAGCTTATCACTTGTAGGTAGGAAAGGGAATGCAGCTTTAATTTAGAGCAGTTACATGGGGCTGGGGGCTGTAAATCTTCCCAGAATTTCCGTGGATGCAATCCATGCACTTGAGACAGTGCCTCTGCAGTGTGAATTTTCACTCACCTATAAAACCCTGTGGCTGACAGGCTGACACAGCTCTCATAGGCGGTTTTAATCTGGCAACGTGAACAAGAGTTTGAAAACAATAAAATGTACAACCAGGCTATTCAAAATAACTGCACAAAAACATTTCCAGGAGGCCTCAAGTAGCAAATGCCCAGTGACAGACAACTGTCACACTACCCAACGCCAGCACTGCCAAACATCATGATTGCAGCTGCTTCCCTGAACAGCCCCGTCAGCAGCTACCAAGGGCAGAACTTGAGCCACTGGCAGAGGATGAGAGCTGCTTGTGTTTGTTTGTCTCTCAGCTACAGGTTAGACTTTTAGCCTCAGGGACAAAGGTTAAATTGACAGGTCATCTTGACTAGTGGGGGAAATTCTACCCTGACTTCCAAAGTCAAAACGCCTCGGATGGAGAGCAGAGCTTGGATCTGAAGAGAGTCTTACAGCCCATCCATCTCTTCTCATTGAGGGGACAGAGATATTGCAGACAAGGAGCACTATAGGGACTGAATGGGAGCTCAACAAGAGCTGTCTATGCTACAGAATCCCTTCATTAAAAATGAGGTTTCCTTCCGTCCTAGACTGTAGTCTGACTATAAAGATAACCACTCAAGACTTTTGTCTGATGAAGTTTGTCGTAGGCAGGCCCCAAAATTTGGAGAAATCTCAGGATTAAAGTAATAACTGACATCTTGGGGATGACCTCTTGTAAGTTTGAAATACTTGGAAATCTGTACCAGGTTTGTGTTTCATTGTCTTTGCTCAAATCTATGCTAGCAAGATGCAGGAGGACACACCTGCACACATGGTTTGCCAATTAAAACAATCTCTGATAATGTCCACTTTTCTCATGACAGACACAAACAGCTTACCCAGTCTTCCCAGGATCCTTTGGGATTAGACTGCTTGATGGGCTCAAGTCTTTTTAGGATAGTCTGACACGCATTCTAGAAACAAAGAGAGAGAGAAGAAATAGTTTAAGATTTGAATAGCCAGCTTATGGTATTAAGAGCCCTCTAAGAGTTTCAAAGAACCTTGTATTTAAATCAATATTGCCTTTAGGACTTTGGCAAATCATAAAAAGGAACAAAGGTCACTAATGGATGTCTTGCTACATAGGAAGAAATGTTGCCTGAAAAGGATTTTAAAGGAGATTGGCTGTGCTGATAGCAGAAAGGAATCCCAAATTCAGCACAGAGCTTTGTGGACCATGACACAAATATAAAAAGTCTGCTCATTTATACATTAACTTTGTCTGTACCCCATCTGTACAGGACAGCTCAGCATAGCTTACAAGATGATCCTTTAACACTGAAAGAACAAAAAATTTCTTCCCAAAATTCAACCTACACAGATAAGCTGTGCAGAGAACAAAAACAGCCTGATTGTTTTACTTTGCAGGTTTCACTTCCCCTTGTCTTTTACACTGAGAATGACCAGTACTACATTCTTGTTTTGAAATGGAAAAATCACATACCCAGCAAATATATGCATTGGTAACTCCACCATGGCAGACAGCCACGACCATGTCATTGCATTTGCTCTGAGCTGATCAACACTTAGAGCTTGTGCAGCACAGCTCTCAAACAATTTGCTATTAACACATGCAGCAAAAAACACATTGTTATAGATAAGGCTGTCTTAATTACTTTGAAGATGGCTATTTAAATGGATGCTTTGCTCTGCTCATTCTGAGCAATCCCAAATACTCTACCACATGCAGCAAAAAACACATTGTTATAGATAAGGCTGTCTTAATTACTTTGAAGATGGCTATTTAAATGGATGCATTCTGAGCAATCCCAAATACTCTATTTTTAGAACTACCACAGGACTGAAGAAGAGTTTCAAATAACTTGAAAAATATAGTAATTCTCAATCTAATGCCACTGCTAGCTATACCAGGTAATGTTATGAGAGATCCTTACACTGGAACTGCCTTTTGATGGTTTTCCTTAAGCAACAACAGATAAATACAGGCCAGCTTTTCATGCCCTGGAGCCCTCCCTTGTAACCCCGCTGCTTTAAATAACTCAGCTTCCGTACATAGACGGCCATTCCATTGATGTCGGCGCTGACTGAGGCGGCTGTCGGGGAGGTATTTGGGACAGTGTTTGTGCTGGTCTCACTGATGTAAATTTTGGAGGTGGGGACTCCCAGGGCTCTGCTAGCGACCTGTGAAGCAAAGGTAAACAATTGGTAAGCAGCGCTTCTTATCCATGAGCATTGTCAGTCATTGCTCGCACTGCCAGGACCCACACCGCAACCTCTCCCACCATAAACTTCATTTTTCCTGCAGACCGAGTTGTTCCAGTGACTGAGAACTGGCCAAGACATTGTTATATTTTAATTTCACAGACTGAATGTGTGTGTGCACATACACTTTTGCCACAATGACAGACATTCACTTCACTATTATTGAGACTAAATTCTTCTTCAACAGTTAAAATAAAACAGAAGATCAAAAGCCCTATAAGATTTTCCTGTCAAAGGAATTTTGCTCCTTTAAGCCTTTTTTAACTACAAAAGCACTAGCATATGTAGATATAAATGTTTTCAATACAACTAATTTTTATATTAAATGGATATTAACTGTACCTTTATGAGGTGAACTGATATTGCCAGAGTAGTTAAACTGTAAGCATGACCTGCATTATTTACATAATTAGATTTAAGATGATGAAGAATCTAATTCTAATACTTAGTTGTGATAATACTCTGGAAATCTAGCACTGCTGCTCAAACAATGAAGAGGAATCAGTCCTGATTTGTTACTCTCTGCATGAAGAAGTGTCAAGGTGCCTGAGGCAATGCTGTAGGGAGAGTGTAATTGTCCTGAAAGACATCTTATTCAGTTAAGCCCAAACTCATTATTACCTGAATCATTTTGGTGTGAAGTCCTTGACCCATCTCAGTCCCACCATGTGTAAGTAACACAGAGCCATCTGTATACACATGGACCAGAGCTCCAGCCTACAACAGGGAACATTAATCATCATAAATTAACTAGGGGAGTACTTAGCAGGCTATGGAGAGAATTCATTCAGAATTAGACTAAGGTTGTTCTTTGGTGCAACTAAAGCCATTTGTTTACACTTAAGGTGAGTTTGGTTTACTCTCACCAACTCACTAGATGTTCCAGTGACATAACAAACCCCAGTCAGTATTTTCAGCTCAGAAAGCAGGTGAAGTAATCCAATCCTGCCCCTGTGAAACACAGATGCACCCTTCACCTCAACTTTCCAACACCACTGACCGTCCATCAAATCAGCTCAAACACAGGAGCAGTGTTTCTACTATTGAGAAAGGCAAGAAAATCAACCTAACACAATACCATGGAAATATTGTGGTGTCTTTTGGACAGTATAAACTGGAAACTGTTGTGGTGCTCATTTTGGCTTGAAAAATGTGTGCTCTTTTTTAAGTGATTTACTACTTCTTCAAGAAGCTCCAGTTTGGTACAAATGGAGGAAGGTCTGGGGGAGGCAGCATAAATCAAATTCTCTAGTGAAAAGGCAAATGACATTTACAGACCTGGTTCAGAAATGGGACAGTGAAACTGATGCCAAATTTGGTAGGAATGATGCTTATCCCTCTCTTTTTCCAGCGGTTCTGCCTGCAAAGAAAGAACATTATTTGTATACCCATGAGCCTTTTATCATAAATCAAGACTGTGCTTCCTTCTGACTGTGCATCAAATGGAAATTAAATACTTGACTGTGATAAAGACTGAGTTCATCACTACTTTGTGTTAAAGGCTTTCTTTGTGTGCTCCAACAAGAGGAAATTGCAACTGAAGATGCTTTCTGCAAGCATTGTAGAAACAGTTGTCCATACTATCAACTGCTCAGTTGTAAATACAAGCCAACTACAAAAGTCTTTGAGGCAGAGGAAAGCATAAACAGATTGCCTTGACAGTCATGTGAAAATCCTAGCTGGACTTAACAGACCCCCCTCTTCTTTTCTACAGTTCACTTGGAAAATTACATCATACTGGGTCTGATTCTGGCCCCATATATGCTGCCAGCTCACTGACAGACTTTTCCTCTGACAGTGAGCATAAAGGGATTTCAAAAGGAGAAATATTTAGAAGACAGTCTGCAAATATAAGGTGTGACTTCACATTACTCGAGTTGCTAAGGGAACTTCAGAAGTTAGTAGGTAACAGGTGCACCCAGTGACAAGACAGCTCCAGGGCACCTACTTGTTAAATTCTTCAATCAGTTTCTTCCTGGCGTGATAGCCGGAGCTGGACAAACATTCATCCCAGCATCTTCGTAGAGTAAATCCCTCCAGCTTTTGGTTAAAATGAGTTGTGTCTCCTTCGTGGTAGAGATTGAGCTTCCTCACCTTCCCAAAGAGACACAGAAAGGATAGGCCAAGTTTAGTGCTTCAGACAAGGAGGGATGAGATCTAAAGTGTGTTGGTTCCTGGTTTTACTCCTTGGCTCTTTCTACAAAGAGCCAAGGAGCAAAACAATTAACAAACATATATCTGTTTATGGGAAAACATGAACTAAGACATAAGGCTGGAAGTTTTTAGAGATTGGGACTTAAAGCACATTGTCAATAAGATTAAGGTACCTGGTGCCTTTGGACTTTCTTCCTTTTAATATCTATTCTTAAAGCAGATGTTACAAAATTGAGGCTACCAAGGAATTTAATTAAACAGAAGATAATCCATGCTAGAATGTATCTGTCACACAAGTTTGAGATCCTGCTGGGAGCTCAACAAAAATGAAGCAAAAGTTCTTATCCTTAAAAATCTTGTGTGGCTGATGCAGTTCTCAGAGCTTGTTCAAAGGCAGCACCCTCCTGGAAGGTGTCAGTGGGTCTTGTACCTCCTCAGGTGGCAGGCCACACTTCCGAGCCAGGTCACTCATCCAGCACTCAGCAATCATCATTCCCTGGGGCCCTCCAAAGCCACGGAAGGCTGTGTTGGAAGGCAAGTTTGTCTTGCAAACAATGCCCACGCTGCTGACATTGGGGATGTTGTAGGAGTTATCCAAGTGTAACAGGGCTCTGTCCATTACCTGGTGAAGAAAAGGAATGGAGGTGGACACATTTCATATTAATTGGATGTCAGACTTCTCACCAGTGCCAAAACCAGACCAGAAGCTCTGAAGCCAATTTACAACAATCAGCATTTTCTCTAGCACCCTGCAGTGTTGTAGTCAACAGAGCTGGATGAGCACTGAAGTGCAGACAGAACTGCCTCCCAGGTGCAATGGAATGTCAAGTAGTGTTCTCCTGAACGACAGGACAATAAGCACACTCCTCTGTTGACTCCTATGGCTCTGGGACAGATTGAGCTTCAAAGTCCTTTTTTGGCCCTGGGCTCATGCTGACTCAAACTGTTAGTAAATGCCATTATCTGTCAGGAAGAAGCAGAGTTTTCTTTTCACTATATTGAGTAATCTGTTACTGGAAAAGTGACTCAGTGCTGGGCTATGTCAGGAGGGGCAAACATATGAAATAAATATTTTCAGTAACTGCAAGGTTTGAGATTTTTGTCCACTTATTGTCCACATTGGGAAAGGGCCAGAATTTCTGGCTTGTGTTTTCAGACTTCCCTTCCAGCAGCAGCACAGAGAGGACATGACACACAACCAAACCTTATCTCTACATGGAGCACTTTCCAGTCCCCTGATTCAGACACAGTCAAAAAGACAATTACACAGATGTGCTCTCAACCAGGCCCTCAGCTTATGCAAAGACACTTGCCTGTCATTCTGCTCTGCCCAGCACCAGCCACATTGCCAGCATTGCCAGGTAGAGAGCTCCTGCAGTTCTTTCCTATTGAAAAGGATCAACTTTTGCAGAAAATTATCAAAGACTTGGTGGACTGGAGAAAGTGAGCTAGAATAAACCTGTGTGACACTAGGCTATTGAGTTGATAACTCACATGACAGAAAAGGAGAGGTTTTTACTCATCAGTGCAAAACTTCTTGGAGACAAACTCAGAACTTGGGCCCATTTTTTGTCCTTACTGCTTGGGAGCACAGTGTTGGCTTTAGCCAGTCCTTTGCAAGCTTGTCCTGATCAACCTATTGACTGGGATGCTTCTTTCTCCAAGGAATTATCTTTGCCCAGAGCTGGGGATCTATCAGCCATCTTGCATTGTGCAACAACTTTTCCCTCACAGTCCTCTGTCATGTAAAGCAAACATTCTTGACCCCTTTGCTCAATCTGAGTTATTACAGCATCCATAAGAATTATGTGGCACATGCTAAGACAGGTGAGTTGGCTCACAGAGCATTTGTAGAAGCTCCAAAAGCCCTTCAAAATCTGTTTTCAGTCATGTCAAAGAGCTGCAGTGCTGCAGGCAACAACTCTCTGAAGGCAGAGCAGAAGGTTGCACAGAAACACACCTTCTGCTTAATTAGCCATCAGAAAATTTTACTTACCCCATGAGAGAGGTCTATAGAGTTGCCCCCATTGCTGTAGTATGACACCTCCAGACTCTTGACTTTCCCATCCTTCATGAAGCCAACCTGTCAAGAGAGTGTCTCCTCAGTAATCAGTTTTCAAGAAAATGTTTTGGTTTGTGCTTGCCTCCAAAAACTGAATGGCTTTCACACAGGCAGAGAGGGCTGACTGTCCCCAGTGCAGCACAGGGCAGGCACAGCCAGCAGCTGAGGGAGTTCCCCAGTAAAGGGTTCATGCATGTGTCAATCTTGCTGCAGAGAACTCCTCTAAATTAAGTGTTGGCCACTTACCACTGCCACAATTTCCACAACAGGCTTTTGCTTTCAAAATCACTAGCAATTGGAGAGGGATTGAAGTAGAAAGGAAGTTAACCAGGCACATTGCTGTGTAAAGGATGCTTTACAGGAATGGGCAAACCTCTAAAAGAAACGTGACTGTCAGCAGGGTCAAAGTCTTGGCTGCAAGGAAGGCAGAGTTATTTATGCTGAGGTCACAAGAAGGGAACCATCCAAGCCAAAATAACTTCTGCAGCACTTTAACAGGAAAAATGCTACAGCCCATCTGACCTGGCCCATTTGCAGCGGGGGAGATCAGCAGTGAAACGACCATAGCAGCTTTTTTTCCCAATATCTTTCTGCTCTCTGATGTCTCAGGGGACAGCACTGAGACCAGCTGGGCTCTTCCCACGTGTGTGCATACCTTGTACCTCCCCAGGAAGGGGTGCCTCCCACCACTGATCAGCATGTCCTCATCTCGATCCAGCATGCACCGCACTGCTCGGCCAGTTCTGGGAAAGAACACGGGTTTTTAGGCAAAGCCTGAAGTGCACAATGCAGCTCCTGCAGAACAAGGCTGTTCTCTTTGTCTTCCCGGGGTGGCAATGGACAGTTAAGAGTAAACTGCTTAGTTCATATATCTTACTCTTAAGAATATGGCAAGACTAAATAAAAAGAATAAACATCTCCAAAGTTGGGACCTGTTTGTGAAAACTCTTGCAAAGACTCTTGTATTAAAAAAAAAGAGATATTAGCATCTATCTCTTTTAGAGACAGATGATAATAACTGAGAAAGCACTGTTTTCCAGGCTATTTCTCAAGGCACTCTTTTGGCTTTGAAAAAGACAATGCCACAGGAATTACATAATAATGCAAAGTACTAACTAGCCTTCAATTTGACCTTGTTTTTTATTTGCTTATTTATTATCAAGGAGGAAAACAAGGGGGAGAATAGGAGTGGTTCTTAATTTTCTAACAACTTTGCCTTTCAAGTGCCTGTCTTCAGGTTGTACCAGTATCTAGCAAATGTCACATATGTTGTTTTGTAACCTCCAGGATGTCAAACAGTGGTTTGGCTGGCAGAGATAAAGAGAAGAAAAGGATGCAAATGTATTACTGATTAATTAGAGAAAGCAGACTGTTTGCTTAGAACAGAAAAAAATAAAGTCAATTTAAAAACAGAGTTTCATTTTGCTTGCTCTCCCTCATCCAAAGGTATTTTGTCAAACTGCTGCTGTGTTGCAAGATCCCTCCAGCTCTGCCAGCACTGGGAAAAGGGCAGGGTACAGGCAGGGCAGAAATGTCACCTCAGAGGCCATGTCCACCCAAAACCTGCACAGTTAAACATGAGCCCACAGCAAAACTCTGGAAACCAGGAGCACTTTTCCAATCTACTCTTTACAAATGGTTGCAACCTAGGTTAATTCCCTAACCTTTTAAGGGTTTGAAAAGTGTGGGTTCCAAGGCCTGCCACCATTCCTAGGGAAAAATCCCAAGAGGGAGTTTGCAGAAGTGCAGACATATAATGAAGCAAGACTGGTGTAGTAGAGGTTTGAACAAAGAAGAGATTCTCATACCTCTGTTGAACAAGAAAACACATGGCTGGTGCTGGATTTTGAAATGGTTTGGGGTGAAGTGAGGGGGAAAGGCAAATAATTTGAGATCCAAGAGTTTTCAGAGAGCACCAAAGGAGTAAAGAATAAGGAGGTTTTCCCCCCTTTCCTATTAAAAGCTGACATTCCTACATAAACTTAGCCCCTCTGGGCAGGTTCAATCCCTCCTACCAGCTAGGAACCCATTAGACACCTCCTTTGGGAAATCCCAAGCTTGCTATAAGTGGTACAGTAAGAAGACATACAGAGTATTGAAAGTGCTCCAGCAGAAATGGTGCTCCAGAAAGAGGCAGCCTGGGACAGTCTGAAGGAAAAAAAATCCCTCTTCCCCCACACCCAAACTTACTTGAAGGCTGCAACAGCCACTACAGATGTCAAAATAGTACTCCTAGTCTCTTTTCCTCCAAATCCTCCTCCCATTCTTTTCACTCGAACCACAACCCGATTTGAAGGCACTCCCAGTGCATTAGCAGCAAACTCCTAAAGAAAAACAAAACAGCAGGACATGTAGGGAGCTCAGCTGGTGTTAAGAACTAAATGCCAACACACTGCCTTCCTGAAACCATTTCAACAGTGCAAATACTGGATTTGATGGAATTGGAGCCAATAAGCCCAGCATTTGATCTCTGAGGGGGAAAGGCACAGTGCTGCAGCACACAGGGTCAGATTCAGGAAAAGACTGACACAAGATGAGGTAACCAAGACACAGGTGTCATTTAGCACAGCCTTTGACATCCATACCATCCTCACTGCATTGAGAGACCTTTGAACAGTCTTGGTGGGCCAGTAAACGGGCCAAGGACACCCCATGGTGCCAGTAGCCAATCTCATGGAATGGGAGAGTTGGTGCACAGCCAGTGGTTTCACCATCTCTCTTTCTGATGTGTCATTCAAGCCTCGTGTGTTCTGAGCAGCTGGGACCCTCCCCAGAAAGGACTAAGCATGTAATCCCTCCTAACAAAGATGTGTTGCCAACAGAAATATCTCTGCCACCTGGAAGGAGATTCAGGACTCCAGCAGGATGGGTAAGGGCTTTAGATCCCATACCCAACTCTAAGCCTATGTGGTTTTTAACTGAAGAATCAAATAAGAACAACTATAAAACAACCATTCATCTAGTCTGAAACTGAGAAACAAATGCCTTTTAGGCACCAGGTTAATGAGAAGTACCTGTGTCTTCATTGGGTTCTGGGTTGACACAAAGAGTTCCATCTCACCATCTTCTCCCTTTGGCACAGCCAAAGTACAGTGAGTTTCCAGGTAGAAATGCTCCTGACCACCAAGGTACATCTCTCCTAGAAAATTGAAATAAATGCCCCACAGAAAGGGCACCCCTGGTGTTACAAGGTGTCACCCATTACACGTTGTCCTCAATTTACTGCCTTCTGTACATGTGTTAAGTGACAACCCCTTGCTTTACCCAGCACTGGATATCACTAGCTCTAAAAGTGACACTACTGGTTCAATCTTTAAAAAACAACAAAAAATAGAACAACAAAACACAATAAAAATTCCATACAAGCTTCCTTTCCACTTTTTAGAAATCTTAGTTATAAAACACAAGTGGCTGGCATTTCAAAAATAAGTCTGCACACCATGCCATTGATCCAGCATCTCTGAAGATGCAGTATTTGGTGCCTTTCAAGACTGCCTCAATAACACCACTGAGATAAGAATAAAAATAAATCAAGTATAGTCTATCTGAGTAGATAAAATACAAGGTTACAGACTTTGAAACTGGAGAACAAAAATAGAAACCCAAAATGCCTCAGGATGATCTAACTGGGAATTAGTTTTCTATCACTGTATGTGGCTCTTTCCCAGGGCATCTTACCTGGCAGTGCTGAGGGTACAATTTCCAGTCACGCTACACACAATTAAATGTCAGAAACAATCTCCTTTCTCAGTCATGGCCCTGATCTGTTCTTTGTGGCCCATTTGCCTAAGATACAGCCATACACCAGATTAAAGGAAATTGGCTGCCTATAAGATTTAGACCAGACTATGTCAGGACAGGGAAAAATTTCAGAAAAGAAAAAAACCAAATATTCTACGAATATTTGTTCAAGAAAAATGTGTGCTTTGATTGAAAAAAAGAGTGTTTTCTGGGGGCACAGCTGGCAGCATTCAGGTTTTTTTGAAACAATAACATTTGTATATCAGTCTGAAACTTTATATGAAATCAATTCAGTCCTGCAAATCCTACTCTCAGTATCATATGAAAAAAAAGGAAGCTGATGGCTTGACTTTTGTAACAAACTGTACTATTTCAAAAGAGTTATTAATGCTTATTCTCACCCTCCAAAATGTGATCAGATTCTTCAAATCCTTTCTTCACATCTCCCTTATTAATCCTCTTTATATCCTTAAAGAAAGATTTTTTCTCAATCGCTTCCTAGGAAACAGAAAGACACAGTGACATTTTTGTCTAAGTGGAATGAAATCAAACCTTCCTCTAACTGAAGAAGAAATATCCAAGATAAAAAGCACAAGAACTTATCAGACAATTTCTATGGCAGTAGCCAAGAGACTTGACTAAAAGCAATAGAAAATAACTTTTGGCAACAAAGCAATTTCACAACCAATACCACCATAATTGGACAATCTTAAGGTACTCCTTGTGACTTGTTTTACATTGAGGACCCAGAACCTCAAGGCCTGTAACCACAAGAGCTATAATTTAATAACTTACAACTTATATTAACTCTTGTCTGTAGCCCATAGAGTGGGAGAAAGGATAAAAAAAAAAAAAAAGAAAAGAGAAATAAAAGAGAAAGAGAAAATGAAACCTCTCAGATAAGAAGTGCAGAAGTAGTTCACTTCTGAGCTAATATACAGGGAAGTATATAAGGGGGAGTTTAACAAAGGCTTTTTCCTTTTGCTAAAACTGAAGCTTTCCATAATGAAAGCAACCCCCACCAAATATCAAGCAACAAAAACCAAAACAACCACCAGCACGTTTTTGGCTCCACTCTCACGTTCCCTGGGTGAATGAACAACTAGAAGCCCCAGAAAAGGCAAAGATCTCACACACTGTTTGTTAATCCACAGATCACCCAAACAACCCCAAATCTCTGTCCTCAGATGACAGTACCAATGTCTGCATGAGACAGTGTACAGCTCTTTCTATTTACATGAATACAGTTTCATGTAAAATTCATTACAAAATACATGGTATGAAATATTGACTATTGAAAACATTTCGTTAGAATCCTATGTTTCTAATTTCTCCACTAAAAATGGCTTCATACATTTTTCTTTCTCATTTCTAGAAATGAATGCTGTGTAGATATTATCATTTGCTTTTACTGTCTCATAAGGAGATCTTGTCAACAAATTTTCTAGTTAAAAAAGCATGAAATGATCATGCATTGTTGATATTTATTTCTTCAGCTTTGAGAAAAGGCACTTAAAGACTGTGGCCATACAGTTCACAGCAGGGAGTGCACTCCCGAAAATTGATTTCATCAACTTAAAAACTAAACAAGTGGTCTGCAGAAATCTCAGAGAAGCAGTGCAGTGACAGAGCTAGAAAAGACATTTTCACACCTTATTATTTCTTGTTATAAATGAGAGAATGAAGAGGGAATGGATATCAATGAAGCCAGCAGGGTCAGACCAGAGAAGATTAAAAGCAAGCTTCTGTGGATAAGAATGTAACTCACAGTAACCTTGTTTATTTAAACAATTTTCTGTTGAGCACAATATTATCTCCCTGAGCTTGGTTTCTTTGTGTCAGCTTTAAATAGCACAGAAAAAGTTAATGTACTCTAAATCAGCAGGGCACCAAAGATGTACCTTCTTTATATTTTAAATCACAGATTATTTCTTCTATCAGTACCCTGTTGCACCCACAAACACAAACAAAATGTGGGGCTAAGTCACCACATGTGTGAGAACAGAACTAGACAGCAGGGGGTCCCCAAGCCAACTGCAGATGCAGAACTGAGCCATCTTACCTCAATTGTGACAATCGGTTGAAGTTCTTCATACTTAATCTTCACAGCTTTAGCTGCTCTCCTGGAATGTTCCTGTGTGTCTGCAAGGACTGCACCAATGATGTGACCCACACAGGTGACCTACAGGCAAGATTGGAACCCACCATCACTTGGGGTGTGTGTTTGCAGGGAGGAGAGACTCATGATAATTCTCTTTATCTATTCCTTTTATGCAGTTTGTTCAGGCCAATCCATTAAAAATCAGCCCAGGGAAAATAAACACAAGCAAGTTTGGAGTGAGTGAGCCTGTCCCAGGGGGCTGCAGCTTAGAGAAGAATTGTGGAGATAACAGAGGAGAGGGGCACAGGGCAAAGGGACTTGGGCCTTATTGGATTTGGCACTAAATTAACTGCACTGGGGTCAACAGAAATCTATCTCTGTGTAAGGTAGAGGACTTGACTGGACAGTATGAGAAATGTTATATCCTGAACAGCATGATTGAAAAAGGCTACTTTTAGCTACATACCACATCCTTAGCGAAGACAGTCTCATCATTAGCGATGCCAGTGACATTACTGCCAGGAACATCCTTGGCAGAAACAAAAGACACAAACCCAGGAACACTCTGAGCTTCAGATGCATCTACAGAACTAAGAAAAAAGGAGAGACAGTGTTATTTCTCATTTTTTCTTTGTGTAAGTGATGATGAGATTCCAATACAAATTCAGGCCTGATTTCCTTGAGTTTGGCTATGCCATGTGAATATCATGTGAGACTGTGACAGCATAACATAGGAGACTAAAATAATTTGGGATCTATATGAAAATGTTAATCCTGACTGTGAGACTGACTACCACCCTGCTTCTTTGGACTATGTCATACATCTTTTCCCCAAGACATATCTGAACTTGATCCAGTTGCCACACGAACCTTTGATAACAAGTTGGTGTTAGTGATGCTGTGCCTCCACTGTCTTCTTAGCTGCCATGATTCTTGCCATGAGGGCAAGAATATGGATAAATGTGGAATTTTAGTGCAGACATGTATCATCTGCCATGGGTGAGTCAGGGAGAAATTGTTGAGGATCAATCATAAGGAAGCTTTAGGGTTTTTAAGAGGATGCAAAAGAAGTGATGGTCAAAAAGACAAAAACTTTCATGAAAGGCTTTCTTTGGTAATTAGCAAAAGAAGTATCTAACCAAAATGCTTGTCTGCTTCAATCATATATAGATTTAAAACTCAGTGACAAAATAACTAAAAAAAGGGCAATATAATTTAATTTTTAAATGGAGAACTTCGTAAAAAATATATTACAAAAGACTTTCAGGATCCTTTTGCAATATTCTGTACATTGGCTTTACAGAGAAACAGTTGTGAATAGAAGTGCTGTGGCTTTGATTTTGCTGACTGGATGATTTATTGCTTTCTGTAAATTGCTGCAATTTTTTCAGCAACTTGTTTCAATTCCTAAAACTTTGATATAAACAGCCCAAAAGCAGCTGTTAATACATCCCAGTGAGCCACTCTGTACATTGGCTTTACAGAGAAACAGTTGTGAATAGAAGTGCTGTGGCTTTGATTTTGCTGACTGGATGATTTATTGCTTTCTGTAAATTGCTGCAATTTTTTCAGCAACTTGTTTCAATTCCTAAAACTTTGATATAAACTGCGCCCGAAAGCAGCCGTTAATACATCCCAGTGAGCCAAGACCTTTAAAAAAGACATTAAATGTATGAATGAACTTTCCCACATGAACCCCTAGACAGCAGGAACTCAAAATGCTATTTTTCTTTGGAAAGTTCTCTTTCCTGTGTTTCTGCAGCAGTAGCTCAGAAACAACCCCTAACACTTTCCCTTAGTTACAAATGCAGAGGCAGCTGGTGTCTGATTTACACTTGGTGCTCAAAATCTGACTAGGATGAAGTGGAAGTTTCCAGAGTCAATATTTTGACTCTGCCAAAATCATAGGCTGATACTTTTGTCCCGATTGAATATTCCTCTACAGAATGCTACAGGCTCCGAGCCTGAAATATGTGTACAAAACACAAATGCAAGAGAATGTGTACAGCAGCTTTTAGAAAACACTGCATGTTGTGGTCACAAGCATGGATGGGATGCCTTCTCTATCTCCCCATCTGCCCTGGTGGTAGTAACACCACTTAAATGTCTGCAATGCACATTGCAACACCTAAAAATTAACTGTGATGAACAGAGCAGTTTCTTTCATAACCTGGGAGTCAATTACTGCATCTGTGCATCCCTGACCACCATGCTGCCCATGCCACAATGGGAAAGCTCTGCACAGGAAGCCTAACTAGGCAGGAAGTACTGCCTAAGGAATGCACAGCAGATTTCAGGGCTGCTGAGGATGACACAAGCCAGTGTAACACAGAGTGTCCCACATCAAAGCAGCTGAGGGCAGAAGAGAGCCTGCAGAACCACCACCATATAAACAAAATTAGGGTTTGTGGGGGCAGCCAGCCTGCAATATGACAGCATTAAAATTCTTATGAGAATGTAGATGGCATTACGTGCCAGGATTGGCCTTTAGGAGTTGGTTATTCACTATTGTTATAAATTAGGTACCAGTCATGCCCTGGATGGACAAGATGCTTTCTGAGACAGATGCACTTCCAAATACTGATTTGTCCACCTTGCTATAGCCAAGCACAAACAGGGCTACACCTCGCAGCTGATGCAAATTCACAAATGACTTTTGTGCACAGGGCTTGATCAGAGCCAGGGCAGGCAAGCATCGTGCAAGGCAAAACCCAGTGCCCACAGCTGACTCACCAGCAGGAGGGCTGGTAGAATTGCATCTTACAACCTAATTTTTCAGGCAGATAGAAGGAGAATCATCAAGCTGCATGCTCCAGTTAGTGATTAAAATGACATCCCAACCTCTGTGGTGCTCTCCTACCCTGCTCCTTTTTAATCCTGCATACCTGAGTATAAGAGACGGGAAATACAAAAAAGTTTGGTCTAGGCTGAGGGCTTTTGTGCTTCAGCAAAGCCCAAAGTTTGGTGTTGGCTCCCTCACATTCCCACTGAGGCAGACTTGCAAGGCAGCTCTCACACACACACAGAGCTCGCCTCCATATAACAATGTGCAAAGAACTGGAGCTCCCACCTAAGCAAAACCTTTCCCTCACCCACACCCTGACAGATTGATGTTTTCCAAGCCACCAGGCACCGGATGCTTCCAACGTTTGGAACGGAGAAGCAGCACTTACAGGATCTTGGCGTGGGCCTTAGTGCTGGTCACCAGCGTCAGGTACAGCTCGTTCTCGTAGTGAGGGATGTCATCGCAGTACACAGCTTCTCCACTGGCTTGTTTGGCTGCTGAAACGTGCACCAGAGGCCTGCCCACCATATCTTCCACAGCCTGCCCCTTGGGCACTTCCTGGAGTAAAACACATGGCTAGCTACTGCTGGCTTGGGTGGAAGGGGATGGAAGCATTGATGGGAGAGCAAAGAGCGCTGTGAGACGTTCTAGAGAATGGGGAATGGGATGGGAGCTCAGTCCTGTGTGAAAGGAAGGTAAACAAGATGCCACAAGATGTGGCTACACAGAGGAGTGCTGTAGGGAATGAAGTGAAAGTAGTTTGGGCTTTGAAATTGATATGGAAGGGAAGGGTTTGATTTCACGTCCTGCAAAAGAAAGTTCAAGTACTGAAACTGGATTCTACTCTCAAAGCTGAAGAGAATGGGTCACTAACAGAGAAATAACAAAGAAGATACATCCCAAATGTGAAGCCTGAGAGATGCCAAGAAAGGCAGGCTATAACTGGGGAAAGCTGAAGGGGAATTTCAGTTTGGGTATAGAGCTAGGGATAGGAGAAAAAGCAATTTTTATAAATCCCTCAGCCACAGAGAAAGCTTGGCCTCTCTTGGACAATAATAGGAAAGAACAGTACCCTAAAGTGAGGAAAGGATTGAGACCCAAATACAAGCTTCATGCATGGCATTATCAAAGTTTATGTGATGACCATACTTAGGGAGACAAGAAGATAAGAACCAGAGTTTGAGCTACAGAAAAGCCTGCGTTTATGTCATGCTGACACTGCTACTTACTTGGGAAAGCTGCTACTTACTTGGAAGAGCTGGGCATTTGCAATGGGATCTTTGTGAAACAGCTCTGTAGCACTGATGTAGTTTGAAGGGACAGGCTCACACACAGTTTTCTGCCAGAGACATATTAAAGAAAATCACCTTCCCTTCCAACTCCTTTCTCACATCCCTAGTAGCTCAGGATATTTTCCATTCTCCATCTCCCACTTAAGGTAATCCATAATCTACCGAGTTAAAGGCGAATGAGGCTCCGGCTCTGTGCCAAGAACAACCACAGAGCCACAAGATCACATTTAATGCTGCATATAGGAGAAGTCCAGGAATCATCCTGTGAACCACAGAGCTACACCCTTCCACCACAAGGGGAGGGTGCCAGGAGGAAGCAAGTGGGAAGATACACAAGTCCCTGTTATGCAAGCAGCAGAACAGCTCTGGAGCTATTGCAGCACAGATTTTGTTATCAGGTGGACCTCTGCTCAAATCTGAACTCTCCCCATGCCTTCCCCAAGGCAGCACAAAGAGGTTCTCCTTCCCCAAATCTGCCTTCCCAAGGAGCACTCACAGTGCCACTCTTGCTGAGTTTCTGAAGGACTGTCAGGTAGAACTTGAAGAAGAAGCTGAGGGTGAGCGTGCGTCGGAAATCCACCATGCCCCCGGGAGCAGAAGGAGACAGATCCATCTCCCCCGACAGCAAGCGACAGGCATCCTGCAGCAGCTTCTCATTCCAGTCTCTGCAAGGGAACAGAGGGGACACAGAGACCTTCTTCAGACCTAAATTCACCACAGCAGACTAACTCTTCGGACACAGAGTACGCTGAACTGGAAGGAGCCCATCAGGATCATCGAGTCCAGCTCCTGGCCTTGCACAGAACAGCCCAAGGGTCACACCGTGTGCCTGAGATTGTTGTCCAAATGCTTCTTCAGCTCTGTCAGGCTTGGTGCTCTGACCACTGCCCTGGGGAGCCTGTTCCAGTGCCCAACCACTCTCTGGGTAAAGAAACTTTTCCCCTGATATCCAAGCTAAACATCCCCTGACACAGCTTCACGCTGCTCCCATGAGCTGTCAAGCAACAGCCATCAGTTCTATCTGTTCATAGCACATGTGTGTGCTTTGCTGTCATCTTGGGCTCAAAGTTATGATAAAGATATTGTGTGATAAAAACCCTGACGTTCATAGCACATGTGTGTGCTTTGCTGTCATCTTGGGCTTATGTTACCTCCCCTAAAGATATGGCAAAGATATTGCATGATAAAAATCCTGATTTTTCTGTCCAATTTGAAACAAACCCAGTTTTGTAGGTCATGAACGCATCTAGCTGCTCTCCACTTCAACTGATGAGTGAATTTGGAAAGAAAATGTCTCTCTGAATGAGAGAATGGCATGGATCTTTGAGGGTAAGGCATACTGGAGGAAGCAAGGCATTACACAAAACACACTGCTGCAGAAGCATAACTATACTTCTTCCTCTTTCTCTTTTGATGTACTTTTAGAGAGGATTTAGGATGTTTTAGATATTTAAACTGCTCCTGTAAAAATCTGCACTGTTCCATTAGACAATCTTTATCATAGAAAAATTCCTACCTGCCAGTGAGTTCCTTGCAAGTTTTTAGTGCCAGGACAGTGGTAGGAGCCATTCCTCCATAGCTCAGTTTTATCTCCTCCACTCTGCTTGTGCCATCTTGGAACAGGACTCTCAACCCACAGGTGACAATAGCAATGTCATCCTCACGACGGGAAGCCTGCTTGAAAGCTGAGAAGTATTCACTCTGAAAAACAGGAAAATATTTCTTTATCCTCTACCTTGGCATGCTTTGGAGCGTAAATGTGGACAAGCTGTTTACCTATCTCTATGTGCATGAGTTATTCCAGGGAACAGTATCTGGTTGATTCATTGTGCAGGGCCAAGCAGGACATGTTTGTTCAGGCAGCACTGTTTATTTTCACATAATTCAGTGATTAATTCTAAAGTATCAGTTCAGTGGTTGTTACCAAGCCTAGGACTGTGGGGGGAAACAAGCTTTGACAGAGATCTGCTTGTGCCTGTCACATTTTTCCATTATTAAGAGGAAGACCCAAGACAGATTGTTTGTGCATAAACAAAATTACAGTTTCTCAACAAGTTTTTCTTCCTCCCAAGCTGATAAGCTGGAAGTCTGATCAGTAAAACCCATATCCTAAACCCCTTCCCTTCAGAAGTCTTTGAAATCTGCAAGAGCTGAAATCAGTAATCACAAATGTCTCTCAGTTCTAGAGTAGACCAGAATAATTAAGTATTAATAATTCAGTCTATTCAGTAGACCAGAATGATTAATAAAAGAAAATTTAATCTGTTACAGGAAATAGAATTCTCAGTTACTATCCTGGTCTCTACAAGAGATATTTCCTCGCTCTGTGAATGCACCAGCAACTGCAGTGCACAAAACTCAGCAGCTCCCTTGTAAAGAGTGGCTGTAAATATGAGATTAACACCCTACCAGGATGCACCATGCAATGGTGACACCCTGGAGCCACAGCATGGTCAGCCCTCTCGCCTGTACTGCAGGTGAGGACAAATTGCTGTTCAGGCACCCTGCAGACTAAGAGAGGAATCAGAGCTGATGTTTGCACTGCCCTTCTGGAGAGTTTTCTGACAAGTTTCTGCTCTCCAAGTGACTCCACACAGCACAGCAGTCTGCTTCATTAATTACCTCTAATCTGAAGTGGACAGCAATTCTTTCATTATTGAATAGAACAATTTCTCTCCTCTTGACAATGACAACAGTTGCACAAGAGGCCCCTTTTGTGCATCAAGGGCTTGTTACTGGAGATATATCTGAAGGGTGTGCTTCATTTCCTGAGTTCAAATAATTACTCAGCAGCCAGCAGATAATAGCAGAGGAGCATCAATAGCATCCTTCCAGTGAGGACATTCTGCCACTCTGCTTGTTAAAACAATTAGCTTTCAAAGAGGAGAAAAAGCAGCCTCCTCTCTTACTGTAATCAAGAGATTTCCAATAACATGACTGCAACAAGAGGGCAATATTGCCTTCACTCCTCACAGGACACCTTAATTTTCTTCATTCAGAGTCCTGTGGGAGGAAAGGCACTCGTGACCTTTCCTCACTTGGAGTGTAGGTAAGTGAGCTATCACATCACATGCCTGCCTGGGTCTCTTGGAAAACAACAGAGCATGTTAATTCTTTCTGCTCTTTGACCAGTCTTACCCTTGGTGTGATAAGTTACATGAATGCAAGGCATAACATCAGTTTCAAACAAAAATAAACCAAAAAGTTCTATCTAACTGTGTGCTGAAACAGCCCTGCTTTCATTCACGAGGAAATCACAGTTGCAGAAAACTTTGCCTGCTACATGCCAGCACCTTCAGACATGCCCTGAAGAACTTCAGCCTCCTTATTTGTGAGCAAAGATCAGCCAAGAAACCATGAAACTGAGAGTTCAGAAGTTGGTTTAGTTTTTCAGATCAATAAACTGTATAGGGCTGAAGCCACTGCCCCTGCTTGTAAACATTTGTTTGTTTTGTGAAATTGCCATGAGACTGCCATATGGGTGGAGGAATACAGTGCTTTCCATTGGCAACCTCAACCATGTTTTTCATTTTGGCAAAAAGTGATGTTTTTATCACAAGACCAAAGAATGATTGCCCAGAAATAGATGAAAAAACCACCATAAATAAAATAATTTGGTTCCTTTAGTAGTTAAATAGAAAAAATTGAGAGGATAGACAAGGCATTTATTAGTTCTCTCCCATAATACAATGGCACTTGAAGTAAATCAGTGTTTTCCATTTATAAAGAAAATGCATCACCACACTGCAAATCCTTGCATCTTATGACTAGGAGCCACAAGCCCTGAGAAGGTAAACACCTTCACAAGCATAAAGTTACAGTCTGATGTTCTCAGTCTAAAGGAAAAAGCAGAGTTTTATTTCTTAGACGCTGAATCAATTGTGGTTTACGCTGCTACTGCCGAGAAGCTCTCATTGCTCCCTTCAAAGCAAGTTGTGCAGCCTCACTGGAAGCCCACATTGCCAAAATGTCCTAATAGCCAGTTCTTGTGGTTTACATCTTGCAAGACAAGAATGCAGAAACTGAACTTCCCTTTTATCCATACTGACTCTTCCCCATTTCATTTCTCGTATCAGCTCACAGAAATTAAGCAGGAATCTTTGGCACATTAACTTCACTCTGCATCAGAAATTGCTAAAACCTTTTCTGTTCTGCTTTTCAAGAAGAACTTCTACCTCTGGGAACATCATTTTGACACTTTTCATCATTACCAAATGCACTCAAAAAGCTTCAGATAATCAAGTGAAGCTTCTCTTCCTTGCACTAGGAAAATTCTTGGGCTTACCACATTTTATCATTGAGCCCTGCTCCCATTGCTTGTGAAGAATAGTGTGCTGCTGAATTTTCTCCAAATAATTCACTTGCTTCCTGGTCCACTTGGGACCACATAAGCATCTGGGAGTCGGTCAGAAAAAAGGTGCTTAACTTTGAAAACAACACCTAAATAACAGCATTTTAGCTCCACATACAGTGAAGTTTTTTCTTACAAACTTACCTTTCTGCTGTAGGGTATTTCAACTGAGAGAAGTATTTCTTCAGGCTTAACTATTGTCTTTCTGTAGCCAGTGAAAAACTTCTCATCCATGGTGACCGTCCTTTTGCCCTCTGTAGAGCAAAGGGACATCAGTGGTGAATAAATGAAAGTAAGTGTGGAAAAGCCTTCAAACCACACAAATCATTCTTGATATGATATCTGATTTCATTTTTCCACTCTCTTTCACCAAATCAGGAATATCTTTCTCAGATTTCTTTTGGTATTTATGGAATCTATAACTGCTTCTGCCTACATATTAAATTTTCTTTGTACATGACCTGATAAAAGAGACCTCCTTCTTTAACTAATTAAAGCTTAGCCTCCAGGTGAGCCAGTTTCCAACACTCTAATTAAATTCCCCTCTTTCTCCTTTCCATAGCCTGCACACAAACCCAGTCCACTGACTGGACAGTTCACTTACTTCAACGATACTACTTAAAAAAAAATTTCCTAAAAACAAATAAAAACTGAGATGCTTGGCTTTATAGAAAAAAAATCCCAAGTTTCAGTCTTTATCTGAATAAACCAGAAGGATTAAAGTAAGATAGTGACAGAAAATATTTAATGCCTATTATTTTTCATTAGTACACATCTTTAACCAGCTCTTCACAAGGATGTGTCTGTAAGTATACACACAGTACCAGAGATTCCATCTGGCACAGAAGTTCAACATTTTTTAGGAAGCCAACCTTAGGTCTAGCTTTAGGACTTTTGCCTCAAAGAGTGTGAAAACACAGAAGACTCAGACTAATAATGTTAATTTCCACTTTCAAGTTCTGGCCTGACCTATCAACCCATGGCAGAAGGCATGGCAGCTACCCCACTCCCCTCAGTGCCACAGGGAAATATAATAACTTACCTTTTGATACCAAAGTCAGTTTGCTGCCACTTGCCATTAACACAGGATTTAAGTCAGAAATTGGGCTTGCTGTCATTATGTTCCCACCAATAGCCTAGAGTGAAAATAATGCATCAGATAATTATTAAAAATCTAAGCAATTTTTGGCCTTTAATTAATTGGGAAAACCCAAGCCCCACGAAATCAGATGCTGTCTCAGACAATATTAACATTTGCCTGAAACAGATTTAGAATAGTGTTTTGTTAATGCATCAAGACTACCTTATGCTCAAACCTCATATGCACAACCATGCCAAAATTCAATCACTGTACCTGCTGTTAAGGGAGGAGCCATGAAACTAAAAAGGGTCTTTTCAGTAACAACCAGGACCCAAGGGTTTTGGCTGCAAAACAAATGCACGGCACAGTGTCTCGTGGAACAAAAGTTCTTGTTTGGTAGGTTGGTTTAGCTGCTTGCCTGGTATTTTTTTCTTTGAGCACACAGAGTTTGAACACACCTTCCCCTTTAAAACTAGAGGAAAATTTGCCAGCTCTGATACATTAACTCTGTGACTGCCCTAGTTGTCATGGCAATATATACACACCTGCTTCTTTGAAGCTTGTCCAGCATTCTAAATACCATTTTTGTTCAATTAGTCAAATCTCACTACAGTTTCCCCCGCTTGGTGATAACAGCAGTGGAAGACCTGGAGAACTGCCATGTTTCCCTCGCTTGCTAGATGTGTGACATCAGTGCAGTACAGACACCAGCTGAGACCCCACCACTTTCTGGGCTTGATTTTTGTGTGCTGGTTTCTTTCCCAAGGTTTGCAAACGTTCCTCTGTGAGATGCCAAGGGCACACCAACACTGCTTGAGGCAGGGCAGCTCCTCAGAGTGAGCTTTCAAATGCTGCCCCTGGTGCTCCTGAGTCACTTACAGCAACATTCCTGATCTGAGGCCCTGCAAACCAGCGCAGCTGCTCCAGGACAGCTTGGAAGATCTCTGTTTTGTACGGAGGAAGGTCTGCCACTGCCTTCCTCATCACCTCCTCTACTGACTTCAGGGTACAGGCAGCGCCAATGGTGACTCCTGTAAACAAACAAAGGAAAAGAAATGTTGTTTTCCAAAATTTTGAGGTACATAAGGACAGTTACTGTGTCTGCAAAGCTTAGATGTCACTGAGTTCAATTAGACCTTCAATTACACCAGACTATTTAGAATGCACTGCATGTAAACATCACATCCTCAGAACAAAATTCACCTTTAAACCACAGCTCATGCTGGTGCTGTCTCCCACATGACAGTAACACACCACCCTTTTGCATCAGTGTATTATTAACAACACTGGCCTCCTTTAGGTATTATTAGCATGTCCTTTGAGAAGTGAACTCTAACTCCTTTCCAGTTTCCACACTTTAAATATCCTACCAGACACTGGGCCACATGCACTAAATTGTCCCAGGTACTTCTGTTTGTAAGGTTGACCCATTTCCATCACAAAGCTAAAGGCAATGGAATTATAGAATTGTTAAGGTTGGAAAAGACCTCCAGAGATCACTGAGTCCAGCCTCTGACTGAACACCACCACATCAGCTAAACCACAGCAGCAAAAGTCACATCCAGTCATTTCTGGAACACTTCCAGGGGTGGTGATTCCACTACCTCCATGGGCAGCCCAGCCCAGTGCTAGACCATGCTTTCAAGTGAAGAAATTCTTCCTTATGTCAATCTGAATATCTCCTGGCAGAGTTTGAGGCAGTTTCCTCTTGTCCTGTCACTTGTTATGTGGGAGAAGAGACTGACCCCCACCTTGCTACACCCTCCTTTCAGGGAGTTGTAGAAAGTGATAAGGTCACCCCTGAATCTCCTTTTCTCTGGGCTAAACATCCCCAGCTCACTTTTTTACCTACCACTTACTTGATTTCCTGTGGGAAAATGGGAAAGGTGTAACTTATACAGAAAACAATCTTTAATCTGGGGATTTTCTTTCACACTCTTTTTATTATTCCATGGAGTCCCCACTCACCTCACAGGTGTTCTGCCTCTTTTTTGCTCACCTGTTTCAGTGTGCTGAACAGCATTCATTTCAGGGATCCATGCTGGTGCTATTATCACTGGATACAGGAGGTTCTTTAACCTCATCTCGATACCTTAAGGAAAAGACACTGTTTGGTACTTGTGTGACATGGCAACTGCTGCACATAATCCTTCAAGAAAGGAAAATTAATACAAAACCCCCTACATCATTTAGTAATTATTTCATGAACCAATTGCTCAAGACAACAGAACTACCAAATATGTCTGAACTCTCCTCCTCAGCACTTATGTTTGCAAAAGTATCTATTTGGTTTGAGAAGGCACTAAGATTCCAAGTCTTGAGAGTTTTCTCACTGAAAAGTCCTTCAAAATGCAGCTTTCACAACTGACTTCATTTGATTATAGGGACATTTCATGCTGTGTCATTCCCCTCTTCTCAAAATTTCACAAAATAGCACAAAGGCTCAGAGATCTGGATTTTTTTTTTCCACCTGACACAGCAAAGACATTCACTGTGAGATTAATCTACCTGAGAAGAAAATATGTTCCTACATATAACCTGAAAATAAATAGCTTTTTAAAAGCAATGACATGAAAGGTTTCCATTTGCACTGTTCTCACAAAATACTTAATGGAAGGTTTTCCAACAGTTCATAATAAGCATCAGCTCTTTCTCTTACCCACTTCTGTGTTCCCCACAACAAGTTTGGCATTGGGATACTGGGATTTGAGTGCCACCAGTTCATTGAGAGTTGTGGGCTGGATCCACATCACACGCTCGCCTTTGAAACACATCTGCTTCTGCTGTTTGTTACTCTGAGTCTGCAGAAGGGAATTCAGATAGAGCTCAGCCCCTACATCGAGCCAAGAATCCCTGCTCACATGCTGCCCATGCCTGTGCCACACTGGGCTCCATCTCAGCCAAGTTACTGACAGGGGGGCTGGGATATCCACACTGCTGTTGGCAGTTTGCCATTCCCCATCCTTCTGCTAGCAGTGATGAAAGTCTTTCTCTTGCTGACAAAAGTTCTCCCTTCCTGGTACTGCCAGGTACATCCTGCAGCCACACCTCCCTAGCAAGATCTGTGCCAGCAAGCTCCATCTGACCAAGGCTCTGGCACATGCCCATGGCTCCAGTTGCTTCAATGGGTTTTCCATTCCCATCTCAATCCCAAAAATGTCAGTCTTTAGTACAAATGACTTGCAATTAACCTGCTACACCAGGTTCTGATTCCCTTTTAACTACTTCACCCAGCGACTAAAGAAAACATGAGATCAACCCTTGGGCAGGAGAACATCTTGGAGAAGAAACAGAGGAGCCCTCTCTCAAGCTGAATCTATCTTATGCTATGGTCTAAGAGAACCTACTCATGCTGTAGCTCATGACATATTTGAGCTGGGTACAGCAGAATTAATGATTGAATTTCAGTTGTTAAATGTGAAGGAAGCTGTAAATGCGTCATGTGCTGGATTCGATTCCTGGCTGGGACACACTGCTTAGGTGGGAGGATCCCTGAAAAAGAAGGAATGAAACATGGAGAGAAACTAATCCCACCTAACTTTTAATGCCATTGTAAGCCAAACAACTTTTACTCCTGCTATGGTGAGGGGAGTTTTATGAAAAGACAACTGTTTGAGATATGTATTCAGCTACACCCTGTAGTGGTTTTGCTTTGTTAATTTGAGATTTGATGGTTAATGTATTAATGAGTGAGGTGGGTTTAGTGTTGGTTAATTATTAGTCTACTCGTTTTTTTTTTTTTTTGGGAGGTAGGATGAGGAGAAAGGTAAAGTAGGTTTAAAACACTAAAAGGAAAGTTTATTAATAGTAACTAAAAGAAAGAGTAATAAGAATTAGAATAAAACCTTTAGGACACTTCTCTTCCCCCCACAATCTTTTCTTTCCCAATGACAATGTAAAGAAACAAAACCTAAAATTTCAGTTTACTACTTCTAAAATAGTCTTTCTTTCATTTACTTAGGCAGAGAAGTCTTTTTTGTTAATGTTATGGAGACTTCTCTACAAGAAAACAGTTTTCTTGTGGTTCTCTCTATGAATAGCAACTGCCTGGAGAAATCTGCAATTGTGAAATTTTTCTCATTTTCTACAAGTTTTTCTCACAGTTGTGTTATGGGCCATGTCAACTTAATGGGTACTGTTTTGAAGATGAGTTGTTTAAAGGCAAAAGTTCTCTTTATTTACTCCTGAAATTATTTTCTTCTTAAGGGCAGAAGATCTTTATTACTTTTTTCTCTTTCTCTGTTTAAACTTTTCATAGGATTACAGTTACTTTAACATTTGCTTACTTTAGTATGGAGGTCTTTGCTCGATATCTACAATTTGAATACTGAATACAATTTTATGTGTTATAGGGAAAAAGAGTCTTTCTTCATATCTTTACAAGAGGATTTCAGCCTAAAACAAAAAGTATCTCCTCATTTCTCCTATCTGGGATTGCTTCTTCATTGACTTTGGTGTCTTCATGTTGTTGGTTGGACTCAATGATCTTTAAGGTCTCTTCCAGCCTGGTCATTCTGTGAATTCCTTTACATTGTCTGCATTTTTGTTCCTCCTCTCACTCGAGGGAGGATTGAAGCATTGAAGGAGTTGATATTTAGTTCAGGGCTTGTAGATGTTACCTGACCCCAGCCTGGCTCGGTAGTTTGTGGTGGGAGCTGCAGCCGGCTGGGCTGATGGCCTCTCCCCACCCTGCCCGGTGGTTGTGGGTGAATATTCATGGTGGGGGAATCTTGGCCGAGCCAGCCTGGCCCGGGGCAGCTCTTAGGGCCGGCGGGTCCGGCTCGGCCTCGCTCAGGAGCCGCAAAATGTCAGAAATGGCAGCCAGGCCCAACATCGGCCTCGCGGCCTCTCCTCCCCTACCCAAAAACCACTGGGGGAAGACACCCCAGAAAAAGGGTCCAGGTCTACAGCAAAAACCACCCAACCCTTGTTACCTCCATCAACCAGAAAAGAAAGAAAAATATCCTGAGTTTCTTTCATCTTTAACATGTGTTTTTTACAAAAACACAAACTTTCCAGTAGCTAAAAAGTTTACATCACTTCCATGAATGCCTCCAATACAAAACCACCACAAGTTCCTACTTCTCTTCCTACACTATAAAGGGAACTCAGGGAGACAAGCTCAGATATATCTGTATTTGATGCAGAAGTTCACATTTGACCTAGTAAATTGACATTTGGATTTTAGCTTCTGTTCCACCCCCGGACAGGCAGTGACTGGGAAGGATGGCAACCCAAGAAGAGAGACATATGGTGAGAACCAGAAAGAAAGCCAGACTGCTGGAGCAGGCACCTGGCCTGCATATTTCTCCTAAACCACCCTGGCTCAAACACCTTCTGTTTTATAAAACAGGGAAGGATTCATGCCCATGCATTTTCATCCATTAGCAGCCATTTTTGCCCTGCCATTTCCTCAGCACAGAGTCACTCAAACCTTGTGCAGAACAACTAAACCAACAAATCACTGCTATTTCTTTCTGAATGAGCTCACCATTAATTCTGGTGGGAAGATTGGCTCCTGTGTGGGATCCAGTGGCTGGAACTCAGAAGAATTGAACAGGCTGGAGGATGTCATTTTCTGTGACAGAGAAAATGTAAATGGCTAATGACTGAGGAGAAAGCTCTCCACATATAACTCATTCCTCTTTCAACTCAAATCCCTCTTACTGTTTCCTAGAGCAAAATATGGCAAACACAGCAAAATGATGCCACCTGATTCAGCATTTAAGGTCCTCCAGTTATATTTTTCTGATTCCCCTGCATGTCTTGTCAGATCCCTCAACCCTGAGGACACTAATACGTTTTAGTAAATCAAAAGTGACATCCCTTTCACATTGGCATGTTAAATCATGTCAAATATACCTTTTCTGAGGTATACTCTTCTGATCATAAAATATAAATTAGTCTAAATTGCTTTGCATAGATATTGCTAAAATAAAAGCATTGGGCTTGGGCATACAACGAGCCAGATCTAAGACTTCAAAACATCAGAAATAAAGGGAAAAGTACTAGTTGAGAGGCACCTTACCACACTGTCTTCTTTTGCATTCTTGCAGCAGCCTGGACCACTGGCTTTTCCTCCACAGCAGCCCCCATTCTGAAGAAGAAAAAAGCACACTCCAGCTATTCTAAACACAGTCAGAACATTGCAACTTTCACAGAACATAGTCCTCCTCTTTTATCAATCCCCAGATTTCAGACATTTGCAGTCACATTTTCCATTAATAAACTGCTTGAAAGAAAGGACTCCAAGTAGTCTCAATTGTTGGAATATTCCATGCAACACTGGATGCTTCCTAAACACCAATCCCAGAAATTCCCTGGAAATTTCTGGCAATAAATTTCATTATATTCTCTGCTTCCTAAACTTATTTTATACTCACACTACCTTAAGCACCAATTTCTTCTTTCTATTCCTTCATTTGTTTTGTACCTAGACTGATACATACAATGTGATTAACTTTTTTCCCCTCCAGATATTTCAAAAGATTCCAATTGTACAATTTTGGAACAGAGAGGAAATTGCTTCATTCATCACTGGACAGCAAAGTTTGGAAAAGATCACAGTGGGGAATTCAGACCTTTTTTCACAGAAAGATGTATCACTTCAGTGCACCAGAAGCTGGTAACACGTTGCTTACAGTTGTCACCATGCTATTTGACAGAAGGGTTGCTCCTGGTGGACTCAGAAGGAACATCACTGTTTTAAAACCCACACCATGATGGCCATTCATTGGGACACATACAGTCCCAGCATTTTCCAAGAGATAGACCACAACAACAGGTCAGAGAGTTCTGAGTATCTGCCCCACAGCAGAGCCAGAGAGGTGACTAACACATCAAAGCTCCAATGCTATATTGAAAATTGAGGTTATGGGTCTTAACATTCAGCTTACCATGGTGTTTTCCTTCCCACTACGACAGCATCCAGTGCCATTGGCAACTCTGCCACAGCAATTCATGTCCTGTGAGAACAAAAACTGTTCTGAGAAAAAATGTGCAGATTCCAAGTAAATTAAGTAGGTTTGATCCCCTTTTGAGAGAAATATCCAAAGCAGAAGGAAGGTGGCAATCACATAGGTGTTTGTCTTGCCAATGGTAGGCAATATCCTGCAGTGTCATGCCCACTGTGCTGATAAACCTTTTGTTCTGGTTTGGAACTATTCTGACCATTCAACAATTAGCTCTGGAGCCATGAGGAGATACCCAGAGAAGGCTGAAAGTATATACAATACAATACCAATACTCCACCACAGAGACCATCTGCCTTTGTTTTTGATCTGACTCCTATTAGTTTCATTTCTTGAAATGATCTTTTACTGGGAGAGGCAGGAAATAGCAGATGCCTCTTCACATTCCACCTCTAATCACAATTCTGTTGATCTCTATCAGAGGTCAACAGAAACCACTGTTTGTGCTATGTAGAGTTCCTTCCTCTCCCTGGCATCTCCTTTTCATGCTGAAGTGCACTCAGTCCTTCCCAGTATGGAAGTCAGATTGCCACAGATGTGATCCTTGTTCCAGTTCTCTGAATCCTCTTCTGTTCTGCAATATCCTGTTAGAGGTGAGGGGAGCAGAACTGCACAGAGTACTCAAGTGTAGGAAGAGCCATGACACTTGTTTTCTGTTTAGTATCCCATTCTATTCTCCAGTCTCTCAGGTTCATAAAATCCTTCAGAAATTCCTCAAAGCCAATTCCTGCCTTCACTGCTCAAACTTTATATCTGTTAGCTTATTTTCTCATATCCTTACTTACATTCTTTTAAGCCACATTTAGGGATAGGTGCAACAGCCTTCCTTCCTACCACAGGTCCCAACACAACTCCACAACAGTGACCTCCCTCCACTGCAAAAATATGCCATTTTTACTCCACTGACAATCTTTCATACCTTTCATACCTTTCCCAATCTTTCATACCTACAGAGATCTTCTCTCTTAACCCCTATTATCTTTAAAAACATTTGGTGAGACACTGTGGAAAGCCTGTTGGAAATCCAAGTAGGCTTTTATCAACTGGGATTATCAGCCATTTGTAATGGATCTCACTCCTGCTTGTATTCTCATTTGTTGACTGCAGTTCTGGATAATAAAATGAAATTAATGAGCATCACTGCAAATTCTTTCCTTTTGATATTTAATACCAGTGTAGACCCATGAGTGGCTGACAATCACTGAAGTACATAATGATCTACTCCTCTTCACAGGCTCCAGCACTCTTTCAGGTACAAAGGGACTAGAGAAAATTCATGGCAAAGCTTCATACTGCACCCAAACCAGCAGAAGAATTCTGGGCAAGAGCTATAAAATGGTGACTTCCAACTTCTTTCCAAAGCTATTCCTGCTGTGCAACTGATCTTTCAAAAATGCAGATTCCTCCACAGCATGTCCCTACCAGTGCATCACACCTTTACATGTTGTCCACACCAGGATCAGCTGCAAGCTGTATTATGCAGAGAGGGTGAGTTTTTCTGAGACTTACAGAAAAGAGTTACAGAGTCTGATTACCTGTGATCCAAAAAGGGAGCATCAGATGGATCTTATTAAGGTGTCCCCAGCAAGTGGAGAGAGTAAAGGGTTTACTCTATCTGAATTATTAACACATGAATCACATAAACAGAGGTCAAGAGTTGAAACTGGGTTGTAGGAGTATATTTATTTCCTTCCTCTCCATTTGAATTAATGACATGTTTCAGTAATAGAGAGAAATACAACCAACTTTCCAGGTTTTTTCAAAACATCATCTAAAGCCACTTACTTTAGCAAATGTCCTGTATCCTTCCAGAATGGGTCTGTAGCCTGTACACCGACACAAGTTCCCTGCATTACCAGAGCAAAAGGATAAGGATTTAGTGTCACTTGGCTAAAAACTTCTCTTCTTCTAAAATATTCTATTGTTTCTCACAAAAGCTTGTCAAATCTTGATATAGCTAATGAAAAAAATGGGAGGAGGAAAATTTCATTAGGAACCTTGCAACAACCCTACCATTCCTTTTTGTTGAAATTTAAACTGAAATTTAGTACAAATTGAAATCTGTCTTATTCAGTATTCATTTATCTCAATTGTGTGAGTCTTATCAGTATACCAACTAGTCTGTCTCCTGAATTACACAGAGATTGCTTTCTCCTGCATCATCATTCCTCTCAGATCACTGCTGGAAGCACAGTAATGACTCTAACCTCAGCAACAACAGCAGCCTCTCACAGGATTTACACTGTTGGGTTCTGCCCCACTCCATCACTGCATGTTGCTGTCTCGGTCCTTGATTTGAGGACATGTTCTCTGTCACCTCTGCAAGCTCTTGTGACAGCAATGAATAAACAAGGACACTTCCATGCCCCTCAAGGACAGGCCACCTTTTGGTCTGTTGTTAAGATTAGTGTGCTTCTAATCCCAGACTGAGGCCACTTGCCCCTGCTTATGAACTATGATCTTCACTTCATAGCACCTGGCTGGTCTCCAAGTGAGAAAGCTACTTCTTAACCTCACAACCATCAGCTATTTTTAACAAAATACATTAAATAATGGTGCACCTCCATCCCACGGGGTGAAGCAGATGTAATTAAAGCAGAACAGGTTGTACTCCTGTAGGGCTGTGAATATTACCTTGGAAAGCATCTTCAATGTCCTCCATGTGAGGCTCGGGGTTGTTCCGAAGCAATGTGTACATGGACATGACAATGCCTGGAGTGCAAAAGCCACACTGGGACCCATGGCTTTTTGCTATTCTCTCCTGAGATAAAGTAAAAACCACAATTAGCCCATAATATCAAGGTGAGTTCACTGCTGTGCTTGTTTCTATTACAATCCTGTTAAAAGCAAAACCCAGTATCACAGAGGAACTAAGATTATGATCAGATGTTCTCTGATCAATTAATCTATGAGACAGCCTTCAAAGAGGAGAGCAGCTTGAAAAGTTTGCACCCAGGCTTTGAACTCAAAATGTGACTGAGGGCCACTAGAAAATTCCAAGGAGATCAGGAATTCTTCAGATTTACCCTGCTAGCAAGGTTTGGGTTACCTGCCTAGACCCGAGTTTGAATTTCAAAACTTAGCTGTCAGAATCTTCAGGTATGGGAAGAGAAAAGAAGACAAACAGGCCAGACTGCCTGCCATCCATTCATGCACATCAAAGTTATTTTTCACTTTGTTGTTTACTCCCTCAGACACTGGCACAAGTCCTACCCACTGTACAAACTGAGATGAAGCACAGTTTACCTTAAGGGAGCAGGTCTCTGACAAAGAGAGGCAAGGCTGCATTGTAACACGCTGCTAGAAGAGCAAGGATCCCTCCTTCTCACCAAGAATGTTTCTGGCACAAGTCCTACCCACTGTACAAACTGAGATGAAGCACAGTTTACCTTAAGGGAGCAGGTCTCTGACAAAGAGAGGCAAGGCTGCATTGTAACACCCTGCTAGAAGAGCAAGGATGCACATTCCTGTCCCTCCTTCTCACCAAGAATATTCTGAGACTCCAGCAACATCAATGAACCAAAATTTATTTCACTGCTGCAGGGAAGGTTCCTAACTATGCAAGATCAGAAACCAAAGTAATTTGTGGAAGGCCATGGGAGAGCCCAAACCTATCCCAGATTTCCTAGCTCCAGGTCATTAGATTGGCTTTCCTCACAACATCAGTCTTCCCAGGCCAGGATGTGGACCAAATACAGCCATGCAGCCCAAGGACAAAAGCATTGGCAATTCAGCCAGGATAGCATGAGTTAACCTCTCAGGGGCAGAACAGAGCTGTAGCATTATCTCAGGAGTTTGATTCTGTCACTTAGCCATTCCTGCAAGTATGGATTGCTCATGTGGAGAGTCAGCCTCATGGCTTTAGCATTATGGTGGAGGTCCCAGTGTCCTGGAACAGGTTTAATCAGCACAAGAAAACATGCATAGAGGGTTTTAAAGTTATCAGCATTAATAGCTTACCTGGGCTGGGTGCAGCCTGGATTTTGTGTTTCCTATGCCTTCAACAGTAGTTACGGCCACGTGATGCAGGGCACAGACAGGGAAGAGACAAGCATTGGCAGTATGGTGGCTAAAACACTATATTAAGGTAATTTCATTTAACAGTGCTGCTGAGCAAAGGAAAAAGGGAACAGGAACAGTGAAGAGTACTCGGAAGCTACAGTTGTGAACACAACAGGAGCACTTAAGTAGACGTGATACAAGAACTAATTACAAGCCAAATTCTACAGCACGCAGTCACCCAAAGTTCTAATCAATTTCCCTCGCAGTTTGATCAGGGCATACGCCATAGGATTTCACCTAGATAGAGCAACTTTAAACATCCTTGTTGCACATTAAGACACAGAACCCATATAAGTAATTTATAGGGGCAGACTACAAATACCAAGATGTTGTGCGGCTGGACACTTGCAAAGTTACATAAGAGACTAGAGTTCTCAGCCTTTTAGCTAGAAAGCTGTTTCTAGATGGTAAACATGGGGAAAAAAGTCTAGACTGAAGGTAAAAGAACTAGCTATTTTATCTCATTTCTATCAAGACAGAATAATGACCCTAAAGATATGTTGATCATGGCCTTGCTATTAAGCAGAACCACTCAGGGGATCCAGGTTCTAGTATCTCCAAGCATTATTCCAAATACATTCAAGATTTCAGTGCTTTCTGTTCCCCACAGTAAAACTAAACTGAGGCCTGGTTCTGTCTCATCCTCTCTTTGCATTCCTCTTTGTTTTTATTCCATTTTCCCCCCTTTCAATTAATTAAAGTGAGAACAGAAGGAAATTTTGTTTCAGGAAATAATTCTGAAGGTTAAAGTACAAGTAGAGAAAAAAGTTAATATCTGCTGGCATACAGAAATGAGATTGTCATAATACAATAACAATAAAGATTTTATCACAATAATCATTATATGGTTTCTCACAGGAAAAAGTTACATTAGAGTCAGTGCAGATCTTGCAGGGCACAAAGAAATAGTTCCTTATAAACATTGTGCAATGCTTTAAGAAAAATACTTTCTTATCTTGGCCTTCTGAGCTTATGTTCTGAAAGTGAAAAATTATGTTTTGGCAGAAACATTAATTATATAACTTTTCTTTTTTAAAATAGTACCATGTCTGGTATGTCAGGAACCTGGATCTGTCCCCATTTTATTTCTCTGTTGCAGAGTTCAGATTGCAAAGGATACAGGATTTTCTTCCGAAAGGGATCATATTTGGATATCATAACAGTGCAAGCACCACATCCACCTTCTCCACAGCCTAGTTTGGTTCCACACAGGCCCACTGAGAGAACAGGAATTAAGGAAAACACGAAAAGTGTTGGCAGAAACTTGTTCAAGTAGTCAACAAAGACTGAGCAGCAAGTTCTTGCTGGAAGCAAATCACTCATTTCTTCTGCTTGATAATTTAACATAAGCAAAGTTTCAAAAGCTGGCATGTGACTATTGAGATCGACACCCAAACCCATCACAAAGACACAGCCCACACTCCAACACACTCTCAGAAATAAACAATAAAATATCCTCAACTGCAACAGTTCCCGCTCTCCATGACTCAGAAAAGGAAATGACACAAGGGAGATAAAGCACTGGTAATTGCTGAGCAGGAGCTGTTCAGGCATGCAGCCACATCCCTGAGCCACACAGTGACATCCTCCTTCAGCACCCCTCAGTGGTGGGGCTTGACTTCTTCCTACACCTGCTGCATTTGAACTGCTCACAAACTACCTGCATCCCAAAAGTCATGGTCTGGCCGCCCCATTTCTGATGGCTTGCCAATTGATGGGCACAAATCCAGCCAAGCACACTCCCCAGGAGCCTGGGTCCCATAAAATCATAGAAGGGAGACATTAAGAGCCAGAATTCATGGAGATGCACAGAACCCCTGCACAGACACCTGGGAGCTCATGGAGTGTATGGCCCAGCCTAAGCGGATTCCTCCACAGACTGCTGAGCTCGTGGCCATGCTTTAAAACCAGGAATTGCATCAAATGTTCTGCAAAGGGATTTCAGGAAAGAATTCCTTGAGTTACTTCTGCTTAGGTTCCTTCACTCATTAAAAGGTAATTAGACACTATTATTTATTGCAGAGAATTGCAAATGTTGAGAGACACCTGGTGGGGTAAAAATCAGCTGATTTCATTGGCAATGGACACTGAGTTGAGATAATCAGTCCCTGTACCTGTGTCCCAGAGCCTTTGGAAAAGCAACAGACACTGATAGAGGGAACTCAATTCATCTTGACTTCACTGCAAACAGTATGGCACTGACTGTTTCTAGAGAATCATGGAATCATTTAGGTTGGAAAAGATCTTTAAGATCACCAAGTCCAATCATAAACATAATGCTGACAAGTCCACCACTAAACCATGTCTTTGATGCAAACCTAAGGCTGCCAAGTCCACAATTAAACCATGTCCTTACAGCCACCACTGCTTTTCACAGAACTATGTGCCTGCTTGAGCAGAAATACAGCTTTCCCATGCCATCCACTGTTTCTCTTGACAACAATGCTAACCTGCCCTGCCTGAATAAAACATGTTTCTCAAAGTATTTGTCTGACCCTAACAAGAATTTTCATGTAGAAGATCAGCAGGTTTTGAAGGGCTCAGATTCTCTCTTTACAAAGCTATTTGCATTACTTATCTACAAGCTTAGACATAAAAGTTCTAGCAGTAAGACAGGCACACCTAGGCACAAGAGTCATGGCACTTACATTTCCTCCTGACCTTTATCCATCTATGGTGTACTCAGATAATAGAGCTGCTGATAGCTCCGCTGGAAACCTCCAAGAGGAACGTGATTCATATGTCCCTGTACTTCCTTCAGCTCCCAGACAAATGGAACACAGCAGCATGGTATGGATACACCAACACAGCTGTGAACAGTCTGGCAGATGTACGCACCCAGCTGGCCAGACAAAAACTCAGAAAACAAGGAATGACACTACCTATGGAAGCAGACCTGGTGCAGCCAGCCTGACCATCACAGTAATAGCTACTCAGCTCCTGCAGCTGCTCTGATTCACATGTTGACCAGTTTCAAGGAGGGGTGAAAAGTGACGGCTTGCATGTGCTCACGTAAACACACCCATGGTGCATGGGGGGAGCCCCTGCCTCCGAGCCTGCCTCCCTGGGCCACCTGATAAACAGCACAGGGTTATCAAGTTATGGGATATTAGATAGCCAATATGATGTTTCAGCCAGAAAATTCTTTATTCTTTGTGTGGAACAAACTTACATGTCCTCCAATGTTATTGCCATCTCATTATTGCTTCCTTTCCATCATATTATAATTTGTGAAATCACAAGTTTTTCCTTAAAGTATTAAATAATTTAAAGTAAATAACTTAAAATTTATTATTGTTTAAGCCTGGAATCGGAGCTGTAATCTTTGCTAGCAAGAAATACCAGACAACGCAAAGCACTCCCTCTTATGCTCTGTGCAAAAGCTCTGAAGTGACAGAACAGTAAACAATTATGAAATGCTGTAGGCATTTAAAGGCTTCTGCAGTTTTTTCTGGCACTGGATACATTTTCTTCGCAGATAAGTTAGCAGGGTTGTTTCTGGATCCACATCTTTTTCCACCACCTGCAAGAAGGGAAAGATATTGATAAACACAAAAGGTTTTGCAACACAGATAAGTTAGTTGCAAGGGGAAAGTTTGGTCTTTCTGCAACTTCTTTTCCAAAGCAGGAAGCAAAAATCACAGATTATTTCAGCAGTGTTGATCATGTATCCAGACACAATGTTTCCTTGAATTTGTTGTGTCAGAGGGAAGTATATGCATTATGTACATCTGAGTTTCTCAGTCTTTGCACACTGAGGCAACTCTAAAAAACCCTTAATCAAAAATGGCAAACAGTAGTGAGAAGAGAAAGAACTGTGTTTTGTACTCAAATCTTGGGCTCCTGACACGTCCCAAATGGTTTCTCATCTTTATTGACCCGGAATAACTGAACTTTGTCCTTTCTTTTACTGTTGGAAGAGACAGAGAAAATGAGCAGCTAAACAGAAGGACAGAAAGAGCATCAGTAATAGGTTTTGCAGAGAAAAAACCCCAACAGTGGAAACTGTAATTGACAACACAGGTGCAGCAGGATGGACAGCAAGTACCAATCCTCTGAAGTTTCTCCTTCTCCCTTTGTAACATTAAATCAATCAGTATTACAGTAGTAGCTATCCTAAATGTGGGAATAACAAAATTCTAAGAAAGGAAAAATTTTTGCTGCATATTTTGAGCCAACTCCATCCTATTTATAAACTATACTATTAGAAGTCACACATTAGACATAAAACATTTTACTTTAACCTGTGCCCAGTGGTCAGAAACTGAAGTTCTGCCCTTGCCATAGTGCTTGTCTTTCCCTTTTTCTGTTATTAATAAAGTGTCAAGAAACTTTTCCAAATTAATTGTGTGCCAGAACATAATCATGTTCTTGGCTCTTATTTTATGCAAGTCCTAAGTACAATAGTTACAGTTTATTTAAATTAATCACTCCCAGTTTGAAGGGCAAATTGAAACAGGGGTCACTTGTTCAAGTATTTTTTTTTACTTTCTTTTTTTCCCACTGATAAGAGACTTTCACAACCTCTATCCTGCTTCAGTTTTATGCCTTTGACACGTGACATGGTTATCCTAAAGAGACAAGGTTCATACTTCCTTTTTGAGCTCACTCTTTTGGAATTAACTGATAAAATTGCTGCTACAAAACACAACTAGTCACTTTGTGCACATCTCATTCTTTCACTGGGGATGATCTACAGGAAAAGGGTCCATTCTAGTTTGGGAATGTCATATTGCAGATCATGCAGCACCCACTGCTGCTATTCAGAGCAGAGTGCCCCTGTTCCCTCACCTCCTGGACACACAGAAACAAACAAAAGCATGCAGTGGCTCTTCCATGACCATCTGGTTCAGAGTAAGCTCATGCATCCCTCTGCAGCACCTTGGCAAACAGACAGACATGGGAAGGAAATTCCAACCATCCCTGTGACTGTGAGAGGACAAATGGCCTTTCAGAGCCATTCCACAGGCAAAGAGCCAGCCCCAGCAACTCCCCCTGTCACACTGAGTTTCTTCCACGTGTCAGTGCCAATGGCCATTGTAAATCCTTCCAAAGCAGCTTCCAAGATAGACAGACACAGAGAAGAAACTTTAGAGCACTTAAAGACTACTCTGTGCTTATATCAAAGAAAACATAAAGAGATTTTCTTGAAAGAGTCCAAGAAGTGCTTGGTTATGTACTCAAACCAAGCAATTAAAAGCTTGGCCCACTGGCTTCTTTTCAGGAAGCAGGAACTAAAGGACAGGTCTAGTCCTTCATTTTTCATTTAAACACTCATCTCCATGTACTTTTAGTGATGTAAGGATGTGTGAAGTCCCAAAGCTGAAGCTTTGCTGTATCAGAAAGTGTCTCCCACCACGTCCCAGACAATGCACACCCTTACTCTGTTCCAGCCAACAGAGTATGGATTGCCACTTCAGCCACTCCAAACTACTCCACTGGAGCTGTCCATCTGCAGCTCTGGCAGAGACCAGGCATCTGGGGGAGATATGGGTAAAAGTTTGGAGAACATTCTGGGTTAACACAAATTTCACACATCAGAGATCCAGGAGTCATTTCTCTTCACTTCAGATTCCTGGTGGGAGGATGCTTGCTGATGAGTCTCTCTTGCTGGCCACAGAGGAAGAATTTTTTGCTGTTCTTGCCTTTTGCTCATTGCTGTCGATGCTGGCTTGTCCTCCAACATATCACTCCTCCAGTGGTTTGTTGCAATCTCCTGCTGTGATTTGTTCTTAAAATATTTTAAGACCGTGTGGGTGGGGATAACACGTCTTGTCTGATGCCCAGTACAATATAATTCACAGCTCAATACCACAGCTCCTGCTCACCTCCCCCAGTGTCCTTGCACAGAAAGAAACTGAATTCCATCCATTGCTTTCTGTGGTTGTAGGATCAGACAACTTAGACACTGCAGTTAAAGAAATTGTTCCCTTTTGTAAGTTTTTAGTGCTTGGTAATTTGTTTTATTTTAGTTTCTTTTAATCAAATGTCATATTGCAGGTGTATCAGATTGACAGCCATATTTTGAGACTTTAAAACAGGATTTTACTGCATTTGGCAGTTTAATTATTAATCAAATGCAGAAAGAAACATTGTTGAAAATGTTAGGTTGGCACAGACAGTCAAATGACTCTCAACAAATTTACTCTGTACTGCTGTGTTTGTACTACATGTCTGTTTGCCTACTGATTCTAGGAATTTTAAATACTCAGATCCACCTCAGCAGGGAGCCTGGCCTGGTCCTGAACTTCTGTGTGCTTTTAAGTATCACACAAAGCAGGTTCTGAAGCAGTTCTTTCCACCTTTAGAGAGCATGGACTAGTCCAGAACAATGTTGAACTAACTTCCCAAAAATTTCATGTACAAAACTTGAATCTCAAGAAATATTTTGTTTTCCAGCTTCTCTACCTGCCCCTCCCTAATTCAGATAACTTTGCCTTTACAACACAAAGCATCATATTTAAATTATTATTCCCAGAAAGTTAGAGATTTTTCAGTTTAAGAGGACAGTAGTTGAACAAGGTAAATAGAGGAACAGAAGGAAAGTGAAAACAAACTTCCCCATTTTACCAAACAATGTGCTAAACTTTCCATCAGTTGGGATCTATAAATGAGAAGCAGGTGCTTTCCTGAAGGACAAGCTCCCATTCCATCACTAATCCCTGGTCACTGATCAAGTTGCAAGAAGAGAAAGTGAAAGGTTTTAACCAGATTGCCACACAGCAAGTCAGACCAGTCACATGTAAAGGTCCCCTAGGACCTTAAAATCTGTGAATGTGTTATTCCTGAAGACAATGAGAGATTTCAAATTCATTTATTAGGAAAAAGGATTAGAACACAGATGAACAAACTGAATATAATTGCACGATGTAAATTTGCTACTGGTCATGAGAACACTTTGGTCTGCTTTAAGCCAGCACACTGAAAGCTTCTAAGTCACTGTTTATGTAGAACCCAGAGGTTCACAAAGGTCAGAAAAATCCTGTATTTTAGCTGGTCCCATCAGCAATCAAATACTCACAGACTTTGGAAGTGATAAGAGGTCTAATGTGGCTTCCAGCATAGATCCTCCCTTAGCATTCAGAATAGAAATATTGACTCCATGTGTTTAAACTGAAATTACATGCTACATATGCATGAGACAGACTTGTCTGTCAGCCAAGGAAAAAAAAATTGCCTCTATTATCTTTAAATTGAACATGCTGATTTGCATTCTAGTCTAGGCAGACTAATAAGATAACGCTGAGTTAGTAGTGTGCCAAGCTATATGCCCAGTGAAATAAAGAGTCCTGAATGTAAAGTATGCTCAGCTGCTCCAAGGAGACTTTTCCTTGACAACAGTGCAGACTGGGCTAATGTGAGAGAGAAGAATCTGTTGCAGTCCATGTCCCTGTCTCACAAACCACCTCTTATCACATGGTTTTGTACAGTGACAGAATGTCAGCAGCCCATTTGCAATGTCAAGCTGTCATGGATTCACACAGCAGTAACTTTTCCCACTGGCCACGTTACCACACTCTTTGCAGTGAATCAACTGGAATGTTTAGTCAGGATCCCAGATGGATAGAGCCATAGCCTCACTTGGAATCATAGAATATATTGACTTGGAAGAGACCCACTAAAACCATCAAAGCTCAACTCCTGGTCCTACACAGGACACCCCAAGAATCCCAACAGGTGCCTGAGAGCGTTGTCCAAATTCTTCCTGAAGTCTGTCAGACTTGGTGCTGTGTCTACTGCCCTGGGGAGCCTGTTTCAGTGTCCACCCACCCTCTGGGTGAAAAACCTTTTCATAACCTTCCCAGATGGATGCTGTTTCCTCAGGTCCTGCCACTGGTCACCATTGAGAAGATATTAATGCCTGCCTCTCCACTTCCCCTTGTTCCAGCAGAATAGCATTTCCAGGCACTTCCTACCACTCCTTCCATCACATCACCTTTGATGTGCAGCAATGTCCCAACAAACTCCACACACACTGCCACAGATCAGAGTGCCCCATGAGTCCAATTCTCTCTCTTTGACCTGCATTTGGTAGGGTTGTAACTTGAGCACTTTAGCAACACACACACAAAAAGGAATAGAAAAAAAAAGCCACTGGAGGCTCTGGGTAGAGCAAGTGAAACGTGCTCCTTTACTAGAACTGCCTGCTCCATGGGGCAGTGGGAAAGGATGCTAAGAGAGCTTTGACATTCAAAGAAGTTGGTACCATTGGTAATATTAATCATCCCTTGGTGTTTGTTTTTGGTTTTTTGGTTTTTTTTTGGTTTTTTTTTCAGCCAAGCTGCCAAGATCACACTGTGTTAAACCCCTTTACACATGCACACAGTCAGGCTTCTGTAAACAAGAACAGCAGTTCCATAAAAATTGCTGAAATGCAACAAGGCCAGTGTCACTGACAGCAGGTTTGTTACCTGCAGGACACAGCAAGGACAGGCAGAAGATCCAAAATGAGCAGGTTGTTTTCTGCTGATGGCCTTCAGGGCCTAGCCTGCCATTTCTCCCCTTCTCTGCCTCACCCCATGTGCATAAAAGAAAGTCCCACAAGGCCAGCTCTGGACTTTGACTAATAGATATTTCCATGTGTTAGCAAAAAGTTTTCTCCAGGAAGAAGGACTTTTCTAACAATTTACACAGAGCAGTGCTCTTGTAATAACTGAGCACCAGCTGAAGCACCATTTGTAACTGCATGCAGGAATTTGTTTAGAAACTCTTCATACCTACCATGAGAGGCCTATTGATTGTGAACCTCAGCTGATCTGGCACCAGAACTCCAATTCTCTTTCATTAGAGCATACCAGGAAAAAAAAAAAATCAAACAAGACAGGACACTTGGCTTGTATCAGGGTCTGGATTGCCCAACACGTTTGTGGTAATGCAAGAACTAAAGAGCTCCAAGTTCACCCTCTATACACTGAGGTTCACAAAGGAATCATCTCACAAAAACTTCACAGAGCAAGAAGACAACAAGTTAATGGTGTGCCACCTGTTCCCACCAGAGCAGAATTCACCAGATAAAATTCACAGACCATCCTATGCCACAATTTAAATTACCAGACTCAGTTAACTTGGAGCCTCAAGTTTTCATCTCTTTCTAGAAACAATGAATGGCTGATATGTCAATTAACACATATTAACCACTATAATCTGTGTGAGCAAAGCTTTAGTTGTCATCCTTCTCTATAAAATCTCAGAACCAAGCCTGGGCTCTACATCAGCATTATATTTAACAACTCTATGACTAACTTTTACTGCACACTAGATAAACTTCATTCTTCAGTAAACTGTTAATATATCAATAAAACAAAATATTCATATCAAATCCACTAGTATCTCCAAAAATTCTAATTCCCATCCAGATTGGGATACAAAATCATAACTAAAACCCTTAAATGTAGCTACACTCTCATCTACATTAAACGACCATGAAAAAGCAAAAAAAGCAAAATTGATAGTAATGCTGTGCTAGTCTGTAAGGCAGGGCACAGAGCTTTTTAAACAACTGAGAGTATCGTGCGATCCCTCAAGGGATTAAAAATTAATTGTCTAGCCCAAACCCAGTACACCACCTGATTTATACCCCTAAGCAGTGCTCAGGGAAGGTTTGCAAACTCTTGGCTCTCCACCAATGGATGAGCAACCCTGTCCCCTTCCCTTCCCAGCAGGAAGCTGCTTTGGCACAAGTTCCCTTGCCCAAGTGTCTAGGCAAGGGGAAGGTGGGGAAGGCAGCACTGAGGTGAGCTCAGAAACAGAATTAACTTGGTAGCTGGTCAAAGAGTCAGCTTTGACCTTTGCAACAAGCCTTTGAAGAGCCAAGGCTGCATTGCTAGCCAGGCAAAGTCCAAACTGGGGAAAGGGGGCTCTGGGACAAGCTGTTCAAACGTGTCCATCACGTGTAGTGAGCACCTCAGCCTCCTGTGAGATACAGTCACTTCTCAGGTTATTGTCAGGGATCAGTATCATTAATGGGCTTTCATTCTGAAGAGTTTTCTAGCTTCTTAAATGGAATAAACATTTTTCTAAATCCCTTTCAAAAACCAGATGTTAGAATTACTTATTGATGAATTATATGTGGAATTATCTACGGATGCTTCCATTTGAGTTAAATTTTCCAGATCTGTTGTAAATACTGAACTTATTTCTAGTAGAAATGCTTGTATTCAGCAGTGCATACTTATTTAAAAGTAGTTACATTAGAATTGTAGTAAATTATTGCCAACAAATCTAAAATGTAAAAGGAATATTACGTGTGTTACCCTTTGAATAATTCACAAGGTAAACTCAAAGAGAAAAAGCCATTTAGCAAAGCAATATGTAGTCTTCATATTTATTACTTAAAAGTCATGGAATATGTATTCTTATCAGAAAACTTAAGAGGAGGAAAAAGATGACTAGAAAAGTAATCAAGCCACAATCCAGGAGCAAGCTGGAATCTTCCTTACCTTTTTACCATTTACAAAGAAAACAAGTTCATCCCCTGCCTCGTTGGGAGCCATCCTGCACACCTTCCAAACTTCACTCAAACAGGGCCACAGATCAGCCTTGTGAGAGCAGCCCTGCTCCCCAGAGCAAAGTGAGCACCAGCCACACCACGAGTGACACGAGTCTGCCTCCACAACGTTTGAGTTGATTTTTCACACCGGTGCCCTGTGAAACCCCATATTATATAAGAGGCAACGAAGAGGCGTGCCAGCTGCCTGTGGTTGGTGCTTCTGCAGCCCTAATGACAGAAAAGGAGCTGGAAGCAGCACAGTGACCCGCCCCCTTTTATATAGCAGAGGATCACAATTCAGCTGCATTCCCTTTAGATTATCCTGCCAGGCTTGGGGCACTGCTGTGTGCCACTAGCAAGGAATTCACGGGGTTTTGCAACGCAATGCAAACTTCCAGGGGAGGGAGGGGGCGTTCTCCCAGCTATCCCTCACCAAATATTGACAAGAAAAAGCTGTTTCCCTTGTTGTGTGCACAGCCATCCACCTGGCATTCACCACACAAAGGTCTCCAATGACAGAACCTGCTTATTTAAAAACTCCTTGATATGTGCACATCTGCTGCTATAATTTCACTGTTTTTCCTCAGTTTTAAAGCTGCAGTACCCTCTACCTGGGAGGACATAATTTAAATATGTTTGTCCACATAAAAGCAATTCTAGAGAACTGGCACTCTGATCCAGCACCTCAAAAGAGGCTGGACCATAAGGCTAAGACCATAATGTTTACACTGGTCTCTTAAAGCATTTAGTCTTACCTGTTTTGGCTTAATCCTCACATCGTGGCTCCTAGGTGCATGTTGCCAGTGAAGTACAGAAGAAAACCAAGGATTTTTTGTCTTCCATTTCCCTGGTGGTGGTTTCTTCTGGCTTCTCCATTGCACAACCACACATTTCGTGTGAAGTCTTCCTGTTTATGTCTTCCAAAGCTGTTGGCAGAATCCATATGACAGGCATTGGTTTAATGAACAAGATATCTAAACAGCTACTTCCAGTTTAAAATTCCACCACAAAGCAGCACAGTTCCAAAGTCTCATGGAAGTTTCCTATCACTGTAGCTTATCCTGTCTGCTCCATTCTGATTCTTGTGATTTTGCTTTCCTTCTTCAGTTTCAGTTATTTTTGATTAGGTTTTTTAATTATTTCTTTTAAATGCCTAGGAAAGCACTATATCAAAGTCTTCTTCTCAGGAACCCCTCTGAATAATTAATAAGATAACAAGACCTAATTATATTGAAATTTTCAGAAACCGTCTTTTCTTCAGTATTGCAGAAACTTTTCACTGTGAATACAATAGATACATTATTTTTACCAGCTTTTATCTTCTGTCTCATCTATTCTGTTTCCCAGTCTATACCCTAGAAAAGCTATTTCATAACTAATGTCAAACACCATTCAGAATTCTTTACAGGCATTTCAGTTTGCTGAAGGTAGAGTTCACAGCAAATTTGTGCTTAAAACCAGCTGCCTTAATCTATGTTTTCAGTGAAGTTGTGCATAGCTGAACCAGTGCTGACACCTATTGTCTGGCACCTCCCACTTTGCAATGTCAAAGTACTAGAAAATACACTTTTCTCCAAGTAATCTTAAGCCCTGTTGCTTGGTATGTCTCTGCAAAATTTACACAAGAACTACCCTCCTGTAGCAAGCTTCAATCTCAAAATTAGTGTACACAAGGTTACTACTCATTAATAGTTTTGTAATGTTTCAAATAACAATCATTACTCATAACCACAAGTAATGTGTTATTGCAGCAATCTTAAAGCAACTAGCGATTACAGCATTAACACCAAAAACAAACTTGTTTAGTTACCTAATCTGTGTTTTCCATAATGCATGATGCAGTTCTTAGGTTTAAAGAACATTTCCAATCATATAATCACTTTTTAAAGGAAGCCCATACTCAAATTTCTGCCTAGCCTAGGTGATAACATTATAGGTAAACTATTGCTTTCTGCTAAATCAGTAAACAGCACCTGATGATATTCCATCACAGAAATTTGATCCATCAACCTACTATATACCTAAGACAAAACTAAAGATAAATACAACCATGATCATGATCTCTATTTGGAGATTACATGGTAATTTAAAATTTCAGACCTCATCTCAACAGAGTGACTGATCACACAGCACCAAACTCACTCATTCTCTCATCACCCTGATGGGATAGTCTGTTACTATACCCATTTCAAAGGCCGAGAACCAAGACATACAGAACAGGAACTTTCCTAGTGCTCTGAATAACTCTGGAGCATGAGAACGTGTGCTGTTGAAATCTCTTGTCCATTTTTTGAAATCCCACCTACTCTGAAACAGAACAGAGGATTATGAGAAATCAGAGAAAAGAAAGTGAAAGCTAAAAAAAGCCCACTCACAAAATCCTCAACCCTCAACACAGAACTCCCTTAAGTGAGCTAAAATAGAGAAGTTTCCTCAATCAAACAAAAATTAGTTATTAGACAAAGTATTCTGACTTACCAGGCAGATAAAGTCTAGCAGGTTTCCCATTTTTAGAAATCATCCCTTTGCCCATTAATAACCCTGAGATGGGAATGTTTTAGAAGTTCAAAATTGCTTGCAGTCTCATTCACTCACTAAAGAGCTCGGAAAACAGTTGATATTAGTCAGGAATATATATAATTATTTTTAAAGCAGCTGACTTTCCTCATTCTGACTGGTTAATCCTGCAGACCTAAATCTCCACATAAAATTGCCATATGATTATGTGTTGAGGACTCCCCATGTGTGGAGACATGAGGCTTGACTCTATGTTTCTCAGAAGGTTGATTTATTATATTATGATATATATTATATTAAAATACTACATTAAAACAATACTAAAAGAACAGAGAAAAAAGAATTATTAGAAGGCTACCAAGAACAAAAATAGAATAGAATGCGTAACAAAATTTTGTGACTGCTCACAGGCTCGGCACAGGTGGCTGTGATTGGTCATCAATTGAAAAGAATCCACATGAACTAATAGAAGATGCACCTGTTGCATTCTACAGCAGCAGATAGTTATTGTTTACATTCCTTTCCTGAGGCCTTCAGCTCCCTTATGATATATATTATATTAAAATACTATGTTAAAACTATATTAAAGGAACAGAGAGAAAAGAATGATTAGAAGGTTACCAAGAACAAGAAGAGAATAGAACAACAAAATCCTGTGACTGCTCACAGCCTTGGCACAGGTGGCTGTGATTGGTCATCAATTGAAAAGAATCCACATGAACTAATAGAAGATGCACCTGTTGCATTCTACAGCAGCAGATAGTTATTGTTTACATTCCTTTCCTGAGGCCTTCAGCTCCCCAGGAGGGGAAAATCCTAGCAGAGGATTTTTCATAAAATACCGTAACAATTATGAAAGTAAGGTACTGTGCATTTTTTCAAAGGCATTTCTCAGAAATTAAAAAAAGAAATTATGTTCATGCACTTTCCTGTAAGGGGTCTAAATTCCTTTCTGGTTACAGATAGACATTTGAGAAAGATCATAATTACAATGCAAATATAAATTTGATTTCCCCATTGTGGTTTGTGAGTGGATACTAGCTCATTATTCATGAATCACTAATCATTCAGTGTTCAGCTTCTAATTGTACAAATATTGTCTAATTATCCAGATTTATTGCATGAATTATGATCTCTTCACCTGCTTTTGAAGATGGGTGGAGTTTAATTATAGCTCTTTTCTTTGCCCTACCACCTGTTCTCCTACGAGAGCAAGAAATGAGCAAGGTTAGCCAATGCAGCCTTCTGTTGAGGAGTCCTGTTTGTCACTATTTATCACAAAAATTAGCAGAGCATGACTTATTTCAATTTATTCAGTGTTTCTTCCATTGCCTACTTCCAGTGGGCCAAACAAAGGATGTTTCAGATATATGACCTGAGAAGCAACTTTTTTTCTAGCAGGCTTGTTAATGTGTGTTCCTTGTCTTCGGCAGCACCAAACTTGATACCTATCACTTGTTTTTTACCTGCTTCCAGGTACCATGTGAGAGAAACTTCCTATACCTACCCTGATAATCTAACTCAATAAAATCATACCTTCTTCATCTTTCTTTCTCTTCATCTGCTGACATTTTAGGAGCATCTTTTGTGTTTAAACATTATCTCTCTGTCCCAGGAGACAGAGCTCACTTGCAGAGACTGCCTGTTTCCCCTGTCACAGGAGGAAGCATTATCTCCAGTGGGTGTTCCAAGGAAGAAAGGGCAGGGAAGCAGCTGCAAGAACCACACAGGGCTCTTCATTCTTCTGAACAGCTGCTAAAGCACTGCCTCTCTGGCATTTCATAAATCCCATTATATTCCATTATATTCCCTGCACAGGTAAGTAGGAGCTTCTGGGCCAGATTAACTAGGTAAAAACTAGTTCCCATACCATACCCATGCATGGCTAACTTTCCACTGCTTTTCTTCACAGGAGAGAGTCTCTACACAGAAATCTGCCTTGCTTGTCTTGTTCTGTCCCTGTGAAGGTATGAATTAATTTTGTTTGGGAGATGGTAATACCTAGTTTTCTCTTGTCTATAGACTGGATGCAGTCTAGCATGAGGCTCCTTGTCAGAACTCTGATCCCAGCTATATGAAATAAATTTATATTTCATATACTGTCCTGAACCTGCCTGGACATCTGCACAAATCCTCTGGCTGCTCTGTGAATCTCACTGGTAATTCTTTTCTCATTTCAGAATGCAGTACAAAGAACCAAAAAGGTTTTCCTGAATCAACCAAACATTTGACTGCTCTGTCTAGGAGGGATTTGTATGCCAAAAGCTTGTAAGCATCCCCCAGCTATGTAAGTCTGCCTAAGAAAAGGCTGCCTCTCTCCACAGACCCTGCCTAAACATAGGCCTGCACTTAGTACCTTGTACTGTGATTTTCTTCTAGTTCTCACCATTAAGATGGCCTACCTAGACTGGACAAGTGTGGCAAGGCAATCCCACAGAGACTTTCAGAAGAGTTTTGTTATTACCGTAGTGCAGGAGAGCAGATGCCATCACCATCACTGAAACAGGCCAGTTGTCTCAAACTGCAGCCATCATGGTCAGCTGGTATCCCCCAGAATCTCTTGACTTCTCTTCAAAACAAATTCATTCTAAATAATTTTCCACTAAGCAATAGTAACAGACCATAAACATCAGGCAGGAAAGAAAAAGACAGTTCTGGCTCAAGAGCAGTTGCTATAAACCCAGCATGCATCATTTAAGGTGAAAATTAGAAAAGCCGTACACATTATAGCAGTAACATTGAGGAATGTCCTTCCAAGAGAAGCAGTGCATAAAAAAAAAAAAAATATGAACTGCTTAAAAACTGAAAACTGAAGAAAGTGGATAATATCTTAAGCACATATTGCGGAAGTTGAAACTTAAATTACTTCAAGTCCTGTGTTTCCCCTCCAATCCTACCTAGTGTCCACAAGACAGATTTTCTCAAGTCGTGTTCCTGATATCCTACAGTCTCAACTTGAAGTAAAAGAGCCTTCATAGTGTCAAATTTAGTTTATTAAGAACAGACAGGGAAGCAAGTTGACTGTACATAGAAAGCCTGTGATGTTGTACATCTAAAATTTATCTTTGAATCCCTGACTACTCAGAAGATATATTTGTAATTGCCTGGATTATTTCCAAACAGAAGTACCTCAGTCAGACTTGTTGTTTTCAGCAATATGCCCAAGTACGAACATTTAGGGCACTAAACTGAAGTCCTATACCGTCATTCCTGAAATTTTCTAATTCATTAAGAACAAGTTACTTCCACTTTTCAAGAATTCTATTGGAAAACAGTTAAAAGAGAGATGAACACATTACTTCCATTGTGCTTCTTCAAATACTCACATGATGAATGTGCAGATCTCAACTATTTCTGATCCTTTACCAGGATTGCCCTTTATACCACTTGATGACAGATACCACAAAGTTTTCATCTACCTTCTGAACTGGAGTGGCTTCCTTTTCTAATAAAAAAGGCTTCCCCCACTGTCATTTTATATCCAATATTATTACATATGAGAACAAAAGGTAGAGCTGATAGTTTCCATGGGTTGGCAGGAGGCTACTTTGCATCATTCAAGTAGGCACTGAGGTTTTGATATTTACTGACAAAATAATTACAGGCTGTTGCAATAAAATAGCCAGCATGACTAATGAAGACACCTCACTAGAGTACAGATATACCTGTACTTTTGGGAGAATGCTGATGATGTGTCTTGATGTAAACATGATTAATAACCTCGTTAAAGTAAGATGACAAGATGGGCTTTAACCAAACAGCATAGAAAAATACTTGATAAAAAAGGCAAAAGAGTAAGATAAAGATGTGTGTATGTAGAAATTCTCAAATTTTCTTTTCCCAGACCAAGGGAAGTTGTGATCCAAGGGTTAACAAGGTTGGGACTGCAGAAATTGATAATGGACTGCTAGTTGTTTCCTGCTATGTTATCTCTATTGATAGCAATCCAGGAATGTCCAATCACACCTGTCTGGCTTCTGCTGAATAAACCTGTGATTTCTTTCCAATGGTCCATCAGTGATCCTTCCAGGAGATAAAGCAGCTCTAGAAAAGCAACTCAACTTAGTGGTTAAAGGAGCCAACACTACTCACTTTGTTAAAGACAACACAAAAACAAAAGGTGTTATTCCCTTGAACAAAGCATAAGCTATTCCATGTAAACAAAACCACAATGGAGTGGAATTCAGAACTTCAAATTCATCTCGCCTTGAAGATCATAATTGTTCCAATCCTAATTGGATTACATACATAAAAACATTTCTGTCCCAGAAAAGCTGCATAGTGGTCCTAAAATATAATTTGGTTTATCACCACAATAGAATACTTGAGATACAAGAGAGATAATTTAATTTCTCTGTCATAAAGGTTGTGATCTACAACAAAAGCTTAAAAAAAAAAAAAAAAAAAAAAAAAAAAAAAGAAAAAAAAAAGGCTAAGATAGCCCAGAGGAAAGACCTAGTTCTTTTCTTACTATTTTAATGGTGGTAATTCCTGCAGCAGATAATAGCTTTTAGAAGGGACTAGTGTAGAGCCTGTAACATTAAACATCCTGCATATTCTATGTCTTACAGAATCTTAAGCACAAAGATGCAAACAGCAGCCAGCGCTGAGAGCTGAAATACCACAGGTAAAACTGACAGGATTCCAGCATCAACACCAAATACCCACACCCTGAGGACCTCCAATGGTCATCTGAAATACTCTCTTTTTTCCATCATCACATCATCCCATATCACAGCTGTGCACAGCAGAAAAGTCAGATCCTTATTTCAGTGAATTGATCTGGTGCACTGGTCAGCAAATATTTGTTCCCAGTATTTATTTGTTCTGATTTAGTCTCCTTAATTCAGAAAGTTATTGCTGTCAGCCACATTTACAGTGATGGTGAGCAAAGAGGAGGAGCAAGGCCTCAGTCTGTTATTCCTGCTCTGCCTCTTCCCCTTTAGACAGAGGAGCTGCAGAACAGGGAAAGAACCACAAACTAGCAGAAGACCCAGGAGTGGCAGCCAGTGAGAGATGTGATGATTATCACTTTAGAAACAGCTAAATGTGATGGTAGACACTGCTCCAGAACCTGTATTTTATTCTTCAAAGGCTGCTGCCATTTCTTATACTTGCCTTTTCCTTTACAATATGAAGACCTTCACCAAGCTAGTCTTCAAACCTCCCCTTTGATCCATTTACTGGAGTCACTACCTTTTACATTTTTTTAAGTGTACAAAGCCATCCTTATAAAAGAAAGACTCTTAGAAAACCACCCTGTTATGCACATTACACTTCTCAATTCTATGTGGATAAAAAAGCTAGTTTCACCTTAGAAAAGAAATTACTTCATTACAAAAGCTGGACAACCTGCTCAAACAGCAGAACAAACAGTGATGACACCAAGGGTGAAATATTCAAGAGTACTCAGTGCTGAGCTCTTTTTTCACTACACTCAGTGGGAGAGAAGTTAAATAAACATCAAGTGGTTTCTGAATAATTCCACCTAGTTTCTGAATAATTCCACTGTTTTCACCGAGACTAGAATCTGGACCCAGAACTTGTACCCTGTTGACTGAAACATAACATGTACATATCTTCACTTTGTTTACAGTTCTCAGGACTGATGCCCCAGAAAAAATGATGCAAAGCCACAGTAAGATCAATTAAGCAAAAGTAAACATATTAGGCTGTTTTTCCACACTGACCTGAGAGGCACAAAAACAAGATAAGCTTGAAGAATAACAAAAGTACTACTATTTGATGGGACAATTACAATAGATTCTTTGGGGGAAAGAAAAAGATCACTAAATTATTTCAGCTATCAAGTAAAAAGTCCTGTGGCCCTGCCCAGACTGACAAGGCAGAGTAGGATGGCTTCCTGTGCAGTACAACTTCTCCTGCACTTCACAGGACACTTCAAAAGCTGCCCTGGCAAGCTATAAATAATTAACTTAATCCACATTGTGCAAGCTACAGAGCAAAAGATTACAAAATCCATTTATGCAATTGAGACATGTTACATTGGAACACTCAGAATACACCTCAGCAAGCTGATGGGCCTCTTCTACTTTTTATACATGACATGGAAAACATGGGAAAAACAGACACAGCATAAGGTAAATTTAATTTAAAATGTGGAACTCCTACACTGGAAAAAAAGGAAAAACATTTTGTAAATTACTCATTGACATTCTGCCACACAGCATTACTAATATTGAGCTTCAAAAATTACAACACAACAATAGTTGTTTACTCCATTGTAAAAACTATAAATGATACAAATTCTGACAATCTAGATAAACTAGGATAAATGAATGACATAACTTTTTTTTTTACCTTCAATTTATGTTCTGGTGAGAAGATGACATTTTTCCTGTAAGCTTCCTCTTTAAAAAGATTCTTCACAAATTATTTCGGCAAATTGTTCCTGGTGCATTGATAATGCAAACTCCTACAAGTGCTCCCCACATCACAAAAAGTTTCCAAACAATTGGGACTGACTAATTACAACTACAAAATCATAGAATTGTTTAGGACATAGCACTGCCAAGTCCACCACTAAACCGTGGCTCTGAGTGCCACATCTACAGAGGTTTTAAATACCTCCAGGGATGATGACTCAACCACCTCGCTGGGTAATCTGTTCCAGGGCTTTACAACCCTTTCCATGAAAGAAATTTGTCCAATCTAAACCTTCCTGGTGCAATTTGAGGCCATTTCCTCTTGTCCTGTGTTAGGAAAAGAGACTGACCCCTGCCTGGCTATAGCCTCTTTTTCAGGTAATTGTAGAGAACTGTAAGGTTTCCCCTGAGCCTACTTTTCTCCAGGTTATGCACCCCCAGCTGCTCCTCATCAGATTTGTGCTCCAGACCCTTCCCCAGCTCCGAATCCTTCTCTGGAGTCTCTCCAGCACCTCAGTGTGTTTCAAATGGAGACAGGCCCAGAACTGAACACAGGACTTGAGGCATGGCCTCCGCCGTGCCAAGTACAGGGGTACAGTCACTGTGCTGGCCACACTCTTCCTGATACAGACCAGGATGCCATCGGCTTTCTTGGCCACCTGAGTATGCTGCCAGCTCACATTCAGCCACTATCCATCAGCATTCCCAGGTCCTCTTTCACCAGGCAGCTTTCCAGCCACTCTGCCCCTAGCCTGTAGGATGCCTGGGGCTGTTGTGACCCAGATGCAGGACTGGCACGTCACCTTATTGAATCTATACAGCTGGCCTCAGCCCAGCAATACAACCTGTCCAGATCCCTTTGTAGAGACTTCCTACCCCCCAGCAGATGAACACTCCCACCCATCTTGGTGTCAAGCTGGCTGAGGGTGCACTCAATCCCCTCTTCCAGATCATTGATAAAGGTATGAAACAAGGCTGGTCCCAGTGCTCAGCCCTGGGGAACACCACTTGTGACTGGGCACCAACTGGATTTAACTCTTTTCAGCACCACTCTCTGAGTCCAGCCATCCTGACAGGTTTTTTACCCATCCACAGCCTTTCTCTCATCTGCTAAGAAGAGTGAGACAACTCAGACTATACATGCTATTGAATCATTTGAATATCATCATATAATTGAGAGTATTCATTTCCTTGCCTGGAGAAAGCAAGCTCTTGTCACTCTTGCTTGGTGAGACTTTATAATCCTCTTCACTGATTCCCAATGAAAAACTCAAGAACAAATTTAATATGTCTCTTTTTTTAGCCTTTGCATGTTAAGTATGTATGAAGATCACTGCACACACCAGAGCTATTAAACTCTCGATCTGTTTATCCCACAGCTTACACAGTATTTTAAATAAGCACCTTTGAGGTACAGAAGTGAGAGTTAGAATGATGATCTGGCTGCCAAGTTATGGCAATGCATTGGAACTCCCTTTCCTCAAGGAAAAGGGGAACTCACTCCATATGACACCTGCTTTAACAAGACATACCCCATACTTGGAAAAGCACAGGCAGACAACATTCTCTGAAAAGATGACAATGCTCTGATGAAGAGGTACCAAGTGACTTAAAAGAGGTCTAAAGCTCTTTTTTTCACTGAGATGGCAGAGGACAGCTATTTGATGCCATATTCTGTATTTTAAGCCTTCTCTTAGGTAGCTTGGCATTCAGCCTGGGCCAAACAGTTCAACAAGAGCAAATGATTATACAGCAGTCTTGGAGGTGGCACTACACTGAGTTGAATGCACCCAAGTTCAACAGGAGACTTTCTGTATAAAAATGTCCACAGACTAAGCCAAGCAGAGTTACAGTGTTCACACAGTCAGACATCTCGTCTATTAATATTGCCAGGTATTTTGAGTTTCCCATTTAGCACCACAGAACTTCCAGAAGCAAGAAAAGAATTTAAAAAATGAAATATCAAGATTCATCTATCCCAGCTTTCCTATCTCCTCCATAATAATTTTCTTAAGACCATGACTGTCTTCAGCATAGGAAAGCTGGGATAGATGAATCTTGATATTTCATTTTTTAAATTCCTATCTCCTCCATAATAATTGTCTTAAGACCATGACTGTCTTCAGTTGAGCTTTTACTCATAATCCACTTTGATTCATACAGAACTGTGACTTCATAAGTTCCTTTGAAGCATGTAAACAGAATAATAATAAATAGGTTTTGGCAGTGGCTCCCCTGAAGGACTTTCTTGAATTGATCTGACTACAATATCTATGCCAAAATCTTGTGTATCTCCACTGAAAACTCAAATTTATTCAGGACTCATGCCACATGTTTCAGACTCTTCAGCCCTTGTCTGAGTGCAGAAGCAATGCTAGACTACAGAATCACATTCCACAGTGGATCACTGCTGCCTCAGCTTCTGACCATGCTGCCAGCAGAGGGGTGATTACCTCTCTGACACAGGTTCTCTGTCTGGAAAGGTGATGACATATCCTTCCTTATGTTTGTCCCCTGTTCAGTTGCCTACTTCTGCTCTGCAGCATATTGACTCAAGGCTGGCTTATTGCTCCCTTCATGCAGTCTTCCTGACATTGCTTGAATGTCTTTTCCTCATTTAATTTCCTTCTCCTGGGCTGTGCTTCCCAAGGACCATGTTAAACAGAGCAATATCTTTTATTTGACTTTTTCAAACTTGTGTTCAATAAGGTGCTGTGACTTGTTTTTTTTCCTGGTGCATCTCACCGTTCGCATTTTATCAACAAAAATTTCCTTTCCCTTTTGATTACTGCTGGGCATTCTTAAGGCAGTGTAACAGCAGCAAAAATGTGCCCAGATACTCTAAAAACATGGTGCAAGCACATGGTATTGAGGCCTATTGTCAACATGCAAAAAGCATGCACTGTTGAAAAAAAAGTCTGACTGCAGAAGCAGCTCTTTATCAGCATGTTAAAACAGCAAGAATTTAGACACCTAAGTACCTGAGTAACCAGATACTTACATTTAATATCTTATTCAGATATCTGATTCTGCTGTTTTCCCACCTGCTCCTATGACACTGAGCTCTCCTCAGGAAATGTTTCATGACTGCATTCACTGGAATTAACTTCCATTCTTTTGTTGTCAGCTGGTTCCTCTTCCATGAAGGAAATAAAACATTTTTTGAAATAAGTATTCCTAACATACATGGGATTTTGGCAGATTCTGTGCATTTTTTTCTCCTCAGCTGGGAACTTTAGTTTCCTTATTCCAAGTACAACCAGCTTCTTCCATTGGTGCAAAGTGAACCTGTACCATGTTCTCTATTCAGCACTTCTCAGTTGCCTATACTCCGATTAGTCCATTGTTTTCCTCTTGTGGTTCTTAGTCTTCAGTATCCAGAAAAAAAATGTAAGCCCTCCCTCGTATTTGTGCTTTTAACCCCATTAAAGTCTTTCTGTTGCCAGTACTTTTTCCCATAACAAGTTACAGCCCCCAGTCAGCTTTTCTGACTCAGCTAAGGATTCCTTACCTAGGTTTCTATGCTCAGCTTAAAGGATTTACCTAATCAACTCCAACCTTAATAACTGAGCCCTGTAGTATTTCCTAAGCAGCTTAGGAACCCTGGAACCTGGCCAAGAACATGATCATCGGTATGGAGAATCCACAGGTATGCCCATCAGGCAGAGTATTACTCCAGGCCCTAATTAGGCTTGGTCCACTGAATCAAGGACTGGATTCATTACCCTTCTTGACTTCCTTCAGAATGAAGGCAGCAGACCTCCATCCTTGGCTATGTACTGCTCCTCTGCACCTCTTATTTCTGACCTCAGTGAAGAGGGGAGACTTGGTTGCAGAAAAGAGCATCATCTGCCTAGTGGGATAGTCAGTGGCTCCTTGGTGTGCACGAGTGGGTTCTCCTTCCAGCTGTGTTCCTGCATTTCAGGCACCAGGCAGCTTTCTTCCTCCAGCCAGCTAGCTTCCTCCAGCCTGAGTGTCCTGCAGGTGACAGCCACGTCTGGTCACTTTTGCAATTGAGTCACCACCTACAGCAGCTGTAGCAGCTGGCATGCTTCACCTTGTGTGACATCCTTTAACAAAAAGCACCAGAACTACATTCCCAACAAGTCAGGATCAAAACCAAGGTGGAGAACTCCAGAGACACAGACAGGAGCAGAAAGAGCAGTGGAGACAGAGTGCCTGGTTTCCCCCTGTGAGGTAGAAAACAGAGAGGCTCCTGCTGGCCTCTCTCACCTCAGGAAGAGAGATGGTCTCTGCCAAACAATGGTTAACTCTGGTTTCCTTGCCACCTCAGAGCCTCTTAGTAGTCTAAAGAAAACAAGTCAACAGTCCAAAATAGTTTACTATTTTTCTATTTGTTAGAGCAAGCAGCTTGATGACAACAAACTTTTCAGGCCTAAAACAGCAGCAGATCCTAAATGAGCTTCTTGCTTTATCAAGATTAAATTTTGTGAACTGGATGCCTGAGGTCACTGCTCTGCTAGATGGATAACCCCAAAATGAAGCGTCCATACCTGTTTTCTCAGCCTCCATAACTTTTCCAATATGCATGCAATTAGGAGAAATTCAGAGGTAGCTGTGATTTCTCTAGCCCCAGACAATTTCTTCTAATAAAGCACACCTTTACCAGTTAGAGCTTCCTCTTCTGTCCCCCACCACACCATGGAATGCTTCAGTTAAACCATGGCAGTGGGAATCCAAAGGGCACAAGGATCTCTTCTTCATAGAATACTTGGACACCTCCCTTCGGTCGGTCTCTAGCTGGCCATAAAATTTTCTGCCACGCCTATATCCCTCTCCTCCAGGAGGAGGAGTGAGGCAGCACCTCCAGCTCCACAACCACCACTACAAGGAATGTGTGTGAGGTTTGTGGATTGCCAGCACGGCCCAAGTCCAGTACTGATGGGGAGATTGAGTCTCAATGAACCACACGGGCTACCTGGCTGCTGGAGTGTCACCTCAACACCCACTGGAACAGAGTGAAAGATGCCACAAACTTAACTGGAGATGCAAGGAGAATTTGGGAACAGGATGTTCCTCTTTTAAAGTAAATTATGCAATCCCACAATGACAAAACCTATCTGGGAAACAGACATGGCAGAGGAACTGTAAAGACAGATGTGGGATGCTACACGTCACAGACCAATCCTTCAAAGCGTATACCAGAAACAAAGCAAATAAGATTTCTGCTCTGACTCACTCATATAATAGGATGCCTCAAATGACTCAATGGGACACTGTCAAATGTGTCATTCCTAAAAGTTTGTACAAGTATCCATAATTACCCAGGAACTGTTTATAAATTGGCAAACCAAAGGAGACAACATTCGCAGCATAGTACTTTTGTATCCTCCTAGTGTGGATTTGAAATTAACAGGATATGAACAGCAAACTTAAAGCCACCTTACTGGAACCCAATTTACCTATCAGGTACAGACCAAAAGTTTTACCTTACAGATGAAAGAGTGCACACAAGAATATTGACATTTTGACAAAGAAAACACTGCAAGGAAAAATTCCTTGTCAAAAAGAATTGCAGAATTACCAGGAATGAAAAGGATTCTGTGCATTTATTCATACTGTTACAGCCCAGATGTAGCTGACACATATAAGCCAACTAAACTACAGCAGAGACTTCAAAGCTATACATGTACACTCCTGTTAGAACAGGATCATCACAGAGGAACCATCAGAGCTCTACCAAGGGTAGTTTTGGTCAACTGAACTGTTTCCTGAAAAAAAAAAAAATTCCTAAAAGTCCACCTACAAAAACCCTTTTCTTCAAACCACCAATTTCCTCTTTCAGTTGGGAATAGTAGGGTATTTGTAGGGTATATAGTAGGTATATGGGTATATAGTAGGGAATTGTAGGGTATACATCCCCAAGAGAATGATGAAGTTGGCCTTATGTATCTGGTATCTTTCCAATTAGGCTTCCAAAGTCGATTACTAAAATTATAATTCAAATCAGGAATTTTAATTTTTTTAATTCAGTATGCATATTAGTGATTTGAGAAGAGCCTGATATGTAGGAAATAGCAGAATTCCTTGAAGTCTACTTTACCCAAAGTTAAAGGTTAATTTGATTGGATCTATGCTTCAAAAACATTAACAAATACATTAATTCATTTTTGCACATCACTAGTGCTGGGCCACATATTTTTGTGTGTAGTAACTTCATGTTTCTGTTTTACAAAGAGCTAAAATAATCCATGAACATTAAGAAGTATTGGCACAACACCCTGTAATATGGCTACATGGAGTTTTACCCACAGAAGCAGCTGAGACACTAAAAGACATACTTAGATCATATAGTGAATCAGAAGTAGCACAGGAAAAAAGACAATAAATCCACAAACCCATTTCTACAATGTCTTGGCCAAGCCCCTTTTAGGTGACTAAACCATCCAACTACTTCTATAGCTTCAAAATATTTCTTCCAAATAATTTGCTGGAATTGATATTACAGCTTTTTTATCCAGTAGTGATAGGTTTGATCTTGATTTTCATTTACTCTGGATCTTACAAAAAAAAAAAAAAATCCAGGTTCCTTCTTAAATTATCAGAAAACAGCAAATGCAGTACTTCAGAACAAAATTAACAATGTTCCCACCTGCTTTTGGGGCACAGTGGGCAGGGAAGAAGAGTTTTCCACCAGACTCTCTCAGGTGATCCAGCAAGAGACCACAGGAGAAATGCTGATTATATCTAGAGCTTTTTACTCTCCTTTTGCCTGCAAATTCTTCCTCTTTCTCAATAACTACCTTGTCTAGGTGTTACCCAAGATCATCTAGTATTTTTGGTTATGGCTCTACCTTCCCACATATCAGTATGTCCACTTGCTCCAGCATTTTTTGGAGCAGAACACAGCTGCTACCTTTAGAGCCCTCCTCAGAGGAGCACCTGGCATGGACAAACTCAGGGAAAAGCCAGTCCCAGTCTCATCATATCCCACAAATGAACACCCTCCCAAAATAAACACTGCTACCCAGGAAGAATTGTCCTCCGCACAAACCCAGCCCATGTGTCAGTTCAAATGTTCCCATCACATGTGCTTATACTCCTTTTGAAGGTTTAATTTTGGGCTATTAAAAGTCCATTCAATCAAAAACTGCAAAAGCTTGGTGTCCTTTACCAAGGAGCGAGCAGTTCTGCAGATTGCTTCAGGGACTACCAATTGCACAAGCTTTGTAGGGTATTATTTGTCATTGTATCTTGCCAAATTATTTGCATAATAGTGGTGCTGATTAAATTTCTCCTACAGTTTGATGGGCCAGTGCTAACTTGCCTCTGGTTCAAAGACAAAACACAGACTAAAGTGGAAACTAAAGCATTTGTAAAAATTAGTATCTTGTACTTAATTAAGCTGCTTATGTTTCACTTTACATTTTGGTATTTTACCAATTTGTCTAAGAGAAGTAGAGCCCTTACCTAAAGTTAAACCTGCTCTACTGCAGTTAATTTTTACCTTTCATTTTTCTGGTCTTTGGAAATTCTGCCCCTTGAAGTTTCTTTTAATTAGAGAACATGTCCAACCCAAAGTAATCTTCATTGATTTACACCAATTAAGAACCTGAAAAGATTTGCTGCTGCTGGAAAGAGATGCATGCCTATTCTTACTACTCCTTCTGGATTCATACTAGCAATGGACTTCTCCTGTTTATTCAGTTTAATGCTGATAAAAATCAGCAAGATTATGCAATTAGCAAGATATTTGCTAAGATTTTGAATTGAATTTTAACACTCTGAAGTTCTACATAAAACATTGTGGTTCTAGGTTGGACAAATAATAAAACCTTGGTCTCTGTGGTGAGGCTCAAAATTTATTCTCCCCCAAGCAATAACATGTTTGACACCCTTAAGTTTGCTTATCCTGGTAATGATGTAATCAGTAACACACTCGTGTTTATTCTGGACTGAGTATCATGAGAGTTTGTGCCTGAAGTGCAGCCTACAGATGACACTTAATTCCCTAGTTATAATGAAGACAATTACTGGTGGCATCAAGCCAGTAACGATCATTTTACAGGTAATGGTGTCAATTCTACATCCAGCTCAGATAATCAAATATCCTACAAAGGTGTGTTTACTCACTTGGTGAGACCACAGTAAACAGAAGCAATTTAAAATAGTTCTGCATTTTTCACCACTTCCACTGATAATGTCATGAGATGTCCATTATCATGAGATCTTTTTAGATTACAAATCCATCATTTGCAATAAACAATCAATGCTACACTTTAATAAGTCACACGGAATCACTCATTACTACCTGACCAGCTCCCTCTTGTTCTTCACCACAAAAGCAGCAAATGACTCCCGTGGCCTCCAGCTGAGTGACACCTCACAGCCCAACTCTCTGTGAGGCAGACATTTTTAGAAATGTGTGTATGCTCCCCCTTCACAATCACAGAGCAGCAGACACAGTCTGATTTAAGTAACCTGTTGTCTTGAGATGAGTATGTGAAGAATTACCATGATCTCGAGCCAGCCTTGTGGAGCAAGCTAGATATCCATCAGCTGCAGCTTGCAACACCTTTCCAACCTCTTCCCCGCTTTGGGGGATTGGCACAACCTGAGCAGAGCCCATGTACTTTGGAACATCCCCCACAGATTTCACTGTTCCCACAACTGGTTTAGGGATTATTCATGACAGGCACGCCCATGTCACTCATCCTCTTCCCAAATGGCAGAAACAGAAAATGTTGAAATTAGAGCTTTTTAAGAGTGCTCCCAAAAGCCAAGATTTTGTTCAAACGCAATGAGAGCCTACAAAGCACATTCTGATGAAAGAGCAGAGTCACAGTTGCCCTACATTAAGCCTTCAAGGCAGAACTTGCTAGGAAAAGCATTACCACCTAGTTTAGTATTCCTTACAACACTTAATTTAGACATGTCTGGGGACATATGCATATGCTCTCCCTTTTTGGAAAGAATTATATGTGTTTCTCACATCAGTGATAAAGGAACAGGATAAAGCACACAATGCCCTTCCAAAGAAAGTGAAACTGATATTGAATATCTTCCTGCTCACATAGTCTTGGATTGTTTCATGATGGAAGTGTATTCCACCACGCAGAGTTTTTTCATCCTAGTCACACTTTCTTGCAAGTTCAAGTGTCACACCTACAATTTCCTGAACACACTAATGTATTTTTGAGACAGGCACTCCCTGAAATATTGGTTCTCATATACTTCTAAAGTGAGCATCATTCATCCAATGGAAGCTGTGAGAAGCAGCAAGTGTGGGTATTTACCCTGGCTGAATTCTCTCTTGTGCAGTTTAATCTCCTGTCTCAAAAAGACAATTTGACTACCTTTTCAAAAGCTGTTTATACAATTTTTTTCCCTAATCTCTGCTTCCCATTTCATTAACTTTGCAACACCAAAACACGTGCAAGCACATCTTTATCATTGTCGTGTTACAGATTTCCTTCACTGAGGTACTGAGCTCCTGCACCTTTTCTGGAAATGTCAGGGAAGCACATCCCTGCCGTCTGTCACCCATCTGTGCTGATGGTGCAGGTTGTGCTCTCTGCAAAGGCACCTATTTGTGGCATCCTGGGATTTCCTCCCCAAACACAAGCTCTCCTAAATTCCAAGTTACTTGTCCCAGGAAATTCAGCTAAACCCAAGGCAAGGACATCTCTCTGATGCTCACCTATGGCATGCAGTGAACATCTGGCTCATGTTATTCACTGCAGAGGCCAGTGGAAATCAGCAGATCACATCCATGAAAAACTTTCCTGATAAAAACTGCTTTGTGCAGTAGTACAAGAGGCCTGATTTCCACCACACATGTTGCTGCATGAGTAGAGCCAAGGGATAGTGTGCCCAGTTTCAGACTACACCAGAAAAACACAATTATATCTTGGATTTATTCTACACTGATCACCCCTCTTTCAGATTCTCTTGCTAGATATCCTAAAGAATGCATATGTAGAATGTACAGACGACACTACCCACTCACCCTAAAAAGTTTGCTTTCCTACTTGTTGAGGCAGCACTTTTGCCCCTTATATCTAAGATCTAAGGAATGTCCTATAGTTCTTGGATACTCTGCTGTTTCAGAAACCTCTTCCCCCTTCAGTTTAAAAAGCTCAGGCAAGTCAGACCACAGAATTGCTAACAAAGTTGTGAGCTAAAGGCCTTTTTTTTGGGGGGGGAGGGGGGGAACGTGTGGTTTTGTTTGCTCTGTTTTTTAATTAAACCGACCAAGAAAGATCATTCCTTCTATTTCCCAACATTAGTTCAGCCCACTCACTACTCTTCCAGGCAGGTAAGTGCAGCTGCACCTCTAACTGTGAAATCTAATGTGATCAGATAATATGTAAAAATCCCTGCAGTGAAGGTGCAGGCATTCAAGACATGCAGCTCCTCAGACATGCCAGCATTTTTAGAAGACAATTAGTAATGGCAGCCAGACACTTTGACCTAGCAGGATGTAGAACCAGAATTAAACTGAGGAGATTGCCAAAAGATTTTCTAATTAACTTCGTCCAGGACTATTCTACCACAGAGATGTAGTTTGAAGCAATTATGTGTAAGAGATTTTTATAACTTCACAGTTGCATTTCCTAAACACTTCACACACATATGGAACCTTGGGGATGAGTTTGCACTGTGTTACTTACACCAGTCTACCATAAAGGCATATCCTATAACTGTATTTCTGTAGGCAGATGGAATATGACATTAATATTGAAGTCACTAACTCATATTTTAATGAGCTTTGCAGAGTAGCCACAGAAGTTATAGCTGCGCAATATATCAGGCAGCTTTTCCTCAGGTGAACTTGGCAAGCAAAGGTTAAAAAAGTTCATCTGCTACTACAAAGGAGCACAGCTATCAGGGCTGCTCTGTACTCACTGAGCAATCTGCTGGACTACAATACTGCTAATTGCCCCAGACACTCTTCTATTCCCACAGAAATAAAGAAAAACTTCACTAATGATCTTCGGAGGTTGCAGGCTGGGGCTTGCACTTTTCCTGGAAGCTTTGTGATTCAAGCAATACAACTGCAGTTGCTCAGTCTCAAAAGGAAACTAATAGACTTTCTTACTCTAGCTCCTAAAGGAGACTCCTGGATGCTAACTGACCTTTGATAGCAGTGAAAAGCATACGCTGAATAAGAGAGAAAGTTACATCATAGGCAGCTTAATTCAATGAAACCAGTAGTGCCTTTTAAATTAAGACAGCAAATATTAACCATTACCAAATGTCTCCTACTTCAGTATCTATGTAGTCTGTTTTTTTCAAATTTCCTGTACTCACCAGGCTACCAGAGTTGCCCAACAGGCAGGAGGGGACCAGCAGCTCTGACCAAAGCCAGTGTTGCCAAACTTTTCGCAGTGCTCAGACAGGTACTCCAAGCATCCAGGGCCAGGGGTGACCAGCCACAGAGGAAGAGGCTTTGCTCCTGCTTACAGGGGTTAAGGCACGAGTGCAGCAGCCCAGGATTGTTTGCTGAGGCCAAGCCAGAGGAGTTACAGAGCACATCAGTCTCTGCTCATTTGTTTAAGACCCCTTTGTGTAGACTCAAGCATATGAGCCTCATTTATGGTAAGGTCACACCAAGCAGGCAGCCAGCAAGACAGAGAGTCCCCAGGAATTGCACCCTGAGCACAGGGAGGGGATGTACGACTTCAGACAGCTCTGCCCCATCCCTCTGAAAGGGCAGGGCATGAAGCACCTGCCCCTTTACAGGGCTGCTCCATGCAGGGGAGCACACAGACCCCTCTGACAGGGCCAGCTCCTCAACTCCAGCAGGAGCCTGTCACAGCACACGGTGCAGTTGAGACAGCCACAATACACAGAATATTGCCACACAATTTCAGAAAGCTTCAAGCCATACAGAGTAACACCATAGGCTTCAAGCATCTGCCCCTACAGACCCACACCACTTCAGAAGGCTTCAAGCATCCACCTTTCTTGTGCTTTAGCCCAGCCTTTTATACCCCTCATTGTTCATGCACTGTACCTGTGTGCCCCCTGTTCCTTTTGGTGGTTGGTCAGTGCACCTCAGCACTCCACGGCTCATTGCTTTCAATGCTACTCACCTGCTTTCACAGTTGTAGCCATTAGGGATGAGGCTCGGCCACAGCCCACTCCCAGTGACCACAAACTATGCTCCTACAGGAGCCCAAGCTGGCAGGATTCCCAAGAAGGAACCCATGGGCACACCTCATCCCTGGAGGAGGGAGGCACCACTCTGGGAGGAAGCTGGTGGGAACCACTGGGCTGGCTCTCCAAGCAAGCGCTGCCTCCAGCAGCCCCTCTGGAGCCCTGCTCCCAGGACATTCCAGTGCAGAGGTGACAGAGGGCTGCAGAGCTCAGGTGACACACACCCTGACTGCAGGGCTGTCACCCTCACCCTGCTCCCAACAGGGACAGCCAGAAGACTCTGGCCTCAGTGCAGGGGGCCACTGCCCAAATTGTTGCAGCAACACCTGCAACAGCAGGGCCCAGCCCAGGGCCGGAGCAAGCACCCATCTACTGCTGCACCACCCCAAATGTACCTGAGATTTTTGCTGCTTTTCAGTGGGGGAAGACGGGGACATGCACAGACACCAAAAGCCTCCCCAGAGGAGGCAGAGGGCTCCAGCCTGCTGGCAGCACGCAGCTGCTCTGTCTGCCACCAGCAGGAGGCTGTGGGCAAGCACTCGGGACCTGTGGTGGCCATGGCATTCCACTAGCCAAGGAGCTTTAGGGGCTGCCAGGCTGCTCAGATCACCAGCAGAGCCATCCCAGCTCTCCCCCATCCCAAGATGCCACAGCTCTTCCCACCAAAACTTGGAGATACCAGAACAGCTACAAGCAAAGCCACCAGCCAGCCCTTCTTTCCTCTGCATTTATTACCTACTCAGTTTATTACTAATGCCACAGCTCTTCCCACCAAAACTTGGAGATACCAGAACAGCTACAAGCAAAGCCACCAGCCAGCCCTCCTTTCCTCTTTCCTCTGCATTTATTAACTACTCAGTTTATTACTAACGCAGCCCATCTGTGGCAAGGCCCTCAGAGTACCACTGAAGATAAGCCTTATTTAGCCTCCTCTCTCCCTATCATTCTCTACTATTTTTTAAATATGAATACTTTGCCTCAGCTCTGATTCCAGCACTTTGTCAGTCAGGAGCACTCTATAGTGTTCACTTCATCTTCTGTCCTGTCACTGCTCCACAGCCCCACATCAAAGCATCAGCAAAATCCTCTCTGATCCTTTTTCCCCTTCTCTTGGGGTCACAGGAAATAAACGTTTATGCTAAGACTTGGGAAGACAGTCATGGTGTATATTGGGAGGCAGGGAAGGGGCAGACATTAAACCTGAACTGCCCCATAAGCCCCCAAGAGGCATTGAACCCTAATGGGACTCTCAGCCAAAGAAAAAGCTTTTCCTATGGCAGAAATTTATCATTATTCTGCTTTCCCACATGAAGGGTCACGCAGCTATGCCTTGCATTTAAACACACATGCTTCCAGGGAATTATTTACTCTATCAAACCTGACAGCTCAGTTAATTGGGAAGCACTGGTCTGACCCTACAAGCTGGGTAGACACTGCACTCCTGTCATAAACTGGGTGAGCAGCTTTAGGTAAAGAACAGCCATTCAAAGAGCCACAGAGGTTATTTAACATTCCCTGCAGGAAGAAGGGAACCTGTGTAAACTGTCATTAGGATGGTGCATCATTCCAATGCATTATTCATATCACATCAATATGTTCCAATAAATTCATCATAAGCTACTCCATTCTCTAAGTACATAGACCCAGCCCTAAATGCCTGAAATTTAAGTAGGCAAGACAGAAAAAAAGTGTGAAAATGAGGTATAAGGAATTAAGTTATTTTCCCAAAGTCACTCAAGATGCCTGTGGCAAGCTGAAGAACAAAACCTGAGTCTGCATCTAATGGTTAAACACAGTGGCCTCATTCCCTCATCTCCAGCCAGTACATTTGAGATGCTTTTTGCCTCCTGCCCTCTTCCTCCTTAGTGTTCCTTCTTTTCTGCGTTTTAATTCCAGGCCCATACCACATTTGGCACATGCTGCCCACATGTCACAGCCCCAGGAGCTGTTATTATAGTTGTCCATTCCAATAAGGGCTTGTGTCTCTGTATTCCCTGTTTTGCCTTGGCATGTTCTCCACCTGGTGTTTTTGAATAGTTTTTACAGGCTGTAACCTTGTTCAAACCCAGGGCATGATTTACTGGGATCTGGATGAACTAAGAACAACAGTGCTGCATCATAGATGTGATCTCATCTGCCACCACACAAAAGAGTCTCCTCAAAAAGCCTGTAAAGTAAATGATGTCAGAGTTTCCCAGACCTGCTGTTTGTGATACTGTAAGAGTTCCTTTACTAGGCAGTAATAGCAGAATGAGCTGTATAATGGGGAAGAAAAATTACTGTGTCCTGTCCAGCTTTGGGGTAACCTTTAAACACTCTTTATGACAGTGCAGTTTTTATTAGTTGCTGTACTCCACTGCTAAAATGCTACTAAGAAGTTAACCAATCTATGTATTTGATTGTGTCCAATTAAATACCTTTTATTTTCTTCAGTGTAGTTATTACAAAGCCCCTGCATTAAAAAACAAACAAACAAACAAACAAAACTTCTTTTTCCCTAGCTATCAAACATCATTGGATGGGCCCTTCTGAGTAAGAGGGCAGTTTCTACACATCCAGCTCATGAAAATTCCAGAGGAACTCTCAGATTCAGGGATTTTCTCTGATCCCTGAGTGAGCTGAGGACACCAGCCCACAAGGCACCCACACAGCCTCTTTGAGGACAGAAGGTGTTTGCTAACACTGTGCCCTCAGTAACCTATTTTATAGCTTCACCATGCTCTGGGACAAGGAAATGTTTTGCCGGTAGGCAGCCACCTCGGGGTTCAAATCAGGTTAATGTAAACTGCAAACAAATGTGTTCGTAATGTACAAAAAAAACCAACCAACCAACCAAACAAACAAAACAAAACAAACAACAAAAAAAAAACGCGAAAAAACAAGACAAGTGCTTGCAAAAAATGGTAATGCATTTGCAGCAAGGTTAAATTCTCAAAACACATTTTCCTCAAAATATCTGAACTATTTTGACTCTTTTCCTTATACATGTACAGAATATTAGTTAATATGTGAAGGATCTTGACAGATTAAATTCCCTTCTGTCTCTTATCTCTCTTTCTCAACAAGATTTATATATTTGTTACTGATACCAGAGATAGCCCTGCTAATTTCTAACTAACGAAGGAAGGGAGACAACATATCTTTTTAATAAATAACAGTTAAAATCAGGACTCTCTCTAAGAATGTGCATTTTGGTTCAAAGCCTCTTTGTCTGTAAACCATGCATTTGATATTAAATTGTCCATAAAGCACCTACATTACTGGCATATAAAGCAAAATTAAGTAATTAGGTTTATAACACATTCTTTCTCAAGACTTGTCAGAAAAATAACTGACCCTTTTTAGCATCTGTATGTGAAAGATTCAATACTATCAACAGAGTCATAAATCTTCATTATTTTAAGCAAATATTTCAGGCTCAAGTTTCCTCTGCTCATGCTTCTGCAAATCTACAATAGTTTAATATGTCATATTGGCAGCTTCTCCCAAAAGAGAAAAGATGTAACTCTGCTTATCATGACATGACAGGAAAGAATTCTGCATATATCTAGATCCATTAATTATCTTGATCTGTTAAAGTACTGTGATTTTTTTTTCCTGGGATGCCTTTTAATTTCTCAACATATAACAAGCTGTGTCATGAAAGTCTAATTGAATTCAGAGAATTCATGCAGCCCTGGGATTAGATTCTCTTTTACTTCAATTATCTTTGATGCTGCATTCATAAACATGGTAACTTTCAGGACTATTTTCAGCATTACTTGTGTCCCTTATGTCTTCCCCAATATGTGTGTGCAGAGCTCAGGTGAGTAGTTAGAATGACAGATGCCACCAAGCTGATTCCAGAGACTCGTGCTGTCCCAAGATACAAAGTGATGGCACAATCAGGCAACATGCAATGTGACAAAAGGGAGGATTAAAATTACATCAGGCTCAGGGAAAGAAACTGCACATACACCACTCAGCCTCGTAACTATTTGCGGTTCCTGTCAGGTTCCATGAGTGAAAACATGGCAACATATGCCACAGGTTCTCTGCAGTGGGAGATACTCCAACAAGGAACAAACATCTCTGGCTGCTGCAGGAACTGTGATACTAGTTCCTCAGTGTATTTTTCTTAAACTTCATAATAATACCACCATCTAATACAGACTACTTGTAAATAATGCAACCTATAGGCAGGCCTTCCTATTTGGCAATTCTGGGTAACAGGAAAAGATTTCTTTAGGTTAGGTGGCAAGGATTTTACACAGTTACTTCACTAGGGTAATGAATACATGCTCTGAGAGAGCTAGATTTTTTTTTAAGAAGCAATGTTAACAGAATTCCTTATTTTTAAACCTGTGCAGAGCACCTATTTCAGTTGCTTGTGCATTTGTCAACCAAACCTGCTGGGCTGCAAATATCCATACATAGGTTAAAAATTATTAGCCTTAGTACCCCAATATTTTGAAATGTTCAATCAGAACTATCCATCCACTTCTAAAATAAGTCTAAGTGTTGGCTTTGATGTTAAAAAATGACAGTGTTGATAGTTGTTTTCTCCAGGGGGGTGGGGACAGCTGACTTTTACTAAAGGAAGATAAAGAAGCATTTTCTACGAAGAGGAGAGTATAAATTTGACCTGGACCTGGTGTTCTCCAGAAAATCTGGCCATGTTTGCACAAAATATAAAGCCTTTGAAAGACAGCAATCTGTTCATCTTCGGTTCAGTTGTTTAATGGCTTCATCTAATGGCTGGGATTTCCTCCTCATCGTGCATTCACACAATTCCTCTGCCTGCTGAGGTTGTGCCACCCTACAGAGCAACTGCTCATCCTAAATCTCACAGACCCTTTGTGTTAGTGTCCTCTGTGTTTACCTATCATCTTCACAAACTCACAGCCCAGGCCTCCATGTGGCAGAAGTAGGTTTTCTGTGTTTCCCATGGGCTACCTCCCTGGTTGCAGCATCTCCAGGCCTGAGTGGTGCAAGAGCAAGGGAAAGCAAGGTGGCAGTTTGTCTGTCCCTCCAGCTGATAGTATGGAGAAGGGATGTATCTTATTCTACAGCAGGACCTGAGTTGAGAACATGGGAAATAAATTCTGGGATGTAAACTGGGGAAAAAAGCCTGGGCAACACAGTCTGGGATGGAGGTGGGAAAGGCTCTTTGAGGTCCATGGAGAATAATGGGAATTGGAGAGGTAGCAAAGGACAAAGGGTAGAAAGGAAGGTAGGTTAAAGAGAGAGAGGAACTAACTGATATTATGGATATTATGTCTGGGAACCACAGAGATTGAAGGTAATAAACAGGAAAATTCATGGATAAATCTACATCCACAAGAATATTCCCCTCCAAAGCCTGGGATGGCAAGCAACACCTCATGGCTTCCCCACTGTCAGAGACTACCAAAGAAACCTACCTGAAACGAGCCCTGACCCCTGATCTGCCAAAGCCATTCTAGCCTCTTGTGGTGGGGACTTTCTCTATTCAGCCTGGCTTTGGACAGCAAATTTAAAAACAAGCCAAAAATATGAAAGGAGCATTTTTTCACATGGCAGAATCAACCACCCCAAAGTATTCCAAAACCTGCAGAAGAGCTCAACCAAAGCAGCCTGAAGCAAAGGCTCACTCTATTTCAGCTGCCTAGCTAGTGAGAGCAAAAGGCTGATGGTGTGCATGGGTGTGAAAACATACTGCTCACACTGAAGATATTGTTACCACCACTCACTGAGGAGTCACAGCAAGTCACAGTGGTGTTTGTGCAGCCTCCCACTGTTAAAACACAGGAGCATTTACCTGTGTCAGCCTCTGGTATCCAAACCTTGCTGTGCTTTAGCTGTTGCACAACCAACCAGCTCTGTAGGACTGCGTGGCTCACGCACTGCCAGTCGCTTTATTTACCCAGAGCAACTCTGCTGCTCGTCGCAGTGGGAAGTTTTAAGAAAGGACAAACACAGGATTATCACTCAGAAATTACTGGCTTCTTTCTCTGTGCTCAGAGCCCTGCCCGAGGCCACCCACACAGCCATAGCTGGGGTGAGCTAGGGTTGCAGGCAGGAGACTTTGGTTTCCAGCCCCACACTCAGTTTCTTGAGCTCTCTGGCAACTCTGCTGGATATAGAGGGCATCCCTCAAGATGAACTGACAGCAAGAGAAGCCCCCACATACTTTGATCCTTTCCTCTAAGAATGACTAGGTAACAAATCTATAGCTGGACATCCTGGCCACAGACGTACTGGGAGAGGCTTAGGACAGTCCCATGAAGGTCAGTGGGCTCCCCCAAATCTGTTCCTGCAGAAGAGGGTGCACTGCCATGGGCTGTGTCTCATTTGCTTGCTAATCAATGGGGGCCAAAGGGACAGCTTTAACATCTCAGATCAGTAATAAGCAAAGTGAATGTTCTCCTCAACCCCACAAGATGGCAGGAGATGCTCAAAAATCCCCCCTCAGTCGTCTGGAAGAGCTTTTCTGACTTTTGTAGCCGTCTAACAACTTCTGTGAGAAGTTAAATGAAAACTCAGTTTTTAATAAGACTGGAGAAGCTTGACAAACATATCAGTGAGTGTTCATGGATCTCTTAAGAGCAGTGGGATGTTGTATCAGTGACTTGGCAGTACTGACGACCCACGTGGGGAAGTGTTTCATGTGGGAATAATCTCCAGAATTTGCTTTCTTGTAATGAATAAAAAAGAAAAAGAGAGAGAGGGAATGAGCAAACTAAAAGTGGACAGAGGAAAATGCAACTGGCTTTCATGAAGTTTTTATTTTTAATATCAGAGCTTGCAGGCACTCTGCCTCCAGCATTCCTTACATTACTCACAGCATGAAGACATGAGAAAGCCATGAAAACTCAGACAGTTTGTCAAGAAAGGTCAATTTTTATTCCCTTCAGTTTACTGCTGACTTCTCCTGGTTAAGCACTTTTTTCCCCCAAGGACTAAATAAAAGCAAGTTCCTGCACCAGATCACATTCCACTTTTAGGATAATAATCATCCAAAATGATCCAAAATTCCTAAATTCAGTGCTAATTAAGAGCTCTGTGAATGAGTCTGGTACTTTTTGAAACAAATAAAAACAAAAGGTCACTGAACATGAAATAAAGTGTCTATAGTGATATTTCTGATGCAGGAAGTACTGAAGATAAATCTTTGCTTGATCAGCCTCAGAAGGAAGAATGAAGAAACACCCAAATTAATTCAATCACTCTGAAACCAGCTCTCTCAATAAGTGAGAGTTTTCTTGTGACTGCACAGAGTAACCCTTCAGAGGTCAAAAGAGCCCAGTTTGAGTGATGAAGGAGATGGAGCCCCAGGCTGATGTATTTGAGGGTGGATGAAGCTCTTTGCCTGCAGAGTACCCAGACTGGCAGCGTGATGGGGACAGGTCCTGCAGTGCTGAGGGAGAAGTCCATCATCTCTCATGACTCAGAGCTGCAAGCAATGCTGCTACAAGATGTTAAAAATAAAATATTTATGCTCAGAGGGCAGTACCTGGCTGCCATTAAGTGCACAATGGACCTGAATCTATGAAAATGAGGCAAGAGGTCCTAAAATCACATTTTTTTATCCCTGGTCTATCAAGACTTCATGCCTTCTCCTCCAAGTAGTTTTACAGGCTAAAGCCTCTGGCAGGCACTGTATGCCACTTCACATGTTGCTTCAATCTCCTAACATCAACTATATTTTTAAACTATAAACACTTAGACATTTATAGCATTTTTCCTATGCTGCATCTGAAATATATATGTATTTTATTTCTCTGATCTCTGCTGTGCTAATTCAGCAGATATATTTTTGGATCTGATCTGTACTGCCTAGAAGATTTCTTTTTTTCTGACTTTTTCAGGAACAGTTAACGCTGAGGCACTGGCCATCTTTGATGTACTAAATACACCAAGGACACTGTGTTGTCTTTATGTGACAGTTACTGTCTGTCCCCTTGTGGCCAGAAACCAGACAGAAAACCCAGCCTACAGATTTAACAGATCATTTGCCTTGAGTAAGAAGGAACAGCTTATTTTGCTGAAGAAGGAAGGTCTTGCACAGATAATGGTCCCTAGACAGGCTAAGATTTAACTATCATGGAAATAATTTTTAGTCTGCAGAACTCAGATTCCCATTAGGAATATTCTGAAAACTGGTCACATTCATATCTGAACTCTGGGTGCTGCTAATGTCCATTTGTAAGCAAAATGGGGATCCAGGCCTGAGCTTCCTGCAGGTTTGGTGACTGAATCACTAGAGATGCATGAGCAAATTCAGAAATAATTATTCTGTTTCACAGATTCTCATTCACGGTGAAACCCACACAATGTGGTCTACATGTGTGCAAAGTTTTGCACAAATGACAGCCACTACCCTTTTATGCAGAGAACAGAAAACAACTTTTGATTCCTTCCCAAAGCCTTTTAAGCCTCATGCCAAAATGCTGATCAGTTTTTCTCAGACAAGTGCAATTAAGTCTTTTCTTCAGGTAGTTAACACTGTAAATTCAATTAACATTTTCTAAATTCTAAGTTGAGCTGCCACTCTAGTAACAGAGTAAGTGTGAAGGTTTGGGGAGGATGAGTCCCTCCTCAGCAAAGTGAGAAGCACAGAAAGATGCACAGGTGGGAGGCACAGTGGACTTCAAAACAGGACCAATGACAGAAGACTCGTGCTGCTCTAGAAAAGGAACTGCCCAGAGCTGTGGAGCCAGAGTGAAATGAGCTGCACAGCAGAGCACCAAGAACAGAAAGGAAGGGTACTGGATGTGAGACTATGGAGAGGGAACAGACTTGTGGAGCTTTGATTTACACACTTAGCAAACCTTCCTCTCTTCCTTTGTTTTCCTCCTTCCATGCTTATAATTACATCTGAGCAGAAAGACAGTTTCCAGAAGCAAGCCCATCTCAGGAGGTGGATGCACCACACGTACCGAGGCTTCCCTCCCTCCTGATGCCTTTCCCAAAAGCCGCTCCTGGCAGTCCCACCACTAATCCTTCTCAGTGATAGAGTTTCACAAAGCACCAAGCGTGCTCTTGGCAGGCCAGCTGTTTGTGCATCTGGATGTAATAAGGAGCTAGACTCCAGCAGATGTGGTGGCTCAGCACAGGGAGCCACCAGGCATGGAATGGTCAGTTTTTTCCTGCTGCCCGAGTTCAGATGGCAGCGGCACACTGGGAGCTGCTCGTGGTGTGAGCTCGTGGTAAAAACAGCCAGGCCACAGGGAGGGAAGGGAAAGGAAGGTCACTGGGAGTCAAAGGAACAGCTGCTCTCTGCCTACGAGACTCTGAAGGGTGTGACTATCTCCCACCAGTGGGAGTAGCCAAGATCACCCTCAACAAGGATGGAGCTAGCCAGGAAGCATCCCAGTCCCCAAGGCTGAGAAACAAAGAATGAAGAAGATGAGGAAGGAATTCCTCAAGAGTCAGGGAGAAGAGATGTGGGTCCAGCTGGAAGGGCTTGCTAACAAGGAAAAGGTCAGCATAGAGTCCCGATGGTACTCCATTGGTGCGTGGATATCCTTCCTTGGAGGCTTTTAGATTAACCTTTATCACTGCAGAGGGACCCCAGCATTGCACAAGCTGGGCTGCTGCTGCTCTCCTGAGGGTACTGTTAACATAAGGGTGGCACTGGAGTGACACCAGCTCTCCCAGCCAGCAGCATGTGCTCAGAGCGAGCACTTCTATGTAGGGCATATCTGGCCTCTGGTCTCCAGCTCTACTGACAGCAGAAGATGGCAGGATTTTAGTAGGGAAGGAAGTTCCTTTGGGAATACTGTGAAATAAACTGTGCCCAAACTAGCCCACATCAGCTTGCAGGATCCCAGATGCAACTTTTGTCCTTCTCTCCAGCTGTGCACCAGTGGAAGGCATTTCCTCCTGACATCACATCTTCACTGCACACACACACAGAAATAAAGGAGAGAGGCAATGATCTTGCAGTTAAAAGTCATGCTGAAGAAGAGCAAGCTCTCTTTCCAAGTAGACTTGGCTCTACAGGGCTCTGCAGAGCTCTGCAGATGTTTTTTTTTTCTTAAAAAAAAAACCCACAGTAAAACCCTCATTTAAATGTTATTTAAGCAGCTCTGACTCTTAAAATACATGCAAGAAACAGATGTGCAGAACAGAGAAGTGCCATTTTTATGGAGTGGTTTTTCAGTGTTTGAGCCATACTAGATTACACTGGGAATGTAGGCTCCTCAGCTACACCATGTAATATTTATAATAGTTTACAGCACACAGCCAAATCTTTCTGCCAGTGAAGCCATGTGCCTCTTTATCAACCTCAGCCCAAGGTGGCAGTAAACCAAAATAAGTGGGATATTAATACCTTGTTACCCTATGCTTTCCAGATACCCCACACTTCACCCTACATTAGATCTGTCTCTCTGCTGTTGCTCAAGAAAGGGGTTACTTTCCCCTTACTTTTATGTCCTGAGATACAGGTTCAGGAAGCACAACTCAGTCTAAGTTGTTTATCAGGCAGAAGCAGAGTCTGTAACCTTGTCAAGTCCCCGAATCCCTCATGTTACTGTTTTTCTCTGACACTCTGTCCCATATTTGGGCTTTGGGTAAGCTAACAGGAATGTAATTTCTATTTAAAGATACACTGTCTGTTACTTTTATACTAAGTAATAAATGCAGGATTTTAAGAACAAGCACTAGGAAAAATGGTTGGACAGTTTATACGTTGAGTCACCTCTAATGGAACATTTACCATTCCCATTAAAAAGAAGAAAACAACAACAAAAAAAGAATAAGAAAAGAGAAAAAAACCTCTATTCTTATGCACTTCCTCATAATCTTCCCCAAAAAAATTCCATTGGCCTGAAGTTCCCCATGTTTGGTGTCTGCCCAAATGTGAATATTTTGATTCCTGCCAATTGTTTTCAGTCAGTTTTCAATTATGTGAGGATGAAAAATAGACATTCCTTCCTATTCCTAGGACCAGGGATGTGTTTTCCCATAGCAGTGCTGAAGCAATCTGAACACTGGAACTGAAGTTCAGCTGTAAAAAGCTATCAGTAGGGTACAATGCCTTCTGTGAGTCTGGGGAATCCTTTTTAAGTTTTACAGATGCATTTTTTACCAAGTAAAAGACTGTTACACTTGCTCCTCCTTCCACATGTGTGCTGCATGTGTATTTCAGTCAGAGATAATAACTTATTGTTGAAAGCAAATGTATCCTTCCTTAGCCCTTACCCTTCCTGAACATGCTCTTTGATAAAAGAGAAAACTGGATTCTGTTATCTCAATTTCTGCAGATGGCTTCCAAAAGTACTTAGGAGTGACTAATAGTTTGACTCTTGGTGATTTTCAACCATCACTCATGTATCTCTTTAATGTCCTCACCCACGTTCAGAATTCCCAGTGAAGCTGATACTAATATTGAGGAATAAACCAGAAAGGATCCAGCAGGGCACTCAGGTTGCAGACAGCGTTGGGGATAGGCAGTGAATGAAATGCAGCAGAAACTATATGGAAAATTCAACATTATGTTGGATAACCAACATATCATTCTTGTGATTTCCTTACAGGGACAAAACCCCACCTGTGGTTGAGCCACAGCTTGTCTGAATTAATATTTGCTTTCTTTAAGCCTTGATTTAAAACCCTGACAATGACCTCCCTTCATACTGACTAATACAATTGCCTCTCCACTTCCCAATTTCCTAGCCAGTGAAGCACAACGGTGCTCCTTGGAATTTATCAAATACTTAGTTCACCCAGCAGGAGCATTTGAGCGGTCAAGTGCTACTCAGTGCAACTAAGCATGACATTCAGCATCCTCCCCATAAACATGTTTTTCAAAATCGAAAGCCAAATGTAAGCACATCAATCCAATGAACACATTTTGCTTATAACTCTTAAGCCTTCCTTCACTGTTTAGGGAGATGACACAAAGTAGATATTAATTATTGACAAATAATACAGATTCACTGCTTCTTATAATTTTAAAAAGTAAATAAACCTAAGGGCAGCCTTCAAAACTTCCAGGTCCGTAGTCATGGCTTAAAAATTTATTACTAAGGAACTGCTCCTGGTAGCCCCTTGAACTGAATAACATTATTTTCTCCAATTAGACCCACTAATGTCAGTAGTATCACTTCTATAGGAGGAGCCACAATCAGGTTAAAAATGTATTTCTTTTCAGAGAGATTTCTCCTAAGCACGTGCAGAGAAAAAAGGAAAGTAAAGGCATCAGGATCCAACCTCAGAAATAAAGAAAGTGAGTTCTAGAAGGAATAAACTCACAGAGAGGAAAGAAAAGAAAAATGAGAGAGTGCAAAAGGAATGAACAAAAGAGATAAAGCCAGGAGAGGAGAATTTATCTTACACAAACAGAATTTGTGTTGGCCCATCCGTCCATGACACAAGCACTAATGAGGCTGCCCACTCACAGAGGCCTCAGATAAACATACAGATGGCCATTTAAATCACCTCAATGCTGTATGTGTATTATGTGAGCCAGTGTTTTCACTTGGAGAGGGTAAAGAGGAAAAGACAGAGGGCTGGAGATGATGAAGATAGCAGGCCAGGATTATTGGACTTTTCCTATGCCTCAGTCTTCCTAAGTTTTTCTATGAAAATGCTCATAAAGAGCTGGACTATAAAAATTCCAGACTTTACTGTTGGCATAATTGATCTCAGATATGTCACTACAGAAGGAGACAGAGGAGTATTCATGTAAGACATACAAATCTTGGAGAGGAACCAAGTGTAATATATAATCTTTCCTTCCCAGAAAACCATTCAGGATGGTTTTGGAATAGATTTATGCTTTTAAAACCTGTTCTCCAACCTGTAACACATTTTGAACAAAAGGTTTTCAGGCTCACAATAAAGAACACTTGAATTTGATAGTGTATTATTCATCCAGTTTTGAAATAAATAATTCCTTGATTATACTTTCTTATTTTGCAGAAAGGGGACTGAAGAACTTCCTCTTTAAAATAGCCTTCAAAAGATCTGAAATATTACAAAAATCAGAGACCAAATTCACAGCTGGCATAAGTGGGCACCTCCCAGTTTGAGTAGGTGATCTGTGGGGTTCATAAAACATTTTTTCTCTGGTTACAATTGTCTACCAATACTATATCATTATTACACTGCAAGAATTTTTAGAAGTCTTTTTTTTAACTTATGGGTTGTGTTGTATGCTCTTTATTTTAGTATGTTGTTATTGTTGTTAGTTGCTGTTATTGGCATTTTACCCATGGGAGTAGGTGTGAAAACCTGCTTTCTGTTTCAAATAATTTTTTTCCTTTGCAGTTTCCTCACATCCCTTTTCACTTCCCTTCACAACTGCTCAACTTTGGTCTTCTTGACCCTTCCTTTTCAACACCCTGCTGTCTCTCTCGTCTTCTTTCTCTGGGGAGTTCAAGCTGTTACCTTCTCTTCAAAGCCATTGCTATGTCAGCAGTAACTCTATGATAAACCCATCAGAGGCCACAATCAACATTAGCAGCCAAAATACAGCATCAGACAGTCAGTCACTCCCTTTTTATGCCTCCTCTGCTATTGTTCTATACTGTCTACCTTCTTAGTCATCAGGACATGTGGCCCAAACTGATTACTAAGGGCTTGTTCTGTGGTCTCTGCACTGAACATCAAGGAGAGACTCACACTGGGTTCAGCAGGCTGCAAGTCAGACCCTGAGACACCACCAGAAACCTCCGTCAGAGTGATGGAGGTTAGAAAATCAGCTAAGGAAGCAAAATAAATACTTCCTCTAGAAATTAATCCCTATGCCCAAGTTGCTTACAAGTTCATCTCAAGAGCATGAGGAGCAGGGAATTGCTTGTCTAAACTCTCTGTGTTTGCATGTGTGAGTGAATGAGCAAGAGACATCCTGTGGGCCTTTTAGAGCTGGTTACATTTAGCTGCTTTGTGGCTGCTGCCAGATTTTTAGTAGCTGTGACTCATTGACCAACTAGCTGCCTTAACATCTTGCTTCATTGTCCTTTTTCCCTTATAAAGGTTTCCCCTCACCCCCATCTGAGACGTCAAGAACAATGATTCCAGATGTCAGCAAAAAGTTTTCCATCGCAGCACATCGCAGGACCTGCAGGCGTGCCTCGAATGAAGATTGCAAATGATGTGGGTGCTGTGAGCCTGATGAACACCTTGAGAGCTGACAGATGACAGTGAGTACTCAAGGCAGTCTGCCTTGTTATATGGCTTCCAGGTGAATGAAAGATGAGTTGGCAAGACACTTTAACATGTGTCTGTGCATAGCTCAGGAAGCACATCTGAGCTCTTTGTTAAGCAGGCAAAAGTGTGTGGGATTTTGGGGGGACTTGTGAATACTGAGGAAAAGGAAACAGGGATATTCTCAAGAAATTTTATCAAAACACAGATTAGTTTTAAAGGAACAAAATCCAGTCGCTATTGGGGTGGAACAATACATGGAGGACTGTGTTCCTGAAAAGAGCTCCATGAGAGACAACAGCCAACCCCCTCGTTTAGATAGGTCTGTGCTCCCAGGGTGAGACGTGAGCACAGACGTCAGGACACACGAATCCAGTGTCTGCAAAGCGCTCACACTCAGCCCAGTGAGCTGACACCCCTCAGCTCTTGTGCAGAGATGTTCAGCACTTGTCAGCACCGAGTTCCCCAGCTGAGGACACGAGGAGCCTGCCTGGAGAACCCTTCCCTAGACCCGCTCGGTGCCAGAGGGACAGTGACAAGCAGAACCCGAGAAGGATTAATCCAGCGGCGCTGAGAGCTGAGGATGCTCAAGGAGTAGAACAGCAGTGCCTGGTGCTGAGCCTGTTTAAGGCTTTGGAGCTCATCCATCTCCATTCGACTGTCCCTAGGCAGGAAATAGCTAATTACCTTTCCATGGCAGGAGCAGCTCAGCCTCCTCCAGGGCAGAGGAGAGAGAATTGGCCGTAATTGCAGGAGGAGCGCACAGAACTCTCCCTGGTAGTGGAGGGACTGAGTTGCAGCCAGCATTTAAAGGCTGATTAGTATAAGTGCTTGCAGTCAGTATTTACAGCCACTTCTCAATTGCCCTTACCATGGGAAAAATGGAATACTGTCAGCATGAAACTCACAAAAAAGAACAATAGAAATAAAAGTATGTTTTCTTTTGATATTAAATCAATCATAATTTAAACAAATACATTAACAATAAGATTCTTTTTCCCCTAGCCCTCCAGTGGTACTTTTGAATTTCCCCCACAGCCCATGGTTTGGAAAATCTGGTTTCAGGATGAGGGAACTATACATGCATTCAATAATGGCTCGAATGAGTGTTAAAGGCATTGTTCCTAAAAGGAGCTATGTGAATATTTTAAGTTATTGAGCAGGAGGGGTGGTAACAAGAACAATAGAAAAACTAAATTATTATTATTATTTTGTCTCTTTAGACCTCAGTGCTGTCATATGTTTGCCCTTTCTCCTGAAGAGAGGTTTAGCTCCCTGATGGGATCTTCTGGGGAGCTGTCTGAGCTAGCACAATTATTGTGTCAAGCTCTTATCTCAGGGACCAAATAATGGAACCAGGCTTTGACTGTCTTCTCTGTTTTTTAATGAAGTGTTTGTTGCGATTAGAACCTGCATTATTTTAACTGGGTCTAGAGGAGGAGTGTGTTTAGAAAGTGCTCAGGGGGAAGAAGACATTATTAAAGAGCAGGTGGATTTAAAAAAAAAAAAAAAGTCAATTGTAAACAAAGACTATAAGGGAGGATGGGAAAAGAGAGAGAAAAGGAATGTTAGGAAGGGAAAATTTTCAAGGAATAGAATTTCCAAGGAATAGAATTTCCAAGAACATTTCAATAATGTGCTATCCATACAGACTGTAAAAAACTGATAAAAGTACAGTTAAACTGTGGACCTTTTCCCCTGGCTTCTCTTTAGCTCGAGGCGGTCACAAAGACATCTTGCACCCTTTGCCTGGAAGCAGATCATTCGTGTCAAGAGTGAGCAGGAGAGGGCAGCAGCGCTTTAGGCTTACGGTAAGGGCTGCTGTGCAAGTGTCTGGGAAACTGCAGCGGGCAAATGGATCAGCGCGGCTCACCGGGACACAGACCGATGGAGGGAGCCTGCCGGCAGGTACCCCACGGGAAGAAATGCCTGCATGGGAAGAGGATGGAAGAAAAAAGGTGTCTTAAGTGCAGAGTGAATGCGGTATTCCAGCAGTGCTTTTGGCTGGACTCAGTTCAGCTGCTGAGTTCAGGATGTGAAGTACAGCGTTAGAGCACAGAGGCTTCTGGCAGTTTGTTTGGTTACATTCTCTCTCATCCACGCATCACTATACCCTTACACAAGACAAGAAATCCTATTTCAAGGATGCACAAATGGTACAGCAAAGGTGGTAATTTCCTTGCCAAACGTGCCACATGGCATCAGGACAGCACCTGGATGGCCACGCTCCCCTGCCAATCATTGACCCACATCAAGCACGTCCATTGCATGAGTGCAGGGCACTCATTCTACAATGGCATGAAGGATTTCTGAGATGTAATCAGCACACCAGCACTGCTGATTCAGCTTCAGATGAAGGATAAATGCTCTACTTGAATGTATTCTTTCAAATAAAATTCATAAATTAAAATAAATCCAAATCGATACCATAAATGTACGAGAGCATTTTAAATCCTGCAAAGATGCAGTAGCCTTGGTTTTACCAGTGGAAACCCCAGTGTAGTGGCTTTTAACAGAGGAAAAAATGTGGTCCATTAACTTTCACTTTTCTTCTCTGACAGTACTTACTAGAGGCAGTTGTGGATTCATGAGCTGGGGCTCTCTCTGACATAGGACTTTTTAAAGTTACGTAGTGTGCAAAATCACATGGCAGAGAAATTCCCCCACACATGAAAAACAGCCATGCCTATCAGTTGCCCTCTTGGCTCTGCTTCCTTTCTGCCGCTGCGTTATGCCTCCTTCAGTGAAGACAGAGTAATTCTCTTTACAGCTGATGGTTCTGCCAGCACATTACTGAATAGGCAGAGTCGCACAGGTTTTGCTGCTCTGTCCCCTCTTCAAATCAGGCTCACAACCCAGAGAGGAAAATGACTGACATTCCAAAAAAAGGTAATGGTACATTGGTTCCCAGGGAGTTTTTTTTGTTCAATCATTTTGCAATATAGGTGAATCAGTTTTATATTTTTCATTTCATAGACAACGTTTCAATATTTCTGTTCTAGACACGAGGAATGGAATGAGACAACTGGGGTTTAATTTACTGAAGTCCATCATCCATGTAAATTAATTGTTTCATCTCGCTGTGGAAATTATCAATAAAATACCAATAATAGGAGAAGTAATCTTGCAGGTAACTGTGTGGGAATTATATGAATGGAAACACCAAATACATATAAACCTTCATAACCACCAACCTTGTGTTTGGACACAGACAGAATTCTAGAAATACAGGGATAACAACTACCTGACCTTTTTATTGAAACAGATATTTCAACTAACTTTTCCTAATTGTAAAAGTATTTTCTGAGCCACTATATTGTTACATGGGAAGTTCAATTGATTACACTTAGGATTTTTAGGGAAATGCAGTAAAGGAAGTATGTTTTGACATTGTAAAAATTTTATATTAAAAATAAGGGGTTTTAAAATTATTTAATTTCAATAGCCATGCTAGTGTAAATGACTCATTATCACTGGTACTTTAGCATATAACTGAAGGATTGTATATGATTGTGAATAAATGAAGTATGCTTTGTTAACACCATTTTTAGAAAACACATTTTCAGTACTAAAGTGCTGGATCCTCTTTAGTACTGAATGAACCATCTGAACTTTCCTAGCCCAGGACATAGGACTGGCACTTGATCTAAAAGCAAGTTCCCTCAGTGGTCACATCATGTAATGAAAACTAAAAATATTGTGAAAGAAACACCACACCCTGAAATTTTCAAATAAAAGGGTGTCTAAATGCCATTTTGGATTTTCTGCTTAGTGGTAATACTTATGCTTTAATAATCTGACTTGGAATGAATAGTAATATTTCAGTGTCAAATTTTCCAGAAAACAAAAATTCCATGCCTTGACCAAGTAAAATTACCAAATGAGTGAGTAATCCATTTTCTCCCAGGCCCTCAGTTTTGTCAGCACTAAATTTACACACAATCATTTTTTAAAGAGATATGGGAGGAAATGCATAAATACCAAGAATGTTTGTTCAGGGAAATGACACACCATTATTTTCTCAACATCTGGTAATTCATGAAGGACTGACAAATTTTCTTTTGGACTTATTAAGAGTGAAGTTATCTATTCTGAGGGGATCTGTGATAAAAGCAATTTTTTTACTGTAAGAAAGTTTGAGCTGAAGCTTCATACAGAGAGAGAAAAGAGACTGGAAGAAGGAGAGCTGCTTTTGTTGGTCTGTGATTCAGGAGCATTATCCATCCTCCCCTCCAGAACTCTATTTTTAGATGGCCTCCAGTGCATTCGATCAAATGTATAAATTGGATGAGATCAAACTGTCTCTGTCTGTGAATATGCAGCTCCCAGAGGTGTGCCAATGGTTGTGGAATTCAGCTGGCTGGTATTAACCTGAACCTTGTCAAAATCAGACTATAACATCAGTCTTTCTATTAAACATGGGCCTAATAACCTTTTAACAGTTGGAAGCTAAACTCTCATTTAATTTACATTGATGTGGATGTAGAGATGTCAGCAGAAGGGGTTTTTTCTCTCATGTTTTCCTCCTTACTGTGTTAGCAGCTAACTGCCATCTTAGGTCTTTGCAGGAAAGGATTATCAACCCTGGAAACAGTAGAAGTCCCATGATTTCTATTTCTCTAGCAGTTTGACTTTATTCTGACCAGTATCATCAGACCAGCTTTTACATTGGAGCACACTTCTGTAGCTATAGGTGTGTACCAATAAACATAAATAAATATGCAGACATTTGATACTACAGCATTTACTAATTCATTATCCAGCCAATACTATAAGTTAGCACACTTCAGCAGACCAAGAAACCCCTCATAGTAAGTTCCCTTTTGCAAAACATGAACCCTTTTTGCTCTGGAAAGCTCGGAGTGACTTGAACACCACGTGTCATTTGTTTGGCCCTAGTGCTAAGATGGAAATTTCACCTCAAAACTGTGCAGTGTGACTGGCAGCCCCAAGCTCTGCAAGATTTATGTGAGGCTGCTGCTGGTGTTGTGTCACTTGGTAATGTGGGACTGTGTCTGTGGATGGAATACCACGCAGTGTGGAGGCGAGCTGAGGAATTAAATGGGATGGGATTTGCATTAGAGCTTCACCAGAGTTAATCAGCTTAGTCCCTGAAATCTGGCTGCAGCTTGCTGTATGGCTTCCTGCTCTGGTCAACAGAAACACTAAGATGCAACATATAAAAATGCCTTGAAGCAATACAAGAGGAAAGGAAGCAATTATTCCAGTTCAGCTAGATAAGTGCCTAAGGGATCATCTCCCCATCTAAAAAGTGTATTGGCACTCTCAGCCTCATGACACGGATTGTGCAATGGAGAAATCCCACATATAGAATGAGGTCAAAAAGTTAGCTGCAAGTGTATTGTCTGGGCTTTAAATTTAACCCTGCCTGGTGTCTCAACCCAGATGACTGAAGCATTCTGCTAAGTCTTTGCTGCTTGTGATTACATGTATTTTAAAACATGTGGAAAGCTCTGTGGCTCGTTCTTTTCCAGTGGAACTGGGGATTCAGTTCAGCAAGTATACAGGAAAATGAATACAGAGATCATCAGTTCATGCTTGCAGCCTATTAATTTTACTGAGTATACCTCATTATTTATCCTGTATGCATCAAAAAGAACACCCATCCTAGACTGAAATGTGTCTGGATTCACATTCACACAGGGGATGAGAATTGCCAGACTGGACTAGCCTAGTGTCAGTCCACATAGTCCAACAATCTGTCTTTGATAATAACTAGCACCAGATACCATAAAGGAAAAAAGCCTCTATCCAGCAATAACCCCAGTCATTTAAGTGTTTTACCCCAATCAGACAGAAGTTGGTGCCCAAAGCATGAGGTCTTTTCCAAACATTTGCTAATCCGGCTGGAACATTATCAGTGTAAATGTCTGATTCTTTCCAGATCTTGCTCGCCTTGTCCAGAGAAATGGTGTGGAATGAAAGAGCAGTTAGATGAAGGAGAAGAAAGAAATTTATAAAATGTGGGATATAAACAAAGAAGGTTTGGGACAGAATGAAAAAAAAAAAAACCAGAGAGAGTGTCTGGAGGGGAAGAGAGAATGAAAGAAAAATTCTGTCCTTTAAAAATGACAGGATTCTTTTATAGCTCCCAAACCTGTGAGGCTTACCTTAGAGGGAATTGTTTCTGTCTCATACACTGTTTTGAAAGTCCAGCAGAGACCAGCAAGACGTCAAACCAAAATTCAGCTATCTCTGCAAATGTGCTGATCAAAGTTCTGCCCAAGACAAAGCAGCAGACACTGTGGATTATGTTGGCTCAGTGAAGCCAGAGGTGACCACAGAGAATCCACAATCCTAGATCCTCTGCCCCCAGTCCTGCAGAATACAACAGTACAAGGCTTTAACATAAAAAAGGACTGGGATTTTATCTTCTGTGAAGCTCAAGAGGGTGGAAGGAAAATCTCACTTCCTTGATAGCATTAGAGTTGAAGGCTACAATTGCACCAAAAATAGTAAGAATTAAGGGCACCAAAGATAGTAAGAATTAAGGACTATCAAGATTTGTGCTTTCAAAGAACTAGTACAGAAAAATGTCTCAAGCTCTTGGCCATGAAAGCTGATAAAGAATTAGGATAATATGCTCTAAATATGGTTTCCAAATCAGTCCCATGTGAACATCCTGCTTTGGGAGACTTCAATAACAACTTGCTCAGGGATGCAGTGCAAAAGGAAAGGTGGAAAGGAACACACAAAGGCCAAAGAGTTTGCAAAATAAAGGAAGATTGAACTCTCAGAGCCATAACCTCAAGTGCTGCAGAGAAACTACTTCCTAGGGTTCTAATATTGAGAGATCTTGCAAATGTGGATTCCACATGTGATAAATAGCCCTGCTTCCAGATCTCCTGAAAAAGTTTAAAGGCATAACTAATGACATTGTTAAAGATAATTTCTGTGCTGATAGATGTTAGTGCTGACATTTTCCATTTATTATTTAAGATTGTTTTGGACTTGTAGAAACAGTAAGTGAGTACATTTTGAAACTCTGATGGGAATTGGACATTCACAAATTTCTTGTCACCTGGCAAAGTCAGTTAAAATGTTACAAGCAATTATTTTAATCATGTTGAAGATTAATCATACTTTAAACCATGTGTTCTGGAAATAAATTCTAAATGTTAATATTGATAAATTAATGTTGCGAATAGATCATTATGTAGAGGAAACATTTAGTTTCATTTGAGTTGCTCCTGAGCTGCTCTACATACATTATATGGGGCATGAAGCTGAAAACAAGTTCTGTCCTTTTGAAGAAAAATACTACAGCCCCATCCTGGGTTTAGTTGTGATAAATAGCCCTGCTTCCAGATCTCCTGAAAAAGTTTAAAGGCATAACTAATGACATTGTTAAAGATAATTTCTGTGCTGATAGATGTTAGTGCTGACATTTTCCATTTATTATTTAAGATTGTTTTGGACTTGTAGAAACAGTAAGTGAGTACATTTTGAAACTCTGATGGGAATTGGACATTCACAAATTTCTTGTCACCTGGCAAAGTCAGTTAAAATGTTACAAGCAATTATTTTAATCATGTTGAAGATTAATCATACTTTAAACCATGTGTTCTGGAAATAAATTCTAAATGTTAATATTGATAAATTAATGTTGCGAATAGATCATTATGTAGAGGAAATATTTAGTTTAATTGGAGTTGCTCCTGAGCTGCTCTCATACATTATATGGGGCATGAAGCTGAAAACAAGTTCTGTCCTTTTGAAGAAAAATACTACAGCCCCATCCTGGGTTTAGTGTTTACTGTAAAGGGAACAAGGGAAATCAGACTAGGTACCTTGCTTGGATGTCCATTTTTAATCCAGCAGACAACTTCAACCAAACTGGACTGTGCATTCACAGCAAGCTGTGGCAAAGCTGGTCAAAATAAAGACTTTACCAGGGCTCTCCCATCATGAAAAGAGACACTTCATGGGAATACCACAGAATCTACAGGAGACTGAGAATTGATCTCTAAGGTACAAGGCCTCTTAATGCAGGAGGCAGGAAATTCAGGAACATCTTTATGTGGATGTTGCTTGAAAGACATCATCCAAGGCTGATAAAATGCAGGTCATATTAACCTTTCCTTCCCTTGCACTGCTTTGGCTCTAGTGCTTTGGCACTGCTTTGGCTCTGGCTCTAGACAATGGTAAAGTAGCTGCAAATGGGGCAAATCTGCTGGTATTAACTTTTCCTTCAATAAAACTCTTTGGGAAAGGCCTGTGCCATGTTGGCAAAGGGGATGGGTATGAAAAAGAAAAGCTGTGTAAAGCTGACATATAACTGGAACATTCTTAGACTAGAAAGATCTATTATTGACAGATAGTTCTTGCTGGAAGCACAAAATAAAGTGAATCTAATACTCTGAAATCCAAGCTTGAGATGTGTTTCACATAGGATTGAGGCTCTTTTTATGAGACCTTGAGCATCCTCAGCACTGGTATTGTTTGGGCTGGGGGCTCCCAGACTACTTTGATGAGCCCAAAGCACTGTGCAGAACTGGGCTTGCTTCTCTGCTGTGCCCTGGGACTCTTCTGTGTTCAGACACACATCTGAATCTCTACATTTCTGCAGGAGATTCCAGCAATCCAGATGCAAAGACACTCCAGAGCATCCTTGTCCAAAGGTTACACTTGTGCTGCACAGCAGCATTAGTCACAGATGGAGACAGCAGCTTGTTGGGTAACAACTCTAATACAGACTCTGGAAGTCAGCTTCTTTAGAGAAGACGAGGGTCTTTAAAAAATTCCTATTATTTACCACAGAAAAACATTTAAGGGACATAGTTTTCAAATGCCAGGATCTGCTGGAAGTGCTGTTCATGTGTTCCAATCTCCTTACAAACTCCAGGGGTGCTGCACAAAGTGTAATTCCTGTACCTCTAAAAGATGGAACTGTCTTCTTAAAGTACACCAACCCTCCACCATTCCCTGCCACCTGGATGGCCAATGTGATGGGGCAGCTACTTGTCCTGACTGTTTCTTTGATGGGGAAGTTTTTCTGATGGAAAATGGGCTACAAGCACGGACTGTTTCTAGCCAGCCAACCACATTACCCTGACATTAAGAACGGAGCTGGATTACATTCAAGACCACGCGTGGAGTCCGGGGTTCTGTGTCCCAAACCTGATAACATGGACTAAGAACTTGAACTATTTCAGGCTACCACATGACCCTGACATGTTAACAACTTGGGCTGTTACTGAGCTGGGTTAGATTCAAACCTATGGGCGAAGGTAAAAGGTTTTGTGTTCCGTTACTGGTGCCAAACGTTCTGTTTTCTTACTTGTCTTCAAAGCATTTAGAAAGCACCCGTTAGCACTTCACTCTGTATAAGTAATGTAATAACTGGGAGAGTGATGTGGGAGGAGGGACATGGTGGGCAGGAATCATTATCCAAATTAGGTGTTAAGCTTTGGCTTCTGCCCCTACCTTTGGTGAGGGTTACAAGGATTAGTGGAGCGAGGGAAAGGAACTTCTGTTTCTAGAGCATGACTATGAAAATAGACACACTGGTAACTATGAACAAAATGGAAAAAGTAAATACAGTCCATGAAGTAACACCATCGGGAAAACAAATGTTCTCAAAGAAAAAATTTCAGAAAGTGCATAATTCTCTGCAGCATGAAGCACTGAGAGCCAAGGTCTGTTTTTTTGGAAAAGTTCCTTTGCATCTGGATCCCCATCAGACTTGGAAGAAGTCTAGGAGGGCTGTGGTTTGGAGTGCGCCGGCACTCTCTTTGCAGATTGTTCCATTTTCTTTGTAATAACAGCAGAAGTTTCATGTCTGACATAGAGAAGCCCCCATCCTCCTCTGGCTCACCTGAGCTGCATTTTGCCACAGTCCAGACACTGAGGAATGGACAGAAAACAAAAGCAGGAGCTGTATATTGATTCCCACACGAGACTCAAATCACATATGCTACTTTTTGCTGTAGTACCAGACATTGCTCACCTCAAGGCCTGCTTTTGCACTTCATGTGTGAGAAAGAGCTTGACACAGAAAGCAGCAGAAACTGGGAAAAAAGATCAATGTATACTAGCTCAATTCAATCCCTGAGAAGAAAGTATTGTGGTGCATTGTGATGACCTCATGTTCCAAACAATGACACAACAGCTGTTAGCTATGTCAGACCATTGCACTGTGTAGCATCCACCTAAGAATGGCAATGGCAGTGTGGAGTATTTATAAGTAAAACATTAAAGAACATCTCCCATTCTATGATCCATCTCAACTCATGTGCTTGGAACACCTGCAGAATTCCACAGTCAAAAAGTCATTGACAAACTGCATCTATCTTATGTGAAAAAAGAATTTAAGTAAGTTATTCTTGTCACTTTTCCTCCTCTGAGGAGAAGTCTGCATGAACTGAAGTCATGAGGCTCTTTTTGGCACTGTCAGGAATAATCCCTGAATATAGTGAAAAGATATTACAAAACAAAATAAAGTTTTTTTCAGTTATAAATTCCTGAGAACATCATTGCCAACAGACTGCGGAACAATTTTTGTGTTTAGGAAGTGATACATAATTTAAAAATCATACTTTTTGGCATGACAGGGGAAAAAAATCTGCAGTTTATTGTCTTTCAGATTCTAAATATTTTTTCAGTCTGGTGGTAAACCAAACACTTTTATGCATTTGTTGACATCTCCAGTGCATTTGGCAATGTGCAAAATCCTTGTTATTTGGGTCAGACAAGTGTCCTCAAAAACAAGGCAACCCAGCAGGCCTTCCAAGGCAGGCTGTGCCAGACTCTGTTTGCCCTGCTTGGGTGGAAGTGACTGCTAACCTACAGCAGGCCCTGCTCTGCACCAGGGCTGTGGACTCTGCAGGGAGCTGGGCTGCCTGGCTCAGCCTCCTCATTCTCTTCCTGACTGCTCAAGGTCAGACCCAGGAATCCACTGCCCTCCATGTGGGGCATGCCAAGAGGCAGCACTCTTCACGAGCTCCCTATCACTGCCTCTTGGCCCTGGCCCCAGAACTGGCTGATACTCATTTGGCAATGTCCTCTTATTTCATGCCTCCCTGCTAGAAGTCAGAGTAGAGAGACAGAAAAACAAATGGGCCATAAGAGAAAAACCTCTCTCTTCCCAAAATATGTCTGTGCATAAGAAGAGCCTCTGGAGCATTTGTATGAACCTACTGCATGAACTGATGGAATTAACTGCTCTTATTTATTGTACATGAGAGATTCATTTCCCCCTCTCCCCTCCAGGTACAGACTATCATAAAGAAAAGACAGGATTTAGATCCTTGGTCCACTTCTACCAGGCCCTACCCTCCTTCCCTGCTCCATTCTTCCTGGTTGCTTGCTTCTTTGTGTCACTGGTAGTCTGAAATTAGAAGCTGCTGTCTCATTTGGTTGGTAATTGTACCGTAATCCTTTAGAGAGGAATTTCATTTTACAAAAGTTCAAGAACTGAAGAGTTTATCCTGGTTAGCAAGTTTGTTATCTTCAATGCTCTGACTAAAGGCAGCTGAAAATGAGGGTGGCATGTATCTATGATGGAAACTCTCATGTATGATGGAAACTCTCCATAGGCTTGAAAGAGGCTTGAAAGCTGGATTTACAAAGCATTTCCTGGGCACTACATGAATACACCCTTTCTTTAAAATGTAGCAGGTGGGATCCAAATATCAGATATGTTTACAGATACAGACAGAAGGATGATAGCTTTTAAGATCTCAGACATGGAGATACAATTCTCCAAAACTGGTGTTTGAATCAACTGTTTCATGTCTCCAATGAAACCTTATGTTGCACATTGTCCTCATTCATTTGGGTAGAAGTATTTGTTTGAGTGACAAACCTGTAAATCCACTTAATAGCTGTGAGATTCATATTGCCTTGTCTTTTTCTTGCTTTGTCAAGTATGTCACTGTACCAGCTCACTTGGATGAGCAACTGGCTCATTTTAGGTGTGTGTATGGTAAGATCCTAAATGTACTTCTGAAGCTGCACTTAAGCACCAGCACTACTGAGATATGAGGTGCAACCTGGGGAACAGCAGCTGTCAAAGACATCCAAACCAAACAAGCTCAGCCCATTTTTCACTGTGACAAAGATGCAGATGTTGAAAGAATTTCATACTCACATCAAATACTTATCACATATTTGAATGCCTCAGTTTGCAGCATACATAAGCAGCGTTCAGCACACATGATTTCTCTCACTGCCACTTTTGGTACTGGCAGCCAGGCAAACCCTGACATACAAACACCACTCCTTTTCCTCTCCAGCACTGCTCAGCTGCTGCATTTGTGGAATTTGTTCTATGGTGTTTCTCATCCCAATGGAAAGTGCCTCTGATCTCTATCTCCAGAAGCAAGATACAGCCTTAACACCCCACAGATGTGCAGACTACGGGGGAAGCAAAGGAGTGTGAGAGTTGACAGGTGAGGATGGTGGGAGAAGAGGAGCATGGAGCACCCTCAGCGTTCTTGCCTGCTGTGACACTTGGCCCACTCCCACCAAACCCACCTGGGTCCAATCCTGAGCTGCTCACCGAGCACAGGAAGGACAATGTCCTGTGCCACAGTGCCAACACGCCCAAGAGGAAGTACTGTGGGATGAGCATTTCAATCCCTGCTGTATTCCTGAAAGGGATGCACTGAAGCTAAGGAAGTGGATGGGGTGAAATCTTGTCCTAATTATGTTAACAGGAGTATTACAATTGTCTTCAGTGGAGCTAGGCTTTTTCTGCATGGAACTTGCTGGAAAATCCCAATACCCACTTCTATTTTCCTATTTCAGGATGAAAATTAGGTACAGCATATATTTCACTCACTGGTGTACAGCTGTCACCGTGGAAACGCTGTTCAATAGAGTGTGAAAACTTTTACAGGACTGGCTGGGTTCATAAAGTGTTGAGCACCATTTTCCCCCCATTAATTTTATTACAGGTACTATCATTCAAAAATTAGGCAAGCTAAGTGTGTACAAATAGCTGTAATTATACACTCAGCTGCCATGTATGTCTCTTATGTCTCTAAAACAAATCCTGTACTGTATCTTTCAATTAAATTTCACTCTTCAAACATACCATGATGACATAACAAGAACTTCTGTATTTTTCCAAGTGTATACTAATTAGGTTTTCCACTGCAACATTCTAGGAGTAGATACTGCTCTGTTTTGCAAATGGGGAAACCAGGGTACACAGGAGTCACAGATCTTGTCAAAACTGTGCAGCCAAGTCCTGGCAGATTCAGGAATGGAATCCGTGAGTCCTGACTCTTTAGTTCCCCCGCTCTGATCACCAGACAACACTCCCTTCCTCTGAAATAGGCTATTTTGATTGAAAACAGATGGTGTACATTTTTGGCACAGTGTTTTTTAACTGTATTAAAATGCTCTGAATGAATATGTGCTTATATCATACCTATGGATGTATACATGTATATACATGCATACTGCATCTCTGCATACAGAAATAGGTATGAGTTAAGGACATATTAATTTACATATATCATATGCAAATGTAATGGATATGCTGAAAGATACTTAAATGCTGCTGGACAGCTGACATACCTAAACACATAAGCTGTAGTCTTCAGTGATATTGTAATTGCACACTAAGTATTCTCTCTCTCTAAGCAACAGACATTATGCTCTTGATGGAGCGTCCACTTTGATGTAATTCACATTAAAGTTTTTTATCATTTGATGAAAAATTTTAGTGTTGTTTCTGTAAGGGATGAATCATATCCTTTTTCATAGCTCCAGGACCAACCTCCATCCTAGCTGAACAATGCCTTTAGTGGGCACTGCCTGCATTTGTAGTGTTGTGGATTTTTCCTGCAACTGAGTTATGTCTTAAATATCATACTAATCTTTGGGGTTTGCTCTTTCTGTCATAGTATTTGCCCTTGAATTAAGTCTTCTCTAAACAGTTTGTTTTCAGCTAAGGACTGGCAAACCCTGGATTTGTTGTCTGTCAGGATTAAGCTTTTCCCACACATCCTACCCTGGAGGAAATGACAAGGAACAGTTTTTACTTAACCAATTCCTCACCCACAGCATTGGGTGAGGTAAAGATGGGCTGCTGCATCAACTGGCAAACACTCAGGAGACCTTTTCCATGGTTGGAAATCACCAGAATGGGCTTGTATTGCTTGTTGTCCTGTGCATTCCCAGTAAAGATGAGAATGTGGGCCTTGAAAGCCACTCACATGGGATACATCCTACTTATAACCCCATTTAAATAGTCCCTCCCCACTGGCTGTATTTCCATTTCTTATATTGGTCAACTGGATTTTCCCCTTCACTTACTGCAAAAGAGGTAAAAAATTTAGCCTTCAAATCCACAGTCATGCAGGTGGAGTTGATAACAGCTCATTTCCCATGGATATCCTTTGTCTGCACGTTGGCCCCAGCCCCCTCACACCTTATATGCACAGAAAGTGAATCAAAATTGGGGGTAAGATTAGAATTTGGGAATTCTGTCCTTGCAGAAAGGGGACACGAGCAAAAAATAGGTTTTTTGGTCTGTGCTAATTCTTTCTGGACTGACCTGTGAGTGTGTAACAGAAAAAGGAAATATTGCTGATACTCACTGCTCTTCTGTCTTTTTTGGTTCTAAATCTGCAGAAGTAGGGAATCAGAAAATGCCTGCAAAAAGGTTTTGAGGAGGTCACAGAAGCAGAAGTATGCTACAGTGCTGCATTAATCTATGGAGAAACAAAATATGGCCACTAATTATAAAGAAAAAAGAGATTAATCTCTTTCAGAACTGTAGGTCAAAATCCCCAAAAGTAAATGAATGTTTAAAAAAAAAAAATCAATGTTTTCTGGTTTCACACTCAAAGCCATAATGTGGTACTAAAACCTCCACAATTGTGTTTGTAACATCAGGTAGCAGTTGTTAATGGAGAGTAACACTACCTCAGCTCTTAGCTTGCACAGAATGGATTAGCGTGTTTATATTTTCCAGTCTGTTTGTTATGCTACAAAACTAGTATTCTGGCATAATCCATTCTTAGTAAAGATTTTTTTAATGCTAATTTCCTCTGTGTAAAAAGATACAGTAAACATATGTACTCAGGATAGCTCTCTTGCAATTCAATACACTAAGCTATTTTGCTCTAACTTTGCAAAACTAAATATAAATTTCCAAGTAGAAAAAAGTGTTAAAAGGAAAGTCTGTTCTTGCAAACTATTATGTGGTAACCAGGCCTCTCCCATATCAATAAAAAGCTCTCCACGGTGACACTCTTGCCCTTTCTCTAGCCATTTTCTGCCAGGTAGGAATCAGAGAAATGCAAAACAGCCTTAAAAGCTCCATATCTGATCAGAAGAAACTCTCCCAGTGCAGGTCAGGCACCGACTGACAAAGATGTTGTTCCATTTCCCTTTTAATAAGCCATTCCAAAGACGGCTGTGTTAATTTTTCAGGCTGCTGTATGGCATGAAGGCAATAGCCTGAACAAAGATTCACATCCTGCAGCAGGCCAGTGCTGCCAGGATGATGAGGCTGCTGGAAGGCAACACAGTTTGAGCTGTTCTGGAATGCTGGTTGCATGCAGTGCTGGATCTTCTTCCACTGGTTCTGGTGGGATTCAGACTACTCTTTTGCCACTTCAAGTGGAAGTGGGCTCTCTGTTAATAAGCTGTCTGATGTTTTTTTAATGAATACTGAACAGAGTCCAGAAACTAAAGAAAAGTCACGGAGAATGTAACATGCAATATATATCCAGTATGTAGAAACCTGTTTTCTCTATAGCACTTTCCCTCTTCCAAGTAGTGGAGTTTTTTCACGTTCCCTCATTATCTCCTTATCTTTACCAGTCAGAATAGATACCCCATGATAAACATGTGCAGGAAACTAAGCCCCAGAAAACTCCATGATTAGCTTGAGACTACTTGGTGAACTGGCTGGAGATGGGAAGACTGCCCAGCTCTCTCAGTAATCCACCCTTGGCCCCAGTTCAGCAGAGCACTTAGGTACTTGTTTAACTTAAGCAAGATACAGTGCCTCAACTGTGAATCATAGACCTTTTCATTATTATCACTTTTACTGCAGGGCGAGGGAATTAAGTCTTAGGAAAGGTCTTGAAGCAAACTGGAGCAATAAACTGAATACCCTGCAGCTCTGCACCCTGGGTCTGTCAATGTCCCTGACCAGAGGGAGGATGAAGTTCAGAGACCTCAGCCCAGCTCATTTTCTCCTCCTGTAGGAGACAGTAGTGAGATTAGTGACTGTAGGATTGCTGCTGTGTAGAGCTGTGCTAGCCATAGCTGGAAGCTAATTATACATCCACTCACAACTTCCCTCATTATTCAGTCAAGGAAGAAAATCTTCACTTTGTTGGGAAAGCCAAAAAAGCAGCTGGTAACTGTCGACGTTTTGTTGGGTTTTTTTTTTTTTTTTTTTTTTTTAAGAACACTTAACTGTGGCTATCACTCTTCATTGTAAAAATACAAATATTTTTAACATATTCAAAAATATTTTTTCATTACCAATTTCCATTGGAAAATTGGAAACCCAATTTTCATGGCCTCCAAAATGAAATCTTGCCCTTCAGGAGGAAGCCAAGAAAATAATGGCAGCAAATGTTGGACTCCAGGTGATGAATGTAGCTGGACCTTGCTTCCTCCTGATGCACCACACATGGAAATTGTTGGTGTTCTGAGCTAACTGGGGAAGAAAAGGTTTTGAGATATAGCTGCATTATGATTAATGCTTTTATGACATTACTTGACTGAAGCTTTAGAAACATTCCATTTCATTTGATGATTTTAATTCGCCTACAGTGTGTTTTGGCATAGTTTGGGATGTTAAGGGGAGGCAGCGACATCTCCGTGGTTAAGGCTGAAGCTAGCTTCTGTTATAGCACCCTGTTTCCATCCCTTCATCATAACTTTGGCTTGGAAAGTTGCTGGAGTCTGAAGCTTGCCAGGTCTATTTTAGTCACTTTTGCAAAAACTGAGGAAAACCAGCCAAATTACTTTCAAGTTACGAGTTGCTAAAACTTACTCTGATTGGAAATATTTGCTTTTAATTAGTACTTTTAGTCCTTGTCTTCACTTTGATTGATTGATTAAGTTGAATTAATCCATAGCAATACTCCTGCCTTAAGAAAAATTCACTGTCACATAAACTTCTCCCCTGAATGACTGTGGCTGTAGAGCAATGTTTTTTTTCCTGATCTGTGTATGCCCCACGGGGAGAGGTTATTGTCCAAGACACAACCTCTGGAGCTTGTCTTTGCCCACATGCTGGAGGCTCCCCCTCCTTTTGATGTCTAAGGGAGGCCTAGGCAAGGCCCAGCTTATTTCAGCCGAGGTGAGCTGGGTTACTTGAAGCAAAGTGATGCATGGCTAAGCTCACCATCCTGCATGGATGCAGGTAGGGAGTGCTCCTGCCAGAAGATCTGCTCTCACCCCTCTCAGGGAGGTTCCATTCACCGAGGGAGCACTACCAACAACACAAAGCTGTACCACTGGCCAGCACCTCCTCCCACAAGGACAATTATTCCCAGTGCTATCCACACATGAGGATCCGAGCCAGTGTTATGTTCACACTTTTTGATTAAACTCGTACAAATATTTGCCTTTCTCTACCTCAAAAACCACTTGCAATCACACTTCTAACCTTTCCATGTAATTAAATATCTTAATTTGTGCAGTGACAGTTTACAAAGAAAAATGGTTGACACCGTGCAAAGATATAAACCACTCTTAGTTTTCATAAAACTAAGTCCAAACAGTTTTGTTTGTTTCAGAAGGAATTATGAGTTCACTTACGCTCTTGCTGAGATCAAGGAGGCTTTTTTTGGCATTGGCTTGAGTGGGATCATTACTGAACACTACATAACATTTTAAACTGGTTAGATTAGATGTTAGCAAGAAATTCTTCACTATGAAAGTGGTGAGGCACTGGCACAGGTTGCACAGAGCTGTGGATCCCTGGAAGTGTTCAAGATCAGATTGGATGGGGTGTTGAGCAATGTGGTGGAAGATGTCCCTCTCCATGGCAGAGGGGTAGGAACTGGATGATCTTTCAGGTCCCTTCCACCCCAACCATCCCATGGTTCCATGATTTCAAGATTTTCTTCTGTCTGGGAGGTGACCTGAAGCTACATTCTGAGTGGCAAGAGGCCCTTACTTACAACAAATGTTTTCCACAAGCGCCTCTAATTTTACAGAGTACTTAATTTTTTCTGTTAGTTTTCACCGCAGAAGGAATCAATCTGCAAAATGTACTACTGGCAAACAATGGAATGCTGGTTTCTAGTCATTGTTACCTGTGCTAGTGCCATCACTTACTTAAAATGTGACGACTGATTGCAAATTTAATCCGTGAAGACAGAGGTGGGGTTTGCTGCCTCTCCTTCCAAATAAAATTTAGCAAACAAACTCAAAATGTCACCTGTTGATAAGCTACAATATTGCTATTTCAACCTGAAGACCATGATGAAACTGTCTCTTTACATAAAGTGTCCTGCCTCTGATTAAAACAGACTTCTGTCTGAATTGCATCTGCTGTTATTGTCTGTATCTATTCTCCCAATAAAATATGTATTTTAGACCTTTATGCTATTTCTACAATTCTTAAGTTAAAAATAAGCAACATAAAATAGAGGCACCACTGTTTTCAATATATCAGTATTTTTTCATTAAAATTCAAATAAACCGAAACAGTACTTTAAAACAACTGAATTGGTCAGACCTCTAATCTGAAAATTCCACAGCCTTGGGGAAATCGGGATCAGTGTGTGATCTCTTGAACTGTCTTTGTAATAAGCTAGGCACTCTGAGCCTTTCTCTGACATAAAATTAATCCAGCTTCATCCACCCTGTGTTCACATTCCAAATTAGGCTCTTTTTAGTCTTGTTTTCTTCTAAGTACAGAATTTGCTGGGTTTTACAAGTAAGTATTTTCCCCCCTCACTCTTCACAAGCTTCCCTCCCTCCTTCTTGCCAAACTCCCGGCCCTTGACTTCCCCTCTCTAAATCACTCTTCCTTCCCATATGATTTCCAAATTAGTCATCATGTTCCCTCCCTCCCTCTTTCATCTATCCCATTCTTCCTCACTTCATCCTGTTTCTTCACCCAGTCTCTTAGGTGATCTCTTAAAGATCTCTTAGTCACAAGTTTCCTCATTCCTCATCCCTTCCATCAATGCTACTTAAATGACAGTAGCAGCTCTTAAAAAAATCCCTTTCACAGTGAAATTCTCACTGAATTAATCTCTAAGTACACCCTTTTAATAAAACAAAGTCCATAATACAGCCCTGAGTGTTCACCAGCAGAAGAGGTACTCATTCTAGAGCAGTGGACATTGAAAGCCTTGATTATGATCAACAGAAATGATGAACCACTGCAAAGAGAGTAGGTTTAGAAGCAGCTCTGGTGCTGAGTTATTGCTGCTGTAAGTTGAGCAACACTAGCTTTGTATAGGCATCAGCCAGACAATGTAAATGCATCCACTTTCCTTTTGAATCAATGGATTATCTGTACTTTGTGTGGCAGTGGCAGAAATCTGCATCCATCCAGTTTCACAAATAAATATGTGGTCTTCCTCAGAACTCTTCTGTTTAAGAAGCCACTTAACCTGACAAAGACCTGACAAACATATTTAATGACCTTCCTATGTCATTAAATATCTTCATTTAAGGGTGTGAATTATCTTGAGGAGAGTTTAACTTTTGAAGATGGCATAAAACAGGTAACAACAGATTCTGGACACAGTAGAATAAAAGATCAGCAAAGATGGAGAAATCCACAGGAAAGAACCGGATTTTGGAGGGACTGAAGGCTTGAAAGGTTGCAGACAATTGCAAACTACAAAAACAAGAGAGAAAATAAAATAACAGTCTTAGATTTATGTTACTGAAGAAAGGAAAATAAGAAAAGAATCTCAGACTGCTACACTGACATTAATTAAGGTTTAGCAGCCCTAAAAGCTTTGGCAGCCTTGGCCCCACTTTCACAGGAAGAAAACAACATATTGAGAGATGAAACAGCATTGTTAGAGTGCAAACACAGGGTCCTATTGGAGGTCAGAATGAGACGTGACTTTGGTCAGTTCCTAGTCTGCATCATAAAAGCAGGATTCAAATTATAGCAATTTCACACAGCTATAAATGTAATTCCATTACTTCCTCTCCTCTTCTTTAATCACAGAGGTTATCTTGTTTCTGTTCAGAGCACAGCACCCCTGGACACTTCAGCGGGGTCAAACCTGCTTCATTCTTCATAGAAAATGGTATGCTAGTGGTGGCCACATTCTCATTAGTTTTAAATGAAGATCAAAACCAGGAGGATGAGGCCAGTACAGATCCAGTGTAGTGAGATCAGCATGATGCAATTTCTCTCTGAGGTAAAATTATTCTGTTCAGCCATTCACAGAAAATCGTTAAGACTATAAATAAGACTCCAAAGACCAATAAAAGAAGCATGAGGGAAGAGAAAGATAATTCCATATATACAATGCCTACATACACATTTATGATCATTGTTTTGGGATTAGGTAAATATTAAGCATCAATTTTGCCAGGTACCATTTAGTGCTTGTAGTTGGACTTTTCTGTAGACCTCACAGGAGAAATAGGTCTTGGCAAGGCAGTTAGAGAGGCAAAGAATTAGGGAAAGTAGATTTACAAGTCTTTTAAAACACTAAAGTGTGTTACTAAATGCATTATTATAGGTACTGAGACTAATTAAAGTTCTGCAACAGCCATCAGTTTCAGTAAAGAGATCTCTCTGCTCACTAGGATTAAGTTTGCTCCAGCAGCAAGATTTATGTGAAACTACAGTGAAACACATTACAGAACAAGTGTTGTTCGATTCACACATGCTGGTCTTCAGTGTCCTCCCAGAGTGCAACCACTGTGTGCTCCATCTGCAGCTACCTGCAATCTCTTCCAATAACCTAAATTATTACTACAGTTCAGGCAACAGCTGTAGGACCCCTTTTCAAAGAATACCATCCCATGTCTATAAACACACCCTCTAAACTGGGTGTCAGCACTGTTTTTGCAGAATACTACAAAATTTTGCTCAGGAGATTAAATGTTGTACCAGTACAAATAACATGTGTCTACAAAGTGAAGTTTTAGAGAACAGAAAAGCCTAGATGCAAAATTTTGCCAACACATAAATGCCATTCTTGAGACATGTAGTAGATCTACCTGTCACAAGCATTATTCACCTGTTGAATGAAGCTTGGTGGGGGGGTCTCTTGACTTTAGAAATGGAACACTTCACCCAAAAAAAACCCTTTGTCCCTGAAGAGAAAAGGCTGTTTTCTCTATTATACCAACTATATATTATGAAAATATTTTCTCTATTAAACCAACAAATTCAAACACTCAACACATATGTAGTTAATATATAAAACTACATTGTTTCAACCATATCCTCCTCATTCCACACTATTCCCTCTGCTGCTATCAGCTTGCTTAACTTACTGAAAGATAAATTCCTGATTATCATTAGTTATGTTTTAGGTACTGTAAACATTTGTAAAGCTAAGCAATAAAACAAAAATAATATTGTGATATTATTAAAACAAGAACAGGGTGAAACAAACACATGATAATTATGAAAGATACTGGGCTATGTTTGCACAACTTGGGTATATTTTTAGGACAGGGTGTCTTAGTGACAGAATGTATGAGAGAAGAGGAATTTCTGCCTGTTCCACTGAATTATTTTATTGACTTTCTAAATATTCCGGACTAAAGTCTTTCTTATAAGGCACAGAAAATATTTTTCCATCCCACAGGTGTACTGTGAGAATTACTCATCTGGTACATAGATAGTTCCCAGCAAATAAATATGTCACCAGTCATTGTTGGTATTACCTGTTCCTCACAGCTTCTGTGGCATGACAGCTGACTACAGCCCAGTGGGTGTATCACCAGTTATGATGTGGATGCCTTTTTTTATTTCTGGAGAGGCTATTAAACAAGGAGAGACCAAAAAAAAATCCTGGGTTTTGTGTTCAACTGTAGCTTATATGGTTTTACTTGTAGCCTCACTCAGGCTGAAAAGAACACTGAAAAAACTGGCTTGGTGTAGAAATTAACAAGGGTTCAGTTTTAAAACCAGAAATATAGGGAAAGTGACTGCCTTTGCTGGGAATCTATCCTTGTTTGCAAACATTTGGTCTGCAATTAAAACAAGGAAAGACTTTATAATTGGCTAGGGAAAACACAGTAACCTAAGTAAATAAGTGAAATATCCACACCCATCATATCTCTGGCACTGGTTCTTCAGTTCACTTCCCTACCAAGCAGTGCCAAAGTCCAAGGAGCTAACATCCCTTTAACTCTTAGTCTCCTCCGTTTCCCCTCTGCAACCCTATTAATGGTTAATCTATGCTCGGGATGAACTTGGATGACGTGTCTCCAACCCCTATAGGAAGTGCTATCTGATCTGGGCCACCTACCCCTGCAATAGCAATTTATTTTTATTGCTGTCATCAGGCATCCCCCACCCCCAGCTTCAATCCCAATTTCCACAAGTTCAGCAGAGAGCCAGCAGGAAATGCCTCACTCTCACTGTAAAACTGCCTGTGTGCCACAGCTTTGGAGCAGGCTCCTACCAGAGGCACTGCTGTGACTGCAGCAGCCAAGGACCAGCAGCACCCCAGACACTGGCACAGGGCTCTTGTCATACCAAGGTGTACCCCAGCACAGGAAGCAAATCTTTTCCTTATTAGTTTAATCCTATCTTCTATCCATCACTTACTGTTGTAGTAGTTTCTAACATTTCTTGGAGGCTCTTTGCACAAAAAGCTTTTAGAATTAAGTTCTCTGCACACTTCTTCGTTTGCCAAAAGTCTGCTCTGCCATTCTGCACGCACAAGGTGGGAGTCACTGTCCTCTCTAGCTTTGCACCAGTGACTTTACACACAGCTGAGTGATCCTGAACAAATATATGGGACTTTAATCATATTGTGTAGTACATTTTACTGGGTATGTAAGACTGTTGATGTTTTTTATCAGCTGGTAAAAAGACCAGTTTATCAAAAATGTGTTATATAGATGCTTGGTATGGCAAAACCCAGTTGAGGGTCAACTGCTGGTTATTGAGCTGAGGAAGCAGATGCCTGAGCTTTTTCCTTCCCCCGAGCTCCAGAAGATGCAGGACTTGGTGGACTTCAGGAGAATGCTGAAGTTCACCTACAGCCAATGACCTTTGGGGGCTCTATGGCCTTCCTCCCCTTTCACCTGGCTTCTGAGGAAGGACGAACTGAAGTGACACGTTGTCCTAGAGATGACAATCCATCCCCTGAGCAGGGCACCGCATCCCTGGCACCTTTGGCCAGGAGAGCTGTGCTGCTGGTGGGCAGCTGCCATTTTCCACCCCACAGGCGGCCCTGCAAAGAGATCAGCACTAAATCCTCCAATGCGTTTCTGCAGTTGAGTCTATACCGCCTTAAAATAAGACACGTTGATCAACAAGAATATCCTCCATCCCTCTTAAACGATATGGGTTTGAAATGCCTTGTTTCCCCGGCGTGTACTCTGGTGGCACGGCGGCTCCTCGATGAGGGGAGGCACTTCGCCAGCGGGGACAGAACCGCCAAGAGCCGACGCATTTTCTGTCAGGTTTTTAAGGCCTCGAAGCGTGAGGGAGCCGGAGTCCCTGCAGGCACCTGGAGCTCGGCAGATCCCCATGGAAGAGCCGGCAGGCGCTGCTCCCCCTGCCCGCCCTCCATAACCAGGCCGGGATTTTTAATCAAAAGCCTTATTGCCGGGGAGGCGGCGAGCGGAACCGGGCCGTGCAACGGCGGCGACTGCTCCCCTCGGCTCGGGGCAAAGCCCGGAGGGATCCCCGGCCGGACGGGCGGGTCCGCCCGGGATAGCCCAGCCCGGGCGGCCGCAGCCTGCGGGGAGCTGCGCTGCGGCCTCCCCACTCCCGCCCTCTTTCCCTCCCGTATCCCTGGGTCCGCCCGTATCCCTGCATTCCCTGCTGCAGCATCCCCTCCTCCCCTCAATCCCATCAGTAGCGGCGGCCCCGGGTTCGGCTCCCCGCGCTGCGGCGGCGCTCGGCGGCGGCTCCCCCCCCGCCGCGGCCGCCATGTTGGGCTGCAGCGCGTTCGGCGGCGGCGGTTGCCGCGTGTGACCGCGGGAGGGAAGGAGGGAGGGAAGGAAGGAAGGAGGGAGGGAAGGAAGGAGGGAGCGGCGGGGGAGAGGAGGGCGCGGAAGCGGAGGGAGGGAGCGAGCAGGGGAGGGAGGGCGCCGCCGCTACCCCTCCCAGCCGCCCCGCGCACGCACACACACACACACACACACACACACCCCGCACTCGCACCGCCCGAGGATGCCCTTTGCCCGGGGGGGCGAAGCCGGGACACCATCGCGCCGCCGGGAGTGAAGCCACCAGCACCACCGCTGCCGTCGTCGGGGCCTCCCGGCCCGCAGCGTGCGGCCGGAGCGGAGACGCCGGCGCTTTTCCTCCGCCTCAGGACGCGCACCGGGTGGAGGAGGAGGAGGAGGAGGGCGCCGTCTCCGCAGCAGCAGCAGCCGCAGCAGCAGCAGCAGCCATGGGAAGGATTTGACAGGGCTCGGAGCGCTTGTGCCGGTGTGTCGGGGCGCGCGTCCCGCCCGCCGCCCCTTGGCGCAGCGGAGGAGAAGGGGGCGACAATGAAGACTTTAGTTTTTTTGAATCACTGAAAAGCCTTAAAAGCACACTCGGTAAGGAGGAGGAGGAGGAGGAGGAAGGGAAAAGCTGCCCGGGGCAGGACGTGGCTGCGCCCTGAGGAGGGGGGGCTGCGCCCCACCCCGCGGTGGCCGCGGAGGCGCTGCCGGGGCCGGGGGAGGCGGCGGGGGGCGGCGGGGCTGCGCGGCCCCTCATCCCTCCCTCCCTCCCTCCCCGCCGGTGTGCGCCCTCGTTTCTGCTGCCTTTCGCTTATATAAATACGTAAATACATCTGTTTTTCCCTTCCCATCCGTCCTGGGAAGCGGAACCGGAGGGGCTGCTAGCCCGTGGTGCTGCGGCGGGGCTCCTCGCAGGATCGCGCTGCATGATCTGCATTGGGAATGAAGGAGAAGACCTTCTTAAATATATAACTGCGTGTGCCTATGCACGCACGGTGAAATCGGTGTCAGGCAGTCTCGGTTGAATTTGAGTGCAATTATTATTGTTAAAGCATCAGGAATGCTGTTTTTGCCCCACTTCTTACTAAGCCTATTAATTTTTTTTTTTTAGGATAACTATTTTCTTCTCTTAAATGTCATGAATACACAGATAGCCACACTGTATGTGTGTGCGCCTGAAACTCCAAGGGTTTAGTTTCAGGCTGGGAACACCGAGGTGGGCTGGCAATTAAGGACCGTCACAGTTTGACACTTGTTAAAAATACTGTTGACTTCTTTTTAAACAACAAAACCCTCAAAAGTTTTTTTTGTTGTTGTTTTTTTTTTTTTTGTTGTTGTTTTTCTGACAAAGTAATAATAATCATTAAAAAAGAAACCCCAATGCAAACTGAAACAACCATGTCTGGAGAAGTGCGTTTGAAGCAGTTGGAGCAGTTTATTTTGGATGGGCCAACACAGACTAATGGGCAATGCTTCAGTGTGGAAACCTTGCTGGATATACTCATCTGCCTTTATGATGAATGTAATAATTCCCCTCTGAGAAGAGAGAAGAACATCCTTGAGTATCTGGAGTGGGGTAAGTTTGAATGTGTTTATTTTGTGTACATCCGTCCATGTTCCTGTCTGCTTTGTATAATGTCTCTGTTATTTATGTGTGAGAGGGGATTGTTTATAACTCAGTGTTTTACTGGGAACTGTTGTCAGTTTCACTGTATTTGAATGTGGTGGTGGTGCTAAAAAGAAATCTGTATTGGTTTTTTGTCTTTGAGGTATGCATGTAAAACATGCTTCTTGTTTTTTTATTTTTCTTTTTTGACACGGATCAGACTTTTGTGTTCCTAGCCTATTTGTTTGCCTTTAGGCCCAGTTGTTGAGTTTTGTGTCCTAAAGTTGCTGGGAATGTGGAATGGTGAGGGATAAATTGTCTGATGCCTGCAAAAATATCAATGCACAATCCTCTGATTTGCTTCTGCAATTGAATCTATCCTGCTTTAAAATAAAGCATGTTGATCAACAAGAAAATCCTTCAGCTTTCTGAAATGATAAGGGTTTGAAACATCTGTGAAGATGGAGAAGATGACATTCTCTTCTTTAATATAAAATTGTTGCTGACTTAAGTAGATTGTTTTTTTCATCAGGAAAATCAAAGTTGAAAAGCAGAATGAAAATCTGTGTGTCCCTGACAGACTTTTCTTTGTGGGAGATAGGGTATTAGTAGATTTTTAAAGGAAAGCAAGTGAATGATATTGTGCCAGTTCTTCTTAAGTTGTCACAGAACTGGTTGACTCTATTTTTTTTCTTTTTAATTCTCTTTCTTCCTCCTGCTAAACTCAGATGTAAACCAGAAGATGCAGTCTGACATAAGAACCTTGATGAGAATGGTTACTGTATCTGACCTTCAAACTTCAAAGTCATGCTGCACTTCTGTATTTGCCTACAGAACCATTTACCACATTTGCTTTGTAATAAATACATCAGCAGGCCTCCTTTGTTAAAAAAAAGCATATTTTTGAAACACCTAACAGGCATTTGATTAATTAGGTGGTTGAGCTCTTCAAAATGAAGTTGCTGAGGAAAGACATTGTTTTGATAACTGATCTAACAACTTGAGGCTGATATGTGTGTGTTTTATTTTCCTGCTCCTCTCTGTAGTCATACTGACATCTAAAGGACATCTGACTCAGTAATTAAGTTTCTTGTAGTGTTCATATTGCACTGTTTTTTGTTTTCTTATTATCTGGAGGAACAGGCTATAATTAATGCATTCTAGCTAAGGAGGAAATAGTAATTAAAAGTACTTCAGAAGAATCTTTCCTCTAAAACTGTCACTGGCATACAGAAGCTGTGAAAGACTGGGAAAATACGATGGCTCCAAGGGTATTTTTTATGCAGGAACTTAGTGTGGTCTGCAGTGGATCTAGCCAGCTGATACCCTGTAAATAATAATAACAACCAAGTTCTTAATGTAGTTTGCAATGGATCTAGCCAGCTGATACCCTGTAAATAATAATAATAACAACCAAGTTAACCATATCTAGATGATCGGTGCAACAGTGTGTTTAGGACCCATTGTGTTGGGTGCTGGTGCATTCAGTGGTGGTTGTTTAATGGGTAAATGCATCATTGCAAGGCTCTGACAGTACCTGAACATTTCTGTAATAAGCTTTCCCATCTGCTGATGGAAATAATACACTGTTTTGGAAAGGCTGGACTGGAATAAGGTTTCTTGCTGGCCTATTTTTCCTGCTATTTTTCCACTCTCATGCTCCAGCTGTGCCTTAGCTGGACTCTTAGGCTTCAGAAAAGACCAGTTGCTCCCATTTCCAGGGCTGAGTTGCTGTGGTTCTCTGTCTGCTCCCAGCTCTGCTGCCCAGGCTTCTGCCCTGGGAGCTTTCCAGGAGGGTTTGTGAGGTGACATGGAAGAGCCAGCGGTGGCTGGTACCTGCCGGTGGAAGTGTCTGTGTGCATGATGTCTTTATCCTGCAAACACTCCCACGGGTGTCTCCTCTGAGGGCCAGCTCTCCTAGTGAAACTGGCGGTCTGGCATTCCTCTTGGGATCAGGGCTTAGGGAGGTCAGGTACCCTCCAGTGCTGTGGTGCAGTGGAGTTACTGAGGGTACCCTGGGCTTTGATACAATCGTGACCTCTCGTATCTCTCTGCCCAGAAGGAGAAGCAATGCAAGTGGTTGATTAGAAAGAGGTAATATGTGGTTTTAAAGTCAGAGATGTGCTGAGTAGTGGCAGAAGTGGAAGGCTGGCAGCCAGAAATCATGGACTCTGCCCGCACCTCTCTAAAGGACTCAGTGTTGAAGTGCTTTCAGCCCAGTTTTTTTTAGCTTCTCTATTTGAACAGCAGGAAAAGTAGCACAACTTTTACACCAGGGAGTTCAGAAAGCTGCTGCATGTGAAGCGCTCTTGGTTTTGAATGTACCATATAAAATAGTGTATATTAATTTATTTTTCTCATCAGTGGAATAAAACTTGATATAAACTGGTATATCTGTTGTTGGATGTCAGTTGGATGCTGGCATTTTGTAGGTTTCTGCCAAACATCCACAGATTGCACTCTCCATAATAATCAAGCCAATCTGAATGTATGGGAACTGGTCAGGGAACTGGTATGAGCTGGGATGTGTGTGTGTGTGTGTACAAAGTGCAGAGTACAAATTTACTCCTGAGAACTAATTGTCATCCTAAACTGCCTTTTGTTAAAAATAAGTTATTCTTTCTAGACGTAAATAAAATTTATTTATAGTCTGTTAATTTTAAGAAAAGGCTAATAAACAGCTGTTCAGTGATCACAGACTTCTGTTGAACAGCAGATCATTTTTTCTTGCTTTTCAGCAGTGTAGTTGTGAGGTGTTACTGTTTGGTTTTCTGGAGGGTTTGAGTTGAGGTTGCATTTGTGGATGTGTAGTTTTATACAGACTGTTCTGGGTCTGAGGTGTTATCTGCTGTGTTTCATGTAAGGTTGAACCACAATCTGACTTTTTTGGGGGAAAGGTTTAGGAGGTATTCTACCATGGAAAAGCTAATGTCTTAATGACAGCCATGTGACTGCTGCTATATTTAGGAGAACTAAGAAGCTTCATGTTCTAGTACTTAGATCTTTTAGGACTACTTTATGAACTTGTAATCTAGAGCTATAACTTATTTAAAAAATGAATCCAGGTAAAAGAATTGAGATCTGAACTTATTGTCCATATTTTGGTTGGATACTGCAAGTTTAACTCAGGAAGTGGAGAAAGTAAGGTCCCTACACTGTGAAGCTGAGTTTTAAATTTTTGTAGAATTTCAGTCTTTTTTGTAGCTTGAAATGGCATTAGACTGGTTAGAAGTGTCAGGTTAATTATTTTGTGATTCAGAAGCTGCTTTGCTTCTAAAATCCTATCTTTGGCTTTAAGTGAAAACATAATTGCATTCCCTATTCTTATACAGTATTAGTTTTGTGACTTGTTAATAAGATGATTTGATTTTGTTGTTTATATTGCATAGGTATCTTACATGCTAACACAGCCATGGAAACAGCCAATATATTTGTGTTCTGGGGGTTAAATCAGGGCACATTTTGAGATAACAGGAAGAAACTGGAACATTTAGATTTGGCTTGTTCTATGTATTTGATGCTAGTTTTCATTTTTATCTCTATTGATAGTTGTATTTGTGATTTAGAAAAGGGCTTGTCTAATTATAGCAACTGGAGCTTACCAGAAAAAGCTGTTGAGAATTCCAAGCACTTTGCTTTTTCTTTTCTACTTCTGTGTGAGTTGCCACGCTGACGCAAGAGTGTAAGGGAGGTAACAAAGGCTGATAAGGTGAACTTGAAAGAGAACTATAGTGATAAAAAGAAGCTTTTGGAGATGTTTTGGTTCTGGGAAAACTAACTTTCCTTCCAATGGCTCCAGTTTGAATTGCTTTTAGAAAGAAACTAGAACAATGTTCTTTAGGATGCATTGAAAGAATAATAGACCTCAAAATGTGTGGTGATGAAAGTGAGGGAAGATGGAGGGCACCACCAATACCATGATGAGGTCAGTGACTTGTTTAAATCTGTGCTCTTGTTGGAAAAATGTAAACTGTCCCCTAGTGAAATTTTTCTTTGATTGGTTTTGTTGATGTTTTGGTTCTGGGAAAACTAACTTTCCTTCCAATGGCTCCAGTTTGAATTGCTTTTAGAAAGAAACTAGAACAATGTTCTTTAGGATGCATTGAAAGAATAATAGACCTCAAAATGTGTGGTGATGAAAGTGAGGGAAGATGGAGGGCACCACCAATACCATGATGAGGTCAGTGACTTGTTTAAATCTGTGCTCTTGTTGGAAAAATGTAAACTGTCCCCTAGTGAAATTTTTCTTTGATTGGTTTTGTTCAGTTTGTTGTTGTTCTTGTTTGGTTTTTTTTTTTTTTTTTTTGTTTTTTCCTACTGAAGAAAGCTTTGGAAGATGGATTAAATAGTTCTCATTTCATCTCTAGTAGAACTGAATTGCGTGGTGTTTATGCAGTGCTGATATGGTCATACACTAGGCTGTCATCATTGGTCTCATACTTCTGTTATCCAGTTGTGCAGCATCTGTTCTGGATGTTGAAAATGGTTTTATCACCATACACCATATCACCATATTTTGATGTATCAAAAAATATATATATATTTGATATATATACCATATGGTGATATATCAATATATCACCATACTTTATCACCATATCACCACAACCAATTTTTCAAGACAGAGTTGTGGAGTGGTTGTCTGTGTTATCCTTCTGTTGATCTCTGTCATCGGTTTTTTAAGAAAAAATGGTAAGCCCCTTTTTGAGCTGGGTTTGTTTTTGCATATTAGTTACTAAAGAAAATAAAAATCTTGTCTCTATGCTTCTGCACCTTTTCTTTGTTATTTATCTTTATATAGGTAGGTCCTGGACAAAATCACAGCTATTTTCACAAGCTATGAGTTGCTTATATTTTGTTTTTAAAACAGCTGTTAAAAAAGAGTAATTCATTTAGGTCCTATTCTTAGCAGACAGTGAAAGACAGCAATCTTTTTCAAGTTTTGTTGTTTTGGTTTTTTTTAAAGTAGACTTTGGTGCTCAGTACTTTCCAGCCTTAGTACTATCTAGCCCAATAAAAATGCTTTCTTTTTTTTTTTTTTCCTAATTACATTCTAAAAGGTATCAACTTCTTTTTATTCTAGTCATAAAAATGGGAATACTTCCTGGTATGACATAAGCAAAACCAGTTACTGAGTTCTTTCTGGGAAAGGACGAGCATCTTGCTTGTCAAGGCCACTTAATATATGCTTAGGCATATTCCTAATTTTAAATGTGAGTTGTTTCATTGCTTGCAGCTGAGCCACATGAAGTGATGGGGCTCCATCAATGAGGAAGACATTGTGGCTTTCCTGACACATAAATTTCTGACATTGTTTACAATAACACTTTAGTGCTTATTTTATGTAATCTGTTGTTTCTGTTACACAGCTGCAGCCAACAATGAAATGCTTTTTATTGATTAGGGTAAAAGAAGTTTCTTCAGTGCTCTCAAATAGAAACGACCTTCAAATCTCTGTGTTTCAGAATATTGTGTACACATATTTTATACAGATGTAGTTCTACACCAAATTACTTGAAAAAGAAGGAAACAGTGTTTGCAGGAAAATGTGTAGAAGAATGGTTGCCCATGCAAGCTTTAGTGCTAGGTAGCTCTGTGTTTAAGGTCTATACCTTTTGAATTGTGATTTTTTTTTTTTCTCACATTTATTTCGGGTTTGATTCTTTCCTTCAACACAGTAAACTAATTACTGTAAGTTTATCAACAGTTCTGATGTGATCAAATGAGCTGTGAGACCATCCAGTTAATTCTACTTGGTTTTTATTAGTTTCCAGTAGAGTGAGGCATTAATCCATTGTAACACGTTTGTTTCTTTGCACATTTTCATTATGCTAAGTGTTTCTTTAATTAAAACCCCTAATTTTAAGTAGAAGTAAGTTTAAAGGGTGTTCTTTTTGACTCCTTTTGTTCTGTTGGGCAGGAGAAGTTTGGAAGTACTCTAAGGCTGCCTATTTTGGGGCATATTTGAGGTGTGTGTCTTCAGGTTGACTGACTTCTGTCAGTAATGTCCTGTTTGTTGCAAAGGAGCATGGCTTGCTTAGATAGAAAGCTAACTAATACTTAGTTTCCAGGAATTTTAGAAATGCCTTTATTCTGTACAGAAATTCCTCGCATGCTTTGGTCTAATGGGGACAAATGGAGAAATACAATTATATGAGTTATTCTGCTCAGTGGGCATTATAAACCTCATGACAACACAATAAATTCCCTGTTACTAGGACATCTCATGTTTAAGGGTTAATCCAGTAGGGTTTTTTTTTATGGTATGATCATAACTGTAAAATGTACTGCTGAAGGTGTGTTTGAATTTTTAACCTCTGTGTAGGATATGAGGCTGTGTATGTACCTGGTTAAATTCCTTCCTTGTATTTTGACCCTTCTCTCCTGGATTTACTGATGTATTTTTTTTTATAACCTGCAGCATATTATTATATCACAGTTGACTAAAGTGTGGATATTGTGCTCCAAAAGCAATGAGCTTAATTGGTCCAATATAGTTCAGTTCTTAGAATATATATATTCTTTATTTTTACAAAGATGGGTGGAAGCTACCTTTCTTTCAGAAGCTGTACCTTACACCCATAGATCAGTGTTTGAATCATGAATAGCAGCAGCAAATAACAGTAATTTCAGTACTGAGTCATTCCTGTGGCTGGAGAGACCAGTGTTGTTTTGAAATTTTCTTATGAATAAATTGCAAGTACAGGATTTTGAGATATAAAGTGGGTGTAGGCTGTTATCCTGGAAATCATTCTCCCCATATTATTTTCTGAAAGTGAAGTGTAATAAATTATCCTGGATATGTCTTTGAAAAATATTAACCTATTCTTAGCATCTCTAATTACTTTTATCCTGTAAAAAATTTACAATCTCCATTTGTGCAGAAAACTTCCAGAAGCAATTAGATCCTGCTGCCAAGCTCTAAAACCTGTCTAAAAGAGCTACAGTGGATAGCTGAGGTAGGATTGAAAGAAAAGGCCAGTTTCTAGACTCTTTAAGTGTTATCTTTTGGCAAAGCAAGCATTCCTTCCATAAGCATTTGTACTTGTTTAATTTGGTTTTCTTTTTCTGGCTGAACAACTGGAATATTTTGTTCTACTCTGGTCTAACTTACCTCAACACGTTATTTTTCTAAAATCCTCATTAAGCTTGGGAATGCCTCTAATGTGGACCAAAATCTTTAAAAAATGCAAGTGATTTAGGTCAGTCATGTGCAATCTTTTGTTAACGACAAGATTTTTATTTCAAATAATTTAAACATGACATTAGGCTTAATAATAACTGCAAAAACCTATTCAGACAGGTCAGTTTGCTTTATTTCTAGTAATACAGCCTAATTAGGTTTACTAGCGGTCACCATGGATAAAATCCACATGAGGTATATCCAGACTCCTATGACTTTGTGTTTCATAATTCTTCCTTATCCGTATCCAGACTTCCAGTTTGATTTAAATTAGTTTTGTTACACAGTATTGCAGATTTCTTTTATTCTTAGGGATCAGCTTCTAAGTGCACCTTCTCTTGGCAACTTTTTGAGAAGCTTGTCATAGGGACCTTGTAAATGTTATGAACTGTGGTATTTTTGTGTGCCATTTTGAGGGGAAAAGGTATCTTTTGTTCAGCAATTTAGTGGAAATGTACAGTAATTTTTTTGTCAAAAAGTGAGTTTAGTGTGCCATTCCAAGTGGGAGAGGAAAAAGTGTTTGTAGATGTTAATAAAAATGATTGCATTTCCTTCAAATGTTGTGGGAATAGAAAAGCAATGCTTCGTTGGTCCTTTGTTTCATTTCCTTTCAGTCAGAGTTCGAGGCTTGGAGGAGGATGTGGTGGAGGGCCCACAGGTCTCCATTTCTGACTCCTTCCTCCTTTCCTTTCTCCGAGTTTTTCCATGGACAGTGTTATTCCAAAGCAATTTGCCTTCTCACCTGAGGCCTTGTGCATTTCTTCCTTGCTTCCATTCCGTTTCTTTTCATCCCATCCAAATCTGAGTTTTTGTTTCTAATATGGTGTGGATATCTGTGTGCCAGTCTGATCTTCCCATGGCCGGAATCTTGGTTTCTGGATTTGGATTGGTATTTTTTCTTTGTTTTTCCCTAGTCATTCCCAAGATTTCATTATTTTCTTGGCCAGATTCATAATATAGAGATTGTGTGTGGAGAATGGTAGCAAAAAGTGAACAAATACACACAGGCCTTACCCACAGGTGCATCTATGCAGTGTTTTCCCATAAACATCCTGTACATTTCTTATTAGATCAATTGATTTACTATCATTAATCATTTTGCCTTGTTAGCTTTTGTAGAACTGGAGCCTTGGGCTGTTTGTTCTGGCTGTGAGTAAGAACTTGTGATCTGTTTTAATCCCGTAGTTTAAAAAGGATGAAACTTAAGTGGGAGTATAGCTTTATCATTTTAATACCTGAAACTAAAATAAAGCAGTGATAGGAAGGGTTGCAATTACTTTTGTCTGCCCAGTGGTTTAAGAAAATGTCATTTGTGCTGTGGGGACACCACAGTCCCAAGGTATTTCCTGTTCGTGCTCATTAAAGTTCTTTCACCTTTACCACGCTGCCTTTTGTAAATAAAGCCCTGGGTTGTCTGACTGTTTTGCAGGACACATAGTAACAAGAGGAGGAGGAGGAAATAGAAATCACATTTTGATTGCAGCTCACCGGTTTTATCTTGGGTGGGGGCTGACTTGAAGGTGTCTTAAGGCTGGCTAAATCCACTGAACTTTGTTTTGCTGGGGCTTGCGTGGGCAGAGGGACACAATCCAGTTAACAAGCAAGCTGCAAAAGCACACTGAAATCTGTCAGTATGGTTCTGTGAAGATCTTGTAGTGTTTGTACAAAAGAAAGAGCCTAGGATGGTGACAGCCCAGACTTCTGTGGCTCCACCTACTACAACTCTGTGATCCAGGCTGGTTGCCTCTCAGATTCCCTCTAGCATACAGGGGAGCTGCAGTTTTGGAACAAATTTTGAGGCTACCAGCTTCTTCTGATAGGTATTTGGTGTGAAATTCAGAAGAAATTCAGTGAGCCTCATTTTTTTCCATAACAGTTTCCAAAACTTTTCTTTTTGCAAAGAGAAAATATCTAATAGTGAAGAGGGATCTTCAAAATAACTGTTTGATTTTGGTGACGGTAATTCCTTGCAAAAAGAAAATGTTGGTCTTGTGTGTTCTGTGGTATTTGGCATAGTATCACTCAGTGTCTTTACACTGTTTTTGTTGTATACTTTGTAACTGAAAGACAAGGATTCTTATGTTAACACACTTGGAATAGTTTCCTTCTATTTCCCCCAACTTCTAAAAAACACATGATGTACTATTTTGTGATTATTTAAAAAGATCCTTTTATAATTTTGATAGGGACTGACACAAAAGAGACTTGTTTTCTCGCTGAACTGATATATTAGAGGAAATTACAGAAGCTGCTTCCTATGCAAACAGAAATTTGAAGAGAAGACCATTGTCATTTTGCTGTAGTGCCACTCCACCTCCAGTATTGATTATTTGCACCTTCACAGCTAGCAGCTATTCTGGGTAACAAAATATGTACTTCTACATTTCTGTATCTTTATAAAAGTCACAATTTAATTTTTGAAATTAAATTAGTCAAATGGATTTTTCTGGATATAAGCAGGCTGGCTAAAAATATGTACTGTCTATGCCCTTATATGTTACTGGTTTTTCTGAAAATAAGGGACGACTTAATATCTTCATTGCTGATAACCCACACACTGAAAATGCAAACACTATTTAGAGATAAGTTTACCAAGAGACAATGGTATTCAATGTGTATTGCCACATCTGGTGTGAATTATTTCATTAACTTGTTATTTTTTGGTTCGTTTTGTCCTTGAATAGCACTGACTTCAGAGAAGGTGATCTGGTAACCAGTTGCTTTTGGTGGTGCACCTTCTTAGGTATCAGTGAGGGTTTGTGCAGTTACCCTGCTGAGTAAGTATATGCTGCAGGAGCTCATGGTAATACCTGAAAAGTCTCTTCCTGGCTGATTTAGCAGAGATGTCATCTGATCTTATCAGCGGTAGCCTAGTTCTTAAATTTTCTGGGGGAGAAAAAAGTGTGCAGGCAGGGCAAGGAGCTGATGATTTGTTGTCTTGCTATACTTGTCTTGAATATTTTGCATTCTTCCTCTCCAAAGCTAAGATCATTTAATGGAAATTGGATTACTTACTGACAATATATTGCATTCACTTTGTGGTCCTTGGCACTACCAATAGGAGTGACTCTCATCCAATAAAGCCTTGATATTACTACTTAAAAATTTGCTTTAATTTCACCAGTAAGTTTTCTTGATAAGGAAACAAACAACTCTAAAGAGTTTTGCTTTGTCTTGGTCATGTAGTTCATGTTGTCAGTAAATGCATTTAACCATGTGTATGATGATAGTTATAATTGCAAAAGTTTCTACCTCATGTTGCTAGGCATTGATTTGTTCAAAAGCCTCAATGCATTCAGCTCTTAACCAGGCTGAATTTGTGGCACTGAAATCTTTTATTCACATCAAAGTGTCATACGATTATTCAAAACTTGAATAATTTTATTCCATGTGACCCTGTGACTTTTTTCCCTTCATCTACCTTAATTAGGAAGTAGAATGTTTATTGATAATTCTTACTGATGACAGGTCATGATCAGCAAAATGAAATTTTACGCTTTAAAACCGAGGTATTAAGAATATACAATTCTGTCTCTAAAAGGAAATTTCTTGTCTTGTTTCTTTCACTTCAGAAAGGGTTTCCATCTTTTAGGGTTTTCCTTTTTTTAAATTTTTTTTCCTCCCCTTTCCAGTTTAAGGAAACAATTTTCTCTAATATGTCACTGTCAGATGAGGTTGGATCAAATTAGTTCCTGTGTTTGAGGCAAGTATTTTCTTTAGTAGTTTTGATGTTATCCCACTGCTTCTTAAAGCAGTAAAGAAAACTTTATGACTGCTAGATTTGCATGGCACTTTTGCTAATGTTAGGCTATCATTTGTTACTGCTCTTAGTTTAGATTTTCAGTTTCTCTTAGACACACGTTCTCCAGCTCTCTGTGTTCCCTGTCCCTGGCATGTGAAGTCACATGCTCCTACAGTGACAGGGTGCAAAGGTCATTCCTAGCATGGTTCTAGCATCAGGGGTACAAATCCATTTCCAGTGGGGTGTCAGAGGAAATTTGCAGAAGATGGAAGATGGTAAATTAAATAATTTTGGCAAAGCTACAAAGATTTCTTCTTGGTATGCTGATCATTGTTTTTAATAACACAACCCCCCCCTCCCCCCCTCCACACCCTCCTAAAAGCTTGTGGCAGAATTTTATTACCTTCAAGAGAAGACGGGTCAAAGTGCACATTTGAATTAAGCATAATAACTTAGCACAGGGGCTTGGGGTCTTGTGTGTGTGTGTTTGTAAGACACAGTGCAGAGGAGCTGCGCTGCTGCTTCCTGACGTCCCTTCTCAGAGCACTCCCATCAGACAGGAATATTTGAAGTATGTGAATGTGCTGCTTGGTGACATCTTCAGATTCACAATTTAAACATAAGCCTTGACAAATAAGCCCAGATTGTCTTCTCTCTCTTGCCTTAGTGTCTGTCTCATACCATATTTTTCTATGCCAGGCACTTAAAGACCTAGGTGCTATTTTCCCTGCTACTTTTTTCTTTTTGAGAGAAAAACAGCCTCTCCACTGAAAGGCCATTTCCCAGGTGATGTGTCAAGATTTGAGAAGGTGTAGACATCTGGATGGGGATGGATTCATCACGTGGGAGGCATTGACTTTAATAGCTGTGAGCCAAAATTGTCATGTCTGTCTGATAGGAAGAAGGCGGCATTTCTAGGCCTAATTCTGCTCTCAGCTAATGGAGATAAGCATGATGTTAAGTCACTGATGCCTTCATGATACTAAAGCAGTTCATATTTGCTGCTGAGCTTCTAAAGAAAGCCAAACTAACTGGTTAAGTATTTAAAATTGTGCTTCAATTACTGTAGCTTTTTCTAGATGTCAAGAGAGAATATTCTCATTATTTTGCTTCACTTTTTTATAGTATGCTTTTAAAATGTGTGTTTATTTCCTGGTTGTGAGGCTTGTAAATATACTTTTTTTCCTTTCAATTACTTTCCTGGTGAGAAAATAATTTACAGTAATATTGGGTACTTGCATATATTGCCTTGAAAACCTGTATGAGAAGAGTATGTGATCATTAGCATATGAAATATCTCTGCAAAGAAATGGAGGCACAGCTGTGATTTGTGAAGGCGATTTAAAAATTCAGTTGAAAAGCAGTTTCTAGGATCCAGGTTTATGTTTGTGTTCCTTCCAATTTAATTTGTTTTTCTTCAAAGTTTTTTGAAATGTTTGTTGTGGAAATTCCTGAAGGTGTGGGTGGCTTGTAACTTCTGTGTGTTTAAGGGCTTTATTTATTTGCTTAAATTTCCAGCATACTGTTTGGGTGCCCTTTCTAATCTTAATTCTGTGATCTTGTTGCTGTGATGTCCTCTTTCCTCCCTCTCCTGTACCTTAAGCATTGTACAACTTGAAGCACTGGCAATTGTTTTATTTCTCAGAAGGGAAGTGCTCTTTACTGCAGTGGTCAGGTGGATGCTTGCCAGAATTGTGTTCTGAGCAACTGTTTATGTGTGTTGAACTTGGACCTCCATAAAAATTAATCTTCTTGTAACTCATATGGTGGTTTGTTTGTACCTCAACTTTTCAAAATCTTTCCTGCAGATTATGATATGCATGTGATATGCCCGTGATAGGCATGTCACTGGCATTTCAGAGAAATTTTCCTGGAGTATCTTAATGTCTTACGCAAATTGAAATGCATACATTTAAATCTTGTCTCATATTTCCTATTTATGGAATAGATTTGCAGTGTCTCCTGCTGTGTGTTAGGGTTTAGCTTGAGTGGACTTTGAGGAATGCTGATGGTTGTGGTGTTGGAGCAAGTAACTGTCAGGCTGCAAAATTCAGATCATTGCTACACTAGAAACTTAACCCATAAAACTTGGTATGCTTTCAGGAAGTCAAATATTATGTCAACAGAGATAACCAGAAACTCTTTGATTATTATCTCCAACTAATGCTGGGAATTACCTCCTGGAAAGCTGTACCTGCATAGGTATTGCTCAAAAAAGATCTAATTGAAGGTTGAGGGAGGTTCTCTTAAAACCTTGCACTTAATCATCAATTAGAGTAGGCAGTTTCATAATACTGTCACTTCTGTGGATCCGGAAATTCCCTCTTCCTACCACTCCTTTTTTTTCTGCCTGGTGCTTCTGAATATCTGCTTCCTGCCTGTTTCCAGTGGCACTCTGAACTGCCCTGTGAGGAATTGATCTTACAGCAAGTGTGCTAAGTAAAAGTCAGCTTTCCATCAAGAATGGATACTCTGCATTTTTTGGTAACTTCATTTCGGTGTTTACTGCTTAAGAGCTTCTGAGCACATTCTGTAGGGTGCCCAGAGGTTGGTTAGTAGTCAGTCTGTTCTTACAGCAACTTAGTCATGACATACCAAAGGAGAAATGTGGAATTTTTCTTTTTTTATAGTACTGCAAAAGAAAAATTGAAGAACTATTCATGAGCTATTACTTTGCAGATAGCAACTGCTTCTGAGGCACAGTGTAATCAGAAGTTATTTATGGGGCAGTTTGTTTAATAGGGATATTTCTCAGTGATTTTGCTGCCTCATTATAATTTGCATTTACTTTGTGTTTCACTTGAGCAGAAACATTTTGTACAAATTGCTGTAATTTGTCTTTTCGCTCTGCCAGGTTCAAATGGCAAAAGTTCTTGAAGTGTCCCAAGGTAGCTATTTATGATATACCAGGAATAGTGGAATTGGAGTTGGCATTGAGTCTGTCAGAGTTCTTCAGAGAAAGTATGGCAAGGGTTGGAGTTTGCCTTCCATGGCCTTCTGCCATAGCCAGCTCTTGTGCATACTTTTGGATGAGGGGAAGGAATAACTATTTCTCTGCCCTGCTGTTGCACATTTAATGTTCCTGAAATGACACTGATTTAGGGTTCTTATTCTTGATGTGATACAGCAGGACTTTAGAAACTTGCCTCCTTTCTTTAAAGGTGTGGAAGGTCACCAATGAATTGGTGCTCTGACGTGGTAGGATTACTAAAATGAGTTTGTTTTCTTACTAGTCTGTGGGCAATGGAATTTGGGGTTTTAGTCCAGTCTTGGCTTCATAAGCACATGGATAGAAAAGAGTAACTTTTAATGAATTCATTGATTATTTAAAGGGAGCTGTCTTGGAAAAAATTATTAACAAAATATTAGACTTCAGTCTGACCACATGACTTCTGAAATAATGGGCAGTCATTCATACCTATGTAAAATCAAAGACAGAGCAGTAGTGGGTTTCAGATTTGTTTTGTTTTGTTTATTTGTGTGGAACAGTGACATCTGAATGAAGTGCAAGCTTCAGATCCTACATCAGTATTTGTTCTGGAAAGCTGCAATAGTTCATTTGTGGTTTTCCTGCTTGTAAATAATGTAGTTAGCCCACCTCCTGCTGAATGTTTTTATTCATTATATGATTCTGCTGATAAATGTCCCTGCTTCTCTGAACTACATAAAGGAAGAATATAGAGCAAGTTACTTGGTGATTTCTTGAGTTAAATCCCAAACTGCTAAGAAAAATTTAATGCTCTCCTGGAGGTTCTTGAGTATTTTCCCCCTTTTCTTCACAATTCCATGTAACAGAGGAAGCTTTAGTTTATGTAGGTTAGTATGGTAAGTCACTTCCATTTTGTGAGCTCAGTACTGCAGATTAAATGGAGAGTAATTCCTTTACTCATCCCTTTGAATGCTTTTCCCCTCCTCCTTGTGCCTTTACCTGGTGACTGTGACTGAATGACCACACACAGAAATCTCCAAGACTTTGTTAGCACAGTCAACATCTTTGTTTTAAGGTACTTTTCTGCACCAAGCATGATAATAATTTTCCTGTAGGTTGGTTTAATTCCTCAAAAATGTTACTGCAGATGATTGCACTGGAGAAGAAGAGGCATGTTTCTTTCTTGTGATTTCATTAACTGCGTAGGGTGTATAATTTTGGAACTTATTAGCTGAGAAGAGTAGTTAGGATTCGAAACTTGAAGTAATGCATTTTTTTTTAATGTTGGTTACAGTGTTGCTTACAGCATTGGGAGAAAGACAAACACAAGAAAAGTCAACGTGATTATTTTTCGTTTCTTTTTCTTTCAAGCCTGGTAGCTTCAGGAAGGGAGCTTACCATGAGAAGAGATGTTGCTGTGTTGCCATTGCAGTGGTTCTGCAGAGCACTGACCTTCTGGTTGTGTTGAGGGCACTGGCCTCTGCTTAGCTCCTGCACAAGCACAGAACAAATAAATGGTGGTTCAGAGCTGCCTTCCCACGTTTGCTGAGAGTTCTGACTCATCCTTAAAACTTAGCATTTTGTCCTGAACTAACCGTGAACCCTAAAGCCTCTGCTCCCTTGAGATATGTGTCTTGCTTTTGAGGGGTTTCAACTTGATGATAGGACAGGTGGGACCAAATCTTGCTTATCTAATTCTCACAATTATTCCAGGTCTCTTGTACATTCAGTATATGCTGAGCAGTGTACAAGGATTATCTTTGAGCTGTTTAGGCTGGGATACTGTTTCTCCTGGATTTGAGGAGTTTGTGCCATCCATGCAAGTGTCCCCTCTGCCCAGCGAATGTCTTGATCTCCATCATCTCTGTTAAGATCAGAAGCCAGTCCTACTGATCATTTAGAAAAGCAAGGCCTAAGTAATGACTGTGTTCTGCTTTTTTGTTTCGTATCTGCTGAGATTTCCAATCCTTCCACACTCACTGGATGTTGAGAATTTTTTGTGCTATTTCAGTGATAAAGATTTATGGTGCAGCTCCACAGTTTGACATCAGCACGCCTGCAGGGAGTGAGCTGATCGTTGGATGAAGTATGTCTGCAGTTGCAGCAAAACTGACTTAAGAAGTGAAGAAGATGTATTGTGCAACTGTACCTTGTAGAGTGGACAGGAGATTTTTATTTATCTATTTTCCAGAAGTGCAGCACCAGATTTTAATGGTGTAAGAATGTAGCAAGGAATGGCAGTGTTGGTGTTATGAGGAAATTTACATTATGTTCTTTGTGTATCCATAAAGTAATTTGGCTGTGTAATGCTTTAGCCAGTTCTGGGTTTGCCTGAAAACTCAGAGAATTCCTCTCGTTTGAAACAGAGGATACATGAATATCCTTTATAGTTTTACCCAAAATAGCTGTAGCTGTATGGTGGTGATGTTTTCCCTGCCTGTTTTCCCCCCATGACCTGTTTTGCATATCGCATAGCACAGTAGGGCTCTGGAAACTAATTCATATTTTGTTGGGGACTAAGCTGTCAAAGGAAGCAGTTACTTAGTGGATGAATTTGTGGTTTGCTGGAAAAGAACATGTTTGGGTTTTTTTTTACAAGGGAATTGAATGATGCTATGGAGAATTTTATTCTGGCTGCTATAGAGGGTTCTTTTTTCATATAATTCTGGATATTAACCACATATTTTGTATGTAACCAGTATTGTGCATTCATCACCATATGGATCAGTTAGTTGACTTCCTGTGGTTTGATATGAAGAGATAGTGAGAACTCTCAGCTGTCACTGAAATCAGTTGGAGCTCTGTTTTAAACTCTAAAGCTCTATATAATGGTATGTGCTCTTTTAAGTTCCTTCTTGGATTTCTAAAATTACCAGCTAAGATTGGATGACTTACTTTTCCCTTAAACTATCATGTGCCAGTTCCTGTTCTTGTAAAGGCCATAAGATCACTGCTTTTCAAGGGTTGTTTTGAAAGGCAGTGTATCTAGGATCTTGCCACAGAATCCATTTAACAGTTTTTGTGAGAAATCACAAGCCTTGTTGCACAATGAATTAGATGGACTGTTTTGAGGAACCACCTGAATATATCTTATCTTATTATTGGAAGAATTGCAGACTCACCATTTGTCTGTGCCCTCCAGCAAACTTAAATCTCCTTCAGCACTGATGTTTTAGCCCATTCTTGTTGCTTTGTTTTTTTTTTTTGTCTTTGACACATATTTGTCCAGTGCCAGTTTCATTCCAATGAGTTGTCTTTTAGTTCCTTTTTTAACAGAATATTCTTTTAACTGCACATTACACAGCATGTATATTTTCTTCATTTATTGTTGCAGCTGTAGTTGATCTGAACATAGCTGATGCTGTTTTGGAAGGCAACTTGTGTTTTGGAAGAGATGAGTAGAATTTTTCTGAATTAAAATGAGGTGTGATGGAGCTACTGGTAGATGTGGAAAGGGAAAAATCTATATAAAAGAAGTGGTGACAAGTTGCATTTGGCTTCGTCTCAGTGTCACTATGGTTTGTAGAAAGCTGAGGAGGGGGCGTGCTGTGCTTAAAATAAGATTGTCTGTGTGTTAAAGAAGTAACAGTGCTTTGGAGCACATGTTCAGGATTCCTGTAGATTCAGTGAGAGTGTGTAAATGTATTTAAAGGCATCCAGAGAGGGATCCTGTCTGCCTGAATTAGAGGCTTTCTGGCATGTGCTTTCTCAGCCTTTAAGGGAGCACAGTTCAGCTTTTGCACAGTGCACCTGTCAGTTTGCCTCATCTGAGGTTTGGGCTTGATGCTGTTGTACCTTGAACACCCAAAGGTGACTCTAAAGCCATAGTTTAAAGTATTTTTTTCTTGTTCATTTGGGTTATTGCAGGGAAGCTACAGCTGCACCATGTTCCAGTGTTTAAATGTACCTCAGCCAGTAGGGAAGGAAGGCAGTGTTTCAGTTCCAGCTCCAGTCACTTGTGGCTAGACCACAGCATCCAGGCTCTGAGATAAAGGACATTCTGTATTGCTTCTTCTTCACCATTTTTGGGAAAAGAGCACTATGTTTTCTTTCTCCTGTGGTTGGCTTTGTAGTAGGAACATACTTTTCCAAATGTTAAATTAAGAAGCAGCATAACATCAATTGTTTTCCCAAAATCCAAAGTTCTGCTTTTTGTTCTTTTCTCTTAAAATTTTAACTGCTACAGAACAAAAACAAAGCAAGGTGCTTTTCTGTTAATCATACATTTAAAGGTGCGCCACTGTCATTGCGCTTTTTATGTGGCATAGGAAAATCTTTCCTTTAGACAGAGATGTGGGCATTTTGAGCCCTTTTTCTCTGTCTTGGTGGATGCACTTCTAGCCCTGGTACAATTGCTCATATTCACAGAGTGCAGAACAGAAAAAGAAAACCTTCAACAGAGGTAACAGAGAGAATACCTTCAGTAATGTCCAAATCCTTAATCCCTACCTCCATGCTCTTTAAAGAAAGTAAACAAACAGGATACAGATTATGCTTTAAATAGTATTCCCATGTACTCTTCATCAGCACTGTGTCTTATTTGAAGTTTTCTTTGTCCCTGATGAATCATTATTGTTGTCTTTTTCAGACCCTAAGCTTGGAACTTGTACATCCCACACCTTGCACTAGATTTGAGATCACTTTGGGTAAAAACTCTCTTTTAAGCACATTAAAAAAATATAGAGCCTTAATGTTGGTGTTGGATACTTTACCCATGAAGTTCCTGGCAGTCTGTTTGTATTCAGTGTGGAGGCAGTGCTGTCCCTGGAGAGATACAGGTGGTTATGGTGTAATTATAAAGGTGGCAAAAAGGTGACTTGGCTGATTTGTGAAGAATTATGCAAATCATGTAGCAGATGTAGGTAGGGAAACTCAAGACAGGTTTTGTCGGCAAATGAATATGATTTTTCTGATCATATTTTCTGACTACTTTCTTAAAAGTAGTCTGGAGCCTGGAAAAGCAGTACTTCCATTCAGTCAGAGAGTAGATTTGCAGAGTAATAGGGAAATTGTCTACAGGACAATGGTGGTTTTTGAATTTTGAGGGGTGAGTTTTTTCCACATCAAGGTTATCTCATATGGAAAGGAACTGGCACAGCCTTATATTTTATTTCTGTAGTGTTTTTTGGCAGTATCAGTGCCCATGTTTGATTCCAATCATATTCCTGGTAGTTACTATCTCTGTTCTTTAGTTGCAGAATGTGAGTGGCAGTTTTAAGTGCTTCTCAGGAGTTCTGAGACTTCTTTAGTCTCAGAACTGTAGTATGTGGTGGGCTTTGGAGAATTTATGTGAAATATAATGTGTAATATTGAAAGCCAAAAAACCTTAAGAATTTAACCTGGATATCTGTCTTACCTTTCTCTGTTGATAGCCTTGGAGGTGCAAAAGATCTTTAGAACCAGGGAATTTGTGGAGTTACCAGAGAGTGATGCTCAGAGAAACAGTGGCAGGCCAGGTCATGGCCTCTGTCCCTGGGGGAATTAAATGAGATGAAAATGGAAGGACTAGGCCTGTATTGTGCATCAGAGCTGATTAATTTATTTTAACCTGCACCAAAGTCACCTTTTAGTCAGAGGTTTATAAGAAATGTTGTGCATTTGTTGCTGCCTCCTTAGTTCTGTGAGAAGGATCTAACCTACGAATTCACCCAGGCTTACATCCCTGAGTGAAGGCATTTAAACTATGTATGTTTTGGTTATGTGGTTTTGGGTTTTTTCTGCCTGTGAGCCCATTTCTGGTGAATATATGAGAAGTAGAACAGGGACAAAATCTAAAAGGAATCTGAAAGGAATCTGGTTCAAATGTCTTGGCACATCTTTTAGAGGATGGTCTGTGTCATGTTCTGATGTATGCAGATGAACAGAACTATTGTGAACTTCCAAACTGATTTTTATTTGTGGGGAAGCAGTAAAGTTTGTACTGAAAAGAATCCTTCAAGTTGAAAATTTCTGTTCTTAAGAACAAAAGCAAAATCTTCCTGACCATGCTTTGCTGTTATCAAAGAGCTGTCTGAGGTATTCACCTAATTTTTGACTTCTGAAGTAAGGGCAAATTGCAGCCTTTCTTCTGTGCTGTCTTCTCTGTTGATCTCATGCAGTTGTAACAATGTGATGTAGTAATCGTGTCCATGTTGATATTTTATAAACAAAATATTGTTTTAATGAGCACCTATGAAATTTGATTACTTCAAAAGCTGAAGATACAAAGTTTTTGAAGAATAATGGAAACGTCAATTGCCATGTGGTAGAGAATAGGTGATGTGTGGTTTTTTTGGATGGAATTTCTCCTAGCTCTTGTCTGCATGCACAAGGCAGTTACTTCACTAGACTTATATAGAACTTCAGGGTTTAATAAGTACTGAGTTATTGCCTAATTCATAATATTTACAAGTCACTCTGCATATCTGTCAGATATGACTCCAGTATCATGCAAAGATTGTTAACTAAATGGAACATTTTTTAATTGTTCCCAAGACAAATTGCTGTTTTCTAGCTGCTCTAACAGAAGACAGATGGTTTTTCTGTTATGTGTAGCCACTTTCTAATGAAACAGTTGAGGAAATTGATTTTTTAATAGTTTTTATTTAGAAATCTTTTGGGCATGTACAGCTAGATGGATAGCTGTGTGAGAACAAAACATGGTCCACTATAAAAATGAAGTGCTTAAATGTGAAAAATAGATGTTATTAAAGAAGACTTTATATAGTAATGGCTGCTGATCTGCTGTTCATTCAGGTAAAATGGGATTTCTCTTTTGAAGTACAGATGTACATTTAAGACAGACAGTCACCTGGGTTTTCTTATGTGTTTTCTTATTTCATTATTTCTGAAGGATTGCAATCAAAAATTATTTAAGGAATTTTTGTGAATTAAAATCTGGATAATTTATTAATATATTTTGGTATTGGAAATTGAATTGTGGATAAAAAACTGGAGGAAGATGTTGGAATGCTAAAAAATATTTATTATTTTTAGTTCAGAAATGCTATTTCATAGTGGTGAAATTTAACTCCAAATTCTCCATGTTCCTGATCAGTTTCTTTTTCAGGAAGGCATGGCCACGCTTAATTTTGTTTCTGGAGTTATTCTTGCATTGCAGATGGGATGCTGGAGGCACAGCTTTCCATAAACAGATTGCAGCCAAGTGGAATTTGGTGGTGGGGGTCCAGATAGGAAGTAATTAAATGTTTTAGATTTCACTCACTTGGGTTCATTTTAATGGATGTCTTTGGTTTTGGAAGCCTGGTCCACAGGAGCAATAGATAATATTGAATGAATGGCTATTTCCAAAGAGAGAAAAGAGTGAGGTTTTTGGTGGTGGTGTGATGCTTGATGTGCCTAATGTAAAGGAAACTGAAGTGCCTGCCCACTGACCTTATTTTCTAAATCAAAGCTAATGCTAAGGTCAATAAAGACACCAAATGGCTGGGCTTTCTTTCACAAATGCTGTTTGCATATTGTGATGGGTGCATGTTTTTACACTGCAGTATGGCAAAGCCTTTATTTCAATTCTCTTCTATTTACTGTATATATTAGAAAGGGCTCCTGGTGGTCTGCTCCTCATGGCTGCAGGGCAATCCCAGCACCTCCTCCCTTCTTTCTTCCCTGACCCAGGTGCTGGAAGGGCTGTTTCTCTCTTTCTTTTTTGCTCACTTCTCTCTGAATTTGTGTTTTGCCCCTTCATTGCCCACTTCCCCTCAGGTGCACTGCCACTGTGGCTGAGGGGCTGGGCAGTGTCCCACTCCTGACCCTCCACACAGGCACCCAGTGCTCCTTTGGAGGTGAAAATGGTAAGGAGTGGTCAGGAATCCGGGTTAAAGTTGGTTTTGTTACACTGGATTAACGATCCCTTCGTAAATTTATAATTAGGCAGGTAGAAGAGTGTAGGTCAAGACAACTAGAACTGAAATTACCTGGTGTTAAATTATTTGCATTCCCCACAGCCCTGTTTCTTGGCCCACAGTGCAGCAAAACTAGAACTGTTATTGGATGTAGAATTGTAACAAAAATTTATCTTACTAATTCAAGCAACTGCAGTTTTTTTCCTCCCCTTCTCTCCTTATGATGCCTTGCAGTTCTTGTTGAAAATTGGTTGTCTGTTGTGGAATCGACCTTGAACCTTTAGGTCTTAGGTCATTACATATTAAGATTAAAGTTTATCATCGTTCCTTTAAGCCTGAAATAGTGAGAGTTTGAAAGTTAATTTTTAGGGCTATGAATGGGCTTCTCTTTGCCACACTGAGCTGAAATCTCAAGTACAAAGGTTTGGTGTTGACTCTGCTGTCCTTTCCTCTGAGGAGGTAAACAGCCTTTCTGCAGGGGGGATTCGCCCAGTGCTGGTAGTCACCAAACACTGTCCCTTCTCCACCTGCACGTTCACACAATCTGCCACTGTCACCTCCATCCCTGCAGGCACAGGGCACTCCTGGAGACGAGGCTTCCCCAGCTCCTGATGCTTGGATCCGTTTGTTATATCCAGTTACGCTCTCAAATGCACCTGTCTGGTCCCTGCTGCTGGCAGAGCCGGCGTCTGGAGGGCTGCTGTGCTATGCTCTGGGTTTGTGTCAAGCAATACAACTGGCAGTCCTCAGAGGCTGTCTGTCCTCTGCCTGGCCCAAGCAGCACCTGATTATTGTGAACCTGAGCAGTCAATAAGCACAAAGCCATTTCCATCCTCTGCGTCCATTTATGGGTTGTCCTGCTGATAAACAGCAACAGCAGAGGAAATGTTAAACTGGCCATACTACCTCTAGGACCATTTGCATGTTTGTCAGACTTTTTTCCTGGCTGTTACCCAGATATAAATAGTTTTTCTAATCTGGTATTTATGGTACAGAAATAACTTAAAATTTAGGATGGTATGTGTGGATTTTTCATTAGCTTTCTATTTTTCAGGCCAGTGAGGGAGTTTTTCATGTGACCAATTTGAGACCAAAGAATAGTTCTGATAGGTGTTAAGTAACTACCAGACCATTTCCTGTTTTTCTGTGAAGTATGTCAGCTGCATTTAAATCCCTTCAGGGACGATTTTTGGCATGTGAACTCTGTTACTGGTTTGCCCACAAATTAGTCAAAATTAGCTCACAGTGGCTGTGGTAGAAGTTAGTCTTCTTTCGTTGGGAGTAAAGTGCATAGACTATAAAACAACAACCACAAAATCCTCCTTCCCTTCTTCTGCTCAATAATTGACTTTTAAACTTTATCTATTTTAAATGAGGAAATGCTGAAAATGGATGTGAAAAGCTTCTAGCTTCACTAACTACACTAGTTAGTGATCCTCACTGAAAAATTTATTCTCAAAAAGCCAAATTTACCTTTGCACCGCTGGTCTTAAGAGATAAAGAAGTATTCTGGATTTGTTAATTATGAAAAAGAGTTTTCTGTAATTACTGGAATCATTGTTTTGAAATACAAATTAGCACTTGCTCTGACAACTACTGTGTTCACGAAAACCCTGCTGAGGGATAGCCTGCAGAACAATTTCTTCTGGTACAGTTGTTTTTAAGTAATCCCTGTCAACACTAGACATCAAAAATGCGAGAGCTATGCCTTGGTCTGAAACAGCTGTCAAGTGTAGTTTCTGGCACAGAGCCATCTTCAGATATTCTTGTATCCTGTTAACATAGAAAATGAAGAGATAGTTTTCTTCTGCTTTGGTTGGATTTGTGGTCAGAGGCAAGAGGAAGAAAAGGTCCCAAGTTATAAATTAAAAGAAATTAGTTCAAGAAAGGTGTAAATGAGCATCAGTCATTGGCTGCCTTTATTCACATGGTGAAGTGCTTTCCTGAGTGTAAGGATGTACTTAACCACATGCTTTCCTGAATCTGGGTCAAGGCTCCTACTGCTCTTTGAATGTGGGCTAAGATAAGCTCTTCAGTTGGGATCATGGCAAAGTTTACAACTATTACCAAGAAAGTATACTAAAAAGAAAGAAATTTAGGTGCTTTCTCTTTTTAATGATCCAAAAGGACAAGGTAAATTTCAGATTTGATTGAAATAGGAAAACAGCTGTAGTAGAGAATTCAGGGAGAGTTTCAAGGGGAGCAGGAAGGGAAATTGTTTCAGGACACTGGGATGTCTTTTTCTACATACATGCAGTCTTATCCAAACTGAAATCTGTATTCCATTTAGCAGAATTTAATGTACAAAACTGATTTTTCATGGTAGCTAGATGACATCCTGCTGAGACCTGAGTTGATAAGAGAACACAGTAGTTTAGATGTACATATAGGTTGCATTCAAGACTTACTTGAGTTTAGCAGGATAGTTACAGAATACTCCAGTAGAGGATGTGAAGTCTTGCACAAGTTCCTTACTGAAACGATGCAAAAGAATCTTTACCAGTAGGTAAATTATATTTAATTCTGATAGTTACGGGGATTTTGCCCATCCTTTTCATTTTCCTTGAATTGTAGAAATTAAAAATGGCAAAAGTGGATTAGGATTAGGTCATCCAGCACATTTCCTTGCCAATGAAGGATTTTCAGTGGGGTTTTTTTCTGCCTTTTGTTTTCTGAAGTTCCTTATTGTATCCTAACCTAATTAAGGTTCTTGCCAAAGGGAAGCTGGATAAGGGCTTCTTTTGGAGCCTGGTAAGAAATTTTAGTGAATCAGAGCACTGTAACATCATACCAGATCAGTGTCATCTAGTCTGGGTTTAGATAAAATATGTTGTGTATTGTACACAAAAACATTTGACATTTCATCTTCTTTCAAAAGAATACTGTTGAAGGCAGTGCTACAGATTAGGTGCAAGTGTTGGCTTTACATAGTTGACATAAATAAATTTCCGACCAGAAATGATGTTTACGTTGTTATCTTTGCTTAACCCTTTACCTGTAGTCAGTACCTGTCATTTGAAAACTCCACCAATATGGGGGGGTGAAAATGGGTTTTCTCTGGGTGTTAACTAATACAACAAAATGTAAACAAATCTGAAGGAGGTTTCTATACTAAGGAAAAAAAAAAAGTATACAGACACCACATATGTCATGTTGAAATTGAGTGGGGATTTTTAAGTACACTTGGAAGTGTTGTCGTGTACAGAATGCATCTGGTATGGGCTTTAACTGTCTATTCCAGGTAATGAGCTGTGAAATTGAATGGGACTGTTTAGGCTGATTACTGGATGAGTTACAGAGGCAGAACTATTTTTAACTCTTTGTTTACTGTAAGCAAAATTTGCTGTTTATTTCAGGGGTCTTGTTTCTGAAAGGCAGTAAATAGTATGAGTTTAATAATAGGAATATTGTTGTGAAAATTACGGTGCTGGTGTTTATTTGAGTGACTAGTACTGTGTGTTTTATGGAGAGGTGGAAGGAGTCAATCCAAGGACATTTCTACTACAGGCTTGTTTATTGATTTTTGTTAAAATTAGGTTTTGGTAACACAACAGTTTTTGTATCCCAGTGTGTAAATGCTACTCTTATGCTGTGTTTTAGATACTTCCAGCTACTCAAAATGTCTTCAACTTGGTCTTTTCAGGTATTTGCAGCTCTGTGTAGGTAGGTTGCATACTAATACATGGGGTTACTGGAAAATATTTCCATCTGTTTTCTCCTCCCTTCTGCCTCTTGTATTTTTGCATTATACCTTATGTGTTAATTGAGAACAGGGCAAAGATGTCTGCAGTGTATCAGTCTTGATTTGTCTTTAATTTGAAATCTCAGTTTTCATAATTATTGAGTGAACCTGTAAAGGGCACATTTTTATGGCTGATTTATGTATACTGCTAATTTAATACCAGCTAGTCTTACTCTACTATTTGTGTAGATCATATCAGATCTTCAGGTCACAAGTGTACGGATTATGTAATTTCTGTTTATTCTAAGTGCATTCATCAAATCACGTAAACTGAAAGGCACCTGATGTTGCACCTCATGGCCTGCAAAAGTCACTTCTGGCAGAAATAAAGCACAGCTGCTGTGTTAACACATAGTCATTGCTCATCTGCAATTGTTCTTCTAATCTCTGTGGTTTTCCGCTTTCGCTAAACCTAAGCGTTCTTTGTAGAAACTGGTGGATTATTTGTGGGCTATGATATCACCAAGACTTGCTGAATTTTTTTAGTACTGGTTGACAGATGAGTGAGTTCCTCTTGGTTTCCTCATTCTTTGTTGTAGGAAGTCACATTAAATTGATTATGTGACTGAAGAGTAACAATACAACCACAGGAAATCCTGTGGCTGAAACCAGTTTTGTTCTGTGCTAGCTTTTGGTAATAACTTTGTATTTGCAGAATGCTGTCTTTGATTTAGGACTGCATTGGACTTTGACTTTAGAAAGGTGATGCTCTTTGCAATGTATGAAAAACTGGCTAACTTTTTTTTGAGCTGAGGCATCTTCTGAAAAAAAAAATTAAGAGTTAATAATATTGCTGATGAGAATTTGTGGGTGAACATTTGGCAGCATAGGTCATTTCCAACAAAATGAAAATTAAGTGACAAATGCAAACACATGCAAAGGAAAAAGAAATGCAGGATGTGTATGCTACATTTGAAGGCTTTAAAAGGTAAGAGGTGCATGAAGGCATGTAGGACTTCTCGCTTGGTGTTCCATGAGCTGGAGCAGTGAGCTGGTTCAGCTGCACAAGCCCTCATGCTTGTATGAAGTAAGGCTGTGTCAGGAAAGTGTAATCATCCTGAGAACACAGCACATTTAAATTGATTTAAACAAGTCTGTGCTTTCATTCGTGGTCAAGAGTAGTTTATACCTTGTTTTCAAGCACTTACTTCCAGGATGTAGCAATATGTAAGTTCCTCATTAATTTTTGGTTGGGACCTGCTCTTCTGTGACATTTAGGCACAATAATAGTATTGTTGGATGTCAGTCTTTTGAAAAAAAATTGGAAGTAGTGGGAAGGTGGGTCTTCAGGTACAATGCAGATTATTTCCCCCTTCATCCCCCTTTTCATCTGAAAGTACTTCAAAGGGCTTTATTAGCATGTTAAATAAAACTAGGGAAAGGCAGGTTTCATTAGAATGCATTTGCTTTCTTGCTTGCACACGCAGTTACTGTTAGGCTTTGGTTAATTTATAAACATGGGAAATTAATGTATCCCTGAGATAAAAGGTCAAAGGAAGGATAAAATGTTTCAAAACCATCTCTTCTCTCCTAGTGGAGAGTGTGTGTGGTGTTATCCTGACCTGACAGGGTCTATGGAAGGGAATTCCTGTGGCAAACACCAGGCAAGCTGTTGGTATTTCCAGGCTGAGGCGTGCCTGACTGGCAGAAGGGAAGGATGGCTGGAAAACCAGCCAGGATGAGGAAGAAGGGACAGGAAATGCTGAGGTGAGCATCCCCAAAGTATTGATGGTCTTAACTGCTGTATTCTGGGCAACAGCTATCTATCCAGCACAGCTTGTGCTTGTGTGCTCACTGGATGTGTACAGGGCTTGCCCAGCCTGCCTGGGAACCTGTGCTTTTGTGTCACTGGCCTGGGTCTGGACCTGCTGCAGGTGTTGGTCCCTGGCTGTTGTGTGAGATGTGGATGGCTGCAGCACTGCTCCTCAGTATTGCTTGTTGGAATACACCTCCAAAGCCCTCCTCAGGACCTGCATCTCCTGGGAAGTTGTGTGGAGACTTAAACAAAGAGGGGAAGGAGACCAGCAGGGACAAGTTGGGATAGCAATACTAGGCATGGAAGTTTGTGGGAAGTTGATTTAATAGGAGTTTCAGTTTCCTTTTTATTTAAATTCCGTTCCTGTGATTCTTTCTCTCTCTCTTAGAGGCCAGTATGTACAGTGTCTCTTGGAATGAGTAGCAGTAGAATTGAAAATAGTAGCAGTTGAAAGATGATTGAAAATGACTTTGCAGAATCTGGACTGAATTCACTTCATTTCCTTCCCTGCTTGAAGCATCAAGAGCATTCTGTGATGTAATAAGTTTTGTTGTCATTAGTAATAAATTTGGGGAAGAAGCCTGCTGTTTGCAAAGGGATTTATGATGACCAATTATCTGGTTCAGAAGTCTGGGCCAGAGGTGAGAATGTGGGTGGCTGCACTAACCTGCTTGGGTCATCAGAGAGTGTCCATGAAATTTATCTAGAAGAGTAGTCTAGATTTGGGGTTTTGGGAAAAATTTCTTCTTTGAACTTACCTCACAGCAATGAGTAAGGATATATTTTGACTTAGCACTTTGTCTATGTTTTTATCCAGTCTTCTGTGGAAAATTAGAAGGTTAGAAAGGAGAAAATGCAAAAATTTGTTTGATTCTATGCGGTTCTAGGTGACAAAATAGCTAAATGAATTCCTGTCATCCAGCATAGCTTAAAGCTTTGGAGAATTAGCCACTCTTTTCTGTGTAAAGTACTTCAAAGAAATTTTAAGACTATCCTAATTTAATTATAAAATATATTGTGTGGTCATATGAGGAGTTAAATGTAACCCAGCAAAAAAAAAAAAAAACCCAAACAAAAAACACCTTGTCCATGGCGACCTTTAAAGGAGATCACTGAGCATGACCCTTGTGAGACTTGGAAATGGATGAAACTGAGCTGGTTTATGTCAGCTGGAGATCTGGCTCAGTATTTATTCTGAAGCAGTTTAGTGTTCTGTTTCTTCTAACATACATAGAAGCAATAACTCTGTACAAGTGTGGGAGGATGGAAACACCCAAAGTCCAGAACAGTACCTCTTCTCCCAATCTCCTCCTTTCCCCTCTCCTTCAAGGTTATTTAAGGATTTACTAATTAGTGAGAAAAAATGTTGAATAAGAACATTTTCTTCCAATCTATACCATCCTTTTGAAATGGCCTCATTAGTGTTTTGTCGCCTAGAACAGCAAGAATTATTATTATCTACACTGTATTTCTCACGCCTTTTAATTGCTGTGACCCACCCCAAAATTTTGCAGCATTAAAAACCCATAGCAGCATGAGAAAATATGAAGTTGTGCAATTCTTTTCCTCACATGTATATCAGAAACAAAGATATTACTAAAACTGGATTAGGTCTAAACACTTAATTTGTATTCAAAGAGGAAACGCCTTTTTTCTCATAGCAGTTGCAGGTTGGGTGGAAGTGGATGAAAGGAGTAGAAGTAAAGCTCTGGTGGAAGGAAGAGAAATCATTCCTTGGCAGGACAGAGTGTCTGTAGCAATTCTGCAAAAGATGTTCAGAAACCATAGGTGTGGGCGTGGAGAGCAGGCTGAGCAAACAGCGAGCAGTTCTTGTCTATACATGGGATGAGACTTGAGCTAAATTCCTAAACCAGATTTACTAATCTCAAATATACTACATGAGCGAGTGTTTTGAAGATTGTATCCAAATAATCTGAAAATAAGTTTATTCACATATATGCTATGAATTGTGAGGAAAAGAGTGTAAACAGGAGATACCTGAAATCATGAGGAACTTTATTCAGCACTCTTAAGGATAAAGTATTTTGTGAGTATTTAGTACAGCAGAATATTTTGGATCAAGAGACTGAGGTCATGTTGAATTCATATATTAATAAAGTTGTTAAATGTACCTTTTTGTTTTTCAGTTCATAGTGTGATCTTCATAAGTGGGCTGAAGACTTGCAATACCGCTGTAGCTTTAAAGGAAGCTTTTCATCTTTGTTTTTAAGCTAAATTTTAGCCTAAACTCAAATGAAGTGTGTGTTGCATTTGTGCAGTAGGGAAAGATGAAAGAAAATTTCTTTTTCAAATGCAATTTGAAAAATTGCCTTTGGCTTTGATTGTTCATGCTCGTGCCGTAGAACCTTAACTCACCTGATCAAGTTGAAGTAGTAGAAGCACCTCAGTGTGAAAATAATGCTTGTTTAAAAGTACCTCTGCACAGTGCTTACATATGGAAGAAGTGAAGCTATAGAAAATACGAAACTATAGCAGTGTGAACAGTTTGCCTCACAACAAATTTGCATGGTGGCAATTTCTAAAAGTGCAAGATTTTTAATACAAGTTTATTCAAGCTGCTGGAAGTATTATGTGTCTCTTAGCATTCTGTTCAAAGATGCTGATTTTTTTTTGTGTGTGGTTAGTCTAAAAATAAGAAGGTGAACAAAAATGTTCAGTAATTTTGTGGAGATAGTTTGCTTTAAAACATTCACCAAGAACAGGTGTTTTCTTAAGGAAGCAGCTAATTTTTCTTCTAGGCTTAGCATTGAGTGTAAGCCTGTTGGTGGTATGGGATGCAGCAGTGCAAATAATCAGTAAATCACTAGTATACAGGGTACATAGTAAACTGTATGTCAGTAAGTGTAAGGAATTTATTATATTTCTTGTTAATGAGAAAGCAACTTGCTTTCTTCAGAAAAATTGAATCTGTTCTGTTGAAAGCATGGCTTCAGCTGATTTACCAGCATCAACTAAGGCTTCAGGCTTTTAATTTCCAGAAGGAAACATTTTCTGTTTATATTACCTTAAGGAGTAGAGTGTGTGAGATTATGTGGGATCAACCATGTTTCCAATATTAAGCCATGTTCAGTGGTGTTAATGTTTTGATATTTTTTAAACTTTTTTTTTTTTTAGGTTTTTTTTTTGTTTGTTTGTTTTTTGTTTTTGGTTGTTTGTTTGTTTTTTGTTTTTTTTTTTTTAGTTTCTCCAAATTAAGTGTCTTGGAAAGTAAATGCTGAAAATCAACTAGGTGAAGGATATGTTCATGTCAGAAACATTCTTTTTACTGGTGTAAATCTGTAGGTAGTGCAGGAAAATAGTACCTAATTATGAAACACACAGCTCCTAATGAAGTCACATGACTAAGCCCCTGCAGAATCTGTAGGTTGTACTGATTTTAATTTATTGAATTCAATTATTCATTTAATTCTATGTAAATATGGGTATACTCTATTCATACATATATGTATGTGTGTGGGTGTGTATATAGACACATATATACACACAGATAAATATATATATATGTGTATTTATATATTAAAAAAGCCATCTACATGCTTTAATACTTGATCTTGGTTAAAATTTTAAGACAATTCCACTAATTTCTGGTACCATCCAAAAATGTTTGAAACTCTTAGTTCCCAGCAAGAATTAAGATTTTTCTCTGCTCACTACATGGAAAAATCCAGTAATTCTCTCTGTGATTTATTCCTGGATATGTTGTGCATGTTACTTTTTTAAAATTTTATTGTTATGTTTTTGATGTCTGAGATAAAGGCCACTGGAAAAGCTTGAGAAACCTCTTAAGATCAGGCTGTTACTAAACTCAGAGTAATATTTTGTGGAAAAATATGTTATTATCAGATTAAACTGTAAAGTTCCAGGTGCTTATGTTATTTTGTTTAGTACCTTTTTCCATACCTATAAAAATAATCGATCAAGCATTTTAACTGTGAAGTCAGTTCCTTTTTGGTATGCAACATCAATATTGTAATATATACGTATTTTAATGCCTGAATTCTAGAAATGAAAACATAAACTAGATATATAGTTTCTATTTATAGAAAAACAGATGAATATTAAAGAAGGTCTTACACAGGTGCACATGCTTACAAAAATGATAACAAGTTATTTTAATATCAGTACAAAATGGTATTTGTATTTTGTTGTTCAACACTGTGCATCAAGTAAGATGAACAAACTCTCAAAAGGAAGGGGAAGGTGTTAGAGAGAAACATACATGTAGTGTAGACATAATTTTTTCTTACTGAGAACTGCTGAGAAAGTTTTGATTTAAAAGAAGTGTCACTGCCTGAAATAATATATTGATATACATATATTTATTTTTATATATATGTAACTGTTCAGAATGTGTTATTTTAGAATATTTTAAACTGAATTCTTGGCCATTTAAAATTTTTGAGGTATAGGATTCTGCATGGCGTTTTTCTCTACCAAGTTATCATACCCATTAACTACTTTGAAGGTTAAAAGAGCAGTATTCAGAACTGTTGGCAAATCTACCCAATGATCCCTTCTTTTGTCTCAAGTATTCAAGTCTGTTTGAAATAACACTATTTTGAGGCTTTGCAACTGTTAAATGTTTGAACATTTTTTTTCCATAAAAATAATTCAGTTCCAAGTCATTGTATAGGGAGATAGGAAACCAAACCTCTTTCCTTCAGAAATATTTAGTTTTGTTTGCTTCTCTCAGTCTGTTATGCAAATAAATGTGCTATCACACAGACTTTATACTTGATTTTGCTCTAATGCAACTTGTCAGCTCTCCTTATAGATGTCCCAGTCTAAGATGAGATGAGTTTGATGTTTGCAAAGGAAGGGAAGGTTTGCCTTTTGTTGTTTGCAATCAGTTGAATCAGAGTTTAAAATACAAGGTGAAGGTGGTTGGAGGTTGTACATTTTTGTTTCCTGGAAAAAGGTGTAGGCTGTAGCACTTAGTAGTAATGTGATGGCTACCCAGCACTTCTGAAAATATAATGTTGTACTGTTTCAGTCCCTGATTCTGCCAGTGCAACTGCATTTATGTGTGGGTTCCTGTTAAAGTACCTGATAGCTGCCAGGTAAGTCATCCTGCTGGCTCAGCAGAGAAGCCCTGTGTCCCACTGGCATTGCTGAGGTACAAAATTTAAAGGTCAGGAGAGCAGCCTGGGAAGAGTGGCAAGAGGCAGGCAAACATTTCTCTTCTGGATCTTGCACAGCACCGCTGCTCTGGCAGTGGCTGAGCCAGGGACTGGTTCCTTTGTGTTTAATAGCCTTGTGCCACTTTTTATTAGTTATTTTCCTCTCCTGCCTTGTTTCTCTGCTCTGTGGGAAAGGTACTGCATTTTGGGAAGCTATTAACTCATCATTCTTGCACTTTGGCCTTTTATTTGACATTAATATTGTTTTGTACTATATTAGTGTTATTTAATTTGTGCTTTATCTATGAGAAATTCAGTTGCTTGCAGATACTGGGACTATTTAGTTATGTAATACATAGTAATTGCAAGAGAGCACTGTTCAGGTAAAACCTGACTTTTTGAGTCTTATCTCAGATTTTATTTAAAGTTGTGAGGCCTTCTTTGATATGTGACTAAGAACATACAGGATTTAAAAAAAAAAAAAAAGTAAAATCTCCAGACTTCTGCTATAGCTTTAAAATCTTCAGCACAATGTGAACTTTTGTAGCCCATTCAGTGATAACTGGCTTTCATATTCAGATACAAGTTTGGAACATGGATATGTACTTTACACTGGCTGAAAAATGAGTGCACTGAGCATACAATACTGACAAGATGATCTGGTTCCTGATCTTCCTTTCTTCTTGTCAAGACCATACAGTACTGATGTTAGTTAAGCTGCTAAAGTGAGCGGTTTTTGGGACCATTAGGTGTCCTTGTTGAAGAACTGAGGATCTGTTTCACTGTTGGTCCAATGGCTGATGTTTGTAATGCCCATTATAGTCTGCAGGAGCAGCATTCATCTCTAATTTTAACACCAGCTGACCATTTCCTAAAAGACTGCAGCTGTTATTTACTCAGAGCTGTGTAGCTAATTTGATTTTTTTTTTGTCTGCTGCAGAGCTAATGAATCATTTTTGCTTCTTACTGGTTGCTATACGTACATAAATTATAATTTCAAATGTTACATTACTTGAGGCCTTTTAAAGGGGTGTGTTGCTGAGGTACTAAGTATAATTGAAATGAGATACCAAATGTGTTTAATGCTGATTTCCTTAGTAATAATAATATTTTGTCTCAGTTTGTTAAAATCAGATTTGTAAACCAAGCAAATGGTCTGGCCACCATGCACAATTTCTTTTGCTTGAAGGACATTTAGGCATCCTAACAGCAACATTGAGGGTTGTGTTCCAGAGCAAATTGTAGTAGGAGAGGTTTCAGTTTGGGAATCAATTATATCCTGAATTATGGGATTCTGTATCAATGATCTTTCAAGGTAGCTGGAACAGTTCTTAGGTAGAGTTTTACTAGTCCTGTAAAAGTGATACTGAAGGATCACTGCAAAGCTGAATCTCCTGAGCTGGATTCCCGGTGTTGTGCAGCTTTTATTTGTTCACATATCCTCATTAGCATAGATGCTAATGAAGCTAATCAGTATTCAAAGAGGAAATTGTAAAGGAAAGTGGATACTAGACACAAAGAAAGCATGGGATATTTTGGTTAATACAGTAGATGTTTAAACTGTAATTGAGCATTAATGGCAGCTTGTATGTGGAAAGGATGTACTCTGAATATACTTATTTCAAATGTTCTTTGTTTTAATTTTTAGGACAAAAAAGTTGTATGTAGTAGTTTATTACAATACAATTCTAATATTTGTCTGGTATCAGTTACTGTGGATAGGCTGTAGACAGTTTAAACAATGTTGTGGCTCCATTATTTTGGTTTCCTGACCTGTTTGGTTTTTGTTGGGGTTTTTTTGTTTTGATTCTGAGCACTGTAGAAAGGTAGTTGGGGAATGTCTGTTATCAACTCTGGAGACACTGCACCAAAAACTTAGGCTGTTGTCAGGAGTGGCATTGTTTTTCTGCTATGCTGCAGTTGTTACCAATATGCATTAATAAAGCCTTGTGAGGTTAAAGTATTGAATGCATGTGGGGGAAACCTGTGGTGTTTTTCAAAGCCATGCATTTGGACAGGACAGTTCATTTAATGAATATTAAAGTAATGACAGTAAATTGGATGTCTCATTAGAGTTTCCAAAAAGAATTATTTATAGGGATAACATAAACAGTATTTGGTATCCTTTAGTAGTAACTTTCTACCTTTTGGACTTAGAAAGAACTTCTGCTGCAGCTGTGGGCTTTAGTACACAACAGTTAAGTTTGTGATATCCATGAGTTTCTTTCAGTTAGTTCTGAACTTTCCCAGTGCCCACAATCCAGGGGCTAAATAGTAGTATCTGCTTGTCTGACCAGCTGATGGAAGCAAGAAAGGAAGAGAATTTGTGTATCTTTTTTCTCCTTCAAGAATTTTTGTTTATGACTAAAAAATAAATTGAAGAGTGTTTATAAGAGCAATCCCCATCTCTGTTTGTGAGTACTCAGAGTAAAGTGTTAAGGATTGAATTTTCGTCCTCTATTTTGACTCAAATAATTGGAATTACATGAAATATTTTTCACATATTGCTGTTGCTTAGCTTGAGGTCTTGGCTAGTATTCTCTTGTATTTTCATAGACAGGGATAACATTCTTATGACTACTCTGGAGCATGTGTGACTGGAAATTTTTTATTTGTGTATTTTTGAATCCTTTGACAGAAGGCTAGCAATCATAGAAGTTACAACATTAAGTTCGAAGAAATATTCCCCACTGAATCCCCAAATTTAACACAACTGCTTTGTGTGTATATTCTCTGATAGCAGCTCATCTTCTGCATGCTTACCACCCACTTGGCATAGTCAAATGGAATATCTGTACCTTGATTGTAGAATCTGACTGCAGGACTTGAATGGCAGAAAGATCCTCTCATGCTCATTGGGTGGTCAGGACAACTACAGCATTGTGGTTTCTTTGCTGCTGTTCATGTTTTTTTAATGTTAATTCATTTGCTAGTGCTTAATTAAAGTGGTAACTACTTAAGCACTTTCTTGGGAGGGTAGGAAGTGGATTTAACAAGCCCAGTACCCAGCAGTGGGTGAATGTACCTGATCAGTCTGTAGGTTTTGTTCACATGAGTAAGTATCCCAGAGGAAAGCTGTGCCAGGAAATATTCCGCCTTCCAGCTGTAATTGAATGGGCTTGAACAACAAGCTGAGACAGCTGGGTCCTGTTTTGGTCTTGATTTGTAGGGACCCAAGGGATTGGGAGAGTGGGAAAGAAATCCTGTGCCAGTTGAGTGAGTTCAAATGAGGAAAAGAGAGCTTTGCTCCCTCGACTGCTCTGCATTTCAACTATTAATACAGCAATAAAGCCTATTCAAAAAGAGTTCTGTGTTCTTTGTGTTTTTTTGAAAGAAGGCTTGTGTGCTTAGCTATTGTGTCTTTTTTGAAATTTAATGTCTTATCACATGAGGCAGAATTTTCCAGGTCAACCACCCAACTTTAATCATGAGATCTTGTAGAGTGCAGGAAGGAAGCTGAGAAGTCCTCACAATAACCAAGGAATAACATCCTATTGGAAGTGTTCTTTCATGGGGTCATTCATATTATAATTAAGAAACCCCAGAAAACAAGTAGTTAAAGCAACTTTTTGAGCAGTTTAAGTCCTTGATGTATCTGTATTTAAAATTAGTTTTCTGTGGTCTTGAGGTATAACAGGAGCTTTCCCATATTTCTTTTAAATATTGCTCAGTTTTGAACATGTACTTCTGATCACTATAGGAAGTTCAGGTTGCTTTTTTCAGGGAGAACACTAAATCAAATTTTTGCAGTTTACATTTCAAACACTAACTGTTAGTTAAACTTTTTATTTGCCTAAGGTTGACCTGTTGTTGACAACAGCAAATAGCTCTTTCTCCTGACTGAATCGGGCTGTTTTAACAAATGGGTGTTTAAATTAGTTTGTTCAAATCTAGCTAATATGACTGTCAAATGAAAATAGGTTGAGGGTAGAAGTGGGACAAAATGAAGCTATATTTGCATAGTGATTAATAGTGTATATTAAGGGTAAGATGAGAAGTATGCAGAGATGTATGGAGGACCTGCCTATTTTTGAAAACAGCTACAAAGATGGAACAGACCATAGAATCTTAGAATAGTTTGCGTTGTAAGGGACCTTAAAGATCACCTTATTCCAAAGCCCTGGCATGGAAGCTGCCTTTGACTAGACCAGGTTGCTCAGAGCCCCATCCAAACTGAGTGTCAGGAGAAAACAGGGTGCTGCAATATAAAGCAGAGGGTCCTGTGGTTCAGATTCATCCAGATTCATCCTAGCAGAGCATCTTCACCAGTGTTAGTGGGGGAACGTTATCATAAGCTCTGTGCTGTGGTGGCTCCATGACTTCTGCTGCTGCATTCTGTGAGTGTTACTGCATCACTGTGTGCAGTGTACTCAGACTCCGAGTTTACACACACAGACCTAGAAAACTTAATTCTCTTTTATTTATGTGCTGACTTGAATACCTGGTGTATACAGACAGCTGAATGTAGACTATCAGGTTGAATTTCTGGCAGCTCCTGGCTTTTCTTACATGATTGTGTGCCGTCATGGCTAGGGTTGGTCTGATGTTGAAGGTCAGAAATCCAAATACAGAGGGCTCTGGTTTGTACACTGCTGTAGTGATTTCATGGCAGGTATCCTCCAAATTTACATGGGGCAAAAATAGATGTTCTGGCTCACTGTAGCACTATCTTAGTAGCCAGCTGATTTGGATGCTTTTCATTAAATAGTAACTTTATTTACCAAACCTGATGGTGTCTCCATGTGTATCAATGATGTGTTCTCTTTTGGTCATTTGAATGTGTAGAGTTCTGAACAACTCTCCCATAAGTAGTTGTGTTCCTGCATGTGTGAGTTGTAAGCTACCTCAGACACAAAATAACTTTTTAGCTAAAGAGTGTTTTTCAGTTGTTGTCTTGTGCTTACTTAATAATACTTAATAATCTCACAAATTATTTTGTGTGGGTATTGCAGCTGTTATGTAGTGTTGATTTGTTGTCTTTAACTTCCCTTAGGTAAAAAGAGGTTACTCTAAAGAAGTGTAGAGTATGCAACATTTCTTCCAAATAAAATTTCACTTGATGGCTGCTAATTTTATAAAAGGAAGTAAAAAAAAAAAAAAAGGGGGGGGGGATATGAACTTTTACTGAAGAGATGTGAAATTCTGCCATCTTTACTTAAGGGTGACACTAGGCGTAAAGTCTGATGGTCTTTTTGCTGCCTCCAGATCAAGTATATTATTTCTATTACATTTATGATTTTTCTAGGACAGAGTAGCAGAATTGAATAGACAGAAAAAGCTACAGTTTCTCACATTCCCATAGAAGAAGATTTAACTACTTAGTGGAAGCTTCTTTCTTTTTTTTTTTTTTCTGGACCCAAGTTTTGGAGTGTTGCTTGCAGGCGGTACAGGGACAAGATGATATAGATTATGTCTAAGTGTTCTTTTAGGTGCTATCTTGCTGTTGTCAAGTTTGGTTTGAAACATCAAAAGAGAAAGGGGAAGCTACTGCTGTGAAAGCAATTTTTTTCAGAGTGTTTTACATTGGAGGTGACACTTGCTTTATTTCATCCCTTGTAGCAGAGGAGCTCCATAGTGTCAAGGTCGTAGCTGGGGAGAGCACCCTGGGAGAAATTTTTTTGAGGTAAAAGGGTCTACAGGATGTGAATTTGGGTGTTTTAGTTATATGTGTGTTTGAGTTTAGAGAGGGTTAATTAAAAAGCACGCAATTGAAAATACAGTGTTTCATCTTCACTTTTTGCTAACTTTTGTTTATAATCAGTACTAAAAGCATTTATATTCCTCTAGTGTACTAACAGGAGTGCTAGCACTTTATTTATATTTGTACATAACTTTATATATTATATCTATTCATGACTACATATAATAAAAATAAATGGATGTATAATTCTCTTTTATATCTTTAATGGTTAAATTGATACTTGATTATTTATTTTGATTCTATATTGTATGATGTCTGCAATGAGTTATGGATTAAAACATTAAAAAAATTAATCAAGATTTAAGTAAATAAAATTCTAATTGATTGACTATCCTGAATGCTTGGTAATATGCTTAGAAAGCCATAAAACATAGTATATGTTTCATTTGAGACTGAATTTAGACTGGTGGCTTTTTAAATGCATATCATTGGAATAAATGGCCATGTGACAAGAAGCTATTTTTAATTATTTGTGTTGTGAAGAAGATACTGCTATTTTAGAAGTTGAGCTGGAAGCAAGGAAATGGTTATCACCTTTTTAAACATAAGAGAATTTGAAGGCTGTGTTTACTGTGCGTGCACACAATGATATAAATAGCAGCAGCAGCCCGGTGTGGGGCTGGAGGGCAGGAGAGCAGGGCAGCCACAGATTTGCCACCTTGGTTGCTATCCAGCCTAATTATGTTTGCTGTCAGGTCCTTTTGCACTTCTAAATAGAAAATAAGGTGACTTTGAAAAGGAGAGAGTAGCAGAAGCCACTGCCTAAAAGGGAAGAAGGTGGCAATCAAATGAAGAAATTGAATCTTCTTTCAGATGGCTTTCCCATTTCCTCTGGAAGGAAATGTGGCAAATCATGTCAATAACAGTCCCCTTTTATTATTGATTAAATAATAGCTGGCTTGTTTCTATGGTGTCTTTAGCTATTTAGCTTTCAAAAATAGAGTGAAATGTTCTTGTCTCATGGATGAAGGGACATGTTTATAGGACAATTTAAGAAGGAATCCTGTTTTTTGCATAATTAACAGGACCTCATGCATCTCGTCAGAGATGGATCATTTTTTGCAATGGGAATTTTTTTTTTTCTTCCCATCTATTGTATCTTTTTGTTTTATCTTGTGATTTTGTACCAATGAATAATTCAGTTGGGTGAACATACTCTTGATTTCAGGAAAATAATATAACTACATTGTTACTCAACACACATATATATGTTAAAATCTCTCCCCCAAATGAGGCAGAAATATGTTAGATATTCCTTACAACACAGGTTTGCTGTTTGGTGTCATGAGGTCATTTTAACATGCAAAACATCCAGATTTTTTCTTTTAAAATTGCTCTGTTATCTATTTACTTAAATGTTTTTAACCATCCACATATTCCAGTATGTTATTTTCATAAGTCAAAATGTGATCTTGAATGACAGTTCAAAATTTGTGTACAGGCTGTGCATGGGGTTCTGTTGAGAATATCAGGTGAGAACTGAATGTTGGCTGCCACCCTGCTCTCAGCTTCTAAAAAATTCAGGCCTGTTACCTTGACAACAAATTTATGTGTATGTGTATATATATGGCATTTGAAGTATTTCTCAAATAAAATTGGCCAGGAAATAATTATTTTCTCCATGTGCAGAAGTTGATAAATGGCTGTTTGCAGTTTTGGGTAAGCACAAAATGTTTGTTTCTTGGATCAGTGAGAGGAATTAGTATTCATGGGGCAAGAAATTGTTTTCTCTGTCACATGTACTTCAGGACTTGTGGGATGGGGAGCAAAGCAAGACTTCCTTTCCTGGAGGCACAGAAGCAGGATTCAGGGGAGATTTTTATCTACTGCCTATATTAGATAAGGAAAGAATTGGGGAAACAAATCACCATATAAACCTGCCTAACTCCAGTAGGTCATGATGATGCTTCCTTCTCTCTCTCCAACTTTAGGTAGCAGGAAAAATGAAGATCATGCAGATTATATGTGGAAATGCCCTCAAAGGCATCCTGGTGCCTTCAGTCAGGAGTGCTTCCTTAAATCTCTTTTGCACTTTATCAAAGCTTCAGTGACCACAGTGTTTCAAAAAGGGAAGTTGGAGTTTAGTTCCTTAAAATAAAATTTAAAAAAACCAAAACCCCCAAACCAACAAAACAACAAAAGACCCAAAACAAAACAAACCCAGAAGACATTTTATGGTCTCTGAGAAGAAACTGTGCATACGGATGTGTTCACAGTGTTCCTTCCATGATGTCCTTTTTCTTTAAGTGCAGATAGTGAATAAAGCATATGAGACTTCAGGTATGAGGAAGGTGGTGCTTTTTCCTTTGATGGCTTTTATGTGCACAGCTTCATAGATTATAGCCATTACATAGAGGGATATTTTCTTTTTGTACACTAATTTTCTTCAGGTTAATTTACTAGTTAGTGTTCTCTAATGTACAGGTCAGTTTTTGGAATGAAATAAAACGTACTGCTAATAATTAGGAAATTCTTGTATGTGATGTCTAGGCAATTATATCTACATTTTCTTTAAATCTGTAATCTTTGGTATTTAAATCAGTCATATTTTTAGAAATATTTCATAATCTTTCAAGAAGATATCTGACTTACAGACTCATTTTAAATCTAAAAAAGATGATACTAAGGAGATACTAAAATTATTTCTTTCAGATACAGTAAGATTTTTTGCAGTTGTACAGACATTGAAACTTGGCAATGTCCATTATTGTTTTACAGCCCAAAGGATGTTGTCTGAGTTATTTTGTCTTATATTCTTCTGAAAGTTGGACATAGCATAAGGGCCTCAACTCTGGATTTCCTGATAAACATTGTTATACATCTAATATAATGTACAGTTTTGTACATGGTGTTATAATGCTCTTTTGTGTCCCTTTTAACATATCTTCTTAGGTTCTCCAGTGATGCTGTGTTTCCTGACCACCACATGCTCTTGCAGCACTTCAGGTTCTCTAAGAACAGATACAAGTCACTAGTGGTGACATTAAACTGTAGTTGTGGTGTCCAGACGAAAATTCATGACAAAAAAAGTTGCCTTGTTGTACCTCCATTCCCTGCTTCCTTCAGAATTTGGTGGAAAACTTGGGATCTTAGTTGTAATCCTGTTGTCTTTGTTACCTTCTGCTTACGTTTCCAACTTCCAGCTAAACCTATATCTAAAGAAACCCTGCCAAATCCTAAAATCTGATATATTTCTTTCAGTTCATCTCTGCTGTAGCTCTGCAGCAGGTGAGGCAAATTTCCCCCCTGGTGTGGAAACACAGGGATGGAGTCTGCTGAAGAGAACAAGCAGTTATAACACCGGGCACAGAAGAATTTTTTCTTGTTTTGTCAGGACATCAGGGCTGCTGTTGGCTGCTGTTGTCTGGTTTGGGGCCAGGTGTTGAAATACATTGGTTGGGTGTTGGTTTTCTTTGATTTCTTCTGATGGTGCTCTCATATCTGCAGAGGCTGTGCCACAGGAATTTGGATGTGTCTGGGATAAACTTTCACTTCCTTCACTCCGCAGACCACAGCACAGGCTGTGGGGGTGAAGTCTATTCAGAGTGCTTCAAAATTGCCTTCACTGTGCTTGGGTTCAGCTGGGGTCTTAAAAAGCAGAGGACTTCCTCGACTGCTGCCCTCATCCTTAGATCTGCTGAGATACCTGTTGTTTTGTTGTGGGGTTTTTAAAATTTCCTTATTACTTTTCTAGCAGAGGATTCTGTAACATGTATAAATGTCTTCATCTGGCTATGTAATTGTATAGCTTCATAGGAATTTAGGTGCTTCTATGAGAGAAAGGAACTTTTCGGAGGAAGGCTTTAAAGTTTTTTCTTATTTAAAAAAATATCTATATAGTGTTGAAAGGATGTCAAATGCCACCATTTCATGGTCTCTGCAGCCAAGGGTGCCCTTGAATTTCACACTCAACACCGGCCCCTCCATCCTGGTGAGAAAAAGGTCTTGGTTGCTGGCTGGGATTAAGCCACAACACCATTAATAGCACTTCTTGGATCCTCTATCACTTGGAGAAGGAAGTTATCAGCTCATTCCAGCATCCTCCTGGATTGCTTATGCTCTTCTGTGTTGTCCCTCCAACAGATACCAGGATGGTTTCAAGCTATTCCCTTCATCTCCCATAGAAAACAGATGGTGCCACTCAAGAAAGCATCTAAATTAGAATATTTTTTACTCTCTTTATGATCCTTTTTAGTTGAGATTTGTTTGGAGGTAAGGAATTGCTCTAAGGGACTTGGTGTTCCCTACATGTTCCCTACATGCATGCCCTTCCTGTGGAAATTTCTATTTAGTGGAATATACGTATTTGTGGGAAATATATTTATATATGGATGTGTGGGTACACACAGTCACACACACACACACATACATATATATATATATATATGTGCATTATATCTGTATAAAAATAAGTTTTTTGATAGCTCAGTTAACACAGACTGTTCCCTGTTATCTATGGACAGTCATAGAAAGAGGATAGATGGAGGAGCAGGCTTGGTTGTAACTCCCTTAATTTAGCTGTATCATAATTTCCTTGTCACTGTTCCTTCCTTTTGAGTGCAGGAGCCTGTTTGCATACTGGGATTCAGCTCACTGTAAGCAAATTTCAGCCCACCCACTATTTTCCACTGTACATGGTTGGAAGTTAGTAGGTTTACTTTCAGCTGGAGAGTGCACATTTTTTAGTCCCCTGGTGATTAGACTGCTAATTTCAGTAACCTGTTGACGTCCTGCATTGGTAGTCATCTGTCAGGCTTGAATTCTGCCACTGTGCTTTCAGGCAGCAGGACAGACAGGTATATTCAGGAGGAGGGTTTGGGTGTGGACTTCAGATTTTACAAAAACTAAAAGTTTTTTTTTTTTTTTTTTGTTCATTTTAGATCTTCTGGAGCTGTGTTCTTTCTCTGTGTGTTCCTGACTAGAATATCTAATGAGTCAGAAATTACTTTCCTTACTTCCTCGAACCCTTGAGAGTAAATGTCAGTAGGCCTTGCTGACTGAAGTGTATCTAATGCATTTTCTTGTTTATTTAATCTTTTTATTAGCATCAGCAGAGATATGTGTGATTTGGTTGAGCCCAAAAAACTGAAATGCCATTATCTGTGGAAATGTCACTCAGATCAAGCACATGGGTTAGTGCATTGTGTTCCCACCTGCTCTGCCCTCATTTCAGACAGCATGTACTTGTCAGGCCATTAACTTTCTCAAATATTGAATTCACATTTGTTCTAAAATGTACTTAAATAATTGTAACTGGGGAAATCACTGCAGCAGGAGCAACTCTTAACAGATGGAGCCTGGGCAAGTTGTACTGCCAGCTGGTAAGAGTGAGGAGAAGCCAAAGCAAGTCTTGTGTGTTTCAGTGACTAGCAGCCCAAGTTACTGACAGTCACAGTTTCTCCATCTCAAGCTGGATTCTTCTTGAGATCCAGAAGAATTTTAAGGACAAGGTATCCATTTATCCTGTGGTTTGTAAAGAACTGCTTTAATACAGTGTAGATGAAAATTTAATCTCTGCAGGTTTTGTACTTACTGTGATTATATTGGTGCTGCCATCTTTGAGTATGAATTAAATCAAGTGGTAGTATTGGATTAAAACAAATGCATTTACCATTCTTTCTCACACAGAAATAGTTGATTTAAATTAGCTGTTGTGTTGAGCCAGAGATTCTGTTGACATTTGAAATAGTACTGAGAGGTTCATTATTTGAAATTTATAAGGGAGCAAGCAGTAAAATTTATCTCTGCAGTGAATATTGATCCTTCGTGGATTAACAGGTTGAGGGGAAGCGTTGTACCATGGCTGATGCAGAAAACACAGGGAGGGGACAAAAAAATCTCAGCTGAGGAAAACTCATAATGACTAGGACATGCAGTACCTTATTCCAGTAGAAGGAACTTTTGCAAGGCTTTTAGAAGTCATCTGAGAAAGCTTGATTTTGGATGAGTTTTGATACTGATATTCCAATAACTTCATTGTAAGTTAGAGGGGTAAGTTGATGTTTGATGAAAAGGTATGAGAGATGTAGTTGGAAATACTCAGAAACTATAGGAAAGTAATTTCATTTTAATTTTAGCTCCAGGTAACTTTACAGAAACAAGACATGAAGAAGTAGTAATTGTTAACATACACAACTAAACTCACTGTAATATGTGATATTTTATATATATAAAGTTCAAATTAGGTTATCATTGGAAGGTGAGACCTTTGTAGTTAAATGCATATAAATACCTGTTTGATTAAATCAGGAAACAATCACAATTAAAAGCAAGAAAATTAATGTATTGAACATTTCTTATGATATATCATGTTAAGATGCTCCCTGTTATCATAGTTTTGTCTATCCCTCTGTGTAAATTAAGTAAAAATTGAAATGAAGTACTAACAAAAAGAGAAGTGAGGAGTTTGAGGGTGTTCTGTATTCATTACACCCTTTTTACGGACTTTGACATCTTTCTAGTATACAAGGGAACACTTGATTCTCATTCTCTGAAGTGTCTTTTCTTTTCCTTTCTTTTGTGATGTACCCTTGTGTACACAAGTAATTTTCACAACTCTCTAATTCTCTCGTGTCTGAAGCTGGCAGTTTGCATGGGAGTTCAGAGTTGTGCAGTCACAGGTGTCTGGCTGATTTCAGTGGAAGTTCAATGTTTGCATTCTTCTGAGGATTTGGGCCCAAGACATGGCAGTAATTTCTAAAATTAATGTGTATTAAATAATTTTCCTATTTACAGAAATACTCTGTGGATGTCAGGTTTCTAGAAAAAGATTTCTTAGCTTTAGAGAGTGATATCTCACTCTCTTATGAATCATCTTTTCTATGTATGCATGTCAGAGGAAACAGTAAATCAGAAAAGTTGTGACCCTTGGAGTTGCCCAAACTTTATGCAAAGTATTTGTGTATTTATCTGTTTGGTAAAAGATGTGGAGGGAGTACTCCACATGAATATTTCAGTATTTGTGCAGTTTTATCTACTGGTTCCACTAAGAGTCTCGGCACAGACTCCTGATTTTAAAAACCCCAGAAAACAGGAAAAGAACAAACCCTCAGAAGTAATTCTGTGAGCAGAAGTGAGTGATAAAACTTGATTTTTCGTTAATGGTGCCTTCTGCTTGAGTGGAGTCTCTGAGTTAAAGGTTTTGTCACAATCTGTGTGGGCAGATGTGTGCTCCCCCCGCTGTGGTTTTTCCCAGGGTGTTCCCTTGGGATTAGGGAGTAAGGGGGAGTGCTCTTTTAGGCTGTGTGTGTTTAGGAGTCTCTCCTGCCACCCGACTGCCTTTGCAGAACGTGCAAAAAAGTGAATTGTCTTTGAAACATCTTCCACTGAGTCACATCTGATTCAGGTCAGGTGAAGGGTAGAAGGTATGAGGACACCTGGATGCAGACACACGTGCTGTGACTGCAGGAGTGATTCTTATTTCCAGTCTGTGTCACCTTCCTGACAGCAAGTCATGTATATTTATGTGTAGCAGATTTTGTTGGTGGTGATAATGCTTAGTCAAAATTATTAATTTAATTATAAATCCACACCTGTCTGAGGGCAGTTGTAAACCTAGAGGATGAAACCCAAATGTTTCTGAATGCCACCTCTGTTATAGGTCTTTGCAAGGACTTTGCATTCTGCCCTTCTGGTTTGTTTGCTTTTTATAGACTGTGTACACAATGGCTATTGTAAACACCAGCCTTCCATTTGCTGCTGGATATAAATTTTTTAATTTATACACCATCATTATTTGAAAAATAGCAAGAACATAATCCCAAAATACCTTATTGTATGAAAGAGTCCTTTCCATTTCAGCAGCTAGATAAGCCGCCCATTTCCTCTGAATGAATGTTGCTAAAGTAGTTTACAGGAGTTCCCATATCCGGACTGAATTTAGGTTTTCCAGGTGTGTTTTTTACTCTACAGATAGTTTTTGAATGCACTTTGAGATAAAATGAGAATATTCAAACAATCAGTTGCGTTTTACATTTTTATGTGAATAAAAATTTGGGTGGAAAGAAATATTCATGTAGAGTAGAAAGTTGGCAATGTATAGATAGGAATGAAAAGGCATCAATTGTGGATGAGTTCAGTCAGAGTTGTTGGGGGAAAATGCATTTGGAATTCTTGCATATATGGCATTCGAGTGATCATTTTTCACTTATGTTTGACATTAGCTTCAGAAATCAGTTTTATTTACTCAGATATAACCTGAGAATTTCAAAACCAGCAACTTTTTTTTTTTTTTTTGATGAGTAATGTTGTAAAATCAAGCTAAAACTAATAGGAATGTTTTGTGGTAAATTCTGAGTAAATACAGACTAACAATCTAAAAATAGGTGTTAATGAGGGCAGGAGTTGGCACACTTTAGTAAAGATTTCAGATCAGAAAAAAACCCCAGTGTTTAGACTGTGGGAAGGGAAATGTTGCACTTCTTGTGTTCTTTGTAATAGGTAGGGAGTTCACTGGGTTATAATGCAAATAATCTACTTTTGACCTGAGACTAGACCCAACTGCCAAACAGGGTTTAAAAGTACTGTTTTCATATGGAAAAGTATTAAAAATTTGCAGAATTTGGAGAAAGTTTTGACCATCTTTCACATTGTTTTTAAGCTTTCACTACTTTAATGTGTTGCTCAAGCCCAGAGGAAGAGGAGGTGTCATGAGCAGGTGTTTGAACTGAGGACTCTTGCTGAAAAGGGAAAGATGATGAAATAATTAGTGAAATGGGTTTTGTCATATCATGTGGAACATAAATTATCCATGCCAAATAGAAACATGTGTTTGCTTACATTTTACTGTGAACTACTTCTTAACTTGCTGCTTTGTAGTCTGTGGAACAAGACATTTATAAAAATGAGAGCTATGAATTCATGTCTCTGCAAGTACTTTTTTCATAGATCAAACCTTTTATAAACTAATTTCAGAGTGAAGAGTAATGAATTTCTAGCACTCATTTTGCTTATGATTTATATTTTCAAAATGTCTTATTCCCAGAAATCTATTTTTATTAGAGTGAAGTTTCCATTTGAGTATTTAATTTGCTAATTTTTAAAAATTATAAGTGCTAACTAAAATTCTGGAATGTTACCTTCTTCTGAAGTGGGGTTGATTTATTGAGGTAACTAAGTGACTCTGTAAAACTGCTGCTGGTTTTAGAAATGAAAAAATTTGTGTTCTGCACCCTTTTGAAAATGTATCCAACTTCCATATTATCTCATTACTTATCTCCGACTTGTTTGTGTGTGCTATGTCTTGCCATGATTTTTCTTTTTAAGTTTCTAATAAACAAGACTTTTGAGATAAAACTTGGGTAAAAGCATTCAAAGAATTTTCAGAACTCAGTGGATATTTTATGTGTTTAGGATCACAACTTGCAAAACATTTCTTCTCCAGTATATCAGATTCATATAATACCATATTTCCTGTCTGTATTTAGGGGAAAAAGCTTACAAAATTTTGAAAACATGTCTGGAATTTGAAGATGATGAATAGTTTGTATTGAGTTTAATTGTTCTTCAAGACTAGTTTATAGTTTGAACCGATCAGTCATTTACAGAAAGATTGTTAATTTCACTCGTGGCCTTCTCTTTTGATCTTAAGTTGGTAAATAAAACCAAATAATTGTATCTTCTTTCAAAATTATTCAAAGATGACTCTTCATTCAGGCTCAGCCTTGCAAATATGCGTGTTTAAGAGTTCATGGATTTGAGGTCTCTCTCATTTGTGACATGTCATTGACATACTGAAATAAGTGATGTGCTCAGTAGCACAGAATCAGTTCAGGTGCACCATTAGTGAATCCCTTCACTTGATTCATTAGGAATTCTAAAGGGACAGTTTGAAACCTGGAGTTTGGTTTGAAAACATTTTACGTGTAGGTAATATAAGCATTAAGGGTACCTAAAACCAGAACCAATATACTTACTAAAAAATAAGCTCAGGTTTCTCTTTGGTTTCATAAATAATTAAATCCATCCTCTGGGTTCCAGAATTATTCTTTCCTGCAACCTTGGTGTTAGAAAGAAGGTGTGGATCAAAGCAATCTCTTAACACCTGCATGTGTGCTTACAGACAATGTGGTTTATATAGGAACTTCCTGCTTACAGAAAATGTTTATTATAGGTTGGTTACAGGTGTTGGGAACTGTATTTGTCTTCTTCAAAATAAAGATTCTCTTGAAAGTTGGATTTATGTTAATGGGGATGGTTTGCATTAGCAACAGGTTTTAGTGATTCAGCACCGCTGAGGATCAAATTATTAAAATTGCCATGAGGTGAAGTGGGGTCAAAATAAAAATATCTTAATCAGCATTATTTTACAGTGATCACTTAATCAGGAAGAAAGTGGAGATGATTGTAGTTGGGAAATAGAGTGCCGGATCTGGTGCACAGTTAGGTGCTTAAGTTTTATGATGTGGTTTTTATTCTCAAGTGGGCCAAATCAAGTTTATTACAGGCAATTTACATCCTAATGGTACCAAATGATTAATTATTTTTTTATTTGCATTAGTTGTAAGGTAACTCTGGAAGAGTGCTGAAGTTCTAAGATCTTTGGAGACCTTTAAGGAGGGTGGTTTCTTTAATAAAAGGCTGCTGTTAGTGTAATAACTCCCTGAAATGTCACAAAACTAAGAACAGTTCTTGAAACATTACTTTATTTTGAATTATAGTTGTTTTATCCTTGTGTCAATGCAAAACAACCAGACAATAATGAACCTGTTCAATTGGATTACCCAGCTTGAAATTCAAGGAGCAAGCAAATGAGTAAGTTTGCAGTCCTTACAGTACAAACAGTACAGGGTGATGGCATTTAAAATGGTGTGGGATATGAGTGGAAGAGGAGCTTAAGCTGTCCAGGTGGAATAATTGCTGTTGACATAGGGAAGGTGTTTCTTCTTCTTTTGTGACTGGGAACTCGAAACTTCAATAAAAAGCAGTTGTGGAGATGAACCTTATTTTAGTCTAGGCAAAATTCCTTCTCACAACACCAAGTTCCTACTCAGTATAGTTTTTCATATTTCCATTTGACACACGTTATATTGAAGTTGGTTTTGTTTTTCTGAGTTTTAACTTTAATATTTGAAATTCAGTTTAATGTTATGAATGGAGGACTTCATATAACATTTTTATTTCAAATATTGTCTATAAGGGCCAAAATAGGAGTGTAATTTTGTGTGTTTGTACAAGTTCTGTAGCTCTGCTTGGGGCTTTAGAGCTGTGTTGCAATGCAAATACAAACAAGTGTCAGTGAAACCTGCAGTAAATGAAATGCTTTATGAGCAGGTTTGTGCCATGCCCTTAAAGAGTAAACAGAGTATATTGGTACATGTTCATGTTCATCCTGTGGGCACCTGCCAGTGGTGTCCTGAGAGGAATTTGCCTGCTATTTTGGGTTTGGCTGCATTACTGTCCTCCTTCTGAGGCCCTTGCAGCTTGGTGGGAAGTGTCTGCAGGGATGTGCAGAGAATTTGGGGGGGAAAGTACCATAGTGGAGGAGTGAGAGACAGGACTCAAATAATTTGTATGCTGTGTGAGACTTGACAGGTGTGCATTATGACAGGTTCTAAGTGTAAGTGTTGGCTAAGAATATATGGCTACGCAAATGAGTCATTTTAGAGAAGGGAAGTTTGTGGAGAGTCTGTTCACTCCCCTTCTCACAAGAATTAGAGCATATAATTTAACTAATTAAAAAATATTAAAAGTGCTTTTAAGTTTTACAGAGCTTTTACAGCTTATTTTTTCTCCTCAAAAGCAAAAATTTAGTTGCTCATATAAGATGTAATGAGCCTCTCAGTATCTGCAAAAGAGTATTAAATGCCTGACCTCAGTATATTTGCTTTATATATATATTTTCTTTTAATTAAAATTCTGATAAAGGGAAGCAAGAGAAGGGATTGTAAGGCAGTATCCCTTAAAATCCTTCTTTCTGTAGCTTCAGAAATGGAGACTTCTGCAGAGATGTGAAATACCTGGGAAGCTGAGCAGGGGACTCAATTGACTGAAGTTGCTGGCTTTCTTCTAGAAATAAAACATTTCTATGTTAGTACAGAATGCACCAGAATTTCTAGAGAGGGTTCATTTCTATATTTTAATTGAGAGGATTATTTCAATTATAAATCAAATATGTATTGATAATTCTTTTATGTGTGGTGCAAAAACATAAATGCAGAACAAAGGAAACTGTGAAATTATTGATACCTCCACAACTGCTTTGAGAGAGTACATATTTCAGGCCTTAGCTGTGGATATTACAGTAGCTGATTTTCAGAGTAGAGTGCTATTTCTTGACACATTCTTCCTCCCCTTTTCTTTTCTTTTTCCCCCCTCCCTCACTGAAGAGTGGTTGCATGCTCTGTTTATTGCCCAGTGTTTGATTTTTCTTTTCTCTGATATTCATCAACACACAGTGTTCCACAAACAGCTCTTTTTCCAGAGTCTAGTCAGACTAGAAGGTGTTATTTCTGCTTTACATAAGAAAAAGTAATGCTTTGAAGAATTAAGAATTCTCCTTAAAGTATTAATTTTTGATACCTGATATCTTTTGATTTTTCAGATCATTTCACACAGTGTTCCACAAACAGCTCTTTTTCCAGAGTCTAGTCAGACTAGAAGGTGTTATTTCTGCTTTACATAAGAAAAAGTAATGCTTTGAATTAAGAATTCTCCTTAAAGTATTTTTGATACCTGATATATCTTGATTTTTCAGATCATTCAGTAATTCTAAACACAGGTCTGATTTATTTTACTTAGAGCTGAAACATCCAGCATTTTTGGGCAAATACCAGCATCCTGAGTTATTTGTCAGGCATTGGGGAATGTGAAGTTTAAGCTTGACTGTTGGAAGTGTGATTTTAATTGACTTGTTTCCAGCTCTGCGGCACCATGAGGGACGGAGTGAAGCAGCGTTCTGCTTTATAAAGTGTAAGGCCACCTTCTTCCTTCTCCTTTGTTTTAGCCTTTCAGGGTTTTTAAATGTCACAAAACTTTCTTCCTGTCTGCTCTTGATTTGCTCTCAGAGCATTTCTGCCCTCTTTAATAGGTGGAACAGGAGTCTTGTAGCACAACCAGTTAAGTCTTGCTCTAGAATTCCAATCCACAGCAGGCTGAATTAAAGTTCAATATTTCACTTTGTTGCTAGTATAATAATATTTAAACATAGGGTGGTTTACTGAAATTCTTGGGATGAGGAAAAAAAGGTAATATAAAAAAAAAATGGCTATATCTTGATGTGGTATGGAAGTGTTGTCCAGATCTGCAGTGGGTGTTTTGTGAACACAGGGATTATTTTTCGTTTGAGTCTGGGGAAGGAAAAACCAGGACTACTCCAGTATGTTTGGGAAAGGTATTTTATTTTTCTCCCTGATTTTCCAGTTCCCGTTGAAGAATATTTTGTGGTAGCTGTAGCCAAAGTTGTCTGGATGGTCTCTACTTGACCTTGGTGCAAACACAGTAGGATCCAGAATATTGTGTCTGTCTATACCATAGTACAGGAATTTGTGGACATGCTTCTCATTCCTGGAAAATGCCAGATTCTTAACTTGTACTTAGAGATGCTGGCACTTAACTGTTCATCAGGGAAAACATGTCAAAAATGTACTGAGGGAGTGAAAACTGAATCTTAACTGTTAAAACTGAGAAGGGTATTTGTGGCTTTTATTTTTTACATTGTCTTGACTAATGTTCTGTGGTTCAGCTGCTATCGCTGTTGACTCCAGTGTTTCACCCCGATTTCCTCCAGAGAGTTGGCAGAAACTGCAACAAAACCTTCTTGGCTATTCTGCCAACCTTAGGTGGGTGGAGAGGAAAGATTTCTTTTCCATCTCCTCTCAAATTATGCTTTAAGCAGCTCTGCCTTGCTGATTGTCAATTACTTCCCCTTTGTTTGAAGAAAGACTGTTTTTTTTGGGAGTGGTTTTCTCTCACACCTCTTTTCTAGAGTTTTTTGAAAGCTCTGGCTGTGGTCTGTCTTAAGTCAAAAATGCTATTTACACATTTCATAATCTCAGCTGATAGAAGCCAGTGGAAAATAAATACTTTAGGTTTGGATCAAGCCTATAAAGTAGAAATACTTGTGAAGTTTCTTTCAGGAATTCAGCCAAAATTTCAAAACTGCAGAACACTTGTAAAAAACAGAGCTGTCAATATATTATTCTCTTTTGGGTTTGTGGTGAGGTTTTTGTTGGGGTGGTTGAATTTAGGGTTTTTTTACCCCCAAAGACAGCACTAAGAAGAAGTAAAGAGCCTTCTGGTACTCAGTTAAATGACAATCTCTTATATTATGTGTTTTTTCTCATTTGCATGGAGAAGCTCTGTATGTATTTTTTAACAAAGAGTTGTAGCTAGTGAAGCAAAAGGGTTTCTGTCTTGAAATGGCAAGTGACTACTTTCCCATGGTGGTTGTTTTCTTTCCCAATCTATTTCCTTCAGAGTTAACTTTCACTGTTGTTGTTGACAATTCTGGTGGATACAGTTTTAAATTTCTATACCTTTGGCTTGACATGGCATTTTACATTGAACAGTGCAGTGGGCAGAAGGCTGGGTTTGCTGTGGGATGCCTGATCAATAAGGAAGTGTGTTTTGTAATTTGGGAAGTAAGATATGGGTATCTTACTGCAGCCTGTCAGTCAAGGGTACAGTCTTCAATCTTAGCAGAGTTAGCCAGCTTGTTTATCCAAAAGTAAATGCAGCATCAGCAAGACACAGAGAGGAATTAATGAACACTGTCTTGTTATGTTTTCTATTTAAATCAGTTGTGGAGACGTTCCCAATTGCTGCTCCGGGCCTGCTGCACTTTCTTTAGCAGTCAACATGATCTTCATTTCACTTGGTTTCAATTTCAGCCCATGCCCACAGCACCCCTGGTTCCCTTCAGTGCTGTGCTGGGGAGGGCACGGGGCACTGGCAGGTGAGGGAGAAGCAGGAGCCCCCCAGCAGGTTAGCCTGGGAAAATCTGAATTCCAGGGTTAGCCCTGCCTAAGCTCTGCAGACAGAAACTTGGAGCTGGAGGGAGAGTGAGCAAGGCTGGAGCATGAGACTAACTTTGCTAATAAGGCATCCAAAACAGCTGTTTTACTATTTTGATGTCATTTGATATAATTCTAATACTAAACTGCACTGGGCTATCAACCATGTCACTGCCATCCCTGTGTCAGCTCTTTGGAAGGTGTGGACTTCTGTCTCCAAGAGTTTAAAATAGATAACCCCCTTATTATTAAGTAGACTGTAAGTAATGCTAATAACTGCTTCCCCACTGTAAATATGATAAACAGACTGTTGGAGCTCAGTGTCACTACTGCAGAGCCCATTGTTTGGACTCTCTTCTGCTGGATGGTTGTTGTAATTATAATAAAATCCTGCCTTTCCAGGGCCAGGGGGTGCAACTTATGTTCCTCTGCATGCCTGGCCTGGCAACTAGACTCCTCCTGAGTGTTTTTCTATGTGTTTAACATGTTACTTCTGGTGGAGTTCTGGTTAAATTTCAACCAGAAAAAATCTAAATTTCTAACTCTTGTAGTATTCCCCTTTTACTGAATTTTGTTTGTATGCGTTGTAGGCATAAATGAAATGAATGGCTAGAGCATGAAATGTGGGGAAAGACCTGTAGAAACATAAATAAATTGAAAGAATAGTCATGGCAGGTTCACCTTGTTTGAAAATGCAGCTTAGCTTACTGCAGCAGTACATTGGTTGCCTGAGGGTGAATTGGGAGATTGTTCTTCCTTGCCATGAGTAATTGATGGAATAAGTGCAAGGAGTCTTGCCAAGAGGGTGGTGGCACAGTTTTCCCAGGCAGAGTGAGATGGGAAGTACTGGCCAGGTGGAGTGGCCAAGTGTTTTCACAGAACGGATTTTATAGGTCAAGTCTTATCTCTCCATCTCCTCCACGGAGATTGATAACATAGAGTATTTTTCACAGCAGCCTCCTCCATGAGCATTGTGTATGACTTGTCAATGTGTGGCCATAGAGAACACGCTGGAAAGTTTTATATAATGAACTTCCAGTTCTTGTGAGTTGAAAACCAGCAGGAGGAGGCAGCGGCCAGGCTGCCCACACTTACTCCTTGTTTGGAGGAGGAAGAGTTCTCTTTGGCACAGCAAACTGCTGCTCCCTAATCTGTATCACACACGGCTAGCAACTTTGAAAAGGGATGTGTGTGTGGAAAAAATCATCTATGCCCCTGTGTATTTCTGTAGGCTGAATGAAGCACCAAAGGAAATGCCCATACTGCCTCTCAAAAATCTGCAGAGAAAGTGTGTCACTCTCATATCAACCATGAAAGAAACCACAGCTCCTGTGGAAAAAGAGGGTGCTGTTTTGTGTTAACTTTGTGCTGATTCTGTTTAGGGAGACAGGGGTGTAAATGAGGGCTGTGTTCCTGCAAATCTGCTTTTCAGGGACCCCTTGGAGCACACTGTTTGGAAAAGCATTCCCTGGCCTGACCATTTGCTCTCTCTATAAGGCTTGTAGGACACTGCAAACTGGTTGCCAAAGGTCTGCCTGTTAACCTCCTAGTCTGGAAAGCTGCATGGATGAAATGCTGTCTGAGGAGAGCCTTCCAAGACCCCAGGCCAGGCCAAGTTTTCTATACTTAACATTGCTGTTGCCGCAAGAGCAGCAGATGTTTGCACAGTAGACAAACAACATTGATGATAAAGCAAATTGACCTTTTTTGGAACAAGCTATTTGGAGCACATTCCTAGGGCAATTCTTTCTTTTTTTTTTTGGTCTTTCCCCTTTTTTTTTTCTTTTTTTTTTTTTTTTTTTTGTGTTTTCCCCTTTTTTTTTTTTTTTTTTTTTTTTTTTTTTTTTTTTTTTTTTTTCCCCTGGGGCTCTAACTTTCTTCCAAAAGCTGCTTGGCTCTACATTGACATCTCTCCTAGAAGTGATAAAAAAGTTACAGAGGAGGGAGGTTTTACAAACTTTTCCACTAATGCTGATACTACAGATCATCTAACCTACTCCAAACCTATTTTTGTCGTCTTTATTTGACTGAAGTAGTTATAGTGATGTTTATTTTTCCAGAATCCCTATGGGAACCCTGGAAGATTTCAGAACATAATAATTAAAGAATGACAGGCCTTTCCTTGCAATATAAAGTGAGGAAGAGCTTTGTGGTTTAAACAGCTATGCTGTTGCTTGTTAGCAAGAAATTTTGCCTTGTACTCTAGCCAGGCCTATAATGGTCAAAAAATGTTGCAGTTGAGAACTACATGTTTGTTTTCAATCAGTTGTTTTTCAAGTTAAAAGGCTCTAATGGCTTGTTTTAATTTGTTCAGTAGTATTAGTCAGTAGTATTAATATTTGTATTCAGTCACTTAGTGTAGCACAGCTCAGGCTGTCCAAGTTAAGCCAGTACATTTTCTTACCACTTTTTTCTACTGCAATCACTTTCTTTTAAGGGAATAAAAGATTCTTGAAAGTTTGGGGAATCTCTGTGAACTTGAGTGATATACTTCTGTTGAAATTGCATTTCAGCAGTATTTAAAATGTAATATTATAAACCTGTATTTTAATTTTGTAATTCAATATTTTGAATAATGTTATTATAAATGTAAAGCAAAAGTAGCACTACAGTGAAAATCTCAGTGTTACATGGCTGCATCTTTACTATTTGGACCTAATGCTGGGTTTTTTTAATTGTAAGCTGGTGTTCTTCTAGTTGGAACAGATGTAATTCCTGGGAGAGGATTGATTCCTGCTATCTGAGAAATTTCAGAAAAAAGAGACCAGGTTCAGACTTTGGAACCACTGAGATTTTTGAAGGGTTTCATCTATTGTACCACGAATGCTAGTGGGGCTGTGCTGTAAACATAAACCCCTGCATTTTTGTGTCATTATTGTGCAAATGTGGTTTAGAAAGCTACTTTGCCTAGGATGAAAACGTTTTGTGGGGGGTTTTAGGTATCGAAACTACAGGTACCTTGTAGTCTTGTGTCTTGACTCAGTTTATAAGGTTGCTTTGCTGAGCAGAACGTAGTGTGCTTCTGGACAAGGATGCTGTAGTGCCTTGAAGGGCTGCATGATTAATATTAAAGTTCTAAATTGAATTACAGGGTTTTAGCAGGATTATTTAATAACACTAGAAAGACAAACTTCTGAATTCTAGGAGAACCCAAATTTGGTTTCTTACATGTGTCTAGATCTATTTAACTTGGTTCTTACTTAGGGTCATTTGCTTTTGGAGCTTTTGAAAACATTTCCCCACTTCTGTTTAGAAGTGTTATTCTGAACAAATTGTTCTGCAATATGATGCCTGTCACAACTCTTCCCTGCAAATAAAACTGCACTGATTCCATCAGCCTCTGTGGAGAGAGAAATGGACAGAGATGGGCCTCTGTACCCTGAAAGCATGAGCTTACAAGGTTTTATGGGCCTTGTAAAATGGTGACTTTACAACGTGCCTTTTTGGGGTTTTGTGATTCAGCAATGTGATTGTCAGTGCCTTGTCTGTTACAAAAATACTGTCCCCTTTTCATAGATGTGAAACTGGGTGAAGTATCTCAAGTTGCTTGTTTGGGATCCTTGAGCTAGACTGCCTTTGAGCCAGAAATTGAATTCGTATTTTAGAGACCCATCCCAGTCCTGATGATACAACCTTCTTGTATGAACCATATTTGCTGAAGTGTCTGGTTTATTAATAGGATTTCATTTGTGTAAAGTATAGAACGTGCCTTTAGAACAATAATTTTATAAAGAACTCCTTTTCCTGCTAAATTACTTCAAGTTTTAATTTTAATTTTTTTTTTTTTTTACCAAGGGTTGTGCTATGTATGTTTTGCTGTAGAGTTATCAGTAACTTGGATGTTTTGTATGCATGCAGAGAACATGTATTAATGAACCATGGCTGGTTAAATGTAGTGCTAAATGGGGCTAAAAGAGAGAATAGTGCTCCTGAGACTGTTTTACTGCAAACACTGCTGGGATTTTACCTGTCTGGGATACAATACATTATTTTGCTTACTGCTTTCAAATATATTTTAAAAGATGGGGGAAAAGAAGAAGGAAATGAAGCTTAACTTGAAAATGTATTCAGTTTTTTCACTGAATGTGTTAATAATGTCTTGAGTGCAGCTGTTTTTCCTTCCAAAACCAAGAATTGACTAGTAAGTGTTCCCTTGAAGAAGTATTTTTCAAAAAAATTACATAATTCATTGTGTAAGCCAATATTGCCCTTCCACTTAACCATTTACCACCATTTAAATTTCTTATTGAATACAGTATTGTGTGGCTGATTGGCAAGCAAATTAATAATTGTCCAAAGTGAACTCATTATATTAGACTTTGCTTTTGCAACGAGAGTTATACAGAACACATCCAGTGGATGTCTGTGAACTCAGAAGTCTGTGGAAAAATACAGTCAGCTTGACTCCATTTTCTTTAAATTAAAAGAAGGCAAAAGCAAGCTTACTTCGTAAGCCTTTTTCTCACAGCAGTTTTGACTTAGTTCTTACTTCATTATTTCTAGCTTTAAACTTTATTATATTCCTTTAGGATAAATAGGTATATAAGTAAGATGATCCCTTGTTTTTAGGCCTCTGGTTGCATCTATTTTGTGTTACTCTTACCTTGTTCTTTGATTTTTGCACAGGTTGTTTTTCGGGTTTTTTTCAATTATTCTCTTTTTCCCCGTTTGTTTCAGCCAAACCTTTTACATCTAAAGTGAAACAGATGCGACTACACAAAGAAGATTTTGAGATTCTGAAGGTGATTGGTCGAGGAGCCTTTGGAGAGGTATGTGTGAGAAGGAGGGTTTGGATAATTGTCTTGCAAACCTGCAGCACTGAGGAGAAGAGACAGTTCATAACAATACACTGATATACAGGTTTTTGCATTATTTAGCTATAATGGATATTATAGGCCCACCTAATGTTTGATACAAGTACATCTTGTTTTAAACATCCTTTGACAGCTCTTTTTAAGTATTGTGAATTTTGAGAGCAGGCAGGCTGACATGGATTGAGAGACCATGTTTCAATAGTCTGAGGATAAATAATTTGCTTGACTAATTCTTTCCAGTCAGGAGGTGGAGATCAGTGTGTAACTGATGGTATAGAAGTCTAATAATTGCTAACTTTCCTGATAACTGTATAGGCTGAAAGTAGTTTTCAGCAGCTTAGATAGCCAAATATTGACACTGACATTCCAACAACATAGAGAAATTTCTCTTTTCCTGTCATTTGGTTTCCTATTTTAATGACTTTTGAATATTTTTCCTGTATTTCTTTTAAGGATTTCAGCAGATGTTATTTTCCTTTTCAGTTGTCACCTACTGCTGTCAAACCATACAATTTTTTGCTGCTTCTGATTAAGATATCTCTTACTTGAAGTTGCCAGACAAGTCTGTTGATCACTATGTTGAGGAAACTTTAAAACGTTCACTTTCTGCCCCATTTTTCTTAATTCTTTTGGGTGCATGAGCTTGATTTTTCATGCAGTACACTGTAGGAAGGGCAGTCTAATGTACAGCAGTGCCTTGAGTTTTTCATAGCAAAATGTAATGCAGATGTGGGTAGTGTGTAAAGCTTCTGCAGGAGGTACTCCATCCTGCCTGAAAATAAACGTGAACTTAAACCCAAAGAATAAGAAAAATATTTTCTGATCAAAATGCTGTGATTGCCTTTGGAAATGGAAGTTCTCTGTGGTAGGAGAGGATTTCTGGAGGCTCTGGCATGTGACAGGGAAGAGTTGTTCTCAGGTTCACTTACTTGTTTGCATCTTGAGTGAAAATCAGTCTTTGCTAGTCTGTGATTGTGGAAGAGCAGACTCCTGTAGATAGTGTGTTAGGAAGAGAAATTTTTACTATAGTGTGTGCCATTACATACTCTGATCCCTGTGTGCAAATATAATCATTGGGCAGCTGTAAAATTGACAAAAAAAGGTAGTATTTATTTAGCTGCTTTATCACTCTTGGTTTTGGTCCATCCGGAGTAAAGCTTCTTTATAAAGGAGACTGAAGGCTGAAGTTACTCAGGGATAATTTATCTTTAGTCTAAACCTCTGCCACAGAGAATGTTGCAATCTCCATTTTGATGTAAACACTTCTGCTTAAAAGATTAGCCTTGGTCAGTGCTACCATAGGAGTTGCAGCTGAGTTACAGATTGTGTTAAATATAAGAAAAATCGCTGATGTTGGTGCCCTCTTGTCAGAAGGATCATACATGAAACCTGCCTTATATTGTGTTTTTAAGAGAAGTAATTTTTGTCTGCTAAACCAGCATCAAACTCCACAGCAGCCAAACCACAAAGAAACCGTGGTTCTTTCTCAGGAAGTTCTTTGTGGTGAATCATCCCATGGACAGTGAGAATGTAACTTTCCCCGTCCTCTTCTGGGGACAGTCTGTGGGATTGGTTAGTTCTTCTCTTCTAGGAACAGTGTTACTTTCTAATTCCTTATCTGAGTAAGACAGCACGATTCTATTAATTGTCAAAATCTTCAGTAAGGGGAAAAATGAGCTTTTTCAGTGAAGATGTCTGGGTTTTTATATTCTTAAAGTAGGACTTTATAAATATTTGGAAGGATATGTGTCTTGCTGGTTTAGTAAAGACAAGTTCTACACAGACATTTGTCTAAGAAAATAAGTTCTATATGAAATTGCTAATTTTTCTGTAAAATAACAAGTAAATATCTAAAGAAAATTGAAAAAAGGACCACTAAATTTTACTGCTACTTAAACCACAAAAAACTATTAATATGAAATTGCACAATACTTGTATTTATTGAGACAGATTAAGAAATCTGAAAGAATGTATTTTCTTTCCAGCAAACTATAAATGAGACCAAGGTTGCTCTAGGTTACTGGGAGGGGTAATTTTTGTCTCCTGAATCAACATAATTCTGAAATTCTGTAGACTACAAAGTTAGTGCAAGTTTTCTTTGGCACAGTCTCAGACTTGTTCTTATTTTGATTTTACGCTACTCAATTTCTTCAATTTGCATAGTCAAGAAATATTTCCCTTTTTGTTTTTACAAGTTTAATGCAGACAAAAAGTAGTTTAAACTAGTTATTGCTTATAACTAAGAGTTCATTGTTCCTAGTTTTTGTTTTTCCCCTTACCCTTTTTTCTGCCTTCTGAAAAGGCTTCCTTTTTGTTAAATTATTCACATTCCCCTTCCCTGTGCATGCATGCATTTACTTATTTACAATTATATGTAAGAGTGCTGTCTTTAGAAAACACAGATGTTTTGCTTGGGGGAGGAGCAGGATTATCATGGTAAAATTAATAATGTGGGCTTGAAGCAATTCATTGTGCTGGCTCTGAGCAGCAGGGTTTGAAAAACCTAACTCAAAACAAAAAGACTTTAAACTTGGGAGCTGAAAAATGCTGCCAGGAAAGGTGAAGCAACTGGACAACAGCCCTTAGTGGTGTCCCTCGGCAGTATAAAAGTGCAGCTTAGTGAATCTAATACCAAAATTTTCAGTTAATTCTCTTATAGCTTTGAAAAACAAATCAGTGCATGCTTATGCTAGCAAATATTAGGTTGTTATGTTGTTGATATTTTGAAGATGATGAATTTTGTCGCTTGAGAATAAGCTAGTTACTCCTGATTTTTGTCATACAGTTACAAACAGTAACATTCTTTCTTGTCTGCTTGTTCTTACTGGACAGGAAAACCAATGCTGAATCTTCTTTTCTAATTTTATTGTTTTTCTTTTTCTTTCAACTTTAACATCTTCTATTTTTTTTTTTCTGTATAAGGCTATTGCTTTTTAAGCAAAGGGAAAGTGCAGACAAATATCACAGAGACAAATAGCCAAGCTTGGGGCAGAAGGTGTCTGACAGCATGCCAAACTAGACTGCTGTTTGTGGGAAATATGGAAAATGGTTTGAAGACGAGGAAAAAAACTTCATATCTGGCTAAACCCAAGATGTTTACATCAGCACATACCAGTCCTTTTTTTTTTTTTTTTTGGCTGCTCACAGGGAAATAAAATTTTAAAAAACCCCAACCTTTAAAAAGTCTAATTTAAAGAAGTTGCAGTAGCAAGACACTTCAGGATCACTAGGACAGGAATGATTACTCTTTCTTCAGTCTTGACAGCTTCACTAGGGAAGGGGAAAGATGAAAACAAAACTCTGTCTGTATTTGTGCCTTTGTGTAGGTAGTAAATGCTCTGTGTATATGTAAACACTGCCTAGATTTGTAATCATGATTCAGATTTTTTTTTTATTACAATTAGAAACTACATCAGTCTGCTCAATGCTGAAGTGTCAGGTTTTGCTTTCACAGTCTTGGAATAAGCATTTTAGAATTTACTTTCATAAAACACTGAGACACCCCCAAAAACATGCTGTGATGGCAGAAAGATGATGATGATGTCTGTGATCTTTTGTGTGTGGTGGTTATTGATATGGAATAACATTAATGGCTTTCACAGTCTAAAAGCTTCAGACTGATTGTAAACACAGCTGGTAAACACGAGTCTAATTTTGTTCTTTAGTCACTCTTCACTGCTGTTGCACATTTGCAGAAGGTACCAAGCCCTTCTTCATGCCACAGAAGGCCTGTGTTCCAAATCTTCACCAAAGGCAGCGCTGTAGCTCCTGCAGTTGTGTCCAAGTGATTGCTGAATAGGAGACTGGAAATTTAGGCAGCTGTGCAGTCTTACTGTGTGTCTTTCAATAACCAAGTCCTTTGCAGAATAACACAGCCTTGCACTGAGCATGCCACAGGCAAGAAATGAAATCCTGAAATTGGCTTTGAAATACTTGTATTGTCTTATGCCTCTGGCTGCTTCAACTCCAATGGTTAATGGTGAGGAAAAACTTATTTCCCATGCTGGGCAGCAGGAGCTACTCAGCTTTATTAGCAGCAGCCTTTTAATTTTTCCCAGCAAGAGTCCCAAAACACTTAATAGTCTTTGGGGCACAACTACATTGTAGCTTCATACCACAGGCTGCATCGCCAAGGGTGCCCCTGTCATCCAAGTTATGTAGGATACAGTGTGGACACTGATTAGGTGCAATGTTGAGGCTTTCTCCTCCTGCCATTTCTCATTAGAAATTGATACAGATAATGGCTTACCAGAGCTTCTAAGATTTAGATAGTATGGCAAAAGGATAATCAAGATCAAATCCATACTCTGGGCTATGTACCACTGCAAAAGGTTGATCTTTCCCTCAAAAAAAAATGTGATTCTCAGTCTTAGGTTACCATGCACAGCAAACATTCTCTATAAATTAAAGTTATTATATTATAGGCTAAAGTAATAATCCATTTTTGTGTTTCAAATCTGAAAGCTCCTTGATGGATTCTAAATGTGAACTTGAACCTCATGTGAGGTAACCTTTAAAAATTTCAGTCCATAAACTAGTTTAAACAAATAAATGTAATACCTTTCTGTCTTATATCCTCTTTTTATCTCCCTGCCACTGCCTCCCCCTGCAACCCCAGAAGGCAGCAGTGTCAAGAGCAGGGCTGATAATGTACATATGGGAAGTGACAGCTGCTTGGTCTGTGAATCTACGGCTAGGCAAGAGCTACACTGTGAGATACACATTGGTTTAGACATCAGAGTATTGCAATCCTTCAGCCTGTGCTTTTGCCTCGTTTGTGAAGCTGTTGCAGCTGATGACACATTTGAAGATGGTTCAAAGAGGTTTGCATGGCACTTCCTTCAAGCTGTCTGATCCTGTATTTTCGTTTCTGTTGTCACTGTCTTCACACATTGCTGGTTTACTGATTATGGAAAAGGTGAAAGGAATGTAGGATTCAACCTTCGTATTTTTTTTTGTCACTGGCCTGCAGGATGAAGATGATGATAATCTGTGTGACAGCATGTTGGTTTGTAACCAGATGCACACAGAAATAAACTTTTATCTGCTTTACTCTTAAGATTCCTTTGGAAGGGAAGAGGCAGAACAGGATAGTTGGAGAATGGTTGTTAAAATCTAGTGATTGTTGAACTTATCTGTAATTGGGATGATAATGCTGGTCTAGTTCTGATCAGCAGCTTCGAGTTTGTGGCACATTCATGCCCATTTTGGTTAAGACACTGAGCTTTCCATACCCAGGCAAGCCTGAACTGTGAAAAGAAGTTTGTGTAAACTTCTTCCCTCCCTCTTTCCTAAAAATATTCTATGTTAGCTTATATTATAGCTAAACAAAACTAATATTCTCAGAACAGGATGGTGTCAGTGAACTTCGTTAATTTATTATTACAGAGGCCTATGTCATCTAATGTTTCAGAAGCTATGAGAAGAGGAGGAGCAGCTGGGCTGGCTTGTTTTGTTAAGTTTTACTTCTCTAGGAATTGTGCATTTTACTGTTTCCCTGTTGCTTACAACAGATATCATAAAGAGCTCATTGAACTTCAGGTGGAAAAATGTGAAGTCATACTATCTTTGAAGAAAATCTAGTGCATTATTTGAAACGAGAGTGGAAGTTGCTTTATGGCAAATCTACAGTTTTATTTGTTTTTAAAACCAAAACCACATTGTTTATCTTGATTTAGAAGCTGCTGTGCTGTTACCTTTTTGTTGAGGACTCTAAAGTTTAAATTACTGTGTAGCACTTAAGTCCAGGAATATAAAGCATAGAGCCAGAGAGCTTCATGTCAGTATGATACAGCAAGAAGTGTGATGCTAAGAAATGCCAGTTTTCATTGCCAGTCACCTAGAAAAAAATTATACATAGGGAAAGTGTGATACATAAGGAAAGCTTGCAATAAACTTGGTATTTTCCTGTACTATTGAGGTGTTTCTGTGTTGATGGTGCGGTATTGTGTGCATAGTAAAAATGTGTCCAGAACACTTAAAAAAAACTCAAAAAGGGCAAGGTTACATAAAAATGAAAACAGTATGTATTTTCTTGTAGTAACTTATTTGTCTTTCATTTCTCTTTTCCAGGTTGCAGTAGTAAAACTGAAAAATGCAGATAAAGTTTTTGCCATGAAGATACTTAATAAGTGGGAGATGCTGAAGAGAGCTGAAGTAAGATTGCAGTAGTCTTTTCCATGATTGATTTCCCTCTTACTTTGTTGAATTGTCATTTCTCTGTGCACAAGTCTCCATGTTTATTAGAGGGATGGAGGAAGTGCTTCACTATTTACTGGCAGTATAAAAATTAATATTAAAGAAGCTCAAAGCAATTCATCAGAAGATTTTAAGTGTCCTGGAATCTTGACTTCTGTGGGGCTGAATGTTCTTGACATTAGGCCTTTTCTGTAATTGTCCAGAAATTATCAACTGCCCAAGTGATCTTTTAATGCATTTGTTTCAGTTGGGAATGCAGTCTTTGGCAAGTATTTTCCATGGTGGAAGGTAGTTACTGAGCTATAAGAAGGTAATTCCTGAGCTATAGCTCATCAAGCCTATTAGTTTCTCAGTAGTTAGAACTTAGTAAAGGCCCAATGAGTGGACTGAAAAATCAGAAAGATAAAAGTTTCAAATTAATTAGAGTGCATGTTTTCTAAAAATGTCCATCTGCAAAAATATGTGATAAAAAGTTCCTCATTATAGCTGGAGTCCATTTTGTGTCTGAAAAAGGTGGAACAGCTCCTTCACCAGCCTTGCTTTTGCTTTAGCTGTCTACTTTCTTTATACAACTCTGTTCTTTGCAAAGTCCTTGGTATATTTCCCCTGGATTCATTTGAAAGGAAGCTTATAAAGTGCAGCCTGCACCTGAATACTTTTGTATTAATTTTAGATGGAACATGTATCTAACTTGCTAATTTGCTTTGAAATTCTTCATCTGTGCATACTAAAAATACACTCATAAATATATGGTTTTTTATTTGAGACCTCAACTTTGCTGCCTTGCTGTTCAGCTGCTTCCAAGTTTATTCTGATTTCCGCATTTATGTTTTAATTACATCTTGGTAGGAAGTGAGATCAATGGGAAACCATCACACTCTTAAAAAAAATGTATTCAGACAAATTAAAGCCAATTTCTGATGTGTGCACATCCTGTCTCTTTTAATGAAAATGTTATCACATCAAGAAATATAAATGGTTTGCAGATTGTGGTTAGATGTGCACAATGTGTTTCCTTTTTATCCCGAAATTATTCAGATACTGAGCAGTCTGGCAGTAGTCTTGATACAAAGAGGTATTTCTCTCCAAGACAAATGTCATTACTGTAAGTTTTATTATTTCACTGAAAAAGACCAGGAATAAAGCTCCACTCTGTTTTTAAATGTACCCTTTTAAAGTGAGTCTGAAAACTGTTTCTTTTCATTAGCATACAGTTATAAATAGGTTTCAAAAATTTTTCTCTATGCAAGGTATTAAAAATACTCTTCCCATGGGTCCAGCTGAATTTCTGAAAGTCTGAACCATTAGCCTAAAAAGAACTACAGCAATGTTTTTCCATGTATTTGTAACCCATGGGTATATAGTGGAAAGAGAACCATCTGGAGTGAAAATGCATCATAAAGCATGACCTTTAGCAACTGTAACCTGTCATTTTTAAACATTCATGAATGCTGTTCTTACTGATGATGGGGAAAATGACCCATTTTGGCTCTGTTAACCGTGTGCTGCACTAACACTGAGATACACAGGAAAATCATGCAGTCCAAAACCACAAGCATATAGATAGATCTATGTGTTCATATATATATATATTTTCTGTATGTTAATGAACATATGTGTCAACAGTGTGGGAAGTGGGAGTAATTTGTAAAAGCAGAAAGGGAGTATGTACTCAAAAGAGGCTTGAGAATGCCAGAGTAAGGTTGAGGACTGCAAGCTCTGAGTGCAAAAACTTTGTTACTGTAAAATTACCCAGGTATCAAAGTCTTTTAAAATTACCCAGGTTGCAATGTTCTTTTTTGTATAATAGCAGAGGATAAATTTTCCAAATACTTGCCACTGTTGAGAAGGGATGTAGAACTGGGAATGTTACTGATACAAGGAGTACCTGGAAGTGTGTGACATCTTGCTGTTACACTCCCAGACCTGTTACCCTGAGCGTTGACAGTCACTTAGAGCTACACATGTGCCATGCTGGTGCCAGATGAGGCTCAGGAGAGACCAGGACAACTATCAGGCAGCATGGAAGCAGTCAGCATCCCCCGGAGGTGCTGACTCTGAGCTGTGAGGACATGAGCACCCAACAACAGAGCAGGTCAAATTCTTTGCTGCTTGAAGTCCATGATAACAGGAGAGATACGACCACGGCACTGAGTTGGCTTTGCTGTGACAGAGTTGGATCAGATGACCTCTGGAGGTCTCTGCCAACAGTTCAAGGAGACTGCCTAGTGAAGATGAAGTGTAATGCTGGAATAATGGAAGGCACAAAAAAAGGCTTCATTTTAAAAAAGCCTGGTTGAGCCATGTTACAGTAATTAAAATAACCACTGCTACTGTCTCTTGTTGTTGTTGGATTTTTTTTTTTTATCACTTCTTCTCTGGCTGTTGCTGTCTCAGCTGTGATCTACTGTGGTAGTAGCTTGCTTCAGCTCTAGGCATGCTGCCCAGAGGTGGGTGTCTGGAGTGCTCAAGGAATGCACAGTCTTTTGTCAAATCATGGCAAAAACAAGTGGAATTATATAAACTCTCTAGTAACTAATCCTATTAATTGTGTCATAACAAGTAGAGAAACTACCTGTTATTCATCCTGGTGAAAACAAGAGTTCCTAGTTATTTCTCTCTGAAATATGTCACGAGTTTACAAACAAGGAAGGAAAAAAATCAAGCTGAAGCATCAAACAGCTTTTCTTCCTTCTGAAGATGATCCATGCTCATTCTCCTACCCCAAGTCTATTTTCATTCAATAACCTTTGAAGGTATTTGCTCGAAGTATGTCTTGCTATTTTCTCAAATTTCACTGATTTATCTCCTGCATTGTGCAATGATTAAAGGATTAATTTTTCCTGGTATGCATAGTTATTACTCACTGTATTCATCAAAAAAAGGACTTGTGATGGTTTATTTGTTTGGAGGAAGGAGTTACTTGCTGCTCTGTTTTTGCTGCATGTATTCTTGTGCATATCTCAATTATTCTTGTGCATATCTCAATCTCAAATGATATTATACTTTTCATTCACTTTCCAAATCTCACAGCCAGCAAAAGCCATGCCAGAAGTCTGCTATTTTCCTATTGGATTTGGAAATCAAACTGAAAAAATAAAAAGCAAAGTCTTGAATTTCCTTTAAACTTAGCTGTCTCGAAGATGGAAGAGACAGAGCAGGGTTCAAAATGATGAAACATCTTTGTGAAGAGCAGAGTGTGCTGGAATAAAATATGGTCTGTGTTTTTCTCAAACTCTCCATCTGCCTTCTAAATACAGCCTGTGCAATATTATTCTTTCCTTTACACTATTGTTTAGATCTCTTTTTTCTGAACAAAATTGTGCGTTGGCTTTGTTATTTGGTACTTTTTGTTTTCTTGTGATATTCACTTCAGAACTCACTCCCTTCAAAATGTTTATGGGATTTCTTTGCTATAATTTCTTTTTTGGCTTTGCATCTGTTTGGTCATTTTTGTCTCTTATTCTGCAAAATTGTTTCTGCTGAGGTGTTTTTTTCACTACTCAGGGCAAGTTGCAAGACCTTCATTGGATTAAATGCCTTGCTGCTTTGCACTTAGTCATTTTCTTCACATTTTATCTTCTTTTGTGTTGTACAAACCTGTGTTCCACAATTAAAACATTCGCTGGCAGTTCTTGTTCCTCCTCTGTTCCACTTGATATGAAGGCACCTCCTGCCTCCTGTTTTTCTTTCCAGTGTTTTGAGGGGAAACCTCTTGGGATGTCTGATCAACAGCTTACACCTGACAAGAGCAATATTTGCTTCTCCCTGATTTTCCTGAGCAGGGGGCGTGTAGAAAGTGGTTAATGATTATCAAGTGATGACTACATGGAGTTACTGGCAGCTACTTTCAAATGAAAAGAGCTGTATGTGAGAACTCAAGTGTAAAACTAGGCGAACACCGTGACGAGATAAAAACAACAACACAAGACTCCAGATTCCAGCGCTCTGACTTCTAGTGCAGTTACAATTATCTAATGCCATTATTGATTGTTTTTCTTAATCATACATTGCTATTCTGTCATTATTGATACATCAAGATTTTGGCATTTTAGATGATGGGAAGCAGCAGCTTATTTATACCTTTGCCTCACTTAATAGTACAGAGAAGTACAACTGCTTAAATTTGAAGAAGGTGGTCTAGTCTCATATCTATTTTTTTTAGATTTTGTCATATTGGGATAGTGTAATAAATGACTTTTTAACTGAGAGGCAGTTTTGATTTTTTCCCCCCGAAATATAATGTCAAAACACAGTCAACTTCCTAAATGTTTTTCTTTATATATTTTACCTAAGGGCTATAATTATTTTTCTCCCCTTCAGACAGCCTGTTTTCGAGAAGAGAGAGATGTGTTAGTGAATGGAGATAACCAGTGGATCACAACATTACATTATGCATTCCAGGATGAAAACTATTTAGTGAGTATTGCTTTTATATATATATATGCATATCTGTGTGGAAATGCAGGGTCTTGGTTGTGGTTTGAGACAAAAAAGTAGTTTATTTGTTAATTTTGTGTTCTGGACCATACAGACCATGTGAGGATCTGTGATTTTTCCATAAAATTCTGAAGGGTGGAGATTGGTCAGAAACTTTGAAAGTTTTGCTATAAATACCTCAGGAAGGCAGGTTTGTTTTCTAAACCACTTTGCATTTGTTGATAAACCTTGGTCTAGCTGCATATTCTTTCTTATAATTTGCCATTCCAGTTGAATTGGATTCATAAAATTAAAAGTGCACTTACTAACATAGGTTTTCTATTTTAATTTTTCATGATTAACCATGCTGATTACTGTTTTACAGAGAGAAATTGGGAGTAGACCTGTTTTGAAACAACTTAGTATTCTGAGGACTTAAACTCAGTAAGCTGTCACAAAACAATAAAGCAACAAGAATGCCACTAAAAGCTCATAAATAAGAGTTGGAAGCTGTAGTTGTAGATTTAGATGTCTCTTTTATGTTATTTAATTTTTGAATATTTTGAATGCCTTGCAAAAAGAAACTAATATGTGGAAAAGTGGCCAATTTTCTGTAAAATCTTTCCCACTTAAAAACTGTTTTGATTGTGATACAGTTTTGATAATATTTATACCTGAAAAAGTAAACAACTTTGCATTGATGGCTTTTGCTTATTTGGGTTTTATTGCCCTGTGCTTTGGATTCTCTGTCATTAGCAATTCTAATTTTTCTTTTAATCTACTGTACAGCCACAATAGCTTTTTCCTCCCAGTCTGTCCAATACAAAAAGTGCTGTACAGGGAGCTCTTGCAGATCTGCCGTGTTTTTTTGCCATTATATTGCGCTTTCTTCTGTCAGTTCAGATGCCTGGGGATCCATGGATTCTGGTAGATTTTTATAGAAATGTGGCTCTGCATTTGTAAGTCTAACTGTTTGCCTAAATACCTCCCAGCCAGCTTCCTGCTTTGTTAATGTGGACAGTATAAATAATCTCATGTATTGTGTAATTCTGATCTTATCATTAAGAGCATTTCAAGGAAAATAGTATATATTCCAGAACAGTCTGCTAGAATTTGTTTTATTCTTGCCAGTTTCCTTGTTTTCATTAAGCACAGAGCAGGTTCTGTTCTTCATCTTGATAGTCTGCTGACAGGAGCTAGTTCTGCACCTTGCTGGGCAAAATGTAAGAGATACTGAGAGTTTGTATCATCACTAGTTCTCCATATACTTTTTATTACAATCACGTGTAACACAAGTGGCTTTAAAAAAAAATAAATCTGTGTAGATTGAGCAGTAGATGTGGTTGTGCAGTGACTGTTGCTTGCCTTGAGATGCACCTCAACAAACTGGAGAGAATGAAATCTCATGAATTTCAGCAAAGGGAAAGGCAATGCCCGGCATCTAGGGTGTATAATAAGAGAAACCAAGTACATGCTGGGGCCCAGGTGATTGGAAAGCAGCTTTACTTGAGGTTCTGGTGGATAACAAGCTTAGCCATGAGGCAGCAATGCACTCTCCCAGTAAAATAGGCCAGGAGTATTCTGGGCTCAAGGAAAAGTGTTGCCAGCAGGTCAGGGGAGGTCCTTCCTCTCTGCTCAGCCCTGCCCTGGCCGCCCCTGAAGTGCTTTGTGCAGGTCTGAGCTCCCCAGGGCAAAAGAGAGATGGAACTACAGGAGCAGGTCTGTTGTGAGGCCAGAAGGATGACTGAGACACACTGGGGCATCCTTCCTGTGAGGAGAGCTGGGATCCCTCAGCCCAAATAAGTGGAGGAAGGAGAGGGGGTTATCATCAACGTGTGTAAACACCAGAAGGAGGGAATCGAGACAAAGGAGCCGGATTCCTCCCAGTGGTGCCTGGTGAAAGGACAGGAGCCAGTGGATACAACCTGAAATCCATGGAGTTTCATCAGAACACAAGAAAACCCTTCTTTATTGGGAGATACTCAAACCCCAGCTGGAGACAGTCATCATCAGCCTTTCCTAGCTGACCCTGCTTGAGCAGATGAGGTCTGGAGAGGTCCCTTCCATTCCAAATGAATCTGTGATTTGGGATTAAATGCCTGTGTTAAGCTTCCACTAGCTACTAGAATTTAGAGTTCTTAAATCTATGCTTTTTCTTTCTCTTGGAAAGATGATGCTGTTGTACACTAGTGTTTTGAGAAGTATTTGGGACTTGGATAGATCTGGATGATTGTGTACATTTAGAAAGTAGCTATTATTATTTAGAAAGTATTTTTAAGGCTTTAAAAAAACCCTATTTTTTTTATGAACGTGGATATTTGACATAGGATATTTGACAGAACTTTTTAATGTGAAATTTCATTTTTAGATTTAACTGTAATTCCTGCACATGTATTTAACTTCATTTGCACAGCTTAATACCATGAGTTACAGTTTAAGTGTTGGCTTATTCAAGGTGTTGAAGGTTCCTGTGTCATTAGGCTACTATGTTGCTCTTGCAAACTTAGAAGGAGGTGCAGAATCCTGTGTTTTAAGAGCCAAAATTCCATTATTTTGCTGTATCCAGTAGGTGAGTTGCAGAGCTTTTCAAAGTGCTGAAGAATGACTGCAGAGATCCCGCATCACTTAGGAGAATCTGAAGAGGTTTTTTTCAGTATACATTCAAAGCAATAAGTTCAGCTCTTGGAGGTGCCTGTGCAATGCATCATTTAGTAATCATTATCTGAAGTTCCAAAGGCTTAATGCATTTCCTAAAACTGTAAAACACAAGAGACTTCTACAATCAGTCTTGTTCCTGAAGGAGTGTAGGAGCACCACTGAACAGAAGATACTTATCTTCTGTAAGGATTGTGAACATAATTTAAGAAGTTCCTTTTTCCTGTCACAAAGCAACAAATGAAAATTTGACTATCAACACATTTAAAATCTTGTGGAAATGGCTTTTGTGCTTTCCTATGCACTTGGAATCAATGAGGATGCCCATGTTATTCTGTATCAAGCAGTTAAAATCTTTGTTCATCACCTTTATTGTTATGGAAAATATGAGGGAAAAGAAACAGGGAAAAGTAACAGCCTGCCCCTCATCTTCCCTAGAGTTGGCATAATTTTGCTGATTTTTTCTCCATATTTTAGTGTCTTTTTCTAAAAATGGGAAAGACAAACATGTTAGGGCAACTAATATAAATAGTCCCTTTAGGCTGTATTTTCAGAATTTTAAAGAAACAAATTGGGCTATACATTATTACATTTTCAATATTTTTTATTATTTATGGTCTTCTTAAGAGTCACTGCTTCAAATGCAGATAGGCTGCCTTCCTGGAAACAGCTCTAAGCAAAAACTTTCAGAGAGTCTGGTGGAAATTTATTCTCAGGGGTGTGATTTGATTCTTGGGGCTGTCCTGTGAAGGGCCAAGAGCTGGACTTTGGTGATCCTTGTGGGTCCCCTCCAGCTCAGGATATTCTGTGATTCTAATTAACCTGTCCACAGTGATGTTTTAAAAGAATATTAGCAGTGTGTGTTAAATTAGAAGGTTAATAATTAGTTTTTTAGCTATAATTAGTTTTGATTTTTTTTCTTTCCCCCATTTGGCCTTTCAGGTTTCATAATTAAAAACAAACTAAACTAAGCTAAAATATGTAAATCCTGAATTTCACACTTAAGTTTGACTTTTTCCAGTAATTTTAATTATGTTGCTAAAAGAAGTGGCATTTTATTCTGTAAATACAATAAAATGCAGAAAGGCTCTGATTTCTTTAAAGTCTTTGCATCCACTTTTATGGCTGGCAAGTTTTATGTTTCATTAATATATAAGAAATCAATATTTTTCTCCATCCTTTCAATTAGAGAAGGTGACATGTTGTATTTTATGTTGCCAGGTCCTGTATCATGTGTAATGTCAACAGTTTCTGGAATTATGCTGTGGGTCTCTGGAAGTCTCTCAGACTTTGCTTTAATCTAAATAGTCTTTAGATTAGAAATGCCTCTCTAAATAATCTAAAAACTTGGCTCTCCAAAGTAATTCATTTAATGGGAAAAGAAGGTGGTAGGAAGAAAGGGAAGGGAAAACCTTGGAAATTAGGGCAACGTAAATGAGATTACGAATTTACACACTTGTTTCATTTTTATAGGTCTGTACTTTAAACCTTTACTCCTTTAGCTTTCTAACAAATGGCATTGTTTACATAATGGAATCCAGAGGATCTAAATATTTCATGTTTGGTGATGGGACTGTGGATGAAGTTGATACTATTTTGTCATGAGTCTTACTATATTTGGAGAGGTATAAATATGAAAATTATTCAAGTAGGCTAAATGCTAAACTGCAGCTGAACTGACTACGGTTTTCAGAGCACCTAAGCATCTCTCTTAGTTTTTTAATGTCCATAATAATTTTTGCAGTGAATTAGTTTTTATGCTTCAATGAATATTTAGTCTTTTATTCACTCAATAAATTTTAATTTTTTTTCCCCTCACTCTGTTCTCTTACTGTTCCCATAGTACCTGGTTATGGATTACTATGTTGGAGGAGACCTGCTTACATTGCTCAGCAAGTTTGAGGACAGACTCCCTGAAGATATGGCTCGTTTTTATTTGGCTGAAATGGTGATAGCCATCGATTCAGTTCATCAGTTGCATTATGTCCACAGGTAAGTAATTAGAGCTCCAAATTCCTGTTGGAGTTATGGAGAGTTACTTGATGGAGTGAAACGAGTTCCTGTTAGGAGATTTTAAGTGGGTAACAAGTGCTTGCTGTGCTAGTGGGCACGACAGAACCAATCTCTCTGTATATTGTGGTTATTGGAGCTGTTGATAAACTTGTACATATGGTCAGAGACCTGAGTGAATCTCATGAACCTTGCACACTGGTGTGTTTGAGTTAATGATTCATAATTTATAAAGCAAAACTGGAAACCTGTTTGTGAAATGTGATCAACTTTGAATAGGTTTATTGAAAGGTCAAATTTTGTTTCTTCATTAATCTGTTTGATTTATACTGAAGCTGAAAACACACCACTGTCTGCTTTGAATTTTTTTTTCTTTTTGAACTTCAGGGTATTTAAAGCATTTTCTTTTGGACTTAAGGGTATTGTCTTTAAAATAAAGTCAGGACAGCTAAATGAATAGAAGTACTTCAGTTGTGATGCTTACCTTTACCTTGGTGTGTATATGTGTATATATATATATATATATATATATATATACATACTTTGTTCACAGGAAAATATTAAGTCATTTGTTTCGAGCTTTTTTGGATACCATGATTGATTTTTCCACAAAACTAGCATCATCTTTTCTGTGATCATTCTCTGCTGAACTCAGTGGTAATTCTTGTGTGCAGAGGTAAAGGTTATCTTACAAGAGGCAGAATCTTCAAATGCACTCAACAGATGTACTTGACTCTGACAGAAGTCAGGAGGAAAACTCCCAGTTCTTTAAGCTGAATCATTAAGTTGGCAGAATAAGCTCGTTTGATACATCCATCTATTGCACTTAATTAGAGTCTGTGCTAACCATGCCTTCTTTTACAGTTCTCACTTGGCTGCTTCACTGCAAAAAAGGTGGGGAGGGGGGGAAAGTGGGGATGGTTTTAGGGTGGTTTCTTTTCCGAAAGGTGTATTGTGGTTGGTTTTGGTGTGTTACTGGGCTGTGTTTTATTTCCTTTGGAATTCTGGCTTCCCATGAGAGAGCTGTAGGTGAGGTGATGCTAAACTGCAGATCACCCTTCTGGATTAGTTTGAAGTCTGCTAGTTTTGTTGAAGAACTGTGTCTACCTGCTAAAGCCAGCTTTGTGTGATAATGTCTCATGGAGTGCTTCCCTTGAGTACTGCAGATTTGAACTGTGTGATTTCTGCCTTGGTTTATTTTTTGCTTAGGACCTGATGCAAAAGGTTTCTGCATTCCATTTAATTTCTATCTAATTCTTAAAATGTGTTTGTGGGTAAATTGGTGAGACACTATTTACTCTTGCAAAGTCTTTTACCCAGTAAATCTGCATATGGAGTAGTAATTCATTGCAGAAGAACAGATTCCTACTACCTTTTCCTCCGAATTGATCAAAATCTTTGTAATTGAGTACTGTTAGTTTGTAATGTGCAACAGATGTGATGTTTCCATCCTCAAACAGTAGAGGAAATGTTGAAATAGGTGCTGGTGTGAATTTTGGGATGAAAATATTAGCATTGCAGTTGAAAACAACATGCTAATTATTATGCTTGCATATTTAGTCATATAAATTTTTAGCAAAAAGGGCCCCTATGCATTCTCAGTCCTTTGTTGTTTGATTTGTGGCTTTGCCAGTGATCTTCACATTCAGAAAGTTCTAAATGCCACTTTGGCATTTTATCATTAGTATTGCTGTAATACAATTCCTGTTTATAAAGGCATGTTTGGCAAGATTAAAAACGTAAAGAGCACTTGAGTATATGTTAAATGATTGGCCTTTGAAATGAGACCTGTTTCACTGTTAGTTTTATTAAGATGTTTTCATCTGGTAAAGCAAAAGAAAGGAAAAGAAAACACATCATCTGAATGCCACTAATGCTCTTTTCCTGAAGGCTTAACCATGGTGGCCACATCCTTTTTTGGGAGTGCCTTGCACACAGCAAAGGATGTAGGAGAAGAAGGAGGAAACAGTGCTAAAAGCTGGATTAATGTAGCAGCTGCAGTAGTGGTTTTTCAGCTGAATAGCCAGTGTGCATCAGGATTTGATCTGGGTTGTTGCTGCTGAACTAGAAACCGTGCTTTAGGCGTGTTTTGGTCAAGGTTCTGTTCACACAGTAAGATAGCAGATCGCTTTGTTTTGTTTCCTTTTAGTGCCCCAGTTCTTTCAGGATAGATTTTCACATTAACCATTCATAGCGGTATACTTCAATGATAATTTTCTGGTTTTCTGTGGCTGTTCTTGTACTTTTTAAAAATGAAATTTCTGTTTTTCTTCTAAGTGTGTCACTCCTCTTGTGCTTTTCTAGCATCAGTCTCTTTTTAGTTGTCAATTAGCTTTGTTTGGGAGTGATGCTGATTGCAGTGGCTGTTTGTGTGCTAGCCACTCTGATGTCTGAAAGTGCAAGACACTTTCCTTTCCTGAAGTACATTGGCCAAGATTCTAAAATGTCAAGTATAAACAACCTCAGGATTACTTAAATTACCATATTTCAGGTTTTCAGTTCCAAATTTGAATGCTGTTTCTGCACTAGCATTGTGGGATTGCAGGATGAATTTATAGTGAGAAGGAGATCAAAATCGAGGTATTAATGAAATTGTGCAGATAAATTCCATGGTGTTTTTGAAGCTGTCTCCTGATATCTAATGAAATTAAGAAAAAGAAAAGTTGCTAGCTAAAAATAACATAAATAACATTTTTAGGGTATTCTTAATGTTTTCTCAGGTTGTATCCTCTTTTTAGTTTCAACGAATATGTGATCCAATATTTTCGAGATAACATCCATCAGAACATAAATTTTGGATAATTTTTCATTTCTGACTAACTAATTTCTGTGAACATATCTTGTGGTATTTTACCTGATAGCTAAATGATGGCTCAGAATGTAAACAAAAATGGACTTTTCTTTAGTATCTTAGCTTTTGCCATTGATATGAATGCACTGGCACTGGCACTAGCAAGTAATGTTGACAACTTTAAGGCTAGCTTTAGAAAGGAAAATTCATCTAAGTTCAATATATGTGCAGCTGTTCAAAATGAGAAAGAAAGTGCATATTTGTATCTCCCACAAATGCACAACTTCATTGGGAAGCTTATACCTAACCCTGATATCTTCAGCTACAATTTGAACCAGTGAAGTGATGCTTGCTTTTAGGCCAAGGTTATATATTGTCTTGTGTCAATTTTTTGCAAATTGTCTTTTATTTTTATATGTTTTTAACACATTTCTTTACCCCCCCCCCCAGAAAAAAAAAAAAAAAAGTCTCTACATTCATTAATGTTAATTTTAGTTTCAGGGTTGTGTTGTTACGTAATTCTTCATGGCATATGTTGAAAGCTTATATTTGCATGCATTATCAAATACCCAGGTGTGGACTGCAGTAAATTGAGTACTTAAGCTAGTACTTACAGCTTAAACTAGGTAGCTACACTTTCTTTATGCATGTTGTGTTACCTCAAACACATAAAAAGTTGTTTTTCTTACAACACCTTTATGATTTTATTGGTGAACCAGGTTTTCTCTCAGTTTTATGTAAAAGTAGAAAATCTTAGTTTTGTCTAAATTCTTTGGAATAAAAAAAGACTGGAGAAGGCCTGGCTGCCACGGGAGGAAATTTTTGCTGAGAATTGCAGAAGTTGCCCTCTGGACAGGAGCTCATCCTGGGACACTCAGTGTGCCACTGGTGGCTTTGCACACCCCTGCACTGTCTGTGCCACTGCCTTTTGTGCTGTCTTCAGAGGCAGCCTCTTAATAAGGGTGCCTCTAAGTCTATCTCTGTCCTAGATTTAATTTGGGACATTACAGCTTCTTTAATATTACAAAATTGTAAGTGTTTATGTGCTTAAATAATTTTTGTCTTGACTTTCTTCTTTCTTTATACTGTGCAGGGCTGCACAGTGATTCAGGGCAGAGACAATTTGAAGCTAGGGAGTGTTCAACATTTAGGCTCATGATCCTCCAGACCACTGCAAAAATATTCATTTAAAATAGTTTTCATATATTGGCACACACCCACATTAAACAGTCATATTTTTCTATTAAATGGTAAAACAATCCTCCTTCTTACTAAGAAAATATTTTGGGAAGATTATGAAACACCTGTGTTAATTGCTATTTTTGTTGGTTAAGTTTATGGGAGGATAGTTAAGACTACAGGGCAAACTCTTTAAGTTACATACATGTCAGTTGTTGTCTTTTGCATGTGAAAAGATAGGCATGCAAAGCATAAACACACCCACTTCCAGAAAGTATGTATAATTACAGTTAGCTCCATCAGGGTGTTTCTGCATTTCTGGTTGCTGCTGTCTTTTAGTTGGAAGGATTTTAGCATTCTAAACTACCAGATACCTTTTCTTATTCTTCTCTTTCGATTTTCTCTATCAGCTTCTAAAATTTCAGCTGAGCTCCACTGGAACATTTGAGTTCTTAAAATGTAGAGCAGCAGAATTCTCTGAGGAAGTGACATCCTTTCTGAGAAATACTGAACGTAAGGGAATAAATCCATTAGAGGCATAAAAGAACTGTCTATTCCCTATCAAGCCAGACTCTTTGCTTTCAACAAGGAGGTACTATTTGTCCTCAGTAGAAATCATCTTAGGGACATCCCTGAAATATTTACTGTCAGAAGGCAGCTGAAATCTGGTATCCTTTGTAGGATACATTTCACTTTCAACTATAAGTTTCTGTGCCAGCATATCCATTTTTGACTTGCTGAATAAGTGGTTTTCTGTCTTCTGGGTGTATCCCATCTTTACTGATCATTAATTTTCTTAAGTGGAAAATGTAGGGGTGGAAGGCCCATCTTGGGAGTCAGCTGCGTTGCGCGGTGTGTCTGAGTTGAGTTGGCACAAGGATGAGCCAAGCACCCTGGCCTTTGGTAAAGTGAGCCCTCATTGTGGCTTTGAAAGAAAGCAACGTCGTATTTTAAGTGTTTACCAAACTTTGCAACAGACATAATGTGGAATACACACATGAAGATGTCCTTACAAAGTGCTGAGAGTGAAGGAAACAGGGCTAGAAAAATAAGGAAAAAATAACATCAGATTATTTTGATAGTTACTGAAAATGTATTGCTTTGACATGTGGCATGGTTTAGTTTTACATGGAAAACTGCAGGACAGAAAGTTATTTTTGTGAGTGTTTGGTAAGCCAGTGCTTCCTTACAAGGTATTTTGTGACAAAGGTAGGAGAGCTCTGTGGGCTGTTTCCTTTCTGCTCCATTTTTCCACTGAGGAGGGGCTGGATACAAAGGTTATCTGGGCCTTCGTTCTGCACTGTGACCTCGGATGGTCCAAACGCTGGCAGCTGCTCTGAAGTGTGCCCTCGGGGTGGCAGCTGACCTTCACTGAGGGCTGGGTGAGGTTAATGCTGTGTGACTACAATTCATTGGTAGGATTTCCAAAGGAGCCTGCCATGACCTAGAAGCATTTTGAAATAAAAGGCCCACAGATGCTTGGAGTGCCAAGAGCTAGTGGATTACACTGGCTGTACATCACGGAGAAGGCAAATGGTTTCTTGGTGTGTCTCATGGGAGTGTTAATTGGAGTGAAAGATGTCTAGTGGGTATAGACCTATATGTATATTCTGTGTTATTCGAGCAGAAGGAGTTTAAAAACCCTAAATCCAGCCCCTTAAGTGACAGTAGCCTTGAGTAGTCCTTTCAGCAGAGGTGCCTTTACAAATCTGTCTTTGGACCTTTTTTCTTCTGTTGTTCCTCCCTCCTTCCTCCTCCAGGCATTCCTTCTTGTCTCCTGAAAGACAGGCTTGTGGCACTGTGCAGGGTACTAAACAGGGATACCAGCTCAAGTGAGAAGTGACTTTACATTTTAACTAACCTGGGTCAATTCTTCAATCTTACAGAGAATAGTAGGAAGTTGCTTTAAGCCATCTTTCCAGTAAAAACATTGTTCATTACATTGTGCCTGCTTCACACCCCTTGAGTGGTACTTGGGATATCTGGAGATGTGATTTTAAAGAAGAGGGGGCATGAGAAACAGTTGTGTCATAAATATATGATATCCTCAGCTTACAGTGAAACCTTCCCCTTTAGTGGTTGACCTCCTAACAAAGGAGGTTGTTGATTATTGTCGGCTGAGGAAGGCTGGCAACACAAGGACTGCACCCCTCCTTTCCTTCTGAGTCCCTAGGCCCTTTAGCTGGTAGTAGTTCTCCTTTAGTAGAAAGAAAACTCAGGAAAAGGAGGAGTGCATAGATGAAGAGTTTCTACTTATTTATGTCAATTTGTGCACCTTCTCTGTGTGATTGCTTGAAAGGCAGGTGGATGTGAGCACACTGTCCGGTGGTGTGTAATCCCCCTTAGGTAGGAGATAGTTGTGGTTGTCATAAAGCAGAAGTGTTTAGACCCTCCTAAAAGCGAAAATGAAAGAGACAGACAAGAACAGAGTTTGATTGGAAAGGGTCTTTTTTAACTCTTAAGGGGAACATTATTAATGCCTGAGGTTTTCTGTAGAAAAACCTGTGGTCTTCCCATCCAAGTAATAATGTTTAAAGCAACACTCAGAGGATGCTAAATGTGATGGAACTTTCCAAGAGCTCCTGCTGCCTCTGGCATGAAGATTGATTTGACTTCTTTGGTGTTCGCAGAAGAAATGTCCACATTAGAACAGTTATAGCTCTGATATGAGATGTGTCTCAATGTTTAATGAAGTCAGAGATGTCCACAGAATTTAATAACTTCTTTTGAGGACAAAACATTCCCATTTGAAAGCTGTTTTTATGTAAGTTAAGCTTTAACTTTGCACTCATTTTCTTCTGATCATTTCAGACCTGGAAATACTTTTTCCTACTACTTTCTGTGATATCCAAAATCAACATCAAGAAAGTAGGACAAAAACATTTTCCTTATTTTTGAATTTTTTGTTTCAATGACTGTGGTTCTGAGGGTGTAATTAGCTGTTTGGTGACCAAGATAGAGGTGGTAATTAACTTTCAGTGATTTTTTTGTTGTTTATTATGTTCAGAATGATGCAGGCAGAAGTGAAGTAGTTGTGTGATAGTCTTCATGATTCTCAAGTTTTTTGTTGCGTGGAAATGAAACTATCTGCCTTATGTTTTGTCTTCCGCAGACCTTCCATTTCATTATCTCTTTGTGAACACAGTATTTATTTCATAACTGCCTCATTTCATACGGTGTCCAATTTTTATTTATTAATACCTTGTGTGTTCCTCAAGTTCCTTCTTGAAATGCCTTTTGCTTCCTTTTTAGTATTTGAAATACAATTAAGTTTATATTATGTAATTACATAAGATTAGAAGCTGTACTGAACAAATTCATTATCATTAGCTGACTTTGAATGTCATGTATATTTGTCATTGCATAAATAAGCAATAATAACTTGGCTTTAGAATCAGATATTCCTGCAGTGTTTATATAAAACTGTAACACTGAGATACCTGAATGTATTATAAGAAGTGTTTTAAAACCTGGTGTCTTGCTAGAGCATTCTTCCCAGTGAATATTTGGTAAACTTGGAGTGAAAATATTTTAATTAGGTGAACTTTCAGATCTGACAAGTAGAAATTTGATGTTTGAATTTCTGAGTTGAATGGCTGTTGCCTCAGCCACTAAATGCAGTACTTCCGTTTTTTTCACAGTAAATTAAGATAACCTTGCAAGATACCTTATTATAATCAGATGTCAGGGCAAGAATCTGATTCCTGGCAGGACAGTTACGGAAATATTAGCCCCAATAGCCTTGTCTGCATTGAAGCTGTTCTTCAGTAAGCATTTCCTTCTCACATTTCCAGAAGGGCTGTTGTTGCATTGACAGAGGAGCCTAGCTTGTGTTCCTTTTTAACAACAACAAAATACTGCTGGCTTTTAACTTCTTAAATGAGAAAAAAATAGGTCACTTAACATCCTGCAAATTAGAATACTGCTTACCAAGCAGATGCTTGCATGAGGTCAGGCTTGGTTCAGTTGTGGAAGGTTCTGTGGTTGGGGTCAGGGCAGCAAGACCTTGTGGAGCTTTATCTGAAAAGTTGCATTAAAATCTTTATTGACTCAGGTGCTGCGATGTTTGTGCTGTTCAGTTTTTCTTTATTAGCTATTGGGGGGCAGCCTTTAGCATTTCCTCCTGCAGCAGGAAGCAGTGATATTGCTGCCACTGTAACTCAGGAATTCTTAATCAGATACAGTGTGTGAAGTCCTGGAAAAGGGCATTAGAAAGGTACAAAGAGAAAACAGTGGCTTAGAGGAGAAAGGAAGAAAAGGGAGGAGGGGCTAAAATCGGATCTGATACAATAATAGCAAAGTCATGTCTTCTTCATATAGGAAATTGAACTAGCACAGAGAGGAATTTACTTTTATATAAGTGCAGCTTCTTTAGAGTTCTGCTTAAGTTTAAGAGCTGAAAATTCAGGTCTTAAGTTCCTTTCAAACATACTTTTTAAAAGATATATTTGCTTTTTTTATTAAGCAAGCATTGTGCCTTGTGCTTTATGTCAAAAGGAAATTATTTTTTACATATGCAGTTTGAATACAAAGACTTTTCCAATAACACTTTGTTCTTAATAAGTGTAATTTTAGTGTGTTTGAGCAAACAGTACACAGTCATTCTTTTTCTAATTATTCTTAATTTTCTGAGATGTTTTCCTGCCAAGCTACAGCAAGTACTGGATATACTGGCATACATTTAGACCAAATGCATTTCTTCCTTTGTAGCCTCTGGCTACAGTTCCTTCCTTAGTCTGTTCCTGTCAGGAGTTTTATGCCAATGTCACAGAGCTTATTGTATTTGGATCATGCCTGTCAATATGGTTTGTTTGTTTTCTAGCAACAACAAAAGCAAAAAACACATACTGAACTACTTATATGTCTGTTACTGTATAACATGGTAGAGAAACTGTAGGCATATGCTTCAAGCCTGGTCTGGCTTATTCCCCTCAAGTTTCCTTGCCTTTTGGTTGGAATAAAGATTATGTTACAGGTTGAACTTGCCCAAACACATTATGAATGCCTTATAGGATGAGAGATTTTAGGATATATTTCTATTCTTGTCCTTGTTTTCTGTTTCGTAAGAATTAATGTATTGTTTTCATATTATTTCCCTCAAATTGTAATCTTTTTGTTGTGATTTAAACATGATAGGGGCTTGTCTATTAATTGAGCTATTGCTTTTTGGAAGATTTGCTTTAAAAAGAAATATTCCTGTGCTAAAGGATGAAAGTACAGTTTTGATTTCTAGAGGAGCAATCTTCTGAAAAAAGCATATGCTCACAATCCTCTTTAGATGCCGGAGATATCATAAGCTGATTTAAAGCTAGTTTTACACAGAAATATTTTGTTATGTTATATTTATACAAGCATTCTTCATTTTTTAATATGCTTCCTTGTCTATACGCTGCAGTGTTTTTAATTAACCAAAGATAAATTGTTACCAGGACTGCTTCCATACTGATTAATCTGGTGCACCAAAATCTTTGTACAGCTGCATTTGCAGGGCTGGCTCAGTGACTGAAAAGAGGTGACTTTACAGAGGGCCACATGGACACAGTGATAAGCAGAAGCCATCAGAGCTTTACAAAACCAACCAACCAAGCAAGAGCTGAAAGTTGTCTCACAATAATTCTTGACAATAAGGTGGTGAATAGGGTCAACTGGGCATCCCTTCTAGGTATGTTGGAGTTTTACACACTCTGGGAATTAGAAGATAGATTATCATGTCCTCATTTGATGTGTGAAGAAAGTGGAGCACAGGCAGAGTGAAAAATAAACACAGTGTGTAATTTTGTGTGGTGGGCATATTTCCATGGCAGAGCAGTAGAGCTGTGGAGTTTGAGTTCAGGTTAATTTTGACTCTGACATCATGTGGGTAGTAACAGCCAAGCTACAGCTGAGATTAAGTGGAACTCTTAAGATTATGAATGCTTCCAAAAAGGCAAGCAGGTTTGGGAGCTACAATAAATATGGTAAAATAAGAAATCCACGTGTGCTGTATTTCAAAGACTGGTTTTGATCAGGGGACAGTGTTGCAAAATAGAAAGAAGAACTGGAGAATATAATGTTTCTTTATGTGTGCATCTTACTTTTAAAGAGTTTGGTAGTGATGAGAAAGAGCTAAATTTCTGTACCACCATGACTACTTGGTTTTGGTTTGTTTCATACTATTGGAGCAATAGTTACATTTTAGCATATTGGGTAGCCTGATTGGAGTTTCTTTATATGTAAGTCAAAATTTTAGGGATTTCTTTTACAGATAAGAACTTTTGAAATAGTCTTTCATGACAGTGTTGAGTATGGTCATTCCTCAAGTTGTTGTTTAATCTTTAAGTTTTCAGACAACTTGATAAAATTTTAATGTCAAGGATTGTAAATATTATATGAGATGACATTTTGGAAGGAACTTGTGTTCTATCTCCAGTGTTTCTCACTTTGCTAGAATATTTCTCCCAGCAAAACCAAGAGCCATGGTTCCATCACACTGTAAAGGTACAGATGTAAAACAATGATTTGGTGTACACAATTCCTTCTCTTTATCACTTACCATTGATAAGCTCTTTGTGTATAAGAGAAGTTTCTGCTGTTACACTCACCAGGAATGTATTTGCATTTTACGCTGTTAAGTGTAATCTGATTTCTGTTATTACAGTCTTCAGTTTAGACATTTCTGTATGTGTGATGTTCCAGTCTTCCCTGCTGTTACTGCTGCTTTTCAGCTTCAGGTATCTACACATTTTATGAGTGTGCATTTATTTTTATGCTAGGTTTTAAAGCTAAAATGTTAAATCAGTTTCAAAACTGATCTCAGAGGATCAGCAGTAATAATCTCCCTCTGATTTTATTACCTCTTTCAGCGCTATGCAGTCATCTCTCCTTTGGCCAGTTTATTATCAATACCTTTCCTAGTACTGTAATTTGTTCTTTCAGTGACACTTTCTGTCATGTGAGAAAAACTAAAAATATTTTAGTATGAAATTATGTCTCCGTCTATAATACTGTGACAAAAATTACCTGATTCTGGTGAATTGTGCACACAAAGAAATTCAGATTTTGCTCCCAGTGTTTGCATAGCATAATGTGGTGTTCCTTGTAATCATTCTAAGTATTACACATTATGTATAAGGAAGTGAAAGTTGTTTAGTGTCAGTATACTCCACATGTTTTCTGCCTGATTAATTATAACAGCTCCAAATAACATTCTCTTCCTACTCATCTGGGTCACAAAGCTGGTGTTTCTTCTAAGAATGTAAAATCCAAAAAAATGGTAGAAAATTTAAGTAAGGAAATTGTGATTTACAGTGACAGCACATGTCAATGGACTCAAAAAGAAATTATTGTAAAGTCACAACTCCGGCTGAAACATTGAGTCAGCTTTTACTTACCTTGTTTCCTTAAAACCATAATTTCTGGAAAATATTTGTCTGAGAGTCTGTAGTGCTAGTGTCATGGTTGCTTTTGACAGTCAAATGCTTAGGAGAGTTGTGAATGCTGAAATATAAAACATCATGATTGCCAGTTGAATATTCTAAGAGGGATTAATTTGTCCCTTTCCAAAGAAATCATAATCTGGGTTCTGAGGATGTCATGGAAAGTAATGCAGTATTTTTGTGTTGTGGTATGAGATTCGAAACCAGACCTTTGCATGCCTTCTCACAGATTTAATTTGAGTTAAGAAACTGGTTTATAATAAATGATGATGTTTGACCTTAACATTCTATGATAAATTAAAAAGAGTTTGTAATTGAGAATTATGCCAGCTTCATTAGAAGCACAAACACAGAAGCTGCTCTGTGCAGCTTCCCCGGCAAGATAATCCTGTTATGCCATTCTGCTTGTTCCATCATTTTCCTGCTTTTTCTGTGAATATACCAAAATAAAAAATTTCTGCTCAAAATTTTTTTAATTGTTTAGTAACTTCTGTACTCTGTCAGTAACTACACTACAAGAATGCAAAACAGATTGCTGATTTCCCTACTTACCTTATGAACACGTTGCCAGAACCTTTCTGTGTTTGTGCCTGCCAAAACTCTGCCTGTCTCAGTGTTTCTGTCTTCCTTCCACCCAGTGTGCACTAATTTGAATGTGTGTATCTTAAAGTGTCTTGACAAAACTAACACGTCACCTTTAACACACTGGAGCTTTTTTGGGGATATCGTGTAGGAAAAAAAAAAATCTAGGTTTTTACTTCAGCGTCAAGTGCGTCTTCACGTTGCAATTGCTGACTTATGTGGGTTAGGAAATGTTGTGTAATGTTTTGGCTGTGCTTGTGTGATTCAGATCAATAAGCACTTCAGAAACTTTTTTTTTGTCTTTATTATTGCCTCTCAGTTCCCTGGTACCAGATCAGTGCCAGAGTGACATGTGTATGGAATATCATTGGCAGCATTAAAAGGATCTTCTAATCCTGCTGTTCTAGAGTGATGAAATAATAGAATTGTTCTGAGAATATCAGGAAATTCCTGTTCCCACATGAAAACAGAGCATCTTGAACTGGACTGAGGCAGTTTCTGGTATCCTGTTGAAATTTTGACACAATCCTGATGTAATTCTTGACTTCTGTTATGATTGAAATTCTCTCTAACTCGTCTGCTTGAAGACATTACAGCAGTTACTGAAAAGCAAATGTGCATTTAAGGTAAAAATGCAGTTCGTCTGTGAAATGGTTGAGATACACATGCTAGTGTGGGATTCATACTACAGGCTTTGACTTAATTTGTGTTTTATGGTAATGAGAATTCTTGCCTGAAAGTGGCTGGTGGTGAGATACTAGTCTGTACAACATTGAAATAGCACCAGTAATAATCTTACTGAAATTGGTAATTACATTAGCATAATATATTAAGTAGAAGAACTCTGAATGCCTTATCATCTTTGTATTACTTTTTTGGTACATTTCTAGCCTAGTAGATCTTTTTGAACCATGATTTTATTTCAGTCAACATTTAAAACATTCAAATCTCAGGTCTGGGCAGGCAGTACTTAACCACAGTTATATAATTTTATATGCTTCTCGGTTCCAGATCCATGAGAAGAAAGAAGATAATTTACATAGACATTTTAAGCAGTGTCATGTTTATTAGAAGAACCAGCATTGAGCTGGCTATCAGTTTTGCAGGGTGTTGGGCTGTGTTCACTGTGCTTTTGCCAAGGAGGGTTGGAGCAGATGATCTTTGTGGTCCTTTCCAACCTGGTATTCTGTGATCTGTTTAGAACAGATCATCTCAAAGTGAACACTAAAAATTTGATATTTAAGTTGCTTTCTGGTGTTTCAGCACAGAATAGGAACCTGTCTTTGAATACGTGAAAAAGAATAGTGTTAGGCACGTGGGTAACTTTGCTTACTTAGGAAGCATTGTTTTCTCATAATGCTTTGGTAATGGTGTTCAGAAACTCAAGAATGGTGGAAAAATGGTGGAAAAATGTCTCCATTTTTTAGAATAAACACTCTGCTGAAAGCCATTTGGCTGGTGGTGAGTTCAGAAAAGGGTTGCCCAGTTGGAGATGAGGCACAGGCACCAAGATCTTTGATTTCGCACTTCTGAATAAATTTCAAACAAGTAAAACTAGAGGGTTTTTTATTGAGATTTTTCCTGATGCAGATCATCTGTAACACATGTCCAAAGGAAGATTTTTATTAACTCTATGTATCATATTAATAAATCATTTATAGATGCAACAGGTCTACTTGCATCTATAAATTTAAGTCAGAAATTGCTGTCCCTTGCTTTAAAAGTTTTGTTTTCCATTTGGTTTCCAGAAAGAAAAACAATGCTTGAATCTCAGCTAGACAAGAATGATTAATTCATTATTCATTAAGTCACATATCCCTTAATTCTCTAAGAAGTAATGGCAAAAGTCGCTAAAACTGCTCATTATGCAGGTTCTGAAGTGAATTTTCTGTAACATTACATACAACCAAAGACTGTCAGGCTCCTTGTTAACCATTAGGTGCACCAGGGCAAACTAACTCCACTTAAACAGGCAAGCAACAACGAGATTAACTGTAGGTTAAGTGACTCAAAATAGCAGCTTTGATACTCCAAGTGACCAGCAATTTAAATGGTGAGGAGGCCAGACAGAAAATAAGCATGGGAGTGAGGGGAACAAAGAAGAGGAAGATAGGAGTGACTTCTGAGAGCTTGAGGGATGGTGTGTGTGTTGTACTTTTGAATATTCCTAAATAATTGTTTGTTCTAGGATAGTATTCTCTGACTTTCTTTTAAAATTGTGAATTCAGCCACAGCTTTCACTCAGTGGCTGCAGTTCTCTATTTGAATCTCTAAAATACAACACGTGTAATTGAGGCACCTCAGTCATAGCCTTAAACTCTAATAAAAAAATCAGCAGTGCTGTGACGTGTGTAGTTTCCTGATAAATGTTCTCGTATTGTAACTTCTTGAGATGAATTCTGTTGTTGCATTCAGTGATATGACTAAAAATGAAAAAGCTGGAATCACTTTCCATAGTTGTCTCTGAGATGCAGGCTTGTGGTTCACCTGGGTGCTTCAGCAAACTTGACTCTTGCCTGAGCAGCAGCTTCTGCTGTCTGCACAAGGTGCTCCTTTTCAGCATTTTCAAGACTCAAAACTTCTCTATCTGACAAACTCCTCCTTTCTGCAGTTAATGGCTTTTGTATGAACATCAAATGTAAAAAAGCACAACAGAAAAAAAAAAATTGGCTGTTATTAAATAATCAACAGGCAGGCTGGGAATATGAAGCACATCTTCACATCATGCTGTTCACTATTTTCTGTCCTTTCCATTCCACTTCTGTTCTTGTTTATTCTCTACAGCAATGGGTCAAGGAGCTGGTCTTTGTAAGGAGAAGGAATTCCCAGACTGTGTAACATCTTGCTTGGCATCCCATGGTCAGATGAAGGATCAGAGCCTCAGTCTCTTACAGAATTCTCACTCAAATTCTCTCAGTCTGAAAAACAGACAGGGTGAAAGAACTTCTGACAAAATGAAAATCCAAGCCCTCATTATATAGGCCAGAAATCTGTCAATTTTAGTGTCAAAAAGGAAAACACCCTTTCCTGTCCCAAACCAGAAAAATAAAAGAAAAAAACCTTTTAAGAAGTATTGGGCACAGGAGTCTTCTGGAGAGTCTCCTAATTTACCTTGTGGTCCCCCGGACATGGTCAGAAACAAACCTCTACAATTGCACATGGAATTAGTTTAACAGAAATGAAAAGCTAATACCAAATAATAGTGTACAATGTATCTTCCTTTAGCAGTCAGGGTGGGGTTTCTGACAGAAGTGACTCTTTGCCCTGCCCCTCTGTATTGAGGTTTTGGGAAGGCTGGTTGTGTTTGGATGTGCCCAGCGTGGCCGCTGCCGAGCGGTGCTTTGGGGCTGCCTTCCCACCACATCTCTGAACTGGGCAACAAGGCACAATGTTTACTTTTCACTCTTTAAAAAAAGTATTTTGGAGTCCTGAGCGATTCAGCAAATTAAAAAAATCACATCACGACAGAGGTGAGAGAATTTTTATGTTTCTTCATCTCTGCTTTCCTTGTGGATTCAGAGCCATTTATGTCCCTCTTCAGCTCCTTCCACTGCTGGGTTCTTCCACCCTGCGGGCTGTCCTCCCTCTGGAGGACTTGATGGAGGATTTCATGAGAGGGCCATGATGTGATTTCTCACCTGGCTGTGGAATAGCACACAGGAACTGGTGCAGCCCTGTTACTTGTTTCTTGTCAGCATACAGCCTTGCTGGTGTACACTCCTGTAAGGAACTCACTCTTTTTGCTACCTCCAGCAAGGCTTGGATTCAGCCTATACCAACATTGGTCAGGTTGGTGGTTGACATGGAATGAATAATAACATGAAATAATTTAAATTTCCAGTGAAATACAAATTTTCTCCCTTCCATTGCACATATATAGGGGCTTTTACTCTCCTTTTCTCTGTCCCTAAAAACAGTCACTTTGCATTTCTTGTGTTCAATAGCAGTATCTTCTGTTGTATTTAACAACTTGTGAATAGAATTCCTTCAACACAGTTTTGTTTTTTGATTTTGTTTTGGTTTCTTTTTTTGGATAACCAAGAGGTAATAAATGTGATGCTGTATTCGCAATACAGTAAAGAACATGTTCAAGCTGAGGGGAAGCAAGAGAGATTATCCTAAATTTAGTTTTATTAGTTCAGGAGTAGTAGGTTCTTTGCTCCTCACTGTTCTACTTTTTACTTACTCACTAGAAAGGAATCTTCTTTCCTATTAGCATTTAACCTCTATACTGTTAATTTAGGGCACAGTTAAGTAGAAAGCAGATTTGGAAAAGCTATACTTTTTTCTGGTTTTGTTCTTTTCCCCCACCTCCCCTTTTTTTCTTGGAAAAGGGTAGATATTCTGAGTGACACTGACTTCCATTTAAAAAAAGAGGAATCCCAAGTATCTGTTTAACTGCTGAATAAACCTTTATTGGGCAAAGGACGAAGAAAGCAAAGGTTTCATGCAGCACATGAAAATGGCTGTGTAGTAGTGTTGTTTTCAGAAACATTCTTCTACTGCTGGGCAGTCTTTCAAAAAATATATGAAATCTAAAGCCCTACTAGCTTGGGAGAAGAGCAGTAAAACATAGGGGATATAGCAGTGCTTCCTCACATATTGCAAGAGCTATGGCAAGTATTTGGAGTGGCATTGGTTTTCTTCTCCTTGTAAACTGGTTTTTTTTTTTTTTAGTCTTCAGGGTTTACTTGCAGCTTTGCATCTTATCTTTGTTCTGTTTCCCACATAACTCAGGAACAACAAACAATTAATTTAAATTTTTGTAATGTGCTCCCTATTCCTGAATATTTTATGTGTCCTTAAAATATGTTCTACTTTTTCTGTGTTTCTCCCCCTCCCTTCAATACATTTTTAATAGTTTTTTTATTGCTGATGAAATAAATGTGTGGGGGAGAGATAAGATCAACCTCATATTAAGACTGTATATCATTCTTTTGGAAAAACAAAAAGCATTAAGTGATCTCAGAACTCATTTCTGCACAGACCTCCTTTTCCCTCACCTCCCATAATTCTCAGTGCATTTACATCTGTGTATTTATTCCTGGAGGAAGAGAGAAAAAGACTAAGGAAGAGTTGCTGTGGGGTGCAGTATGGACCCAGCAGGTTAGTTTGTTTATTGATGAGTCCCAGAAATTTTCTAGTGGTTTGCAGCTAATAGCTTGCTTACGCTCAGGGCACTTTTGAATATCTCTGATAATTAAAATACATGTAGGTGTGCCTTATACAGATATACATACAAAGACATGTATAAGAATGTATATTAAAATTTTTTAAGATTGTCCAAAGAGCTTCTGAGTGAACACTCTTCTGTGAATTGCTTTCTTTGTATCAGCAGTGGATTTAAAAAAATTGAATATGTACAATGTTTTTTGACTGTTCTTATCAAAACCAGTACAAGTCCTCAGTTTATGTTGCCTGGTTTACTCTCAGAATTTTTCAATGCCCTGAGCTGTTTCAGGGGCTGTGTGTGAAAAGCAAAGAACAGAGACTGCATATCTAAAACGAGAATCAAAAGGAAAGCAAACATTTATCTGCCTAGAACTACGTGTTAAGGTTTTTTAGCATAGGTAGTAATTCACAGTGCAACAGCTGGGCATATTCTGGATTCCTTGTTAGCCCCTTCTTTCAGGATTTCTTTGACAGATGGCACTCACAGATGGGCATAACATTCTTAAGGAGCTTACTCTTTCTACTCTCTTACCCACCAGTAACTCATGATACTCTTAGAAATCTAAAAGCTTTGACATGAATTAGCCTTACTTAGCAGACTTTAATTTTTTAATCTTTAGAATATGCTGCAGGGTAGTAGTGCTTGTGGAGTTCTTAATCTGTTTACTTAAGTTCTTAGAAGCCAAAATGGAATTCCAATAAAGTTGACATGGCAAAACATGGCCAATATACTGTCATTTTTTTGCTTTTTAAATTGTCATGATATTTTTTATTTTCATCTTCTGGAGGAGAAATGCAGAATGATACAAGAGTACAATTTGACAAGCTAGAAATGGCTCTGTGAACTGAAGTTTGCAGAGTTCAAGCAATTTGCTTGGTATTCCATTGTAACTACATTGAAATATGAGGTGAACAAACATGATATTTAAAGTTGGCTGCTCAATGGAGCTTGTTTCTACCACCATCAGCTCAAACTTGTTTGGTTTTTGGTATTTCTAAGTATCAGCTAATAGGGTGCCTCAAAAAAAGAGCAAACTGTCCCCAAGATATTTGAATGCCCTTCTGTGATAGTTACTTGTTTGTCATGTACTTGGTGTTGCTTCTCAATATTCATGCAACTTTGGGCTTGAGGGCCATTTTTCTTTCCAATGTTGACTCAAATGGCAGTTTTCCCTGATGAATGTTGTTGGTGTGGAGTTTCTGTTGAGGAATGTGAAACTATAAGCAGAGTGATCAGGTCCAAAAAAAGCATTGTGACAGCTGGGCAGGTTAGAGAGGCGAAAATAGTGAGTGCCCTCAGCCAGGTCCTCTGCTGCGTGTATTTGTAGCTTATTAGAAAAGTAGAAGAACACCAGATGGAGATAGAAACATGAATTCTGCCTTTTTGTTTTGTTTTTTAAGTGCTGTGTAAATTCAAGGTACCCAATTCTTCCTTCAGGAATCATGCATAGCCTGACGTGGCACAGCTTCTGTTTCATGGCCTATTTGTAATTGTGTTCTTTTACTTTAGGGCCCCTTGCTAGGTGAGCAATATGCTCCCTGCCATCCCATTTTTCCCAGGGGCTCCTTCATTTCAGGTTGCTTCAGTATTTTGAGTTAGTTAGTCACATAAGGATATAATTTAAACACCTCTTTTGAATCTTTCTGCCTGCAAGTAGTTGGGTTCTGAAGAACCCTCTGTAAGCAAACAGCCCTAATATGAATAATTTGCTTCTGCATGTATTGAAGTGCTCTGTTCTAGGGAATGTGTATTCCTGAGAATAGTCTAGCATAATAATAAAAAAGCATGCATATAGTTACTGCAAATTTACAAAACAATTTAGCTCATGAAAGCATGGTGAGAAAAATAATCCATGCCCTGGAATAAGTAGTCCAGGCAGGACAATGCCTAGCTTGCATCTTCAGCAAATTTCTTATATATTTTGCCACCCAAAAGTCTTCCAATAACCTTGTTTTGCTCCTCCTGGCTGTCTTAAATATATTTATATATGCATACATATATGTGTGCTGTAGGCTTTCTTATGAGGAGATGAGCCTTCTCTGGTAGCCAAGACTTTTTACACAGAGGAAACTTGTGTGACAGAGCAGTGGCGTGGAGGGCTGCTCATGGAGTGGTGTCTGATGGCTTCAGGCCAATCTTGCCAGCTCTGATTATCTTAACATTGTAAGCAATGTCTGAGACTAACCTTGATTGCTGAGCATTTTGGGATGAATAGGGGCTTGCTGTTAGTCAGACTTTAGATCAGGGAAAGGAAGCTTTTAATTTTAACAAATTTTGTAAGCCTGTTGTTAAATGTCAAGATACAATCAAGACAATTTTGTGGCTTTACCTGTCATATCCCTGCAGAGAGAGTGAAGGACTTTGCCAGTCTTTGTTTTATGAACTGCAATTTCCAGTGCAAAAATAGACACATTCTTAATGCTAAAAGGCCAAAGATAGTTTCTGTCTTGAGCCACAAGAAGTCAGAAGTATGTAGGCTGCTACAATTGAACCTGCAGTACTTTGGTGTTACTGCGTTTCAGAATTAGGTTGGAAGAGCTTTGGTACAACATAACCAGAAGGTTATTAGTGAAATAAAATTGAAAAGGCAGCTTTAGTCATAATTTCAGAATCACAGGATGGGTGAGGTTCAAAGGGACCTCTTTAGGTCAGCTGGTGTAACCCTCCTGCTCAGAGCAAGGTCACTGAGAGCAGATTCCCAAGAGCCATTTCCCACTGGATTTTTTGAGTAGTCCTTTTAAATTAACCATAATTCTGGATTGGCTTTGATCACTGAGTGGCACAGTACCTCCAGAGCTTTACAGTATTGTGCTGTGGTTATGTTACAGCTCGCTTCATGTAGGAATATTTACCTCATTTCCCAAGTGTTGTCTCCTTGAATTTTACAAATTGCATTCAGCTAGTAGCAATTTTTACTAATTTCCTTTGTTGATGTTTGTGATTTTCAAACCAAGTATTTGTTTTCCAAATCAGTTTTTGTTTCTGAAAAAGAAATAGTTAAAAACATTCCTGTTTTGTTTCTCCAATTTTTTTGTTTGCTTCTCTTTCAAAACTTCTGTGCTTGTACCTCAGGCTTTTGCAGCAGGAGAGACCATCATGAATAGTTATTAAAAGCTACTAAAATTACCCAAAAAGAAATGAGGTACAAGGCTTTCATATTTCCATGTATGAAATTTTACTCAATAATACTATTCTGTTCAAGAATAGTGCATTATTAAACATTCAAATGTTCAATACTTTGTGTGCTAAATTTTATATTTGAGTTCTTACAAGGTTTTTTTGTCTAATACCAGTAACTCTGCTACAAGTCAACCCTGAGGAAAGTTGCAAACTTGTGTATTCTTGATCCAATGTGAGAGGCCTGTTAACTTGGGTTTGGGTTTTTCAATTTGTTTTTAACAGTTCCTGTGTAAATTAGCTTCTGTTTTTTAATATTAACTTTTTCAAGTTTCCGAATGCATTGGACTTTCTCTTGCATGCTTGATTGTTTGACATGAGGAATTGGCTTTCTGATAATGTCTACCACTCTTTTATTCTTATTTCATTGGCATTTAAAATCAATCTGTAAATCAGCCTTGTAAGGTACCAAATTTACAATGGTTATCAAATAGCACAATGTGTTCCTGGTTTTAGTCTGTAAAGCTGACAAAGCAATAAAAATAATCCCTAGGCAATCACAAGTGACTTTCCCTTGACATCTCTTTAAAATGCTGCATGAGGGCCTAACCTGCCTGTGAGGGTTTTTTCCATGGATATCTGGTTCTGTCAGCTGATTAGCATTTTAGATGGAGACAGTAGCTATGGGGAGTATGTAGCTGCCAAGCTTTTATCCAAAAGAATTTTTCAAATCGCCCCTTTTACTTATTTTTTTTAAGAGAAGGAAGAAAATGGACATAAGTAGCTTTTAAAAAGAATTATTCTTGGTTTGCAACTGTTGCCGTGTTTGAGATATCCATTACTTGGAAACAAATACATATGCACAAAGCCCACGGGGAGACATTTTTCTGAGGTAAATTAATTCTAGGATATTTTAATATGATGTGGTGGAGCATATATTTATAAGCCGTAACTACACTCTGTTCAAGTGTTCAGGAATGAATATGAGTGCCTGAACAAACTCAAGATATATATGTGTTGGCTGATGTACTCGTTCCCTGTTGCTTGTTATTATTTCCTTTATTAGCATTTGAAATTCATAAAGAACACTGGATAGCATAAGGTAAACACTGTGTTGTATCCAGAATACTTGTCTGAGTGGCAGAAATTAAAGACTGTAGAGCAGAGGACTGGGAGAGGACATGGAGAGGTTAGCTAGTGCTTTCCTTGGGCTTCAAGGCAGGATCAAACTGTAGCTAAACCACTCTGACAGACATTTGTCTAACTGGTTTTAAAAGAAAAGTGATGGAGATGGTGGCATTTCCTGAACCAATTTGTTCTAGTGTCTATTGTCATTATTACGGAAGTGTTTTCTAATGTTTCATCTGAGTATCTTTCATTGGTACTTAAATTCATTACTTTTTGTGTTACCACACAAAAAACTCAGTTAATCTGTTTTGCATTATATACTTCAAGTCTGTGATAAATTCATTACTTTTTGTGTTACCACACAAAAAACTCAGTGTTAATCTGTTTTGCATTACATACTTCAAGTCTGTGGTGCAGATTCTTCCAGGTAAAAGAAGAATGTAATGTAATTATCTTATTTTTAGTGAAAACTGAAATTATCTCTCTGTCTGGATTAGGGATTAAAAAAAGTACACTTTGACAGAAAGTGTGGTGTGGAACTAAGTTAGTTTGGAAGTATCTGATTCTGTAGGTGCTGCACTAAATGTACTTCATGCAGTACTTGGAACCTTGAATTTTGTAGAGTTTTTAATTTAGTTTTGTGATATTACTAAGAATAAAATTTGGTTAGGATGTGTGACAATATGAATATAAAATTATCCACACTGATCAATAAATAATGATTATATCACAGATCTGGAGCCTTTATTGTCATGGTTTGGTTGATGTTTCCAACTAATTGATGAGTGTCTGTCCATTGAATGTAATGAGATTTAAAGGAATCTCCTGCTGCTTAGAGCAGAGAGATGCTTTTAGCAGAGGTGAATTACTGGGTGTTTCTGGAACAGCACACACATAATAATTTATTATCAAGAGTTAAAGAGAAAATAAGGGAGTTTTACACTGTTAAGGTACTATTTAAGAAAAAAATAATTATAAAATAAGGTTGTTTATAGCATTTATTCTTTTCCCCTGTAGTTGCTCTTCTTATTAAGGCTTAAATTCTGAAGTGTCAGTCTTTGCCTGTTCCTGTTGACTTCAGGGCTATATGCAAGGCTACTGCATCTTATTTGCTTGTAAGCTTTCGTTTGTCAGCTTTACATGAAGCAGGTTTTGTTTAGTATACAAACATGCTGCAATGGTTTGGGTGCTATACCAATAATAAGGCTAAGATCAAAGTTATTTAAATTATTTTGGTTTCAATCGAAATACACGCTTTTTGGATTTCACCCAAAAATGAAGGAGTGTCTGTTTAGGAGAAGGCACAGTAGAGTACTTGATAAGAGGCATGGTTAATGAGGTACAACATACTCCAGTTTTCTCATGCTGCTATCTTGTGCAGCCTATCTTGTTGGGATTGCTGAGGAATAACTGCCGACTGTCCAAATCCAATTTGGCTCAGTGCACGTTGGTCTTTCTGCCAGATGGAGCCTATTTCTACTTTTGCTCATCAGAATTCAGATAAACCGGAGTTGGCAGAATATGGCAATGCTGACTTTGATATAGCCCAGTCCACTGTAATGGAAAATAGAAATAACCTGCGGGACATCAATGTCCATACATTTGACTGTGAAAAAGGCATTATTTGACCAGCATTCTCAATGGAAGTTCACCATTTGTTTCACTCTGTGTATCTGAAGCAAGCTGTCAGTAGAGCATCACAGAATGCCTTAATAAAATCTTCACAGGCACCAAATTTTCTCATTTCATTGGAGTGCTGCCAAAACCAAACGTCTTCGTTTTTAATTGTGGATGTAGCATTTCTTTGTGAGAGAGCTGTATGGAGGGAAAGTCTGCCTGAAACAACAGAAGGGAGTGAAATAAGCAGTTTGCCAAACTTCTGTCCTGACTAAGGATAATCTTGTGTTCTGAATGAATTTTGGATAAAAAGTCCAGGCATTCTGGCAGTGAAGTCTTGGTTGTGTTTTTTCTTAAAGTAGGTAACTTGGCAAAGGATGGCATATCAAGAGTGAATAATTATAATCATTGATGTCTGCTTTTAACATTTTGATTTATACTTTTGGGGAATGCTCTTGCATGTACAACGAGCAAATAATGTACTGTGAAATCTTTAATTGGTAATAAGCTTTCTGCATCAGTTTCTCTGTGCCAGAAGTTACACCTGAAACTAATTTGTTTTTCTCAAATGCTGGTGTTCTAATTTGCACTGGTAGCATTAAAAAATACTGTTCATGTGAATTTTTCGCAGAAAAATAATTCACTTGAGCTACTCACTTTGTTTCTTGCTGTTCAAAATTAGCATGTCTTGAGGCATGTGACCTGTTTAGGAAAATTAATTGATTTCCATGCTTTTCTAATGTTAGCATTCAAAATAAAAATTAGTTCTCCAGGTTATCTCTTTCTTATCTACTGGGCTCGAATAAACTAGTAGCTCAGCTATCACACTGCTCCTTCAGACAGGTCCATATCTTTATTCAGACTCAGCTCACATCGTGCATTTACAGCAGTGTGAATCCCTTTATTCTCATTTCAGTTCTGCTGGTTTTTTAAGAGCTCAGCTGTGTATGCAAGGACAGACCTCAGTATCTGAAATTTATTCCAAGGAGGATTAGTTGGACATATTAAGAGGTTCCTACTTGCACCACCTGGCCACTTCTGTTGATCTTGAGGAGAAGGACTCGCTTCTTCCTCCATTTCTGTCTGATCATTTATGTTTTGAAAAAAAAATGATGATACAGATGAATAACTAAATCAAGTAAATTCTGCATCATAACTGTACAGCTACCAAGAAGAGGAATCCCTACTGGTACAAAATCTTTAATGCCACTAGGAATTTTATCACAGAAACTTAGAAGATATAAGCCTGTGGGTTGACCCACTGGCACAGTCTTTGGTAGTGTTTGACACGACTGCTGCTCAATTATTCTGATACAGTTCTTGAAATAATTGTCCCTCTATTTTTGATGCATCTTCCATTCTGTTTGTCTGGTCCCCTTCTCCATGAAGGTGCCTTTGAAACAAAATTGAGATTCTTCTAAATCTGCTGCTTCCTGTTCTGTAGACCTGAATGTGGTCTTGGAAATAACAGAATTGCATTGATCCAGTGATTCAAGGAATGACATAGGTGAACCTCAGGAACTCTTATGCTTTGAAACCATAAGATGATAGGATAATTCAATTTGTAAGGAACTTAAGGGTGTTTTCTAGTCCAAATTTCAATATGCAAGACCTCACGATTCCTCAAGCTTTCTTTAGTATATGAAATGAATCCGGGGGAAAAAAATAAGTTCGCGTGTATTAAAAATTCTTTTTTAGTTTATTTTACAGCTGGAATGTGCTATGGATTTAGCATGTCTCAGAGGGAATACTTTTTCTTGAGTCTTACTGAACAAATGAAATTCTACTCTGGCTCATTAACAGAGAAATCAAAATAAATGGCAATAATCCAGGTATCTGCTGTAGTCCTATTTCAGAATGTTGTTTATATTAACACAGTTAGTATGTAAAATGTTTGGGTTTTAATTACAGCTTAAGAAAGTAAACGGTTTTAAAGAGAGGTGAGTGAAGTCATCTGGGTAAACATGCCAATCTGAAAACAGCTCCCCAAATTAAACTAAGAAGCATTATAAGGAAGGATTCATTAGAGATTTTTCTTTCTTTTTTTCATTAGCCTTCACTCATTTTCAGTGCAAGTGAACTGTTCAGTATTACACACTGTTTATTCCTATTGCATTCTCCAGAAGACAGCAGCAAAGCTGCTGTGCAGTGCTGATTTTCCCCTACAGTCAAGGCAAACAAAGCTCAGAAGAGTAGAAGTTGCTCCTGGACACTCTGTTGAAGTCAAAGTTTAAATGGACATATCTGTTTCTAGAGAAATTTCTTTCGTCCAGATTTCTAGTTCCTTTGGTGCTGTTAAATCACTCATTTAAAAGATTAGATATGTTGAGTTCTGTGTTCCCTTAATTCAGTGTGGAGCATATTTGAAGAATTTGTAGTAGCCTGGCTCATGCCAGGTCCAGCTCTGGCAACCTGCACCCCTTGCACACTGAGCTTCCTCCCCCCAGAAGCTGCTGTCAGAGTAGGGCTGAGCTGTCGGGACCTTGGTGAGCCCTGGGTCTCCAGAGAGCACAGTGCTGTCACAGCAATTGCCCCCATTCAGTACTTGCCCCCACTATAAGTCTGGCTCAAAAAATACCTTATTTTAATATAAAATACCTTATTTTTATATTTTTATATAAAATTGCTTATATTTCTTGAAAGCGAATTAAGTATTTTATATTTCAAGTGGGCTTTTTCATTTATTGCAGTGAACTAATTACAGAGTTAGTGGGGTATTTGGGCTCCATGGCCTTCTAGCCAGGTGATATTAATTGCTTGACTGAGCACCATGGTTCTTGTTGAGTGATGTTTAAATGGTCTGCCCACAATCACCTGGTAATTCTTATCTACAGAGATACAGCCCAGTGGTATACTCACTGAGCCGTATAACTTTTCATTATTTGCTCATTAATTTTGCCAGATTTTAGGTACTTGGTCTGGAATTTTCCTTCCGTAGTGTTTGCTTGAAGCAGTAAGTGTTCCTCTTTCCAGAAACAAGATGAAGAATCATGGATTGCTTTTCCTATATAGATTTTCAATTAATAAAATAATTATTACAAAACCAGTGAGAAAATCTTCTGCTGTGGGATGTGGAGACTTGAAATTCAGGAGAGAATCCTCCATGAGTCATGGACATATTTTCATTCCTCTGCCCCCCACCTAGATATTTTCAGGTTATAATTTTTCCCTCAATATTTCAGTTGTTATGAGTTCCAAACAACTGTGTGCAGAGTTTGATCCCTAAATACTTTTCAGTTTTCTTCTGCTGTAGCTTTGCACTGCTGTAGCTTTGCACTGCTTCAGAGCTGTGATATTGAAGGAATTTGGGGAGATGCTGATAAATAGATACTAGAGACTCTGTGGAGTGTCTCTGTTACTGATAGTTCTCTTCCTTTTGGTGCCAAATAAGATTGCTATGCAAATTGGACAGGAACTGGACATGAGGAAAAAGGATAGTTCTCCTGTATCACAGGAATAGGAAGCCAGTGGAACGGGACTGTGAGTAAATAGTGACTGCTGAGAACTGAAACAGGATTAAAAAAAAGATTATTTAAATTTGAACAAGGAGGGAGATGAGGACTTGGAAGTGAAGATGAGGGAGAAAGGAGGAAACAGAAAGGGAGGAAATTTGGGGCTGATAGGCTGTGAAGGGTTTGCCATCTCAGCTTTTGAGGTGAGTCTAGGAGAGACAGGAATAAAAATGCAGTTGAGATGGAAGTAGAAGGAGCCAGTCCATACAGTGAATGAACTGGGACAAGCTGGGGAAGGTGGACTGAATGTGAGGAGAGATTACCGTATTCTCTTTAGAACAGGAGATAGATCAGTTCTCATAACTAATGAGAGTAAACAAATGTCATTCAAAAGAAAACCTGGAACAAAACTCATCATTCTAATGCAATCTAACTGCTGCAGGCTCAGTAAAGATGCAGGGTTTAAGACATTATTTTTTCCGTAATCACCACCTTCACACTCTTCAGTTACACTGGCAATAATTACTCCTGTTCCTTGTTCCCCTCTGGGGCTCATAATTTTCTTTCCCTTTGCTTATAGCCTACTCTGCTCTGCAGGTACCAGCAATTCTTGTCTTTCAAACTGTCTTTTATTAATGTAGCTCAGAATTCAGAACAGTTGTTCATCATCCATAGCTTCTGTTACAAGAGCTGAAAAGAATTTTGTGTTTAGTTGGTCTTTTCTTTTTTCCTTAGCTGTAAAAATTATTCTTATGAAGTTAATACTGAGCATTACAAATGCCACTCTGCAAGAAATCATTGTTCCTTCAAGTGCATTCGGTGTTGTTTGCAGGTTTGGTTTTGCACAGTGTTGACAACACAATGAGATTTTTCATGTTTTCTTGCTATTTTGTGAGATTGAATGGGAGAGGTTGGGATGATGATGATGGTTATTAATGTTATTATTATTTCTCTTGGGAATATATTAAAAGATAGAACGAGGATAAATGGAGCCTCAAGGGTGACTCATGTTTTTGTTTAGCTTGAACTAGGTCCAGCTTCTAGGAGGAACTGGATTTTAGATGCATGTTTTTGCAAAGTGTTCTAAACTGAAGTTATAATTCCAGCAGTCTCAATGGCATGTGTTTGCTTTTATTTAGAAGCGTGTTTAAGGAATGTTTTTGGTGGGTGAATGCAAAACAAACACAACTATCTCAGTCTGGAGGCTGCAATTCTTTGGCGTATTCAGTGTCAGCAAAAATCAGGTGGAAGAATGGTCTTAGGAGAATGGACTTGGTTATTTTTCTGATTTACTTTGTAAAGAATTCTCTTTATGCTCAGTTGCAGGTTGTGAAAGTGTGATTTCTTGCACTGTTTGCTTTCTACTTTGTAAATGTTTCTGAGCATTTGAAAGGTGCCTAAAGTTTCTTTTCAGCATGCGCCACTGCCTGCTTGTCTTTGATTAACACAAATTCAGGAAGTTCTTTTCTTCCAAACAACAAATTGTTATCATATTAATTGTCACCAAGTGTGTAACACTGTGACACCTTTATGCTGTAGCTTCTATAATGTTGTTCAAGGTGTGGGTCTAATTTTTTTTCTGTTGTAGATTATCAGTAAGTCTTGTCTATAACTTGACTTTTAGTTGGGGAAAAAAAACCCAAAAACACTACCAACAAAAACAAAACATCAAAATCCAAACAAGAAAATTTGCTCTCACGTGCAATGTGAACATTTTAGCTTGTGAATATTTTGAGATTTGTCTGAAAAGCAGTCAGTGACATTCATTTTATAAGTTGTTTGGGGAGTGAAGCAAAGTGAGGACTTAAATTTTTTTGGTGTTTTTTTTTAGGGGGTTTGTTCTTATATCTTAAAAACGTTCCCTGAGAAAATACTTGTAGACGTGTATTCATAACTTATCAGTTATCAGACAGTCATAACTTATGTTTTGAATACAATAGATAAGAATGGTGTAAGAATCTAATAATGTCAGATATTTTTTAAATGTAGCTTGATGTGTATTTCTAATATCTGTACTTAATTGAAAAGAAATGTCAACATTTGAACCTCGTTTACAAGTTGAACAACAAATGTCCCTCTGGTAACTGGGAGCTTTTGTCCTACTCAGCTGTAGACTGAGAACATACACTCTTCCTGTATTTCAGTACACTTAGGAAAAGCCTGAGACAAAAAAGGCCAAGTTTACAATATGAGGAGTGTTTATTATGCTGCCTGCTTAGAAGGGTAGTTCCATCTGCATCATGACCTGAATGAGGCAGGCAGAGTGTGGCCAGGCAGAGCTGCAGTGGTGTGTACAATGGTCACGACGGGGGTACACAGTGAACTGAGATGCATGTGAGAGAGGAATGGCAATGAAAGACATCAAATCTAAAAATGTGTTAACTATTTCAGGATTTCATTGGCCTTTGTTCTGTTGTAAAATCTAGGGGTTGTTTTCCAGCTCCAGTACAAGCATGCATCTTCCACTTGAGAGCATTTCACTAAAATTCTAAAAATTTAATATACGAAAGCTCAGAGCAAGTAAGATTCTCCTGTCTACGCTTGAGACATGAGAGGAATTTAACTACACAATTCTTACTAAAATTAAGAAGCATTGTAGAATTTGACTGATCTACAGCCTCATGAAATGTCGCTAGTGCAAATTTCACCATATCATGAGTGACTGTCGGGTTGCTGATTTTGAATGAAAAAGACTTGCAGAGTTAATGCTTGGAATACATCTCATGCAATGCATTTTGTACTAATCCTGGAATTTGTTTAATTGCAGGGATATAAAACCAGACAACATCTTGATGGATATGAATGGACATATTCGATTAGCAGATTTTGGTTCTTGTCTGAAACTGATGGAAGATGGAACGGTAAATTAGAAAGAATGATAAATTCCTAAATATTTTTTTTTCAGTCCATTGATAGCTACAAAATGTGTGCTAATAAAGGGAATAGGCGCCTTATGGCAAATGAAACGGAGCTGTAAATGGTATTGGTATATAACTGACTTTCTTGAAAATTCAGCTGCAGACTGCTTGGATTTGCAGTATATTAAAAACTTCTTAGCATACAGTCAGCTCATGAATAAATAAAGGGAAGCTGTGCTGTCAATGCCAAGTAGGTGTTTATGAACTATGAATCTCCCAGTTTTAAGCTCTGAGCTTAAAATCTTTATTGAAAATGTAAGCTGTAGTATGAGCAGGATGAGATACTGAAATAGGATAATGTTCTTCTAGTACATTTAAATTTGTACATTAAGTGTGACTAGAATGTAATTCCGGTATGTTTAATCATGTCCCAGGGGATTACAAAGTATTTGACTTAATATATGTGATTACCAAATCTATAATTGCTTACTGGCTCTAGTCCTGACAATTGACAGTTTTGGCCTTTATCTGTTTTTAAATATTGATAATAGTTTAGCAAAAGTATATTATTGGGCTGCCTATTAATGCAGTGCCTTGGATGCTTAAGTATTTCTGTATGAATTTAGAAGCTTTTGCTTGTGTTTAGTTCTTGTTATGACAAGAATGCTGGACTAAATTTATATATACATGGGCATAGTACCACAGTGTCTGTAATGATGAAAGTTGATTTTAATCCTGAAAATGTAACTTCCCCAGGTCCAATCTTCAGTAGCAGTTGGAACACCAGACTACATCTCTCCAGAAATCTTGCAGGCCATGGAAGATGGAAAAGGGAAGTATGGGCCCGAGTGTGACTGGTGGTCCCTGGGCGTTTGCATGTATGAAATGCTTTATGGAGAAACGCCCTTTTATGCTGAGTCCTTGGTGGAGACCTATGGGAAAATAATGAACCACAAAGTTAGTGCATTTTCTGTCTGTCTCTAAGCTAATTTTTAATAATGGGGTAACTTGAACACGTATTTAAAAATAAGTTTTTATGTACTAATTATGTTAAGTGTTCATAAATGTAGAACAAAAAATGTTTCCATGTAATAAGTTAATGGTTATGGATTGCAGATGACTTTGCTTTGGAATAAGGCTAAAATTTATAATCTGGGTTTGGAAACATAGATGTTAATTCACTCTGTGGAGTCTGTCTTGGCTACATTGCATCAGTCTTGTTGTGTTTCTTTTTTTCTGGTGTACCCATTCCTTGGCTTATGCAGAAGATTCTAAAATGTTATTCCACATGGAGCTAGCTGTAAGATTCAACAGCTGTAGTGAAAGAGATATTTAAATATAGGAGAAAAGCTAGAAGACAAAATATCTTAATAGTTTCTATCCTCAGCAGAAGTCTTTTCCTTGAAACCTTACTGCGTGTATTTCAGAGCTGGAGTATTTGCACATTTCTTTTTCTAGATAATGATTTTCACTAAGACGGTATTTTTTCTAACTTCTTCTTGGTAATAAACTATCTCCTCTTATTTTGATCTTTAAGGAGAGGTTTCAGTTTCCTGCTCAAGTGACAGATGTCTCTGAAAGTGCAAAGGACCTCATCCGAAGGCTCATTTGTAGCAGAGAGCATCGACTTGGGCAAAATGGAATAGAAGACTTTAAGAACCATCCATTTTTTGCTGGGATTGATTGGGACAACATTAGGAACTGTGAAGCACCTTACATCCCAGAAGTCAGCAGCCCTACTGATACATCAAACTTTGATGTGGATGATGATTGCTTAAAAAACTCTGTAAGTATACAATTAACATTTTGATGAATCAGCCTTTGTGGTATACTTTGTAACAAAATGTATGGAAAAGGCAGTTTATTTCGCTGTGTTCTGCATAAATAACAGTTAGGTGCTGCTTTGAAGAACTGAGAGGGGAATACTTTCATAGTTTGTAGGCTGGTCCTAAAATCATACTTGTGTAAGGATAACTTTTGTAAATTCATTGTAGCTTTACGTGTAACTTTAGCTAGTATACATCTGTTGCAGTAACAAGTTTAGTGTCCATGCCTTATAAAGAATAATGCATTTACATACAGATAGCCTGCAAGACTATTTCTAGCAGAGCATTGCTAAGAATTAGTGTAAGTTTGCATATTGCATTTTATTGTATTTTATTGCTCTACTCTAATTACTCATATTGGTATTTCATTCCCTTCAGTTCATTTCCAGTAAACTTTTTCCAGCCTTTTCTGCAACTTGAGTTTTGAGACATGTAGGAGAAATATTACAGCCGTTTCTTAAGGAACAAGAAGATATTTTTGCCTTTCCTTAAAATGTTCTGCAGCTATTGATTTTACCAGACTTTCTGTTTCTATGCTTTTGAAAAGGAGGTTTGACAGATGATAGATGCCTTAGCATTGGAGGAAATATTTTTGGGTGTGTTTGTGTGTGTGTCTGTTGAAAGATGCAGAAACCTGCTGTTTACGTGTGAGGTAAAGCATTTTCACCACTTTTGCTTTTGTTTTCTGAACTGCATGTGCATCTCAGTTTCACTCAGTTTTCTGGCCATGTAGATAAGTGGCAACATGAATTGATTTAGACAAGATGATCATTGTTTGCATTCCCTTTTCTCTAGCTGCACATTAAAACATGGAAACCATTTTGACTAAAATATTTTGTGGGTGTCAGTCTCTTCTCACAAGTAACAAGCCACAGGACAAGAGGAAATGGCCTCAGGTTGAGCCAGGGGAGGTTTAGTTTGGATATTGGGAAAAATTTCATTACTAAAAGGGCTGCCCAGGAAAGTGGTGGAGTCAGCTATCACTGGAGGTTTTTAGATGTGGTCCTTAGGAAAGTCATTTAGTGAGGGACCTGACAGTTAATGGATCTTGAGGTCTTTTCCAGTTTAAGTGGTTCTGTGATCTCTGGTTAAATCTCAGACCCCTTTTCCTTATGGGCAAATTAAGCAAATCAGTGTAGCTGCATAGGATTACTTGCACTTCTTTGATTTTGTTTCCTCACTTACTTCTGGTATTTCCACCTCCCTTCGCAACAGAAGTATTTTTATCTTAAAAATTGTTTATACCATCTTCAGATACCTGTTTGCATATTATTTTGTCCAGCAACAGCTGTGAGGATGGAGTAGCTGGAGTGGATGCTGTATATGGCCGGTCTTTGTTTGTGAAGCTGAAATACCTTTTAGAGGTTGTTCACACATTTTAGTGTTGTCCATTCCACCACTCCTCCTTTTTACAGCCCAGTCTCCCACCTGAGGTTTTTAAACTGTGCCAGTATAATGTGAATGCTTTACCATTGTGAAGAAACAGGGACCTGCAGGTGAAGAAAGAAAGCTCCTCTGCTGAGTTACTGGACTCTCAGCTGAGAAAACCGAGTCCAGTACTTAATTTGCTTTAGACATTTGGGGGTGAAAAGCAATGCCTCTGAACTGTTAGAGAAAAATGCCAGTTTCTAGAGCTTCTTTTTCAGTTTTCTAATTTGAAACATCTGAAGGTTTTGTTCTAATATAAGGATGTTATTTTCTTGCCATTTCTTTTCACACCTAGTATCTCAGAACTGCTGAAAAAACCTAGCCTAAAGGCATTGCACGACTGAGAATATTTTACATTTTTGCTTTGACCAGTGGACATTGTATTTCATACTGCTTTGCCTCAAATTCCTTATATATAACTTGGAGGTATTTTTCCTCCATATTTCATACGTATCTTTTGAGGAAGTTCCACATACTCACTCTGCTATTATAGAAGTCAGCACCACAGATAAGCCCATGAGACGTTTTTTTTTTTTTTTTTCAAAAATTCTTGGCAAGATTTGAATTGCATAGAGCAAATGAGGAAAACCCAATGCTGAAGATAAAAGACAGTGTTGAAAAGCCATGGTTGTTATTCTTCCTGAACTTTGAATGAGACCATAGTCCCATGGAAAAATTATATACATAAAAATGACATTTAAAAAGTATGTTGAGCGTACACACAAGCATAAAGGGCAGAACTGTGATGTTCAGGCAGCCTAAGCTGTGCTGGGTTTTAACTTTTAACTGGTTTAGTAGCCTTATTGAGAGATTCAGTCATAATTTTCTCAGCATGGTTGTACCGCTAAATTAACACAAGCAGCAGGAGATGCGTATCTTCATCTCTGCAAAACAAATTCTTTCACAGAACCTTACCTTATGACCAATAGATACAATATTTTAGAACAGTAACCTGTGTGCTGCCTAAGAATTGTCATGTGGGCTGTTAAAATCATGCAATTAAGCATTTGATATTTTTCAACTTACCTGTGAAGACAGTTTTGAAATTTGAATCTATGAAAGGTGAAAACAAAATGTAAAGGAGAATTAGAATTTTACTTTTTCTAACCATAGTAATCTGTAATAATTGATATTTATTATGATTTAGTGGAAAGTTAAGGTTTTCTAATTTCATCTTTTCCTTAGTTTCCAAAATGCTCAACTTCATGAATTTACACAATCTAGCAATATCATTAGTGTTGATTGGGAACCCTTTTATAACAGGGTTATAAAGGTTTTGGTCAGCTAAGAGGACAAGGTTGTGATGTAATGTAGCTGACATCATCACTGGAAAGGTAATTTCAGTTTTCTTTTGAATGCAGTCTTACTCCTTGTCCTTTCCTGCTGAGTTTTATATGAAAGAAATGTATAACTGGTTCCTTTCATTAATTTTTGTTTTGGTTTAGAAAGAAATTGTTACATACCTTTTCTGACAATTTGAAATATTTTATCACTTCCAGTGCAATAATCATCTTCTTGGACATTTTCTTTTGGTGACTGTTATGGCCATCTCTAGTATAGCAACACAAGCCTTGCATCTTGGGGTTAAATAGGAAGCTTTTAACAGAAAATTTAAGAATATTAGAACTTCAAATAGTCCAAATAAAATAAAAACAGGGTTATTTTAGTCTGAAGAGAAGTTCAAAGATTTGTCTTTGTTTGTAGTTCTTTGTCTGGCAAGAAAGAGGAGCAAAGAATGAAGAAATGGTCAAAGCACTAATGGGATTAGAACACTCTCTGGTATTATTTCTTTCTAGTAAATGCCTGCTGATTGTTCTCTCCAAATAGAGATGGCCCACTCAGAAGTGGGCTGCTAATTCTACAGGCAGGAGGCCCTGTTGGCTGAATAGCAGAGAGGAGCATAGCAGGGAATGAAAGGTGTTGCACTTTGTGCTAAGTGCTTCTTGGAAAAAAGAAGGAATAAATTGGCATCTCATATGTGTAATTTTCTGCTTTCCTCCAACAATAGCCTATTTAATGAGAAAGGCATTTTTATGTCAGCATGCTCTGTTTTTGTATATGTTAAATGCTATTATAAATATATTTAGTTGATGTTGTTTCATATTTGGGCTGTAGATAAGGATGACAGTGAGTATAGTTCATATGATACTATCACTAACACTTCTCTTATGGTTAAACTGGAAAATCTGTTTAAGTCCAGTAGGATACTGCTTACTCAACTGTCCTATTATTTTTCTAGGAAACAATGCCTCCACCATCCCACACTGCATTTTCCGGCCATCATTTACCATTTGTGGGTTTCACATACACAAGTAGCTGGTAAGTTAAGTGTTCAAAAATTGTATGTAGGCTAGTTACACAGTGTTCTAACTTTGTTTTTGAAATGTATTGAACAGATATCAAAGAATGTGGTTTGTTGAGGAAATTACCATTAAAGTGCTGTCTGTTCAAAAGAATGAGCTCTCTGCAGGTAAAATTTACATACATGTAAAGGTCAGCACCTGTGCTCAGGGGAGTTTTGATGAGAAAGGTTGTTATTAGAGAATATAGAAAATTAACTCTCCGTTACAAAGTTAAGACTAGATATGTGGACCCTGGCAGAACTTAGTTAGACATTAAAACCACTTTTATTTGTAGTCATTTGACATTTCTGTAAGTCTGAATAGAAATTTTGTAAAAATTACTTTCTTTGATATCTGCTATTAATTAGAATTTATGTCACTCATTTCCATTGCAAAATGAAACCAGGAAGTCCCTTGTATGCTCCTTGTTTATAGAGATAAATAAAGTGTTTACAACCATTGAAAAGACAGGCCTGTTTCTGCTGGGAAAGTGACTATGTCCTAGAATGTCCTAGACTTCAAAAGGATTATTTGCATAAGCAGTAGCATGTGTACATGGGTAGCCACAGCATTTCTGACATGTCCATGCCCTAGTTGTTATGAGATAATTTCATACTATTTTTAGTGACTGTTGTCTTTAAAGCATTTGTGATATTTGATTAACTATTCTCAAATGAACTGTTACTGTAATTTTACTGTCTAGGCTTTTGCTTTTTACTGTCTGGCTAACATAGAGTGTCCATAATGATTTTTAATCAGGAGTTCATCCACTTCTGTATAACAAAAAATGCATTGAGGAGATCAGGCATGCTAGGTAAAAATTTTTTCAATTTCCAATGAGCACATACAAACAAGGTATTCTCTGATGTTGTAATAAATGGCATTGTAATTAACAACTTAAACAAACTGTTTATTGGTTGACGTTTTTATAGCAGTGTTTTAAACCAGGCTGTTGTAAAATCCAATCCTATTTATTTTTTTCCCCCAGTGTGCTTTCAGACCGCAGCTGTCTAAGACTGACAGCTGGACCACCCTCCATGGATCTTGATGCCAGCATTCAAAGAACTTTGGAGGATAGTTTAGCAACAGAAGCTTATGAGAGGAGAATAAGACGTCTAGAACAGGAAAAGCTTGAACTTAGCAGAAAACTGCAAGGTATAGTCATTAAAAAAAAATCATTCCATCACTTTTTAAACTTAGATTAACCTGTAGTTTTGTAAGGCACTGTTAGTACTGTGGAAAAAATTAGATATACCTCCTGGAATGCTTTCTAGCAGAAAAGAATTGTTTTTCATTATTTTGGTTGACAAATTAAATTTCTGTTACTCTTTATGCCTGAAATACACCATGTATGCAACTTCTTAGGCTAACTTTGTTCTCACTGTACCTTGGCCACTATGGCATAAACATTTAGTTCTTAAAACTTCTAAGAACTTAGTTGGTCCAGCTGACAGTTATTGAAAAATTGGCACTTAATAGTTGGAAATTACAGACTGTAGAATGTCCAGTGAAGGATCTTTTGGCATGTCTTAATTTATCAGTAGTATCTCTTTGATCTCCTCAGATGTCAGACATGTTATTCATCCCTCTCTCTTCCATCTTTTTCTAGAGTCCACCCAGACAGTGCAGGCTCTGCAGTATTCAACAGTGGATGGCCCAATAACAGCAAGCAAAGATTTAGAAATTAAAAGTTTGAAAGAAGAAATTGAAAAGTTGAAGAAACAGGTAACAGGTATGTTGTAAATACTAATGTAAAAGCTGTAACAAGAAACTGTATTTTGTCAAGTTTTTTTTTTTCTCTCTCCAATCGTAATGCTGGTTTTCCTTGGCTTTATAAAAGTTTTCCAGTCTATTTTTACTTCTCATTTTACCCCTCACTCTCCCACTGTACCTCAACATTTTCTCCAAATTCAGTTTGAGTTTTCCAAGTGGCAAGGAGCAGCGCGTGAGTGAGGATACAATGGGCCATGAGGCTGCACTTCCAGCAGCAGAACTGATCAAAGAAAACTGCCACCAAAATAAGTCCTGCCTGCAGCTGCATGGCCCCTTCTCAGTCTGTGCATTCCCTGCACTCTCTCATGACTTTAATTAACTCAATTAAACAAGGAAAATGCTGTTAGATAGTGAGAATTTAATCAACCTATGATCAGATAAATCAGGACAAGGTGGGCAATAGAAGTGTATGGGAGAAGGAAGATGAGAGGGAGAAGAAGCACCTTTCAGCTCTGCTGTCAGTGAGCTGTCATTCCTTTCAAAATTGAACATTTATTTTCTTTGCTTCTCAGAGTTCTTGAAGTTTTTATGAAAACTAAAGTTTTGGCTGTCAAGTACCTCAGTACTTTAAGTTGCAAAAGTGGTTTTGAAATCTGTGCAGCTAAAATGATTATCTTTTTGATTAATGTTATGCTGACTTTGATCAGGACTCTGACACTTAGCCCAGTGTGTGTGTTCTACAGAGGCAACTGGAGACATTTAGGGAAAGATCCATCTTTTTCCAGCCTTACTTATCCAGATTCTGGGCAATTCATGTTTTGAGAACTTTGAGAGGGAGGGCTTACATTGCACCACCATATTGAATATAGCTATGAGTGAACCAGTTTGATGTCTGTTTAGCTAATATTTTTTTATCCTGCTTTAAAGGCTAGTATTCAGTATTCTTGATTTGATATTCTGAGTTAAGTTAAAGGGAGTTTTCTCTCACAGTGATTCATAGCTTAGGACTCCTGCTATACATCTCCATTATGCTGTCTTTAAAATAGGATCTTGAGAGCAAAGACATCTCAAAAAAAGGAAGAAAGGAAGTGCAGCAAAGTTTTTTTATATTTAGGAAAATTAACAAGAGACTGTTAGGTATCAGGTCTGGAGCCAGAGAAACAGGGAGAAAAACCCAATTAATCTTAGAGGAAAATGTCTGCGTTTTGTGTTAAAAATCAGTCACAAGCAGTGGTAGATACATCTCTATTATATGTCCTTATCTTGCCTGGGGCAAGAGAAAAACAAACAGGCAGAAATATTGGAGGAAACTACAAAAAACATTGGTTCTGGTTTGTATTTGTGACAAGACTTCATTCAATTCCTGAAAGTGTCAGGAATGCCAGCAGTGACACCCACAGAAAGAGTAACTTGAACTCAGCTTGCAGGCACTTGAGTGGATGTGTTTGGACTCTGCAGCTGCCTTGTGGGGCAGGAAGAGCAATGTGTGAACTGCAGAGTGCAGCACATAGATTACAGCCTGTTAAAATTGTGTAGTCTGAAAAAAGCTGTTACAGATACACAGTTGGACAGCTGCTGTGGCGTGATGCAGCAGTTTTGCATTGTACCATAGGCATTATTTTTGGATAGGAACATGGCTTAGGCAGCTCAGGGAGGATCACTCTGCTTTGACTGATGCCGTGTTGGTACTATATCAGGACAAAGGGTTTTGTGAAATTTTGCTCCAGCCAAATGTCCCTCCTCTTGCTGCTGTTTTGAGGATAAAGACAACATGATCAGAAATCCCTTCTCTGCAACAATCCTTAGATCAGGTTTTGAGTCATAGGGACCACTGAAAAGTGACGTTTACAAGAACAGTTTTTGATTGAGACCAGTCATTCACAGAAAAACATCAGAATCATCTTTAAATTGTATTTTATTCTTTACTATTGAGCTGCAGCTTAGTTCACTGCTGAAAGTATCACTCACTTCCTTTGGTAATGAAAAAAAAAATAGTAAAGGTATGGAAACATTCCCCAACACATCTGCTATCCCTTTTGAAACTGAAAAGAAGACAAAGTCTGGTGAAGGTGGTCAATACTGAGAAGTTGTTTCCTAAAGTAATTTTCTGCTTCACACCACATCCATATTTGTGTATTTGTTCCTAGACAGAATGTGTACTTTTGGAGTTTGATTTGGAAGCGAATAATGGGATTAGATGAGGAAGATGTAGAGCTGCATTAACCCATCCCCAGTCACTGCACAGCTTTTCCAGTATATATTTGAATGCTGTGTCTGATCCTGCCATTTGTTAGAAAAGACTCATTTGTGCCTTAAGCTGTAGCTAATACTAGCAAATTTGATAAAACAAAAAGAGAATTTTCTATTTTACTTGATTTTTATGGAGGTTCTGAGATAGATTTTAGAACTATATTAATGGCAGAATACAGAAACAAACCAAGTGATGGCCATGTCTGAATGCTTCCAAATATAAGGGAGCTAGTTCCAGGTTTTCTGGATAGCCTTTAAAAGATCTGATGAACTTTAAGAAGGTTCAGTTCAGGTGCAGAGATGAACTTTTTATGCTTTGGGCTCATCTCTTGAGTTACTAAATGTAATAATATATTACAGTGAGTGTTTGCATATATTATCTAAAATGTTAGTTACAGCTAGGGTGATTAAATGGAAAATTACCATTTATGACACGTATGTCACACCTAGCTTTTTGTTACATTCTTTAACCTGTTTTACTGCCTTTTCTGAAGCTGTAAGAGTAAACACCTGCTTAAAAAGGTAATAAAGAATGAGCTCAAAATTGTGTCAAATTCAGGAGTGTCACCGGGAGGGCTTAGAAAAATACATTTTTCTTGTCTATCTGGTTTTCCAGGAAATGACAAGCTAACATATGCTTTCAATTTTTGAGGTCAAAGTTATAATTTTTGTTCGCTAAGTTACATAGGAGAAAACTTTGAGGAATCTTTAATATTGCCAAATATGTAAAGGGCAGCAATGCAAGAGGAAAACAGAGCTGTGGAACAAAGTAGTTCATGCACAGAAGAGAGATTTATCTTGGCTCAGCAGAGCCATATATAAACTTTCTTTTCACTGGTGACTTCAGAGTAGACTACATAAGTAAGGCAGTTAATAATTTCTGGCTTTGAGCTGCATCTCTTATTTAAGTGCATTCTTTTAAATTTTTAAACAAGAGTGAGTGAATTAAAACAATAGTGAATATTTTTCTGGCTATAAGAAAATGGTATTAATTTGCTTATAAAATTCTTGTGTTTCAGAAATTAACCCTCTTAAAAATGTATGTGTTTTTATATTTGATTTCTCCAAGAGCCAGTCTCTTAGGGTTACATTTATGAAATTGTAGTTAAAGGCTGTTATTAAGAATATAGATGGTTTCCTGTTCTTTGGGTAAATACAAGTGGTCTGAAGACCTGCCCACAACTGAAATAAAAGAAAACATGTCCAGTGATTTCATAGAACTTGAAATTAACTTACCTTCTTATATATCTTGCTTTAAAGTCTTGTTTTTGAAGTAAAGGCTACGAGGCAAAAAAAAAAACCAAAAACCACTCACTAGTTAGAAAATTTCAGTTGCCATATTTTATGAGTTTCAGGGTTTTTTTTTTTTGTAGAATTTGAGGGTATTTATATGGCATTATTTAACTGTGCCATAGAAATATACTGTCACTGTGTAACTGACTGTTGGTAAGAAACTGGCTGCAATAGTTCTCCCTTATTTATAGTAGTAATAAAGCAGATCACATAAAAAGAAGTGGTTTTCACACTAGAAATAAGTAAAATCAGCTGAAGTTAATTTTAAGAGTACTGACAGGAGAACACTTGCCAGCTCTTGAGTGACCCATTATTTTTACTGTTTCTTTTTGGGGGAAATTGGGAAGAGGAGGGTGACTGTTTATAATTACAGTGTAATAAGAGATGTATTGTATATTACATCACAGCACATAAAAGTCAAATGTATAAGTTGTGTTAAAGCATACATTACAGAATTATGTGTAGAGCACAGTCAATATAATGTGAGAAGACAATTTATTATCATTTTTGTGTTGTATTCCAGCAAGCTGAGACCTTTCATTCTGTTTCCTTAAAAGCAGATAATGGCAGCTGAAACAACCTGCTCCCTTTTCTAAACCAGATAAGAATTGCCTTATTTTGTGACGAAATGGAAACCAGAAAAAATATCGAAGGGGCTTCAAGCAGCTAGGCTATGCTGTTGTAGAATTATGATTTTTTCCCTTAGAATATTTAGAGTTCTGCTGCTTTTTCTAGAATCTGGCCAGCTAGAGCAGCAGCTCGAGGAGGCCAGCACTGCAAGGCGGGAATTGGATGATGCCTCCAGACAAATAAAGGCTTTTGAGAAGCAAGTCAGAACGCTGAAGCAAGAGAGAGAAGATCTTAATAAGGTAAAATCATTTTGTCAGCAACTGTTCTAAACCCTCAAGACTGTTTTTTGTTCATTTTGCTTGTAATAACTTTCAAGTGTAAAACTAATGAGCAGATAACAAGTGTGTAGCATGACCTACTTAGCTTTCTGCCTTTTTTTTTGTTGAAGAAAAGGACATTATTTAACACATTGTCTGTATGACTGCTGGGTGCTCCCTAAGTGATTGCTTCCAGATAGTGAACAACTCCATAATCCAAATTGCATGGTGGCTGCAAAAAAGGTTTTATAGCTTCACATTTAGGTGATAATGATAGGGGTTAGAAGACAGAGTAGAGAAGAACTATTCCAGACAATTTAATCTGAAGTATGGGTGAGACTTTAATAGTGAAAAAATGTTAAGAATATGGTATTAAGGCTGTGTCACAGAAGTATTTCCAGAGGGAGATGTGAAAAATTGCCCAAGTATGAAAATTGAAAAGTAATTTGAAATAACTACAGCTAAAGAATACTGGATTTTATTTCTTCTTCTCTATCTCCCAGATCCCTCATTTTCTTATTTATAACATACTGTCTTTCATGGCTCTTTTTTGTATTCATTATTAAACCAACCTGTAATCAGGTGTGAAATACATAAAACCTGTTTTTCATTGTGATTATATTGGCACAGTATTTTAGAGTCCACACTACAGTTGGTGTGCCAGCTGTGTTTAACACTGTTTCTTCTGACCCTTAAGGCCCTTAAAATTTTGAAAGCTGCCAATTTGTCCCAGAAAGACAATCTCTCTTCTAAACCAACTCTTAGTGATTAGGACCTCTTTTTAAGAACCTTAGAAACATGTTTAGATTTACATGGACATCAGCAGTGCCAAATATTAATTCTTCCAGTTGGTGGGCTTTTTTTTTAATCCTGAAGTTTACTTTTCCTTGATTCTTTTTTCTGCTCTGATTTGACTGAACATTATAGAACTATTTAAACTGTTATGCTCCCTCATTGGTAGTGGGGTGGCACAATCTAGGGCACAGCAAGCTTTGTGAAGGTATTGTGGTGTGGAGTTATCACTGCACTAGCAGTGTTATTTCATGCTGTTTCTTTGAAAAGGATAGTTATCATATATTGCTTTTATTCACTGCAGTGTTTTATTGCCTGAAACTTTCTCTGATATTTGATATTAAGGTACAATGTAAATAAAAGGTGCAGGAAATAATATTTGCCAGGCCAGTTTTCTAAAGCTTCTTGAGTAAAAATTTTCATAGAGCAGAGTTTTCCATTCAGTTTTAACCATTTAGCACTTGAGATTCTTGTAATTTATTTAAGTAATTATAAAAACACAATGCTAATGACATTTTTTGCTTTAAGAAAGCAAGGTATTTTTGTATTGTAATGCAAGTGCTTGAACACCATTTTGTTTACCTGTAATAATGGAGCAGATTCGTACTTGGTTTACATTTATGCAGTTTTGTTAACTCTAGTAGTGTAAAACATGCCTCTTTCCTTATTTATAGAGGCATACAATCTGTATTGTAGATGCATTCATGAAATCAGAGAGAATATGTGGTTTCTGTTCACTCTGGAGAAGGTGTTCGATGCTCATCCAAAGACAGAATTGGCCTTGTAGCTTTCTAGGTTTATTACTTAATTCTTTTTTTAAACTGTAGGAACTGGCAGAGTCTAGTGACAGATTAAAATCCCAAGCCAAAGAGCTGAAAGATGCACACAGCCAGCGGAAATTGGCAATGCAGGAATTCTCAGAGATGAACGAGCGGCTGACAGACTTGCACTCTCAAAAACAAAAGCTTGCCCGCCAGCTCCGAGATAAGGAGGAAGAAATGGAAGTGGTGATGCAAAAAGTAGAAAGTTTAAGGCAAGAGTTACGCAGAACAGAGAGACTTAAAAAAGAAGTAAGTGGTGAGAAGACTGTTTAGACTCTATGAAATAAGTTATATGTAAGGTTTTCTGAGTACTTTTTTAAATTTGTAAATCTTTAACCTTTTGTCTGTTGTTTCAAACAGTACCAATTTTGTTTTCTAAGACTTTGAAGTGTTCAGTTTGGTGCTGAAGATTTCTCTCTTATATTGAAAACCATCCATAGATTTTGAAAAAAAAACATGCAGAATCCTATCTATTAAAAACGTATGTACTTTTGTAGCTGGAAGTCCAAGCTGAAGCTGCAGCTGCTGAGGCATCCAAAGACAGGAAATTGCGAGAGAGGAGTGAACAGTACTCTAAACAGTTGGAAAGTGAAGTAGAAGGGCTAAAGGTTAGTCTGTTTTGATACTAACACCTGCAAACTTACTAGTCAACTAGGACTTGGATCTGTTTGATTGCTTTCAGATGTAGGACAAAAGGGTTTTGTCAGTCTGTCACTTCAGTTGGTGCTGAATGTTAACACAGGCATGCATTGCATTATTGCCCAGAAAAATTAACATTTGCCTGATGTGCTGTTTCTTAACAATCAACCTTGTCTTGCCACATTGCTTCCATTAATGCTTTGCTTAACTTTACCTGTTAAAAGCTTTTTTATTTTAGCATGGGATGGTTGAATATTTGAAGATAAACCTGCAATCTAGGCTGGTTTCTGTAGAGGTGTTCTGTCTGCTGTGTTGTTCCTCATGTTTCCTGCACCATGGATGTCAGCTGATGGAACCATACAGAAACAGTTTTAGCACATTCTGGCTCTCAGCCAGAGGATGAGGCATTTTTACCCAAGAACAGCATTGAGCGTGAAGACTTTGTTTGTATTGATGAGATTGCTCATATGTGCATGTGATTTTAAAAGAAGAAATTTAAGGCAGCCAAGAATGCTGTTATTTTATTCTGTGATTTAGTTTTTGTGCAGTGCTCTAGAGAAGGTAGGCTTTCTCAAAAATTGAATAGAAAGTTTTTAATTTATTTATGCGTGTTGCTGTTCATTCACAGCAAAATCCTGTTCCAAATGTTTCATGCAGTAGGGTAATTCTAAACTTTTTGGGCAAAATGTCCTAATTTTATAGAGATTAGTCCTAATCTGGTCTTAATTTAAATGAGCAACCAAGTCTTTTTTCATTAGAATTCCCTGGGACATTCATCAACATTAAGTTATGGCACAGAAAATTTGATGGTTTTATGCAAACGTTCTTCTCTTTGGCCTTCCTCTGCTAAAAGAAAATAAGGAAATTCACTCAATATGAAGTTTGGATTATTGAAGTTTCTACTGCTGTGAATTCAGATTGTTATCTGAAAATTAACATGTGTTTCTTCTGCTTCCATGAATCTTCCCCAGCAGCAGAGAGTTTGTATGACAATTTAAGAGGCGAGAAGAATTTATGGGAGATCTGTTGAGAATAAATGATATACTGATTTATAACAGCAGGGCAAGTTTATCAGAAGTGGAAAAGGGAATTTTAGGTTTCTTGGTGATATTTTACAATTCAGTAGGCACACTTTGGATCACAAGTGGTTGTTGTGATGCTGCACTGTCCATTCAGCAAAAGCTCTGCGTGGCTCCTTAGTTAAATTCAGGAAGCTCTCTTACACAAAAGTATTTAAAGAAAGGAAGGTTTCTCCAAATGAGGAGAATAGAAGAGACCATAAATGATGGAAGGTTAAGTGTAAACAGGATGTTGAAAGCTAAATAAAGAGAATTTAGGAAGTGTTTTGCAGAGGATGCTCAGAGAGATTGTGGAGAGTTCTTGAAATCCAAAGCAGAAAACCTCAGGAAACAAAGGGGGCTGCTTGGGGATGGAAAAGGCAATCTCTGAGCTAATAGAGCTGTGGCATAAAATGCTCCACAAGTCCTCAGTGTGTCAGACTTCACTGCTGAAGGAGGGGAGATTCCCACCCAGTGTGTTCTTTGCAGCAGGATGGGCAGATGAGCTGGATGTGTCTGGGATGATTGCAGGGAGCAGGAGAGCTGGCAGGGGAAGTCACCTGAGGGAGTTCTGAGGGAACTTCAATGAGAAGCGAGCTGCTGGCCAAGATGTGAAGCCCTTATTACAGGCAGCCCACTGTGCCACTGTAACTCGTTCAGATCATCTGGGAGGTGCAGAGGGCTGGGTGCAGCTTCCTCAGGAAAGGAGCAGAGGCTGTGGTAAAGTTCATGGATGAAGCAGAGCCTGTTGGGAAGAAGGCAGTGTGTCTTGTCTGTCCTTCTGTGCAGCACTGACCTGCTGGGGTTCTGCAAACTTGTCAGTCAGGTGTGTGGACAGAGGGGATCCTGTGGATGTCACATATTCACATTTTCAGTAAAATCAGACTCAGTGTTAGTCAGCAGTGTGCCCTGTTAGCTGAGAGGGGTGCATTAAACAGCAGCTGTCAGTGTGCCAGGAGGTGCATTATGTCTCAGTTGCACCATTTGTCCATTTGAAATAGGCATGTAGGAAAACATCTATTTGGAATATGTGCTTACATCAATTAAAAATGTATTCTCTGTTTACTCTGTCTCTCTAGTTCTCTAAGCCATTGTCCAATACCATTGGGCTTTCCCTTCTACTGCACCATCTCTTTTATGACTGCAATAGTATCTTTTCATTGTGGTAAAAAATGTGCAATTCCACTAAAACATTTTATCTACCTGCTAGAGGGTGTTGCAAAGCCTAAACTTTTTCTGTGCTCCATTACCCTGTATGTGTGAACAATTTAGGATGTTGGGCAGTAACGAAGTTCCACAGTGCCTGTGCATGAAAGAAAACTCCTATGCTGCTTTTTTAAAAAAAAAATCTTTCTCCAAAGCATCTCCTGTTAGGATGGTATTTTCCTTCTCCAGTTTAGTGTTCTGCATCCTAAGGGCAGAGTTTTACTCTCAGATAAAACCAGATGGTTGTTTTGATGAGTTAGAGAAAACAGTGCAGTAGCAGCACATCTCTGCCTCATACATGTAGGGGGTTTTGCAGTTTTTTTGCTGACACAAAAAGCAAGGCCCAGCTTTCTCACAGAATTTGTCATGGTACAAATTCAGCTCGTCAGAATGTTCTACAATGACATTTAGCTCTTAAAGCCTGCTCATACATCAGGAAAAGAAAATTACCCAAAGCCATGCTAAATTAAGGGTGACTGAGAGGTTTTTAACATCTCATGCTAAGAATGGAGGTATAATTAACAAAATACCTTCAATCCTCTGGAAGGTGTGACAAAATCACCATAAAGAAGCAGTTTTTTAAGTTACTTGCACTTTCTCAAAACAGTATTTTCATGAATTTCTTTTCCTTAGACCACCTTTCATGGCACATTTTAAAAACCAGAAGAAATTCCAAACCAAATTGTCCATATGTTGACATTAAAAAGTCATTTCCATACTTGGATTCCAGTGCATGTCATGTCCCTATCTCATTTTGAACCTGATCTTGCTCCTCCTCTATGTTATGGCAGGACATTGAGTTTAGTGAGGGCAGCATTTGTTGCAAATGTTTATGTATCCTCAAGCAGTGTGTAAAGACTATTGAAATGCCAGAAGACCTCACTAAGAGAGCTATGAAACTGCAAAAAGTGAAGTAATTACTCTTATTGCTTAAAGCTTGTTCATCCTATTAATCCGCTGTGATAGAACTGGTCAATTTAAGTAAAATAGGTCAGGTTTCCCTCCTGACTGATGCAATCCATATAGTATTTCTGTGGCTAGACTTCAGCCTTCAGTTAAGCCTCTGCTTGTCTTAGTATAGCTTTTCCAGAAATTATATGTCCTTCAGAATATATTATTGTCCTAGTCCTTATTTTGCATCTCTGAAAGTCACTTCAACTTGTCGCTGTCAGCTGTGGGAGTGGAAGCATCAAAGTCTTTAATTCTGTGGTCACTTTCTGACTGCATTTAAGGAGAGTCAGAATGTGACCAGAGGCATTTAATGATCAAATTTTCAGTGGTTTGAAAACTATTACTGGGCTTAAATAACAAAATAATAGTGTAATTCCAATTTATGCTCTTAACAAATTTTGAAAAAAATTGAAATAGATGTGTTTAACTCGAGGCTTTAATGGGGTATTTCTAAACAAAGGCTTTGGAATATTGAGTTGTTATTAAGTATCATTTTCAACATTCTTGACTGTTAATTTGGGACTGTTTATTTTAGCAAAAACAGGTTGGTCGCTCACCTGGGGTAAGCAGTATAGAACACCAGCAAGAGATCACTAAATTAAAGGCAGACCTGGAAAAGAAGAGTGTTTTCTATGAAGAGGAGCTATCTAAACGTGAAATGATGCATGCTAATGAAATAAAAAGTCTGAAGAAGGAACTGCGGGATGCAGAGAGCCAGCAGCTTGCCCTCAAGAAGGAGATCATGGTTTTGAAAGACAAGTTAGAGAAAACCAGAAGAGAAAAGTGAGTGTTGTATGAAATTTACCTTTTCTTAACCCTTTGAAGTTTCCTAGTATTGTTCCAAACGCTCTGTCACTTCCTTAAGTGTAATGCAGATTGCTGCATTTTGGCTGAGCTGATACGAGGGTTAAAACCAGTCACCTTTAAAAGCAGAACAGAACAAAAAACTCCACATCCTTATACTGAAACAGACTGAAACAGTTAATTTTGCACCAGAACTGTTTTAGTGGCTGACCATTCCAAGGTATGTAACTTGAGTTACAGACTTGCAGCTCGGGGTAAGTTGACCCCTGAAGCTTATGTTGCACTTTAAAACAGTTTTTCGACATTCTTCTTTTATTTGGTATTTTCAACTTTTGATGCAAAACTTATGTGTTAGAGATCAAGTATTGTTTACATTTCTGCCAGCACAGGAACAATCACTTAATGTGAGCTGAGGCTAATCCATGCTGGGTTCCATCCAGTGTTAACATCAGTCAGCAGACTACTGTGGGCGTAAGCTGCTTTATCTCTCCTGACATGGTAATTTGTCAGATCTGCTTTTTTCTCTCCCACATGGTGGAGCTTATAACTGGCCTTGAGATTGTTCCTTGAGGCATTCATCAATAAAAGCAAGTTTTTCTGTTGGATGGTGTAGTAGTGGGAATAAGTTATAAATTGAACATGCTCATGTTCATTCATAAAAAATTCACAATGCTTCATAGACACTAATACAGATGAGTCTTTTTGCTGCTGTAGCAAGATGGCAGATGAGTGAAACCATGGAGGAGTCCCTGCTGAGAGCTTAGCCAAACTATAGCAAGACCTTTAAATATAAGTAGTAAACGAAATACAATTTTTTTCCAAAAAGTTTATGCAAATAGAGATGGAAACACTGTACCTCTACAGTGAATTGTATTCAGCAGGGAACATGGATCATACAGCTTAGAATGCAGTGCATGAACTGTTTCTTCCTAGCATGCAGCTGTTCAATAGGCTGGACCTACTAACAGCACAGGAGTTTGCTGCTTTGATCTGGGTGGAGAGGTGAAACCTGCCTCAGCAGCATGTTTTCATTGTGACACGACTTAATGGCCATGCTGACCAATGAGTTACAAATGCACAAAAGGCTGTTCTGTCTTGTAATATATAAAGGTGATGGTATGGCACTCTTAAGTCCAGCAGTGTTTCAGAAGGAGGAATATTAAATAAAGAATCATGAATACTGCTTTCTGCAGGTTAAACTGTTTGTGAGGATCATACCTCTAAGCAGTGACCAAATGAAAAACTCCTTCTTTGCCAATTCTAATGTTGCACAGCTGCAGGCATTCTAACTAATGTCCATTCTAGCTAGTCCATAAACTCTCCTTCAGTCTGGTCTCTATAAATAAAAAAAGAGCTGGGTACAAATCTACAGTGGGTGCTGTCATAACCATGTGTTTCTGTATGTGGTTCAAGTGTCTGTGTAAGAGAAGGTTTTGAAGTGTGAGCAGAAATGTGTCACCTCACCAGTATCCAGCACCTGGCTCCTGGTGGCAAGCACCGTGCTCAGTCAGGCGTCCAAGCACACGATCAGTGCTTGGGGAGAAGGTTTTGAAGTGTGAGCAGAAATGTGTCACCTCACCAGTATCCAGCACTTGGCTCCTGGTGGCAAGGGCTACAGCACCGTGTTCAGTCAGGTGTCCAAGCACACGATCAGTGCTTGGGAAGGGCCTGGTCTTACCTGGCTTTTGTTAAACAAATCTGCAGAATCTCATGCAAGCATTAGGACTCCAGAGAAAGGCAGAAGTCCACTGTTCAAGTTATGCTGTGGTTTGACTTCTGCAGTTTAGAAGGGAAGCTTAAGCATTAGGAATGCAGGAGTTGCTGTTGCTACTCAATATTTGGTAGTTTTCCTTAACAGAACGTAGGTTTTCTGTTTCTGCTTATCCATGTTGGTGTTAGCTTTTGTAGTCTGGCATGAAAAGCTTTTTGTGAGTCTTCCAGTAGAGAGGTGCTGAATGTAAGCACTGAAAAGGAAGCACCTGGAGGCTTTGTGCTGAAATAAGTGGAATTATTTCAACAATAGGCTTGGGGTGGGTGTGGAGTTGAAGTGTGCTTACACAGTTTGGCAAAAATATTTTAGTCATCTAAAAATAATCTTCAGTGCATATTAAAAAAGATCTTGGTAAGAGGATGTGGTTGTATTACTGTGTAAGATGAGTGAATTGCATAGGTTATTCTAAGCAAGGATCAGTAAGAGCTTTGACAAAATCTGTATGTCAATTTTTTGTGTAACTTGCATATTGGTCGTTTCTGTTTTGCATTTTTAAAATAGATATTTTTCTTTGTTTCCTTCAATTTTAAGCTTTCTAACTTTTGCTATTTCCAAAGCACAAGTCTTCAAGGGAGATTACCTTCCTGTACAAAATGATTGCATTTTGCTGAAGTCTCATAAACTGCATGCTATTAAAGTTGAAGCAGAGGAGCATAGTATCAGGCCAGTGATCTGTGTAGCACTGAATTCCATTTCTTAGAATTGTCATTAAGAAGTATTTCAGAAGATGCAAGAAACTGTGTAAAATAAATCACATTTGTAGAAACTTCTTTTAGGCCCGTCACTTCATGATGGATTTATAAAGCAGAGAGCTTTATAGAACAGCATTTGCTGTTTTTAAATGGTGTGATATAAAGAAGCCTGGGGGCTGGTGTTTGTTTCAGGTCTATTTTTCTTGGTTTCAAAGCAGTAAGATAAAATATTTGGTCACTTCGTACAGATGCAATAAAGAGCTGGAGTGACAAAGTGATACCATAAAGCAGTATTTCACATTGCTTGCATGTGGTTTGCTGCAGTTTCACTGATAAAAAGAAAACTGGGCTGTGTATATTTTCTTAACTTGAAGAGGAGACACATAGCTAAACGTTAGATGAGAGAGGAAGTTTGATGGGAGAGGAGGATGCCAGGCTTCAAAGCAAAAGCATTATTTTGATCTTGCTGCCTGTCCAAGGTACATCCATGGAGTCTGTCACAGTTCTGTTGTTTGCTGAGTCGCTGTTTGGGTCTGATGGATTATAGCCACATTCTCCTCTGTTTCAAATTTATCATTTCTGTATTATACTGTAGCAATCTGACTTACTGGGGTGATCACAATCATCAGCTGAATTAAGAATGTAAAATATAGAAAATTACAAACATGTTGGGCTCTTTCACTAATCCATAGCATCCTTAATCCACTACCATTTATGGCTGCTTTGAGCCATAAAGCCTTAAAGGAATAAATTTAAGACAAATACTGAAAACAATTCCCAAACAAACCCGTGAAAGCTGTGTAAAAGAAATTCATTAAAAGTTAGTTTGTCTGCAAAATTAGCTTTGAATCCACGCCTTGAAAACAGAAGCAGGAGCTGTTATTAATTCCTATGACAGCCAGTGCTTTAATCTCTTCCTGCCTTTTCCCTATACTGCTCATCATATGCATGGAATCTGTTGATATAGAAAAGGAGTGGTGGTGAATTTCAAACTTGGCATTTAAACAGTGAGATAGTATGTAACTTTACTAGGATGAAGTGTTAGGTTTCAAAGGACGCCTGGCAACGTAGAATTTCACCATAAGTCTGACATGTTGTACTAGATTTCAAAGAGTGGTTGAAGCACTAAATGAATTTCAAATTAAGAGTAGGAAATTCAAAGCAGCATTGCTCTTAACTGGGTTCACTGTAACCACTGGTATTTCTCATCTTTGGAGAGTGTTCTCTCAGGCAAAGCTGTAGTAGTTTTGTGTCTCAGAAAAAGAAGCAAGAATGTAATTTTGCGTTTGCATTGTGTAAAATTCTGATCGGTATCTAGGAAAAAGATTGCACTGCTCAAGACAGGGTTTCTCCTGGATTTTAATTTTACAGAGTTAACCTTTAATACTGGGCACTTTTTCAAGTCTTTTCAGACTGGACAGTGCTATTTGCTGAGTGGATATTTTCTGTATCTGTGGCATTTATAGTATAGTATAGCATAGTATCAACCTACTGATGAACTTTGTGCCAGTGACCTGAATAGTTGGTAAAAAGGTGATACAAGATGTAAGGCTAGTGAATCTGAAAACAGTAGATGCAAGGTGGGAATTACACATCTAAAACATTGCTGTGCACCACTTGAAGGAAATTCCATGGGTTCTTTGGCAAACAGAGGGCCTGTACCTTTGTTTGTTTTTAGGTTCTCACATTCATTGTGCAAGATCAAAGTTGATATTAAGCAGAATCAGCCAGGGGTTCTCCTCTGCTGGATGACATCCATGGGAGAAGGGAAGGTTTGGGGGAGACAGCTGCTGTGAGACTTTCTCAGAAAGAATGGTCCGAACTTGCTGTAGAATCTGGTGATGTTAGGAATGTGGAAGTTATCCGTCCACTTTTTGCTCATAGTGAGTATATGATACCTGAAGTAACAGTTCACATACGACTTCTGGGCTGTTCTAAATTGCCCGAAGACTAGCCCATATATGCTTTTCTCATCGGAGACCCAGCCCTGAGTGCTCTAATTTAGCTTCTGTATGCTCTGGTTCCATGTGTGGTCATTTTTGCCTGTCATTCTGTGTGAAACTTGGAATTACAGAAATGTGTGTGTTACAATAAAGTTCATGTGAGCTGAGAATGTGCCCTGAGCATTTTACAATGTCGACACATACTTTGGTCTGCTCATTGTTTAAAGGATACATCTGAAGAATAAAATTTATGTAAGTGGGTTGATAAACATTGGCTTGGTGGAGCTGTGTTAATTCTGTACTGAGGGATTCTGTACTAACTGTAAAATTCAACAGGCTGGCTTGCAGTCCTAAGATGGTGTATTAAATGGCTTGATTTTAATTGCCTGTGGTATTATCAATGTAGTACTTCCCTTCATCATGTGTGTGCACTGATCTCTTTGTGTTTAAGTGAATGATGGGGTGAGTTAGAGTAGAAAACTTTGTAATTCTGCTTCACTTTGTTTCTTAGCCAAAGTGAAAGAGAGGAATTTGAAACAGAGTTCAAACAAAAGTATGAACGAGAAAAGATTCTGCTGACAGAGGAAAACAAAAAACTTACAAATGAACTTGATAAGGTAAGTGCTGATTGGTTGAGCTCTGAATTTACAACTGTTGTATGCTATGTACAAAGTGGACAATATGGAGCTGCATTGGTTATTACTAACTCTTAACTGAAAGCAGAAATTAATGTTGCACAAAAAATTGGTGATTAATGTTAGATTTGAATGGAGTATCTACATGCATCTGAACTTGAGAAGGCATGTGCATATATATATATATATATATATGAGTATTTATGCGTGGGAATGGAATTAGATGGTCTTAGATTTTGGTAAGATTAATTCTAGACAGCACCGTAAGCCAACAATAAAGGATTATTTCATTGTGTGACCCAAATATAAAAATACATCGTTAATGATGTGATTACTTAGAGTACATTTGCATGTCAATCGTTTGAAATACCAGGGCCCCTCCTACCCTTTGAGATTAAGTGTTACTTTGAGATCCTAAAAAAACACAAATGATAAGGCATATTAACTGAAGTGTGTTAAGCAAGAAATAATTACGATTTGTGCATTTGGATTGTCTCTTTATTGTTCATTTTGACAGGTTATTCAAGTTCATTGTTCATTATCCAAGTCTTGCTAAACTTGTCTATTCCTTTTGTAATGCATTAGATTTTCTAAAAATATGATGAAAGTACAGTGTTCTTCAAAGTAAGCATGTTTGCATGTCTGTGCTCAAATTACAGTATATTTTCATACCAGTATAAGACAGACAATATATATGCCTATAGGTAGGCTTAGTCCAAGAACACTAAGAAAAAGCATAGTCACTTTGATAGTTTTTCTGCTCTCTCTCTTCCCCCATTACCTTTGTATTTTTCTTGTCAAATGACATATAATAAGTAGGAATATTTAAATTATAAGCCCATTTAAATGATAAATAGGGTGTGGAGTTATTAATATTTGGAGTAAAAAGCAAAATAGATTTTAAATTGGGCATTCTTTTGTCGTTTTGAATTGTTAATATATTTCAGTACTAAAAGAAGCTTTCACCTGGGATTTCATTCTCCTAAGCAGACCTTCCTATAAAGTCTATCTGGTCTCTGATTCCAAATTGACTCTCTGAATAATTACTTAACATAATGAAGGTTTAGTTCCCAATACCAGCTTGGGTTAGCTGTGGCTTTTGTCTTGCAGAATGTGCCTGTATGAATGGCAGCAATTTGAATGAGAGAGGTTAATTGCTAGGTATAACATATTGTATGTGGAGATGTGCATTTAATTTCAATTTCCCTGTCTGCTAGTAAGTCAAATGAAAAATAAGGGAACGTGAGACACCTGGAGAATCTCAGGACTGTCTCATGCCTGTATCTGTTCAGTCTCTTTCTCCATGGTTACTAAACAAGGGAGAGGTTCAACTGTTTTATCTGAGCCATAACAATTCTTATGCATTTGCTTTGCTCTTCTAGTGTAGATTTTTCTATACAGAACATTCCACACCTATATGGTGCAAAGCAGAAACCTTCTAAGACTTTTACAGGTATTAGGAGACTAATTCTCAGAAAACTCATTAAATTGATAGAGTAAAAATGTTGTTCAAGTCCTTAAAAGTGGCTTTTCAGTACAGCTAAGGTTATACAAGAAGAGATTGTTATATAAGTTTATGTAAGAAGATATTCTGGCTTTTTTTGTTACGTGGTGTTTATTGTGATGACCAGTACCAATTCCTAAAGCACAGATGCAAGGTGTGAGAGAGGGGAACACATGGTTTTGAGTCTGCACAGAGATGGAGTCAGAGCAGTTTATACTTTTAACGAGTTGTTTAAATTCTCCTTCAGCTCACCACCATGTTTGAGAGGCTGAGCATGAATAATCGGCAGCTGGAGGAAGAGATGAGAGACCTGGCTGATAAGAAGGAGTCTGTGGCTCACTGGGAGGCCCAAATCACTGAGATCATCCAGTGGTGAGTGCTCTGCTCTCATGGCATGACAGAAACCCCTCAGTATGTGGTGGGGCTGGTGCTGAGTTTTTGTCTTTGCACATGGCACTTGGAAGTGCTGAGGTGAAACCTCACACCCGTCTGGGATTCTGCTGGGGTTTTGGCTGAGATTTTAATAATGCACAAATCCCGAAAATTGTGTTCCTCCTTAAGAGTGAAAGTGTCTCGCCAAATAGAGCTTTTCAAAGTGCAGAAGAATCATGGCCTTTGGGTGTGGCTTGTGGCTGTGGAAGAATGCTGAAAGGAATCATGTGCTGAGCTCACGCCTCCGAGAGGGAGCAAGGCTGGGAAAAGCAGTGGCTGAGTGTTTGTGTCTCAGCTTTAATTTCCTTCGTCTGCTTGGCATGTGGCAGAATGAAACAAATACAGTGCAACTTTTATGTGATTTTTTTACAAGGAGAGTATTTGAGACTGTACCACAAATCCAGTCAAGTGATGTTTCTAATGGTACTTTTGCTAAATAATGATGCTATCTATTGGACAGTGTCTTCTGTCCAATTCTGTTAAATGAAAGAGAAGGAAAAAAAGGTTGAAACTACTAAGAGAAAAAGATTGTGTATGCTGAGTTTTTAATCTATTTTTATTTTTCCTCTTCATGCCTGCTTATCTCCCCTCACCTTTAATGATCCATTGCAGTGTTTCACATCTACAAAACCAGTTTACATTCAGACATTTTATTTTACAGATCATCCACTTCTAGGAAGATTTCATCATGATAAACTAGTGTTTTTCTGTTACTGATTGGTTATTCCCTCCCCCTGTTTTTCCTGTCTCATGTTAGTGAAAAAAATCTAATTTGTTGTGTCCAGGCAAAAATGGGAAACATTGTTTTAGAGAAAACTAGTTTGGTATTGTCCTGTTACTTCAGATTTGTTCTCCAGATATAGAGAAGTTTGGCTTTTCAAGAGTGCCATATAAATATATAACAAGGCAAAAGGGCCATCCTCTGGGTTTCCAGTGTGTTTTAAACAATGTTTGTTGTATAAAAGTATGTAATGCTGATCTGTGTTACGAAGTCCAGTTTGTCTCAAGGCATTGTATTTGTGGCAGAAGTTAAAAAATGTAAAGGGTCCACTTTGTGCGTGTTTCTTTTAAATGTTGTGTCTTATAACGTTGATAGTAGTGGACAACTCGAGTAACAAAAATTAAAAAAAAATATTTAACTGGTAGTTAAAACAGGTTTTAATTTCTGGCTAGCTGGAAACGTTTATTCAGGAAAAAAAAGGTAACAAGTGAGACAAGTCTATATATAATTTCACATTCCTTATTGCTTTAAGGTAGTGCTTATGTGTCACATTGCACCTAGGTAATCAAACACAATTTTTCAGATTTACATGTGAAAACACTCATATAACTTGGCAGTTGTAGGAAAAGACAAATCAGAATTAATTGCGGATTGTTCCACTTAATACAATGTAAAAATGTACCAACAGCCATTACGAATGTACCTTCTCCTTTACTTTATGAGAGTGTTTAATATTTTAAGATGTATTACTGATGTGGTTCAGGGAAATGATAAAGCATTTTTCATGTTAAGGATGTCATTGTAAAGGGTAAAAAGGTTTGGGCTTCAGTTTTTTATTATCTCTGAAGAAACATACAAGACTTAACTTTCTGAATGACAAACATCATTTTACTGATCCCTTATGATAACGTAGTGTCTTCTAAATAGTACAGAACTAAAAATTAAAGAATTATGTGAAAAGGAAGAAATAGAAGTACTGGGGGCAAACATTAAGGGAATTTTAAAAGTCTGGCTTGGTTCTAGTTTTTCATCACTAAACACATCTCAATTTTCCCTCCATACTTTTCTCTGCTTATGTTAAATTTTTTTCAGCTATGGGAGGCCTTATCTTAGGTCACATTTTTTCCTTGTTATGTTTAGATTTTTCCATGTGTTACTCAGATAATCTGGTCATGTCCATCTGCTGTTCTTAGAATTCAGCACTGAGACTAGGCCCTTCTCTGGGGAACATGGCTGCTATATGAAGTATTTAAGCATCTATTACTCTGACATGTGCATATATAAAAAACAAAACAAAAAAAAAAACAAACAAACAAAAAAAAAAAACCCTAACTAATTTTGGAGAAAACTAGTTTTATTTAATCAGTCACAAGCCTGTGTTTTCCTCAGAAGAACATGCAGTACAAGTCTGTACCTGTCCACATCTTCAGTGTGACCATGGAATGCCTCGGAGCTAGCAAAGTAGGGGAGAATTTGTGGGCTCCCTCTTCAAAACTTTACAGATTTCTCACACAATATTGCATTAAAATATGTATTTTGGGTGCATTATTTCTACCTCCTAAAAACTGCCATGTTCTTAGTGTACCATGATCCAGAATGGATAGGAGGCAGTAGAAGGAATTAGTTCCTGGGTTTGTGAACAGCTTGCTCAGCAGCCTGTAGTAGTTCAAGGGATTGTTTTAGCCCTGTTTGGGGTAACTCAAGCCCAAGAAATCCCTAAATTCTTTTAAGTGCTTTGTCATCTAAAGCACACCTCTCAAGAAATTACTTTGAATTCACACTTTGGATGGTTAAGATTTGTCACTTTGTTCATGATTTCTGGGGCCCTTCTAAATTGCTATTTCTTTCAGATTTTATAACTTGTGAGTAATTTTAATGGCTTATCACATTCCCTTTAGCTTTTCCCTCCTTTCTTAGACTGCTTTATTGCATCTTTAGGAATAATGTATGAAAACCTTTTAATCTTGCTATTGCTATCTCAAGATACCATAAACAAGGCAATACTTTAATATAAACACTTGAATCAGACTTTCACTGCAAATTCTATTGTGGACTCAACAGACCCTCACGGGTCATTCAGCCTTAATGGAGCTATTATATTGACGAGTTTATATTAGCCAAATCACTCATCATTCCTTGACAAGAGTAAGAAATATGGAGGCTTTTATAGTGGGCTATAAATTTTCCTGTGGGAGATGGGAAAGAGATTAATTGCACTGGAGGTTAATGCAGTCACTTGAAAAGGGAATATTTTAAATAGCCCTGGTACTGTATTTCTGTGCTGTGCAGAAAGGAGGTGGCTGGAAATCTTGGTAGTGATTCCCAGCGTACTTGGCAAGAATCTTGACTTGGGAGGGATTAATCTAACCTCGTTGTAGAAGTGCTAAGGTAGACAACTCAATAAATCCCATGACTAGTACTCTAGAAGTCTGGTTTTCTCACCACAGGTTGAAAAAGAAAACTACACAACTCATATCAGATGGATAATTCTGTGTTGTTGATTATGTGGATGAGCTGAATCCTACCAGTTTTACCTTTAGAGTGGATGTTAGGCTTAGATTCAGCTGCCCAGAAGCTGTAACAGTTTTTTGCCACAATATTTAGTTAATATTTTCCTTATCAGCCAGATTTTTTGCGCTATTGTTGGTTTTATCTTAATTGATCTCATTGAAAAAAATCCCAACACAAAACCACCACCAAAAGGAAAAAAAAAGTTCCAGCTACTCCCTCCCAAAACTTCTAAACTAAATCAAACCTAAAATGGCCCTGAGATTTGGGTTGGGGTTTGTTTTAAAATCTGTGATTTTTTGCGCTATTGTTGGTTTTATCTTAATTGATCTCATTGAAAAAAATCCCAACACAAAACCACCACCAAAAGGAAAAAAAAAAAGTTCCAGCTACTCCCTCCCAACACTTCTAAACTAAATCAAACCTAAAAAGGCCCTGAGATTTGGGTTGGTGGTTTTTTGGTTGTTTTAAAATCTGTTTCATCTTCAACTGTTAAGAAACTCAAAGCATGTAAAATTCTCAGATGTGCTGTGTTTGAGGTAAGGATAATCAGAAATGAATTAACTCTAAAATAGAACTTCTGGAAGGCAGGGTGACATTTCAGGGCTTGGGAGCAGAGGGAAGTGTTAAAAATTTTTAGAGAAGTATTTTTAAAAAACAGATTTTATTGGAGACACCAGAGGAAAAATTAAAAATTAAGTCAGAGACCTTGAGTATACTGGTACAACAACAGAAATTTAAAAGCATTGAGAGACTAGAGGAGTCATGACCGTCAGATTTCCTTGGGGTTTTTAAATCAGGTCAAACAGAGCTTGGTGTAAGACACCAGGGCTTTAAGACCACTTCTGTTGAGCAGAATTCTTTAGTCCTCTGGGTCCACTTTGTATTGTAAAGTATCCCAGCTGGAGACCCAGTCTGACTTCCTGAGCATCCTGACAAACACCATGCAGGTAGCAGCCAGTGGTTATTTGACAGTTGTCGTGATGTTGGCTCCAGCCAAAAAGTTAAACTTAATTGCTTAAAATATTGCTCTTTTGGGTTCTTTGCATTAAGTAACTCAATTTGCAAGGGCAATTATATTGAAAACAGAACAGTTAATCCAAATTTTCAGTAAAGAATTAAGTGGCTGGGTGGAACCTGAAGAACTTTTCTTCCTTTGGTCTCTTGCTGTGCTTGTCAGGGCTCTCTGTCAAAATGAGGACCAGCAGTGCAACATCAGTAAGAGTTAATTTGCCATTCTTGCACTTTTTAACTTTAATTTTAGTTTTTAAAGCCTACCAAATGGAACAACCCCAGCAAAACAGTAACAAATAAAAAAGTTCCAAGAGCTCTTGGGCCCACATAATGTTTAATAATGTATGCCATTATTGAGAGAATTTTGCCATCTAGTGGACAACAAAACCACCTCAGTTCCCAATTGTACTGCTTTAATTTGTTGTCTTTCAGAGCTTGAGGAGTTCCCTTGAACTCAGTACAGATATTTGTAAATATTTACTTTGTTTTCATTTTCTAGATTTCTGCTTGTCTGTGGAGCATCTTTTTGAGGTTTTTTTCATGTGCAGATTTCAGCATTTGGAGCCTGAGGGTTCTGTGCACCATAAACCAAATAACTGAAGTGTTTCCTCACCTTCCATCAGGAAGGATCTGTGTGACACCATAAAATTGGACATAGAAATTGGACTTTTTTTTCCTGCAAAGATTTTATGTGTCATTAAAAATAGAGAAAATTAGATGCTGATTCCTAAATCTCTTTCCCTCCTCATACATCAGGAAAACTTACTCTTACCTTGAGAGCCTCACATTCTTTTTATTTCTGCTTAAACTTTTTCCTTTTTACAGTGTATTTAATTATGCACCCACTACCTCCGAAAAGCATCTTTAGGTAGTTCTCACATCTTTTGCCTACTGTTACAGCCTTGAGTGGTTTGTGTAGTCTCAGATTATCAGGTTGTCAAAATGTGTCATCCAGAATGTTATGGGAAAAGAAGTTGGTATGCAACTTCCACTGAGTTCTGATATACCTTGGGAAAAACAGTGACTCATTAATATAAAAACTCTCACTGACTTTTAGTAGTCAGGACATGTAGGTTTTCTCTAGATTCCTCCCCACCTCTAAATTATAAGCAGGAGACAAAGAAAAGAAGGCCCAGTAAATGCCTGTGTTTTCATTTCGGGTGTGAGATTTGTGGAAAATGGTTGCTAATTTTGCTTTTGGCTCCTCTGTATTACAGTAGTCTGTCTTCCTTAAATAAACCTTAAACTGCACACCCAAAAGTCACCACAACCTGCAGATATTTAGCCCGTGGCTTTCATGGTGTGGGCTTGTCCTAAGGTCACTGTGGGAAAGCTCTTCAGTTCCTTCCTTGCCCTTGAGGGTTCAGGACAGTGCTCCCTGTCTTCCTTGCCTCCTGGCAACTATCTGTAAATCTGTGTTGAAACTTTTATAATTAATGGTAAACTTGCAAGCAGCAGCATTTCCATGTTCTGTGTGTGTATGAACCCTGTAGTATCAACCAGAAAATACTTCCATTGCCTTCTAGGCACAAAGGGGGAATCACTTCCTGCTGGAAGGTCGCTGCAAGGCACAACCAACCATCTGGAGCACTCTCATCTCCAGTCAACAGACTTAGGGTTAGAGTTACTTTTGAAGATCAGGAAGCAAGGATAAGTTAATTCTCATGAAACAGAAAAAATATGTTCCCACTTCCCTGTGTTTTATTTAAAGCTATTTGAGGTTCAGTTCTTTGAGCTGGTCCTAAAAGTTTCAGTGTTTGGTGTTGATAAGACTGAACTGTGATCAAGCTGTGGTATTGCCCTGCTGGTCTCTGAGGCAGCTCAGGAACTTGCATAAGGCCTGGTGTTGCAGAACTGGGATTGCTCTTCTGTGGGCAAAATGAACATGCTTAGAGCCAGGCATGTAAGGAAATGAGGTGGGAGGTATGGTGTTGCTTCTGGGTTTTTTTCTGTTTGTTTGTTTTAGGTTTTTCGTAAGTTACTTAGTTTCAGTGAGTTAATTTTTTTAGCAACTTTCTATGTTAACACCTGAGGCAAAGTGAAGAAAGAACCTTCTGTTGTGATTAATCACAGAAAGTTGTTGTTCTTTCTTTGTAACTGATGATCAAAGAATCTGAAAAACAGGCATGTCTCCTCCTTGTTGTCTTTACACTCAGAAAACATGTCTGGATAGAAAACAAGCTCAGTGGATGAGAGAGCCTCTTCTGGCTTATGCTGTTTAATAATATTAAAAGTAGACTCTCCCTGTTTAATTAGCACTTCTTGAAGTAACATCACTGTTCAACTACTAGTTCTCATAGTCAATTGGTACAGTAAAGTTAACCACGAGTTCCAGTATTATCTGGACAGTTGAATTGTTAATTATTGGTTGTGAATTTTGTCTTAATTTACTCCCTAAAAATAGATTGAAAGATTTCTTTCTCACAGTCTCAATTTCAGGTAGTTGATATCTGATACTTCAGTTTTCAGCCTTTGTCTTAGTGATGCATATTGTTTAATGGAACTTCACAAAGCAGCAAAAAATCGGTTCTGTGTGATTTTCTGTTTGGGTTTTTGTTATTGTTGTTTTTATCCTTATGTTTTATGACTCTTTGTATTCTATATTTATCTGTTTCTGGTTGTTGGTTTGTTGAAAAGACTTCTGTTTTTTCTTTAGGTTCTTTCGTTAAAGCACCTTATTTTTTCTTATGTAATTGTTTAGGGTAAGTGATGAAAAAGATGCTCGAGGTTATCTTCAAGCCTTGGCCTCTAAAATGACAGAAGAGCTGGAAGCCCTGAGGAACTCCAGTTTGGGTGCAAGAGCTACAGTAAGATTTTAGTTCCATATGTCAGAAGGTTTTTGCTTGTAAAAAGCCACTGATTTGACAGTTTCAGCTGCAGAAATAATCTGTCTGTAGAGTCTATGTTAACTGAAAGTTAAACTTTCCTAGAGCTTCTGAATGACTGAATACCCAACTTATTGTTCGTTAATTAGTTAAACACCAATATCTTTATAATGTGATTTTATCTATGTTACAGTTGAAGTCGCTACTTTATAATCAGATATGAATTTGTTGAAGCAAATAATGTTTTTGTTCATGAAAACCTTCAGGTCTTTCACTTGTTAAACAAGTGAACACTTGGATGTCTTTCGTAGCTGACATCTCAATTTGTCATCTGAATTGAGGCACATCAAAACCAGATTTCAAAAAGTCCCTTTGCTTTTGAGACCAGCATAAAACATAAAATTTGTTACTTGAGTTCAGGAATACTACTGGTAACATTACTCTTAATTTTAGATTATTTTGTAATTAATGAACTCTTACAATAAGAACATAATAGACTGGGAAATGTAGTTTTTGAAGGTAGTTACATTCCTCATGTTCAACTTCCTTTCCTCTTACTCTTTCTAATCTCATTTGCTGATTCTTTCCTAGGACATGCCCTGGAAGATGAGGCGCTTTGCAAAGCTGGATATGTCTGCAAGGCTGGAGCTCCAGTCTGCTCTCGATGCTGAAATCCGAGCCAAACAGGCTATTCAGGATGAGCTGAACAAAGTCAAAGCCTCCTGTATCTCTACAGAGTGGTAAGACTGAATTGTTCTCATGCAAATTTACTTCAGTACCTCCCAGGAAATGTCATCAAATCATTATTTTATCTACCTCGTCTGTGGAAATTTGATCATGAATGATATGCCAGTTTCATACACCCAGATGGGGAAAAAACCCAACATCTCTCTTCATTGTTTGGACAGCTGAGCACTTCCTGGGGAAAACTCAGATCTTGAAGACTCTCAGAGGGAACATGTTCTCTTTTAATAGTATGATCTCTCCTAGTTGTGGTAACAAATCCAAATTCAAAGTTTGGGTTTGTGTCTTAGATACATTCTGTTCCGTTTTGCTGATAGCTGCACTGGGTTAGCTGACTAAAATTAATTATTGCATACTGATTTGCACAGTAAGAAGTAATGATGGTTAATGGACTATTATGAATTCTTTTATTCCTTCCTCAGACCTCTCTCTTTCTCACTTCTACCTCACCACTCCCACAACAGAATTTATTCTGAGTTGTGTAATGCCTGAAACAGGGGTAGGAAGTCATTCAATTTCTAGGTGTCCAGCTTCAGCTCAGAGCACTGCTGGGTTTTGCAGCTTTAGGAAAGCAGTAGGACAGAGCTGAGATTCAAGTGTGTTACCTGTAAAATGGGAACATCTGGTTCACCTACCTTGAATGTTTTTCAGGCCAGGTAATGTGATGACAGGCAGCATTGGAAATCCTATAAGAACAGGAAAACCAGTGTTTGCTTTGACAGGCAAGAATGAGAAATGTGCCAAAATTGCAGAGTAGAATTACCTCTCAGCTGTGAGTCAGAAAGCACTGAAATAACTAACTAAAGGAACTGAGAAAAACAATAGTTCAGCTGAATCTTTTACTATCACAGGTACTCAATTATCAAATAAATTTTAATGAAAAACAGGACTTTCTAAAACATAAAAATACATACAGTCTTTTTTTTCTCATTCACATGGACACAAGGTCATGCAATTACTTAAAAATTAGAAACATGAAAAATATGAACCTATTTAATAGATAAATGGCTTTTTTTCTGTAAACTAAACAGGTCCCAGTAGATTTATTCTGGTATTTGAAGACATCAGGAGCAAGAGTGACTTGTATCTTGGGTTCTTAATACTTACATACATTTTTTGTGTTCTTTTGAAGTAAATTGCAAGAATCTGAGAAGAAGAACCTGGAGCTTTTGGCAGACATCGAAAGGCTGAAAAAGGAGACAGAAGAGCTTAGATCAGAAAAGGGTATGGCAACTGATATCCAAGTAAATAGTGTGTCACATTGGTGGGTGCATCTTATCAATCAAGTGTCAATCAACCTTGAAACTAAAATATGATACCAGCATGTGGGCACAACACCTGTGTGTCAAGGTGTACCCACAGCAGTTGAATTTGCACTTCTGACACTTGTAATAGGCCTCAGTTTTGTTGGTACCTTTGAACCAGTAAGGTATAATTTGAATTGAAGCTGCATTGTTTTTATTTGGCCTGTGTGTAGTGTTTTACTGCCAGAAAACTGTTAGAATATAGATACATTTCTAACCTTTTCTCCTTTATGATGGGTGAAGGTATTTAGACATCAATACTGATCATAGTGTTGTTCATCTCCGAGTGTTTTGGGCCTGTCTACACAGAGAGTAAACAACTGCAGAGGAATTTGTAGCATTTGTTTGTTTCTGGGGTAACTCCATTGATGGGCTTTGCAGCCACATAGTGAGCACTGTGGTCATGAGTGCTTTGCTGTGGTATTCCGAGTATGTTCTGGGGTTACTGTTGCATCTGTCCAATACTATTTTGCATTGTTTTTGGGGGAAGAGACTTTTTTAGTGATTATGCATTGAAAAAAAAAAAAAATTCATTAAGAGTTGAATAATGATTTGGCTGATTCTTTGCAGTTTCTGTAGTAGCTCTAAAATTTGTGTCTTATGAGGCACATGGGAAGAAGTATTTTTCAGGCCAAATGGAATTACCTAATTTTCTGTAGTTCTGTGAACTGCAGAATTTAAATACCCTGGCAACAATTTCTGCACTGGGATGTCAAATCTTGTTCAGCTTTTCCAACTTAATGGCTGGTTGGTCAATACAATATTAGAGTTTACATTAATCTCCTATATACAGGCCTTCCAGTGCTGATTGACTGGTAAAAATAATTCAGACTATACAGAACATTAACAAATGGTGGTAGTTAGCAAATAAGACTTAGGGAATTGACATTCCCTCATCTTGATGCTTAGCACTGATACCAGGATTATGTTTCCTCCAAGTGCTTGGAGAGAAGCTCTTGATAGCATCTCCCTGGAGACAAAAGTACTTTGTCATGTTTAGGTTTCATTTATATGGTCTTGAACTTCCTTAAATATGATGCACAGTTACTTGACTTCTGAAATCTTCCTTTGTGTTAAATAATGTTGTGAATTTATAATTCGTATTTTGCCCTATATTTTTTCCAGTGTTTAAAACCTTATTGTTCTGGTGAAATAAACATTTGCTCTTTGCTGAAAACAAGCAAGCAAAAAAGTACTATTCAAGGAAACATAAGTCATGTTTCTTAACAGAATTATATTAGTAATATTCTGCTGCAATTATTCAAATAGTCTGATAGAAATACACCTTAATCTAAATTCTTACTACCTTTGATTTGGTTTTCTTTTAAAAGAAGAAATATATTGCTGTTTGAATTATGAACTGTATAGAAGTTTCGAATGTAGTCAGGGTACAGTGGTAGAGTAACTTGCAGTGTGTGGAAATTGATTTCTAGGAAGGGATTATTTGGATTAACACCTAATCCTTTCCTGTTTATAAGTATATTTCAGAAATTCAAACAGGTGGGGAAAAGATTGCTGAGAATATTCCATAAAGTGGGTGGTAGTTTGAAAATTTGTTTTAGTACATTACTGTGATTTCAGCGTATTTATATTTTAAAGAGGAATGTATTCTTTGTAACTTCATTCACTGTGGGTTATATTTAGAACGCATAGGGTGATATGGCTAATTAGAGCAAGACACTGACATTTTTAAAAAGAAACAGGTAACTTTTGGCAGCATTATTGTTTTGAGATGCAGTCCTGCACACTCTGGTCATAATAAATACATATATGTATGTATGTGCATATATAATGTATTTATAGCATTGAGAAGAATAGAGTTCATACACATCTGTGAAGTATAAAAACACACCCAGCAACTTGGATTGGAAAAGAAGAAGAAATAAAAAACACTAGTTGGAGCAGGTTAAAGTAAGAGCCGAGGTGTGGCAGCCCCTGCAGCCCCAGGGCACGCAGCGTTCCTGCTCCGCTCGCTGGCCGAGCATCCCTTCCGTGTGTGGTGTGACAGAAACGGCCAGAGCTTCCCCCAGGATTGTGCAGCTGCTGGGCACTCAGCAGGGAGAGGTGGCAGGCACAGAGCACGGCTCAAGGAGCCCATCTGGTTTGGAAATGCCGTGGTTTTGTTGGCTCCAGCTGTCCTGCCACGGTGGGAGATCCCAAGTGTCACCAGGGCAGGGGTGGCAGCTGCTGCATTAGTGTGTGGTGCACATGGACATGGGACACACCTTAGAAACCAGTGCCCTCTGCATGGGCACAGAGTTGTGTTTCCACGTGGAGCTCACACCACACACATCCTAGCTTGGGAAAGGTTGATTAAACACGTGCTGGTCCGTTAAAAAAATCATTTACTCTGGAAAATAAACCAAATGTGCAGCTTATTTCAAAACACGTAGGTGTTTCAGGTGGAAACACTCAAAATTCTGATTCAGCAAGGCAAAGGTCCTCCAGGAGAAGGTCATATTTTCTGTAGCTTATAAACCTGCTGCTGTTTTCTAGGTGTAAAGCACCAAGACTCACAGAATTCTTTCTTGGCATTTTTGAATGCGCCTACCTCTGCTCTGGATCAATTTGAAGTAAGTGCACAGCTATTCTAACTCGGTTAGTCAGTGGAACTGCTGTTGTGTGCAGGTCCTGTGCATATTTGCTGAGGGTTTGCTCTTGTATTTTAATTGTATTGCACCAATAATATTTGTGTATAATAATTGTTTATCGTTTGCAGTGCTGGGTATCTTCTCTTGAATGCTTGTAATCACAGTGAATTCTGTCTCAAACCTTGAATGCAGAAATCTGCCTGTTTTTGCAGTGAACATGAAAAGCATAGTTGTTCAAATGGCTTTTCTTTGTACTCAGAAAATGCTAAGTAATGCAGGCAGTGATTTGGTAAAAACAAGAAAATACTAAATCATCCTTGATTGTATCCCATGAAGTCATTAGTACTGTTTATTAGGTTGTTTTCATCATCTGTTGATTTTACACAGATCTGTAAAATCCAGATAATTGCTGTTCATTTCCTCTCCACAGATCCTTTTATTTAAAAAATGAATCTGTTTAATACCTTTGTCACTTCTAAACAAAAGACCAGAGTAGGTAGAAAGCCTGGTAGGAAAAAATTGAAACAATCCTATACATTTATTATCTTCTTTTCTAATCAACAGTAAGCAAAGCATCATCTTTCTTTTAAAAGAGCAGCTGAGGTGAAATATTGGTCAAACTGAATTCAGAGGATACGAGTCACCACCTTTACAGTTAGACATTAATCTAAAGTTTGCCCAGTTTTTCCTGATGCAAATACAGCATCATCATCACATCTAGCTATGACAGAGCATAATCCCTGCTGTTACTGATGTCCCAAAATTCTCTTTCTTTTCATTATGTATTCACTAATTCATTGTTCTTTCTTGAAGTCCTCACAATTAACATAGTTTTTAAATTTCCTTTGTAATAGTTTATCTTGTAAATTACTTTCAGTATAAGAATACTGTTGAGAGTATAACAATAATACTTTATTGAGTAAATGCTGTAAAAACACTGGTTTCTTTACAGATAGTACATTAATTAATTGTCTGAGAAAGGCAATTAATGAAAACTTACTGAGGTAACTATTACTGTCACTGGTTATTTACAGTTCTTTATTTTTGCACTTTTATTTATATTGAACAGTTTTCTTCATCCTTTTCTTTCTCTCTCTCTCTTTTTTTTACTGCTGTGTTCATTAAAATAGGATTCCTTTTCCTCCTCTTCATCCTCATTGATTGATTTTATGGATGACGTAAGTCTGACTTTCAACCCAGTAAATCCCTCAATAACAGATCAGTTGATTGATTTGGAATATTCAGACATTAATGCAGTCAACTTTAAAAATCTGCAGGTGCAGTGGAGAACAAAGTATTTCTGTAATAGAACTCTTACACCTATTTATATGGATAGGTGTTTTGTTTTGAAATAAATGGTTTTCTTTAGGTGTAGGTGAAGAATTCTGAATTGCAAACAGTTTCTATGATGAAGAAAAGCTGCTTTTAGGCCTTATGTCTGATATGGTCTGTGAAAAACAGTTCCAAAATCATCAGCACATTTATGTATTTAATTCTTTTGCTTCATATTATTCCTTCATCATGAGTTGTTTCCATAAGTTTTCTAATCACTTCTCTTAAAAAGTTTCCCTTCCATACAGTTAATTTCTGTGTGCTCAAATAAAATATTTTCTGGTTTTTAGCCTGCATTGTGAGAAGTCATTTTCATTATGACTGAAGTGAACTTACTACTTTTTATTGCCATTTGAAATGCAGGTTTTCTGTCAGGACTTCTAAATATTTAAACATTTAAACTGTTTAAATATTCCCACTAGTTAACTGCATTCTAAGGGAATTGAATTAAGAGCTAAGAATTGACTGCATTATATTTCTTCCAAATTGAAGTAGTAGGCCCATAAATGTAATTATTAATAAATTTTTTGAAATCCAGGTGTATAGAGCCCCATCCATTACAGCTCTGTAGGAATAATTGTGTGTGTGTCTGTCTGTGCTCGTAGATGTGTTTATACATATTTTACATACATGCATTCACACATATTTATACATATGTGTTTGTAACAGAGTGTAATCCCATTGGCATTGAAATTAGGTAAAATTAATATTGAGAAATGTCTGCTGTGGAGGGTGTAGCAAAGAGGATGAGGTATATGGGCCTTTTCTGCTGCTTTCATTTCCTTTTACATACTCTGAAAAAAATGCTTTTCTTCTGGATGCTTTTTCTCTGTAAATCAGGTTTACACCTCAGACAAAATCTGAAGGCTCATCTCTGGTGTCATAGTAGAAGGCACTTCCCTGCTTTTTTGTATAGCATACAGAAAGCTTCTGGCTTGCTGATACTGTTGGAATTTTCTTACACACACACCAAAAAAAAATAGAGAAAAAAAAAAAATAGGTACAGTTTCCTGTCATGTAAATCCACAAAAACAAATAATATTTATATTCTTTATCTGGATTAAAGAAAACATGTTCTGTGTTACCTGAGTATTAGGAACACTTTGTTTGTATCAGCAGGTTCTTGAACAGAAATTTATCTTTAAATATATCTGAAACACTCCCCTAAAACCTATTAAAAGAGGAATAAAAGATGTATGTGGTAGTTGCTGATAATGTTCTATTTTGCAAGGACATGGATATTTTCCTGGTTGCTCTCTAGTTAATTCTGAAGGACTTCAGTATTTTATTCCATAATTATTGTTGTTTGTTTTTTGGGTTTTTTGGGTTTTTTTGTTTTTTGTTTTTTTTTTCTTTGAGAAGGCAGCATTTTTTTTCCACAAGCATTTTGACAATTTTGTTTTTTTCTTTACGGAAATGAGTATTTTTCAACTGCTGGCATACATCCTTTCATAGCAATTCTTCTTGACTGGTCCACCCAGATCGGGTCTTTGCAGACCTTTTAGTCTTGGGTAGAGGTTCAGGTATTAATATTTATATTGTTTGCCTGTAGTTAGCTTCCTGCACATGGAGTCAAACTTCCTCTGTTCCATCTTCAATGTGAGTCCAACAGGAGTGGTTTTTTTCTCAGTTGCACTGGACAAAAGAAATCTCTGGGCTGGACTGGCCAGGGGCTCATGTCTCTAACTCCAAGGCAGAATTCTCTCTCATCTGACCAAACTGCAGAAAAAGTAGAGTTGGCTGCTCAAAGATAGGAAGAGCACCTTGTAGAGAAATGCAAGACATTCTGTCTTTGTTAGAAGGAGAGATAAAGCTGTTATCTGTGTTAGTAGATGAAAAGTAATGTCATTCAATTGTGCTGTGAAAGTCAGTTCTGCATCTTTGATTTATTGGACAATCACTCGATTCATTCATAGCATAATTTATAGGCTGAATTATCTAAATGAATGGTTATTCATGATTTAGCTCACTGAGTTGGTTTAGTATCAATATATTAGATGGACTTAAATTAAAATAAGGCTATTAAAACTCCCTGCCCACTGGATGTGACCTCCATTCCCATCTCAATGACTCTTTTTGGCAGTGGTTTCTTTGAAGGACAGCATTTCTTGCAGCATTTCCAGAAGAATTAACTTCTCAGTCAGACCTGAGAAGTCTTAAGGTTCATTGGGGTCTTTGTGTTATGACCAAGGAAGGATTAGAAGTGCTCAGGTCGGGCTGATGCAGTGCTGCAATATTGCATGGGGTTCAGGAAAGCCTCTCTTTTACTCAAGAACCCCAAGTAACTATTTCTGTTGGCCTGGATTGTTTCTTCAGACTCTGTGCCTCATTAAAGAAGGACATGGTGTGTGTGAAATAATGTGCAGATGCAGTTGCAAGGCACTCCTTGCAGGATCTCTGAAGTCTGTTCAGCACACAGATGTGCACACTGCACTGGGTTTCCTAGGGTGGGTATGTCTTGTGTGTCTGCCATCCAAATAACTCAGTCACTATTTATAGCACCCTCTGAATGACTGGAGTTAATTCTAATTTTTCCAATGAGGAAAACAGTAGTTTTGCAATTTCTTCTGGAGAGAAATAAAAATAGATGTCTTGCTGCCTCTGTAGCCTGCAGATGCTGAGGAGAAAGTGGTAGCTCACTACTCAGTGAGCTGATGAGCAGCACTCGCTGTTGGCTCCTGCCTGGAAAAGATGCTGGGTCAGGTTGGCAGAACTGGTGCCTAAATCCTCGTAGCTGTGACAGCTCACACATTCAGAAACAATCCTGCTGTGTCCTCTGCACACAGGGGAGGAGGGGTGTGTTTGCAGTCCCTGAATTCCAGTCTTGGTGGGGAGGGAAGTCACCCCCAGTGACTGTAAGAGACTAAACCCTGCTGCTGTCTCTCCTGTGTGTTGCAGGCTGTCTCAGTAACACTGTCTGGGTGTTAAGTCTCCTGTGCTCAGCAGAAGTGTCTGACAATGGAAATGTTGGGTTTTGTTTCTTTGCCAGGTGGATCTATGTGAATCCCACTAGCTGCAAGAAGCAATCAACTCGTTTCATTTAAGGATGAATTTGTGATTATTTCATAGCAATAAAATGGAATCCCATTTTCCCTTGACAAAATTATTTTTCCCTTACGCTCAAAAGTACTGCTTTTTGCCCTGTTGCTAACACATTAGAAATTAGAAGTAGATTTCTTAAGTCCTCCTGCAATCTGTCCTCACATGCAGTCCCCATGGGCTTTGGCTAGACTAAACAAATCTGAGCTCTGCAAGTAGCCACAGAATAATAAATGATGTTCTTAATTCTTATTATTGAACACAATAAGTCATATTGGTGTGTGGTGAGAGCCTTGACTTTACCTGCACATTCATAATTACGTTGAGTAAATCTGGTTCATAATGATACTTTAAATTGGACATACTGTGCCTCCAATAGATGACTTTATTAATCTTATTCAAAACACAGAGAGGCCAGCTGCAAATTAATGGTGCAGTGTAGTCTGCAGCTCCTGTGCTATTGTCCAGTGTAAGACTGTGGACTTGGAATAGCTGTTCCTTTTTTTATTTTTTTTTTAATGTTTCTTCCTTCTTGTTGGCCCAGAATAGCTTGTTTTTAAAATACTTGTAACAGTGAACACGCTTGTGTGTGTCTAAACACTACCTCTGGAGGTAACAGTGAGGAATTCTGAGGTGATGTATGTGTCACTGTTTGGTTTTGTAACATATTCTCCTCCTTTCTTTGTTAAAGCGCTCTCCTTCCTGTATTCCAGCTAACAAAGGCAGACGTGTAAGAGGCTGTCCTACTCTATGTGGCCCTTTATTTTTTGCCTGTTTTGTCCATGCCTATGTTTAATGTATGGATTGTGTATTTACAGAACTGCATGTCTTGTGCTGCTGCTGCTGCTGTTTGCTGCTGCTGCTGTGCTTTTTTGTTGTTTTACAGCTGTGGGCTCAAAGCTTTTGGACTATTTCATTTGGCAATCCTATGAGCAGAATATCTCTGAAACTGGAGAAGATGCTTTGGGTGCTTTCTCATTTCAGTGAACCCCATGAGCAGAATATCTCTGAAACTGGAGAAGATGCTTTGGGTACTTTCTGATTTTAATGTGAAAGTTCTATGTGGAAGTTGATCAGGCAGATGCAGGTTGGGAAGATGAGCAAACATCAAATAAGAGCCTGTTTGTTTCCTTGCCTTTAGCAGAGGGCATGTGTTAAGTCATGGGAATTGCCCGTAGAAGGTCAAAGTTTGGCATTTGGGGGGAACATCACAGCAAATGATAGAAAATATCACAGTACAAAGATAAATAAGCATGAAGTGGGAAATTGAGTAAATGGAGCATCAAGGAGGATAGGAAAAATTCATACAAAGAAAACAGAGATGGTTGTGTAGCAGCTGGTTAAGCTGGAGAGGTCTTTGGTGTTTCAGAAGTCAAGGTGGGTTTTTAAGCACGGGTTTACACATGTTATCAAAGCAGACTCAGTGAGGATGAATTCCTGCCAGTTGTGCTATGTCCATTTTAATCTCATACTGCCACTTCTGTTTCTTTTATACAGATATGATGGAAGGGATAAGTAAGCATACGCAGCATTTCTGTTGAGTGTTCAGTAAACAAACAGTAGTGCCCAACAGCTCTAATGATGTCCTTGCCCGTGCAGTTCAAAGCACACTGCTGACTGTCTCAGGCAGGCTTGCAGTAACTGGTTGTTTTTGTTGGTGGTGCCTCCAGTTCAGAAGTTCTCTCTCCTCCAGATGTGTTTATACACTGGCCAGCTTTGGCTCAGACCTGCGCAGTCCTGTGGAAGACAGCAAAGCTCTTGCAGTTTGGTAGGAAACAGTGAAATCTGCTCTGGGTAATCCAGTGGATTAGTTTAAAACCAGTTTGAAAGGTGCTCACATGGTCTTCATAAACTGTTGACCATAGTTGAGTCAGGTTGCTTTTGTGCTTGGTTCTTCTCATTGAAGCCAGGACCCCAAGATCACTGCAGCAATACAGCTTAAAGCCCTTGTTTCTGCACTGAAGGTAGTGATTATATTCCCTTCTGCAATGGTGGATCAGGTTCTGTGTGTTTTGTGGTCTTTTTATGTTTGTAAGTAAAGTGAAAATGCATTTGTTACTGTTTCAGCAGTTGTCTTCAACCACAAAGGCTTTGTAGCACATTCCAGAAAGGTTCCATCACTGATATTGGGCTTGTACTACATTTTTTCATAGACACCATGAAAATTCTTTGGTATGCAGATGCTGCTTTGAAAGGGAAAGCCCTTGGAGTGTCTGGAAACATTTATGAAATGATAGATTAGATCTCTGAGTTGGACTTGTAGGAAAAAAGGAGTGTTTGTTTCTTGCTATGAAAAAATTTGCCTGTAGTTACTCATTGGGCTTATTTTTTAGTAACTTTTCTAAGGAGGAGGTAGAATTGTTGAAGGTTAAACAGTCTTTGTGTGGACTCCAAGTTTTCACATGTTTAGACTGGATTAAAAAGAAGTTTAAAATAATTGAAACATGTTGCATTTGAGGATTTACTACTTAAGGCATCAGTGTTTCTAATACTGGGTAAATCTTTCAGTTATTATTTGCTTCTGATAAATCTGAGCACAAAATGTTCACTTTACTGCTACTTGTTGCCTCAATGCTTGAAACACATCATCTATGTGTAGTAAACAGGTGTATCCCAGTGTGAGAATTTCCCATTTTCATTTCAGAAATGCTTGCAGGCATGTTAATATGCCTAAGTTGATTAAACTGATGAGCATTCTCCACCAGATAATTTTTTTGAAAGGGTATGGTAAAACTAGAAGCCATCAAACTTAACTTACTATTTAAAAAAAACCAAACAAACAAACAAACAAAAAACCTAGGAACTGCACCTGTTGGCTACCATGACTGAGCTCCTGAAGAACAGGACTGTATGTGCATGTATAAAATTGGCTTGGCAATATAACTGATTCCCAAAAAGCAGTAAAGTTTGTGGACTTCTTGGTACTGTCAGTGGCAAATGAGATGAGAAACACTGGAATGTTCAAATGCTTTCTGTAAACTTGGCTGCATATTTTAGTTTGTCTGCAAGCTAGGCAAATCCTTGGCAATGGAGAACTGATGATTTCTGGAGCATTACTCCAGAAAATCAGGGCATGCCATGGAGCCTTCGGGAGGCCTGCAGCTTTTATTAGTGGAAAAAAGGATTTTTAGCTTTTTTTTCTTTTCCTAATATAATTTTACATAGGAAACTTTGCAGAGTTGTCTTGTTTTCAAAGAACAGCCCTGCCTTCTCTGATTTTTTCAGCTTTGCTAACAAAAGATGACTTGTTACCCAGGATGCCTCTTTGTACCTATGTGCCTTGTTCAGTATAGCTCTGTGTTGGGCTTAGTTTCATATATCAAGGACTAGGAAAACATTCCCCAGAAGAATCTGTGTTCCTGTAGTAAGGATGTTTCTGTAGTTCAAATGGGGTGCAAAACCCCCTCAATTCTCTGCATGTAGTTATCAGGATATGCACTGCTCTGCCTTTTCTCCCTGTTTTCTCCTGAATATGTTTGCAGGAATTTACATGGGACATGTGGAAACTTCTAACAAATCCCTGCTACCAGTGGACAAGACCCAGTAGCATTTAGAAAATATTAACCCTTGAAAAATGCTGAGTTACAAGTGTCTTCAAGTGGTTATTAGGGCCCTGAACTAGCAGCTCTTATGCATGTGCTCACCTCTCAGCAGAAGCCTTGGCGTGTTTACATGCAATAATTTTCATTCCATTTTGTTGCTTTTAATTAGGAAGTTGCTTAAAACTGAATTTTTATCCTCTCAGTTCTCTCTTAGGAATTCTACTGCTCCCATATCTTATTTTGGTAAGAGTTGAGAATTCTTTTTTAATGATGTCTTTGATTTATTTCTTTGGTTGTTGTTTTTTTTTTTTTTTTTTTTTTTTTTTTTTTTTTTCTCTCTTGAATTGTTCTCCTAGATTGATTCAGTTGAGAATTTCACATTGTCTAATACTCCATCACGGGATGAAGATAGCAAGTCTCACCTCCATTCAAGATCGAGGTCTCCTTCTACAGCCAGTGAGATTGAACCAATTGAGGTACTTCAAGTGTTGAAATATATTTGTCTTTTTCTTCTCTTTTTTGGAGTAACAGTTTCACTTGTATAAAAATGAGTACTGCAAGTCTTTTGTTTAAGGTGAAGCTCGTTCTTCTGCAGCAAGACTTTGTTTAGGACTTTGTAATAGCCTTCTGCACTAGTGGTGAACTGTGTCTTGGGGAATGTTGTATTTCCTTTCACATATGGTTAATTGAATAGGGATGGGAACTATGAATTAATTATTAGTTATGGTCTCTCTTCATAACATATCCTCAGTCATGAATATTTAAGAAATGTTGGCACAGAGATTGTTATAATATAGTTTGTAAAAATACACTTCCAAGCCCTGCTGGAAGTCTTGTTATTATGAAATCTTAGCCAGACTCTACAACTGTAATAATACAATGATGTAATAAGTTATCCCCTTTCCCTGATTAAAAAAAAATAGTGTTGTGGTTATTTTATATTAGAAAATATCCAATCAAATGTTGCAGATAATGTGAAGCTGGTTTTGACATTTAGGAGATGAATCTTGCTGAGAAATAAGATTTGTTTTTTCTGAGTCCTGCATTAATCAATTTGGTTTCATAGTTTGGATGCTGGGGAATGGGGTGGGTGGGACCACACGCTCTTCTTCCTTTATCCAGGCTTTCTTTGGCAGTGTGTTCTTGCTGTCTGATTGATCCTTTGGGGGCTCTGTGCAGGTTACAGATCATCCTCCCCGTTCAATTCACACGCCCACCATGAGGACGGCGTATATTGGCTCGGGGCTCTCTGCACCAAAGGTACCCTGTCAAGCATTCACACTTTCTGTGTAGCAAGGGCAGCCTGGCACTCCTGGGCTGCAGCTTCAGGAGAGCTGGGTATCACACTGATCTTACCAGAGCTGCCTGCAAGGGGTGTTTGTGTGCAAGCTGGTTGCTCTGTAAAATTTAAAATCCTTGTTTCTCACGTTAACTGAGAATTCCAATTAACTGAGAATTCACGTTAACTAATTCCAAGCTGCACTAGGAATTCCACAGGCATTTGGTTGTAGGAAAAACGGTAGTTTGGACACCAGAAAGAGGTAAATGAGCTAGAATGTGAAGAAAGGAAAGTGCCATCCTAGGAAGAGAGTGTTTTCTAACATATGTCTGACCAAAATGCCTCTCTACTCTTTGTGTACAAGAAAGTCTCAGATTAACATGTCTGTGTGTTAATTAGATGTTTATTCTTGAGAAAGGCAAAGAGTATTCCTAAAAATGAAACCACACATTTGCCTGTTTTAAAGCAGAGTGAGCACTACAGGAAGAGATTTTCTATTTTCCTGTCTTTTGGCTTTTACCTATATAAATACTGATTTTCCATCAGTTGTTGAAATTATTTTGCTGTTGCCGAATAAGCCAGTGTATGCTAATTCCCAGTGGATTATGTCTATTCAAGCAAATGAAGAATAAATACAAGCTTTAAAGGAAAAAATTTCTTGTGAAATATTGAAAATTACTCAATGGTTTTGGAATCTTCTGTATATTTAAAAATAACAGTTTTTGCTGCAACTAATAATAAAGCAAACAAGCCTTCATAGTAGATCTGTTTCTCTGCTTTGATAGATTGCAGAGTAGCAGAAGATTCATTTGTGTAAAAGAAAGCTGGAAATTTTGAGCAGACAGTGCTCTGTTGGCAGCATCTTAGTAGATCAATTAAAAAGATACTTTAAGTGCACTTGGAATCATGTGAAACGGACTTTACTGTCTACATAATTTAATTTTTGCAAACATTTTGCTCAATAAGTAATCACTTGCTTTATAATTTATTATGTCCCCTAAAGAACTTCCTTTCTTTTTGATTGCATCAGTGTTTAAAGCTGGGTGTTGTTTCCGTGCAAGTCTCAAAACAGAACATTCTGTAGACAGAACGCTGCCATTGTAACAGGAAAGCTGTCATTAAATATGGATAAGTTTGAGCCCTTAGCTGTGATATCTTATGCTCTGAAAAACAGGAAAGTGAGTAAAATTTTAACATACCTACTCTCCAGAGTAGTCTGCAAAATTGTCCTGTTTGAGATCATGTACATTATCAGGTTTTTTTGGGACAGTCTTTGCGTTGACCCTGTGCTCTGGGCTTTCTCCCCGGTAGTTACTCACTGGGAGTTTTTATAGAAAAGCAAAGCAGCTTCCTGGATTTTATATATTTTATATAAGGCCATCTGTGAGTCATCCTACCACATTATGTGGGTATTTAGCCTTTATATAGCAGCATCAGCATGGACATCCTTGAGGAGAGGGAGAGAATGAAACCACTTACTCATGTACTCTGTGTTCCCAAGGAATAATAAAAAAAGAGAAACCCTTTCAAAATCAACTTCATCTATCAACTTCAGCTCTTGCCTTTATATTAGGTGTTCTGAATTGCCCCTGCTAAACACCATAAAAGGGGGCTCTGTCAGGGCTTTCTGGCATAAAATTTAATATTTTGAAAAAGTCTGCTAATTTTCTTTTAACGAAGGCAGTACTCCTGAGAGAGGAGCACTGAATTTGCAGCTGGGAAAATACTGTTACGGGTGGAGCTGGTGACAGTCAGGTGCCCTCCAAACTCATGATGATACACTTTCTGCTTCTAAAGTTGAACAGAATCACTTGGGCAGCTTTCCTGTCTGCAGTAGAAGCAAACTCATGTTCTGAGACAGGGTCCAGTTTCCGTGGCTTTGTTTGCAGAGGATGCTTTAAATTATCAACAGTGGGCACAGTGATAAGGAATTTTTTTTGGCTCAGATGTCATTTCAGCAAGCACAAACAAGCTGCCTGATGAAATGCATCTATGCACTCTTGTCTGTGAAAGAAATAACTGTACTTGAGAAGTGTTACAAGTGTCCTGTCTGCTCATTTCACAGCCTAAAGCTCACCAGTTCGTAGTGAAATCCTTTAACACACCAACAAAATGCAATCAGTGCACGTCCCTGATGGTTGGTCTGATACGACAGGGCTGTACTTGCGAAGGTAAGCACTTGGGAGAGCAAAAACAAGTGTGAACTGATGTTCTTACAGGTGCAAATGGCACAGGAAATGTAGAGTGGTGATGCAGGAGTCTTCTGCTTGTATTTTCAATATCAGTATATTCTCATGCTTCAGTCTTTAAGAGTAGAAGCCAAACACTTAGAACATGCCTAAGAGATTGCCCAGTTATCTGGGGACACTCTTATTCCAGTTGGTGGTAGAAGAGCTTAGTTCAGTGTACTCAAAATAGCAATAAGGGGCCACAGGTGGCCCCCTGAGTGGTCAGGCATACTGATAAACCTTTGCTTTATGTTGAAGGGCAAAATTTAAGACATCTAGTCTGATTTATTCCAGAAAGAAACAGAATTGGTACTGAATGGCAGTTATTCTTGTTTGTATGCACACAGAATGATGCTTATTATTTAAAGGATGTTCCAGTTTTTCGTTTACCAGTAGAGTTAGGCCTAGAGGACGTAATAGAGATTCTCTTAGGTTCTTTGTTATCTGGATGAAAGCAAGTGTATCCATAAACTATCTGAAAAAGAGAAATTCAGGATTTAGAGCAGATAAAAACATGAACTTCTGCTGTGTGCAGACTTATATTTCTGTCTGTAGCAAAGTTCAGTGAGATTATTCAGATGCTGGTCAAAAAAGGAAAGAGGATTTCTTTCTAAATCTCATCATCATTATCACAACTTTTGCACTGCCCAAGAAATAACCATCAAATCTTTTTGTTTCTTCTCCTCCTCACAAGTGTGTGGATTTTCTTGCCATGTGACCTGTGCAGACAAGGCTCCTGCAGTATGTCCAATCCCTCCTGAGCAGACTAAGGGACCTTTGGGAATAGATCCCCAGAAAGGCATAGGAACAGCTTATGAAGGACATGTCCGAGTAAGTAGGAGGCAGCTGCGTTTGGGGCACTTACATTAAATTAATTGTTTTCCAGAGCTGCTATTACTTTGAATTTTGGGGGCATAGATTGAATTACATCTTAGGGTAGCACTTTGGAAACTAAGACCTAAATTTTTACAAAGCAACTCTTAGCATTGTCAGCAGTGATCCTCTCACCATCTCTGTTGGTCAATGTGCTTTGGGTTGCTCTTGAGTAGTTCCATCTCTAGAGATCAGATCATCTGTGATCAGCAGGCTCTGTGTTTTTTGAATCTTTCTGCTACTGCTGTCTGTGGTTACTGGTGTGGATATTTGCACAGAAATATTAAAAGATTTACTCAGCAGAGTTTTGGCCTTAATTCTGTGGTCAACATGAGACGAGTTTTTTTCCTCCATGTTTGTTAATACAGCTCTGAATGAACTTGTGAAATGAGAAGAAAGAATCTGTGATGCTATTAATTTATTAAGTAATATATTGTCTGTCTGTCTGTGTTTGTTGGTCTTACTACTCCTGGGCTCTTGCATATGTTGCTTAATGTCATCATTGAATTAAAACTTTCCAGCCCAAGATGGGTAAACTGATTTTTGTGCGGCTTGATTTTTTGATTGCATCTAAACTTACAGAGAATTGATCAGAATTTATTTTTCCAAAGGTCCCAAAGCCAGCTGGAGTAAAGAAAGGTTGGCAGAGAGCGCTGGCAGTGATCTGTGATTTTAAACTCTTCCTGTATGATGTAGCAGAAGGAAAAGCGTCTCAGCCCAGCGTGGTAGTGAGTCAGGTCATAGACATGAGGTAAGCTGCTTGCTGCTGGGGGAGCTTTGCAGAGGCACTGGGAGGTTTTGTTCTGCTTTTCCTTTTTGTCAAATCAGTAAGCAAACTCCAGAGCTTTTATGAAACCTTTTAATCCGTGTTGAAAGGCACTAATTTTCTGGGATAAAAAAAATAAAACAGCAGTTAGCAGTTATTTGGAATTAGCCTGAACGACACTCGTTTGTCCCTATATGGATGTTTAAACTTCCATTACTACATCATGTGCAAAGAGCATCTGTTCAGCTGTGCAGAAGATCTGGAATGAATAAAGAATTAAAAATAACACCATTTTGGGGTTGAATAGAGTTTTGAAAGACATAAAATTTTGTTATAGGGTAAATGTATTACAATTTTTGCTTGAGAAGAGCTGAATAGTTTGTTCCCACTCTCTTCAGTATTACTGAAATACTACCAGCCTCACTGAAGGCTGAGAATATCTAACATAGCAACTAAATAAAGCTCATCTCTGATCTAAGTTAGTTTTCTTAGGAAGCCCCAAACTGCTGAAGGTTATAGCTTCTGGGTGAGTTTGGATTTTTAGGAGAGTTGGAGAGGTTGTTCTTTGTTTGACTTGTTTTTTAAATTGGACTTTTTTCTTGCAAGGTTTTAATTTATACAGATGAAAAAACAGTTACAGAATATCTGAATAGATATATCTCCATCAGCATTTACCAGGAATTAATTATGCAGCATTGAATTTGTGAGTTTTATCTTCAGATACAGATGAAAGAATAATTTTTAAAACCATATTTCAGTGCTGACTTGTTTCCTTCACTAAACAAGGCTATTGAAAGAGTAAAATCCAAACATACAGATTTTGCTCATTAACTCTCTTCCAATTATGTTTATGGTCTCCATAAGGGATGAAGAATTCTCAGTGAGTTCTGTCTTGGCCTCAGATGTCATCCATGCAAATCGGAAAGATATCCCCTGTATCTTTAGGGTGAGTATTACATCCTGGGTTTCACAGGGTGGTGTGTGCTGTGACAGCTTGCCAGTATTTCATTTCCTTGGCAAGTTCTGCCCCTGTGGAATCCATGGCAGAAGCAGCAGTGTGTAGGAATATGGGTTGTATTTTTTCATCTTCACAATAAGACATATTTTCCTCCATTTCTTCTTAGTCATTTGAAATTCTTCTGTTCATCATGACCTTGTACATTTTCATTTCCTCAAGTTGCCCTCTGCTTCTCAATTTAACTCACTGAGTTATTGCTGAAATACTTATTTTTTATACTTTTTTTTTTACGTATGCGTTGGCTATCTGAAAACTCCATTCATCAGGTAGTCAGTATAGAAATTGAGTGCAAAATGCTCATGAAAATTTATGTCTAGTATCTGCTATCAGGATTTTGCCATCACTGGCTTATTCTTATTTTTGTTAGATATTCTGTTAAAGCTTTGACCTCAGTGAAACCTCCTTGATGTCTTATCAGTTCCACTATCATTTCTTTACTGTGCCTTTGTATTTCAGTCATTGTTTTTCCAGTTTTTAGACTGCTCATCACTCAGTGTGCTGAGGGGAGATAAACCTACAAAAGGGGCTTTCCATTGTATCTATAATAGCTGTATCAAATGCATGAAAAGAATCATAGAGAATTCTGTCAGTAAAAGCCATTCGTATTGCATTAAAAATTATTAATGAAATCTGTACTCCTAAAAATACAGAAAACTTTATAAAAATGTTTTTTGGTATGAAATTGCTGTGAGAAACAATTGACTACCTTATTTAGAGCAGACATTCATTAATTATAAAATAAATACCAATGCATTTGAAATAAAGACAACATTTTCTCCGTTCTTCAAAATATTCACATCTGGTTGTCTGCTGTGGGTTCTTGATTAAGATAAGAGTGCTTTCTATTAACTGAAGAGAAATTTTTACTTCCTTAATTCAGACAACTAATTAAAAGGGCATTTACAGGCATCTGATTCCCTTGTAAAAACGATCATGAGGAAATAATTTATCACTTGTGACTTTATGTTTTGATTTTTTTGCAGGTTACAGCCTCCCAGCTCTCTGCATCCAGTAACAAGTGTTCAATCCTGATTCTAGCAGATGGTGAGAATGAAAAAAGCAAGTGGGTGGGCGTGCTGAACGAGTTGCATAGGATCTTGAAGAAGAACAAACTCAAAGACCGCTCAGTCTATGTCCCCAAAGAAGCTTATGACAGCACCTTGCCCCTCATCAAAACAACACAGTCAGCAGCCATCATAGGTATGAAGTTGTTAAGAAGAAAGCTCTAAGAAAAATGGGTGTGCTAAAAGCATGATTTTTTTAGGGGAAAAAAAGTGTTGGATGGTTATCTACTGAATAGTGAGTAATAGTTAGTGGTTTTATCCCATATGGAAACGTGTGTGGGCCCAAGAGAAAAGTGCAAATATCATTTGTCAGATATTTTAAGAGTATTCCCTCTATTCACCCATATTCATAATTACTCACCAATATTCATAATTATGAATAATTTTGACTGAGAATTGGACATTCTTCTTTTGTTACTCTGTAAACATAATTTCCTGACTGGGCAAAATTAGCACTATAGTGTAGGTGTAAATCACTCACTTTAAAATCTGCTGGTGGGACCAGAGAGAAAATTTAAGATCAGAGGTTGAATTTAGTAATTTCAAATACTACTGCATAAAATATGTTATACTCTGATTATGTAAATTATTTCAATATAATAGTATAGTTACTTCAAAGCTGGTGCTAGTCTTAAGTTCTCTGAACAGTTTGTTAAAAATTATGTTTCTAGCCTTTACTTTAACTAACAGGAGAAATGGGAAAAGACTTCTTTTTTCAGAAATTTGAAAGATTGGGAGTTTGCCAATTTTTTTAATACATGAATATATTAGGTTTGGCTTTATATACAATTATTTCAATATATTATAACAATTGTTTCTGTTAATGAGAATTTTAACTATTCTTTATGTGATTCATAAAGTACTTCCAAAGAAAAATAACCTTTTTTTTTTCCTTAATGTCATAGACCATGAAAGAATAGCTCTGGGAAATGAAGAAGGGTTGTTTGTTGTGCATGTCACCAAAGATGGTAAGTAACTAGGAACTGGTAATAATTTCCCTAATACTAAATCATCTTTTTCTTACGCAGTATCTTCTGGTTTCATTGTTCATGATTTACTACATTACCAGCTGGACAGCTCCGTGAGAGACCAAAAAGTGTTCAATGTGCTCTCTGGTTTGGGTGTCCTTTCCAGTAACAAGGTTTTGGAATGCAGTTGAAGTTTTTTTCCCCGTTTTCCCCCAAACTGTCTCAATACTGATTTCAGACCAGGTTGCTCAGGGCTTTGTCCCGCTGGGTGTTGAAAATCCCCAAGGACACAGGTTCCCTGATCTCTCTGGACTGCCAGTTGCACATTACTCTCACAGTGAAACACTTCCTTTGTATATTCAGCAGGAACCTCCCTCATTTGAATTTCCTGCTGTGCACCTCATCAAGAATCATGGATTAAATCCTTTGTGTAACCTCCTCCTTGGTACTGGAGATGAAAACTTCTGTGCAGTACTGCAAGATGTGCTAACAGATTGCCCCAGTTAATTCAACAAATGACATGTTTAATTGTATGTTTCAGCTCTGAGGCTTTTCCTTGAGTCAGTAGTTTTTTGCTATAAACTGTTTTTGAAATGAATACTGAAATAATACAGTTGTTGTTACTGCATCAGATCTGCTTCTCCCATTTCTGATGGGGAAAAGCCAAAGGTTTATCCAGAACTGCCACATCTGGTGTTATTAAAACACAAGTTTTGATTCTGTACTTTTTAATACTGCAGGGAAGCAATAAAGGGGGTTTCTTGGGTGTCATTCTTGTGCCGAGAATGACACAGGAACAGGCGGGAGGCAGTATTGTAGAAAGAGCAAAAGAAGGCTTTATTAATGAGAACCGCGCGGTTTTTAGAGTGATACGATACATTCTGTTTGATTGGCTAGTTAGCAAAAACACCTTCCTCACACGCTGTCCTTGAGAAGAACAGAAAGAGGAAGTAGAAAAACACCACCTGCAGATTGCTTACACTTAACAAGTTATCACATCCTTACAACTCCCTAAAAATTCTCACAAGCCGCTGTGAGAAACGCTTGCCGTTTCTCTCTCTCTGTCCCATGGCATCCACACTTGGGTTTCTTTCCTAGTTCATCTTTACAAATACATGTTATAATCAATTCACACTTCACCATTACTTACTTGAACTGTGTGTGGGGGGGGTGTTTTGATTTTTCTTTCAGAGATTATCCGTGTTGGTGACAACAAGAAGGTTCATCAGATCGAGCTCATCCCGAGCGAGCAGCTCATTGCCGTAATCTCAGGACGGAACCGCCACGTGCGGCTCTTCCCCATGGCCGCCCTGGATGGAAGGGAGACTGACTTCTACAAGCTGGCAGAGACCAAAGGCTGCCAGGCCATCGTTTCTGGACACGTGCGCCACGGAGCCCTCACCTGCCTGTGTGTGGCCATGAAAAGGCAGGTGCTCTGTTACGAACTAAATCAGAGCAAGACGCGCCACAAAAAGATCAAGGAGATCCAGGTGCAGGGGAACGTCCAGTGGATGTCCATCTTCAGCGACCGCCTCTGTGTAGGCTACCAGTCAGGTTTCCTAAAATATCCCCTCCATGGAGAGGGCAGCCCGTACAGCCTGCTCCATCCGGACGACCACACGCTCTCGTTTATCTCACAGCAGCCAACTGATGCCATCTGTGCAGTCGAGATCTCAAATAAAGAATACCTGCTGTGTTTTAGCAGCGTCGGGGTTTACGTCGACTGCCAGGGCCGAAGATCCAGGCAGCAAGAGTTGATGTGGCCTGCAACTCCATCTTCTTGCTGTGAGTTGTGCTGTGTGTGTGTGTCTGAAGTGATCTCTGCTTGTGTTGGTATCCATGGGAGGTGGCGTTCTCGACTAATTACCTGACAGGTTAATGAATGCTGTCAGCCCCTGTCACCATTTTTAATCCAGTCAGAGGGTTTAATCTTCATTTATGCTCGTTTCAGCAGTTCTGGCACTGACCTATGCTTGCTGGAACACAAAGAGGAATCATGAGTCAGGATTTCTGACTCTAAAACAGCCAAAAGCTTCAACGGAGGCTAATGGGAGGTTTATGTATTTGCTACCACCAGTGCTAGACTGTTGTTATTCAAAGTCTTGGAATGTGATTGTACCTTGGTTCCAACTTTCTTCATGCTGAGAGTCATTAGGATCTGGTAGTTTGACTTGCTTTTCTCTAATGGTATTTGTTCCTACTTGCTAGTCTGTTTTGTCTTTTCTTTCTTTATTTGTTCATTCTTTCTTCCTCAGCAGATTTTGTCAACAACCTTGTTTTTCCTCTCCTCTTTCCCTTTCAAAAACTCACTAAGTTTCCCTCCTGTCTCTCTCTCCTCTTCCAAAATGCAATGCATAGGAGGCAACATAAAAAATATATTTCATAACCTTAAGGAAAAATACTATAATTTTTCAAGATTTTCATTTCCACCAAGGTCTGTTAAACATTTATTTCAAAGCTGGGGCTTTATCTCTATGACAGTTTCAAAGGGAAAAAAAACAAACCTGAATGTCTATCTTCTTCTTCTTCTTTTTAAGGTCTTTCTGAATGCACATAAAGATTAGCCAAATCTGCACTCAGAGTACTGAAGAAGCCCAGTTCTGTGTTGATTTTTAGGATAGTCTGCCTTCCTTCCTCACTGTGGCAGCAGTCCAGTCACACTGTAAAGGGGAGCAGTATTTCACCTTGTTTGAGTGAAGGCCCTTCTGAGTGTGGAGGGAGCAACATTTACAGGATGTTTGCCACTTCTGGATTTCAAGCAATCTTATACAATTGATCATTACAGTGGACTCAGACAATGAATTAAATCAAAACAGAAGGTTATGTGATAGATTGAAAAATGTGTGTTTTTCACACATAGTTCATCTTGCCGTTGTTGTTTGTGACAGTTTTTTGATTGCCCAAAATGAAGTGATTTGATGATGATTTCCAACTCAGAATGGAGGTGTATTTTATAGCAAAAGCTGTTACATTTAAGCACAGCTTGGATGCTGTTGTTAGTCTTGGCAGACTGTGGCAGTCTTGTTGCCGACATGGAAATACTGAATTATCCTTTAGAAGTGGTCCCAGTGAAACAAATTTCATCCTGGGGAAATGTGCCAGATAAGTAGCAGAAGACTTCTCCTTACAATCCAGAAAATGAGAAGAGAGAATTGAAGTTAAGGAAAGATGATTTTTATGACTGTGTCATGGTGCTTAGTTCCAAGTGATGCTCATTTAATGCATAGTCCAAAGACTCAGAGCTCGGTTCATTCAACTGGCAGTTATTAAATAGAGCAGGGTATTTTCCTACCACTTAATTTACAATATGTGAGCTCTTATTAAAAATGGGGCTTTTAGGAGGAAAAAAACTTTGAAATACATCAGTATTTGGCAGAGTAAACCATGTCTTACAATTCAGAAAGTAGTTAGGTTTTCAGCAAAGTTAAAAGTCATGGAGGTTGTAAGTTTTTGGGTGGTGCTGGTTTGTCTTTAGAATAAATTTCTTGGTCATTTTTGAGTTCTAGCATATTCTTCGAAGCTTGGTGTTGGATTGTGAAGCACTGGTTTTGTTTTCATAAATAAATATGGTTAAACTGTGAGAAATTGTCTATTTTGGGCCATGTCCAAAAGCAGATGACACAATGCCTCATCATTCCCTCCCAGGTTACAATGCACCATACCTCTCTGTGTACAGTGAAAATGCAATTGATGTCTTCGACGTGAACTCCATGGAGTGGATTCAAACTATTCCTCTCAAAAAGGTAATTTCCCATTTCAGTGTGGGCCAAGGAATACGTCCAGAACCAATACTGCTCATTAAAACTGCTTGTGGGAACATAATTGAATTAAAAGAAGAGCTACTGCAAAGAAACTGATGCATTTTTGTTGGAAATAGAAGAATGTGTTTTTCGTGTGGTTGCACTGGTTTAGATGAATAGTCAGTCTGGAGCATATGGCTATGTTAGAGATACTGTTGTAATAATGAGAGGAATTAATTGGCATTAATTACATATGGCTTCATTGGGACTGATGGTGATTATTACCAGAGAATGGTGGATGTTAAGATAATTACACAGGCCTTCAAAAATCCATCTCCTGCTGCTCCTGAACATGTGGTAGACAGACAGGGTTAGAACATTTTGTTTCAAGCAGTGGAAACACCAAAAACAGGATGATGTCAGTTTGGATCTCTTATCAAAAGGAAGATGTTTCTGAAAACTGACACTTCCTTGGTATTTAGAAGGTGTTTGCTCAGCTGTATTTGGAAAGAAAAGAAAAAAGTCAATTTTTTGTTGTGGTTTAGACTGACTTCAGCTTTGTATCAGGGTCAACACAATTCCTTTACTGGCATTCCAATGACACAGAGCTGCAGGACATTGCTCCTGTGGTCTTGTGTTGGTCATTCAGTCTCTGCATTTCAATTTCCCACGTGCCAGATGCAGACCAGGATATTCAGGCAGTGCTGTGAGGATACATAGTGCAAAGATCAAGGTGCTCAGCTATTAACCATCTTGAAGAGAGACCAACCTGGACTTTTATGGGGAAGTTCTTTCTGGTGTCCAATCTTTGAGTTATTAAACAGTTGGAGCATTTTTTTTTCCCCCTACACAGTAGAATGTGATTTAATACTTTGGTTAATGTTTGGCTCAAGACTTCCCTTTTAATGGATGAAGCTACTTTCAGCAAACAGAATTACTACACTTAGGAGTCTCAAAAATGGTCATTTATTATGAAGAGTCTATTTCTAACACAATTTACAGAGTGTGGAATGCCTCTTTTATGTTGGAAGTCACAAATACCAGTAGGTTTTAGCAGTCTGTGTGTGCTCTTATCAAGCTGCAGAGCATTATTTTGACATGGTACTAACACAAAGTAAAAGCTCAGCTTATTGCTTTGTACATATAATGGAAAAATTGAGTTGATATATGAAGTAGACTTCTAACACAACTATTCATTTAAATGGGAGAAATGGTGTTAAGCCTGTGTCTTGAAGTGGAATTTTAGGCAACCCCCTCTGTACTCATTCTCAAAAAAATAAGAGTTTAAAATTTTTTTGAACTCTTCTTTGTGGCTTTAATGACTTGAAATTGTTACTCTTGAGAGTGTTACAAGGACTGTTTTTCCTTGTTTCAGGTACGACCCTTGAATACAGAAGGATCACTAAACCTTTTAGGCCTGGAGACAGTCAGATTAATATATTTCAAAAACAAAATGGCAGGTAAGTAAAGAGAAGCCAATTTTCATCATTCACATTTTTGTTTAGAAAGAGCATTTGTCTGCATCTGTGCATTGCATAAAGGAATCTCTTAAACATCTGTGTGCTTGTTAACTTGGGAAAAAGCCAAAGCTTATGGATTCCACAGTGATTGCAATGCTGTCTCTTCTCTGAACTTTTTTTGCCTTTTGAATGTTCATTGAAGACTTGAATGAAGACTGGAACTAGAAACTAGAATGACTGGACGCTCCCTCCAAATGTGGGATCACCTGCCAGAACACTACCTAAAAAACCCTGCACAATTAAAACCTTCAGTAGTCATTTTGGCAGCACCAGATTAAAATCAATACTATATTTAACCTTTAATACTATATTTAACAAATGTTTCCCAAGCATTTTAAAGTAATATAGTGTATTCCTAACTTATTATGACTGTGTGCCAGAACTTTAGCTTAAAAAATCTATTTTTGTTACGGGTCTTTCTGACTTTTTTTTTTTTTACTTTCTAGAGCCCATTTCATAAGCATGCTCCTAAGGAATTTCCTTAAACTTTTGTTTAGCCTCTTAGGTGGAGAGGGGGCATGCTCTGTTTCAACAACCAAAAGCTATAAATTTCTGTTAACAACTTTCTGAAAACAGTGGAAATAAACACTCCAGAAAAATGTACTGCTGCTGGCACTGTCTCCGTGCTTATTTCAATTGCCAGCAAATTAGTACGAAAGGAATGGCAGTGGTAGAGAGGAGAAATATGTTGGAAGTATGTCTAGAGAATTTTCAAGTCTAATAAAGACTGAACATTAGAGTTGATCTTAAGGAAAGAAGAGATTTGAGTTCCATACAAAACTGTTTTGTCAGTGAGCAGTGAGCTTATTAAATGTCACTTTAGTTTCCATTTATAGAAAACAAGACAGAACAGTTGCAACATTCATTCAAAGTCACACAGCTGTTGTGTGATTATCATTGTTTTCCTTTTCATGTTTTTAATAAAGATCCCAGATTACACAGATGGAAAAAAATCTTCCCTTTTCCCACAGTTGCATCAAAATACATCGATGTTCAAACACTTCAAAAGCAGTGTTCTCTTTGGAGCAGGGAATGAATGAAAGAGAATCCAGCATTCAGTTTCCAGACAGTTGGCAGAACAAAACTGTTCTAGTGATTTTCAGTGGGAATTTTGAGAAAAGACTCAGATTCCCTTCCTGCCCACCTAAATGTTTATTTCAGAGAATGCATCAGTGGTGTTTTGAGAACATGGGTGTGGCAGCTCGTGTGTGAAGAAGGGTTAAATCTGTTGCTGCATAACAGAGTAGTAGAGAGTGACCAAGGAAACCCATAAACCAAAGAACGCTTGTTCAGCTTTGATGGGGAAGGGGTGGTGTCCAGCACTGGCAGAGCAGTGGTAGAGTGCTGAAACTCAAATTCCATTAGTGGCTGCATCCCCATCTTTGTGCTGGTTTCAGAGGGGGACGAGCTGGTGGTGCCCGAGACGTCAGACAACAGCCGGAAGCAGATGGTGCGGAACATCAACAACAAGCGGCGCTACTCCTTCCGCGTGCCCGAGGAGGAGAGGATGCAGCAGAGGAGGTCTGTATTCCACCTGTACTTGTCCTCTGTCCATGCCTGTAGGTCCTGATGGACGCTGACTGATGCCAGGGTCGTGCTTCATTGTGTGGCTTTCTGGAGTGGCCGTTCAGGTGTTGCTGTCTCTTCTCTACCCTGTCAATGCTCAGTGTTTAACTTGTGTCAACACGGGTTTGGATATGGATATGCACTGGATGCACAATTAGCTGAGATGAATTGTGTGAAAAAGCTGTAATTTGGAATGCATGCCTCCCCGTACTGTATGCAGGTGCATAGGTGTGCACATACACTGTGTATGTATAAAGTTCTCCAATAAACACTTTGCAAAAGGAGATTACTTTGCTAACTATGCATATGGATCAATTACTCTCAGACTCTGGTTCTGCTTTTTTTTTCTGAAGGAGGTTTTCCTCTCAGCAGTATTCCAGGACATCTGTTTCTTTGATTTATAAATTTAACTACATAGAGTTTCTATAAACTCACAAAACTCACCTCTTCAGGGGACATAGGACTGCAGGGTGTATTTCTGATGGGAGTGTTTAGCAGGTTACAAATACTTTCCTAAATGGCAACAAAAACAGGTCTGCACTACTGGCAGTGTTTGCAGAGGATGTTATTGACCATTTGCTGTCACTCCTAGAAGTGACCTGCTGCTGTGCTAAGCCACACTCCGAGAGCTGAGTATTTCACTTTTCTAATTCCTAGCATCTTGCACCATTGGTTGGCTCCCAGTTTGTCTTTCTTTTTGGCCCTAAGGAAAGTAACAACTGTATGCAGTGGAGATAAAATTCCATTTGTTGTTCTTGCCTTTTCTGAGTTGATTGACATTTGGTCTCTTTAAAATTTTTATTTATTCTGAGTTCTGAAATGCATCCTTGCCATTTTGAAGAGCTTTTAATTCTCACCACAGACTGAGAAAGGTACTGCAGTGTTATTTTAATTCTATTTTCATATTTTATACTTCATTTTCATCTCCACTTTGTAATATATCACAAGTAAGTTTGGCTTTTACTCATCTTACAGAGGTTTTTATCTGCTCATTCTGTGAATGTTAGTAACTACTGGGCATGGGCTGTTAAGCTGCAAACAGCATTCTTTTATCCTGGCCACTTGCCCTCTCTTCAAGCTGGAACCTTCTCCACACCAGTACTGACAGCAGGGATTTATCACTGTTAACATGGTTAAATAGAGTCATGGACTCATGGAATTGTTTAGGTTGGAAAAACATGGTTAATTTCCATTTGAAAATAGCTGATAATCAAAGCTGTATGTGTTTTATAAATGCCCATCCTCACCTCAAAGGAAATACCTAAACAAAGTATCTTCTCTTCCAGGGAGATGCTACGTGATCCAGAAATGAGAAATAAGTTAATTTCTAACCCAACTAATTTTAACCACATAGCACATATGGGTCCAGGAGATGGCATACAGATTCTCAAAGACCTCCCAATGGTAAGTACAAAAGGACATGTGAGAGTGACTGACTGCTGCAGAGGATGCAAATAAGTGAGAGAAAAACAAGTGCAATTTTAAGGTGTAATCAGTGAGATATTTCCTATCAGGAACAGTGTAACGAGGGGAATGGAGCTAAAAATGCTCTGCTGTATGTAATAAAATTTAAGCAAGGAGCATGACAAGCATTGAGTAGAGGAGGAGGAGTGCCTAATGCCTCTGGAGTTTTAAGACAGGTTGGCCTCACAGTGTTGATGATAATTTTTATGACCCATATGAAGGTACGAATTTGCCATGATTTGAGCATGTGCTCTTTGTGGGTATGAAAAGAGAAATTCCCTTCTTGGGGAACTGTAGTTCAATTCCTTTTTTCTCCTCCCATCTCTAGCACCAGCTTAGCCTATTTCTTCACAGCCTGTTTTCTGTAGCAATTCAGTAATGTGTACTGCTCATATTTCTTCCCATGCCAAGTATATCTTTCCTGTTCTCTCCAAATTAAGTAATCTCAGTGAAACAGAACTTCTTGCATAAAAACGAACCTTTTAAGTTGAAAAATGGAAAAAGAAAACGTGTAGTAGCATGTGTTCGTTTCCATAAAACCTCATGTGGAGTTTACTGAAATCTGTGATGAGCTAAAGACTAATTAATACTTTGCTCATAAGGAAGTACCATACTGCTTGCTTTGAGCTACCTTGAGCATCTTTTGTGTGTTTATGTGTTCTGTATTGTTCTCTAAGCACATCCACATTGACACAGATGTGATTCAGAAGATGCTAATTAGCACTGTAAGAAAGATGAGATGTTATGATAAAAACAGTTGAAATTTGTTCCAGTAACACCCAGGCATTAGCACAGAACTGCTGTCTAAAATGATCATTGTTACTACTTGGAGTTTGTGCAGAAAGCAGGAATTAGATGCTGAAATTGGGATATTCTGACGCTGAAAAGTGAAAAGGAAACAAAAATAAGACTGGAAAATAAAGCTCAACATGCAGTTGCATGCATTTAGGAGCCTAATCTCTGGTCTTTGGATACTCATTTTACCTCACTTTTGAAGGAAATGGTACTTTTATGTTGCACTTGACTGTAAAGTCTGCACTTTGATTTATTTTAAAACTCATATTAGACACACTTTGAGAAGCCTCTCAATAACAAATATATTTGGTGTAATGAGAAAAAACCAGTACTGTATTGTGTGTATTTTTATAAATGATAATAATTTTTATAAATGAACACATGATGAAGGAGCTGTTTCTAGAAAACATGGCAAATCCAAGAGATGTTGGCAGGTGTGTTTCTCTTACCTGCATACAAGATTGCATGTGTCTAATGTTAGACAGAGAATGATCATTTGCTTCAGAGCAGGATGTAGATCAGAGCCTTTCTTCATTTCTCCATTTCTGGTAAGTTCTTTAAAATATTTGTGGCTCTTCTCAAGCAGAGAAGATAATCTGCTACCTCTGTAGGTAGAGCAGAAGTCATCCTGTGTCACGCCATCAGTAATTGAAAGTTCATGGCGCTCAAAAGCTGCAAGGACTCTTAATTAAGCCCCACATCTGAGAAGTGTAAAACAAAGAGTGATTCTGTCTGTAGGAGGGGATTTTTTACATCATTTCTTCAACACTGTCATCTCTCAATGGCTTTCAGCTTTGAACCCATTCTAATTGCACTTGCCTTGTATTAGCTCACAGGTCCTCTTTCAAGTTAGGACTGGTACTGTGCTATTACCAATCAATGTGATGCTTTGAAAAAATTCATTAGTCTCTTCCCACACTTAAAAGTGATGAGAAGAATTAGAAAATGTGTACAATGTACAGTTGATTCCTGCACTTGTTCCACTGCTGCAGCTTCTTTTAAAAAGTTGTTATTATTAAAACCTCCTTTTTGCAAGTAAGTATCAGTCTTAATGCTGGGAGATGTCGCTGCAAGACAAAGCAAATTTGTTGTGTATTTTTCCATCAGTTCCTTGCAATGTCATGTTGTATTTGTATTCTTAACTTAATTGATACAGAATTGCATCAAGCATGGGACTTGAAAGTGTGTGAATTTGAAAATGTAACTTGAAATTAGGAAATAAATGTTCTGTCAAGAGCAACTTCAGTCCAGGTAGCTTTTTCTTTTCCAACAGCTTCCTGTAAGGTATTTGCCTGGACTGAGTTTCCATTTAATCCATTCCAGACTAAGAAATTTGTTTCTCAGGCACAAAAATATAAGAAAATGAGTTGTGTGGGCATTTGAGTTTTTGTATAGAGTCTAATGTTTTACTGGAAAGAAATTTAGAACCAGAAGGGGGCATGGAAACAAAGGATGTGTCCTGGAGAGTCAGTACATAAGGTAAAAAATAATCATCCAACCCTGTGTAAATCTGTATGGTGGTTCCTTTTCCAGGACATGGAATTATTTCACCGGTTTCATACCTTATTCCCAAAAGGTGAAAAACTGGGGGGTTTCTGTGCTGCTAAGTGTGTGTCCTGATTTTGCAGCTGGAACATCTCCTTTGTATTTTTTAATAGATTAGTGTGGTTCAGAAGAGAAAGTATTTATTTTTAACAAACGTTGGGAAAGATTGCAGCACTTTACTTTGGGAATGCCTGTTCTTGTTTGTGGAAGTGAATGGTAAAATACATTTTTGGGGCTGAGGCTGGGGGTAACAAGCAGTGCAAGGCTAATAGTCTTCTCAAATTCTCTTCCTCCAGCTATTTTAGGTGATACAGCTTCTTTTTTTATGGGGTACTGGAATGCAGAAAGTGCATGAAAGAGTGGAGTGGGACTTTTCATTTCCAGTTTCTTCTGGTTTATTTGAGCACCTTCAGATTTGGCTGGATCTACCAATAGAAAGTTTTCACCCAGCACTGAGCTTTCACAAAAGTCAATATAGTGCTCTATGGGCAAAAGGGTCCTTAGGTATAAATAGGTTTTAATAGAGAATAGATATTTTAATCTCTGTGTTGAATGAGATTGTCACAATCTAAATAGCCAGCTCAGCCCAGCTTTTATCTATCACAAATGGGTGAACTTTATAAAGGAAATGACAGTTTTAGGTATATGTATGTATTTATATTTATTCGTTAATATACACATATTCACTTCATAGATGCAAGGTAATCAGAAAAAAAGGAACCACTTCAGCCCCACTGCCTTTTTTAGGGGAAATGCCAAGGACTGAGAGAAGCAGAGTTAGGATTGGGAGTGATGGCCCTTGATGGGTGGCTGGGCTGTGTCTGTGGGCAGCAGGGGACCTGCACTTGTGCTGCTCTGAGCCTGGCCTGGTGGGTGCAGAGCCTGCTTGCTCTCTGCCCACCACTCTTTTAATGATGTCTTTTAAAAGACCAGCTGTAGAGAGTTTAATTTGTGTTGTAACTGGAATAAAGGGAGTGTTTAAACCCTTTTGCACTATTTGGTGTGTTGAATCAGGTGCCTCTTTGTGTACAACATATCTACCTGTTTGTTTGCCCTTGCTGGTGCAGCCGCATGAGGGAGAAAGAGGCTTTCTCTGAGTGTTGTTTTCCAGTGTTTTCCAGTTTTCTTGGTATGCACCAGACACTCTGATGTGTTTGTGGAAAATGCAGTCTCTTGGCCTAGTCCCACATTGTTCTTTCCATGAACAGACACCTTTGACTTCAGTAGAGCTCTGGTGTTTGGGCAGAACCATGCCCAAGGCTCAGAGAGAGATCAGACTTAGGGGGTTTCAGGCAACTGTAAGTTTGCATCCTTCTTTTCTTCATGGTGAGCATTCATGGTCTGGCTTTGGCACACAAATTTGTGGGCTGCAACACACCAGAAACCAGAAGCTGTTGTTTCCTATTAGCAGGGCAGTAATCAGTTCATATTTGTGTTTTATTGCTGTGGATCTGGGTCATTGTCTTGTTTTGTACAATTTGGAATCGTTCCTGTTAGTGTATCCCCAAACTTATTTGTTTACATGTTTTTCTTCCCTAGCAGCCTGTCACCAATTAACCTGGCCGTACAGTCTGGCCTCCCTTCTGCCCTCTTGTCCCTTGAAGCCACTTTATCGTGGATGCTCCTTTGTAGTGAAGATCTGAAATCTGGAACTGCACTTACTGCAGCACAGACCACCTCTCTGTGTACATCAGATGTACAGGATTGATTTTGCTTTCATATTCTGCATGCCTAAGTATTTTTATATACAAAAGCTGGTCTTGACTGCCATTATATTTGAACATTATGCTTCAGTTTGACCTCATTATACATGAGCCATTCTACTTCCATTCTAGATGATGTGTGAAGCTTTGCTTGTTTCAATTGAGAAACTTTTAGAGTAAATGAATACTTATCTATATTTGGTATTCTTTAAAGAAAATGGGAACCCCATGCATGCATCTAATGGTGGAGTCTATGGAGAAAGTTCCATGGAGTATCATTTTTAAAATGTTGCCATATCGTGGCTTTCTCACATTCATGAATGCTGGCTAAATATTTTCATGATCTGCAGCTGGCCGACCCTCTGCTTTTTAGCTTGTGGTTTTAGACACTGCCATATCTCCCTTATTGGCTTTTAGGAATGTAGCTGGCTTTGCTACCAGCTCTCTGCAGAGAACTCAGCAAAGTCTGCTGTCCTGGACCATTTTGGAATGGTGGCTTCTTGTACTGACATTTAGATGCTGCTGAAGTTATTAAGAACAATTTAATGTATATTATGTCTTATATGCCATAATGTGGTAATTGATGTTTTGGTTAACAGGCAAAGCCTCATAATAACCGTGTGTTTTGAAAAAAAAAAAGTTGGATTTTACCAGCTGAAATGAAGAGAACAGTAACAATAATGTTTGATATAATATGTATTGGGATGTGACTTAATGTTCTTCCAGACTTTAATACGTTCCACATACAAAAAGTAGTGCCTTAGGTTTAGTGGAGGGGTAAGCTATATTTTTACCATATTTTATATTTTAAGTCCTAACATTTCTAATGTTACTCAGAAATACCTGTTTTAAGGAGATGAAATCAGTTGGACGAGGGGAAGAGGAACTTAGAAAGGAGAAAAGGTGTTCTGATTTGCTGGTGTCCATAAGAAACCAGCCCACTGCAGGCTGACTGAGCATGTACAGATGGCACAGGCAGGGAAACCAAGCCTTGAAAATCTCTTCCATTAAATCTGGATTTAGATGACTTTAGATTATGTGTCAGCACATTCCACAGAGAAGAATTAGGAACCGTTCCTGTTTAATTTGCAGGGTTACTTCTCCCCTCTCCTTCTTTACGTCACACTGTGGGAACACACTGCTCAGCTGGCCTATTACAAACATTTGAATTTCCCAGTGCTTTCACACCTTAGGAAGGGCCTGATCCTCTGCAGGGATGGCAGCGCTGGCTCCCCTCGGCACTGTCGGGATTGAGCCAGTGTGGAGCAGGATCGTAAAAACAGGGCAACCCCAACTCTGGGAATGATTGGCATCTGACTCCATTGATTCAGAAAGCTTTATAAAACTATATTACATTATACTACTCTATATTAAAGAGATACTATACTAAAGAAAACTAGTGAGTGTCTCCAGCCAGCCAGGACACAGCATTGAGCCAATTGGCCAAGGAAACAAAATCCCCAGCAGAATCCAATTGACAAATCATTTCAGGTAAACAATCTTCCTAACACATTCCACATGTGCAAAAACAACAGGAGCAGCAAGTAGAGATAAGAATTGTTTTTCTCTTCTTCTCTCTGTGCTTCTCCAGGAAAAAACCTTGAGAGAGAGAATAATGTGTCTCTCTGTTCTGAGAATGTGAATGCCACAGGGCAGGACATGGGCCTTGGCCACCTGTCAGCAGAGAGACTTGTCCCAGTGGTCTGACACTAACCCCTTCACCTTGCCACACAGCCTGTGTCCCCACCCTGTCAAAACACTGTTCCTCCCACTGTTGGAAATACTCTGTGTTTGTTGTATGGGTGATGATTTTAATGGAATCACTAAAATGCATGAATAACAGAAGGAAATCTCTTGACGATCTCTAACTGCTGTGTATGCTCATCTTTTCTTCTCCCCACACCACCTCACCTGTGTTCACCTTCCTTTGTTTGTGTTATGTCTATTTTAGATTGTAAGCTCCTCAAGGCAGGGAACTGATGCTTCTCAACTGTCTGTAAAGCACCTTTTACAACTGTGGTGCTCTTTGAAATATCAAAAAATAATAAATATTAGAATCGATTCCCAATGAGTTAAAAGTTTTATTTGTTTCTAACGTTTTAGCCAACAGCAAGGGCAGCAGGCCCACCAGACTGTGTGTCAGGAAGGTGCTCAGAGGACTGGGGGTGGCAGTGTCAGCCCCTGTGTGCTGACAGCCAGCAGGGTTTGCTGTCTGCTGTCCCTGCTCCGTGTTTCACTGCTCTTGTGGAACTGCTGGTGCCGGTGTAACCTGTACAACCATCCTTCATTGCTTTCTCTCTCTGTTGTCTTTGATAGCAGCGTTCCCCTTATCAGTTCCCTCATCATCACTCCCGTCTGATCTCCTCTCCGAGCAACTTTGAGCACATCTACCACATGACTGTTAATTCAGCTGAAAAATTCCTCTCTTACGATTCCATAAACCCTGCATTTTCCCCGCCTCCACGCTCTGTCCTCGGTACTCCAGACTTTGTCACTCTGAGGGTATGAATGGCTGAGTCAGGTGTTCACTCTACTAACACTGTGTGGTTTTCCTTTTGCCTGGCTATTAACGTGGGAGAAAACCCCTTGTAAGCTGTTCTTTCACCCCTCCGTTTCCTTTTGTCCCAGACAATTTACTTTCTGCTATCAGCTGGGGTCTTCCCACAGCTCTGACAAGAAACAGACACTTCATGACCTTAGAAAAAAAAAATAAGAGTTTGGGGCTGAACCTTTTGCTATGAGAATAAAATTTTTAATCACCAGGAAGGATGTGGGAATTTTGAATGATAAGTTCTCTGTTGCACAGTGTTCATCCTCCAGCCGAGTGCTGTGTACCAGGTTGAATTAGGAAGAGGTTCTGGATCTGTCTGTGTTGGACCAAGCTTTCAGGCTGTTTGTTTATGATGAATTCATGTGGAATGTGAGAATTTGCGCACTGTACTGGACACAGATGGGAAGAGACAGACACAATTAGTGCCTCAAGCAGTTTCTAGGTTAAAGTAAATAAGTAAATTAGAACATGTAGAAACAGGATAAAAATTAAAGATGATGACAACTTGCTGATGTAGATGCTCTTAACCCTGGTAGTTTTAGGAAGAGGATGAGGTAGAATGCTGTTCTGTAGACATCCTTCCAGTTGCAATGTAGATTGGAGGCATGGAAGTGGTCTTCCCTTTTTTCTTGCATTGTGCATCCAGGTCTGCCTACCTGGGGTTTGCTGTGTCCTGTAGAAATACAAACCAAAGTGAAGCAGGCACACAGCTACCTGCAGTGCATCACAGCTGTGTACCATGCTGGGGCCTGCAGCTCTGCCTGGGACAGATAAATCAGGAATAACCTGTAGATAGATGTGTGTGATGCTCTTGTTTGCTCAGGATTTGTGTGGATCCAGGCCATGCCCGTTGCTGTCATGGGAACATTGCTCTTGGTTTCTGGCAAACCTTCACTGCCAGCCTGCTTTGAGTGCCTCTGGGCTGCTGTGCTGGAGCCCTGTCACTGGGAAGGTTTTGGAAACATACCTGCATCCAACACTGGACTGAATTTAAAAATGCAGGAGAAAAGTAAATCTTCTCCTTATGGCTCCAAAACCAATTTGCACAGTTGAGCTTCGACTGGTTGCCTGCATGGTCATGTGTCACTGCTGTGAGTCCCAGTTGTGACAGCCATTAATACACGAGAGGAATGCTCTGTTCAAATGCAAAAAAAAAAAAAAAAATACTGTTAAGTTGAATTGAAAGCTGTTTCTCTCCTAGAGAGTCATTATTGGGTCACTGAAGCCGTGTTTCAGGTCTGGTTGTAACAGGGTTATTTTAATCCAACTGTGCTATAAAATTGTCTGTGTTTAACATGCAGCGATGTATCACCGGACTGTGACCCTCCCTCTACCTTTCCTTTCTCATGTGAGTAGTCTCCCTGGGATGAGTAAGGAATGACCCCTGGTGCTTCAGACAATAACTCTCAATTTTTTATTTAGGAGCATCCTTCATCCTAATGTTGCAGCCTCCTAATATAAACTGGAGGGAAAAAATGTGCAGTGGGCAACCTGGAGTGTGAAAATCCTGCCTTGTTAGCTCCTTAGAGCACTAGAGGTTTAGTCTTGTGTGAGGAAAAGTGTTTGTCTGCTTTGTGGCTTGAGGGTAGAGGTGCTGGAAGCTGTGTGGAAAGCCAGGCTGTGAGTTTGGTTTCATGTCTGTCCATCCTCCTTTGTGTTTGGAGACGTTAGTGTAAGAAAGGTGCCATGGTCCCAGGTAGGATCGGATATTGGAAACCAGGACAGTGTGGAATCCATAGGGGAGTTGAAAAATGACTTGTTAAGGTAGGGTCTGTCATACTATTTCATGGAAGAGTTGAAAGCTGAGTTTGATAGTGTGATGAACAGAGCACTACTTTAAAGCAAAAACAAACCCCAAAACAAGACCAAGCAGCACAATGGACAGGGGAACAGAAGCAGTTACTGTGCTGCAGCTGTCCAGTCAGACCCTGTCCCTCATCCCAGTGCTGGAGAAGGTGCCCAGGGAGCTGGAGCAGAGGCTCTGTAACACTGGCAGTGATTGCACCCACAGCTCCACTCTCCAGCTGGAATGGGATGCTCCCAGCTGATCTGGGCCTCCCACCCTGTTCCACAGTGATTCACTTTGCCCAGCAGCAGCTTCTCTGCTGCTGCTTTTGCCCCCACTTCTTTCATCTTTCTCCATTTGGTCCAGCAGTGGGGATGAATTTTGCTGCTAGGATTTGAATTGTTGCTCGAAATGAGGGGTTTTTGTCTCTCTAAAGCAAGCTCAGGTTTCCTTTTGTTTTCTGTGTTTTTAACCTGCTGCGTTGTGCTGCTTTATAACTACTGCTAATAACCGCCGTTTATTTTCCTTTGAATCCCCTTCCTGCATCATGTGCACACCACTTCCAGGAGGTTTGGTCCAAAATGCCAGCATCCCTGGCATGTGCTTATTTTATTTTTAGAACAAAGAACGATGAAAGATTTGCTTTGTGGAGAGATTTTCTACAAGGAATTACATGGACGTTGCGAACTGAGGTCACCAAAAATAGCCACCTTTAGAGCACAGTGTTAAAACAAAGGAGTCTTTTTTTGTGCACCCACCCATTCCCTCCTTCCCCTGATGCCTGTATGTTGTCTGCTCAGTCACTGTGAAGGAGGTTAATCACCTTATCATTAAACATAATTGTTCTCTTTGCAAAAAGAACCTCTGTAGGTTTATACCAGCCTCGCAGCCCCAGTGTACTAACCCCAGCGCACACGTGCTAAAGCGTGCTGCCAGTGCTGCACTTGGCTTTCCTTTCTTTCTCAAGACACAGCAGTAACTCATCCCTCAGCCCCCCAGTTCCTTTGTGTAGGGTCAGGGGAACGAGCCTCCCTGGTTTAGGTACAGCCAGGATGCTCAGACTCTGCAGCTCAGTTTGTCACGTGGGGAAAAAGCAGGAGCTCAGTATTTTGTACTACAAAGTAGGTTGATTATTAACATTAAAAAACAAAAAAAGAAGGGGGGAAGCTAAGCAAGAGACAGCAATAGAATCCCACAAATACTTTAAGAGACCGTTTCAGGCCTTTAGGTATAGATCCTCACGGTGCAGCAGTGGAAGAAGGGAGAAGTAAAAAGGGCTTTTTCATTGGTAAGGTCTCTGATTTTCTTTTGCTGGTGTTTGTAAGAGATCTGGGAACAGATGAGAGATTTTAATTCTTATTTGCTGCACATTAAAAACCAGCCATTTCTGGCACCCTGGGAGAATGAAAAGCCAAGGGTTTGCCTGTAAGATCAAAGGAGGCTGTCAGAGCAATGATTCCAAGGATCATTGTAAGACTGGATTTGGCAGCAGGTTGGTAAAATTTATCTGATGTAGTCTGACCTGTATAAAATCTGTTTCTTACAAAACCTCAGTTTAGTTACCCATTTTAAAATACAGATAGAAACACGGTTAGTACCAAGGTTCTCTGAGAATATCCTTGTGGGGGTAGAACTTTTTTTCTGATCTGAAATTTTCATTAACACCCTAGTTTAAAGAAGCACTACAATTGCAACTATTGTTTTATATATGGCTACCTCTTCTCAGTGTGAGGATGGAGAAATAATTAAATATAAATAGGGAGAAACAAACAGTTATTGCAGAGGGGGGGCTGTAGAGGGTAAAGGAAGTAATTCTTAGAGCTACCTGCATTTCTTTCACGTTATGCATCTGTGAAGGTTCCCTGAGCCTAATCCCAGTTAATAGTATTGGCTTAATAGTTAATATTAGCTTAATAGTTAATGGTGTTGGCCTAATAATCACAGTGTACTGATGAGCAGGACGAGGTCTCATATTTAGGCAGAGCTGAAATGACACACATGGGCAAGTCCTTCTGGGCTAGGAAGCCAGCTCATATACAGAGAGAGGGGCTAAATAATCTGAGAGGCCTTCTCCCCTATGGTCAGCTGTAGGTTAACAGAAGCAGAAATAAAATCTCCCAGAACTCACTTCAAAGTACTCTTTTGCCTTCTTTTAAAGACAGCTTATGTTTGAGGAACTGCCGTATCCAAGTAGGGAAGTTGTGGTTTATCCCCTCAGTAAAGGACCACTTTAGTCCAGTAATTGATTAATTTAGAAAATCACTCTGGAACTCTCAGGATTCAAAATAGGAGCAATAATCAAAATATGTAGAAAAACAGTGGCATGTGCTCTGGTCCTCTTTGTGCAGGCTGGAAACAGGAGGCTGCTTCTCTCTTTGGCTCAGTTAGTGTAAGTTTGGAGGGATGCTGTTAACACCTTTGGAATTTTGTAATTGTTATACAGATTGATCCACCATCTATTAACTCTGCAAGCATTAGGGATTAACCTGGATATTGTATCAACTTATAGAATCATGGCACAGACCATGGCATCAAAGAGAAATTGTAGTGAGATCCTTGGAAGCTGGTGTTCAGAAAGAAGGCGTTATGCAGTGTAACTTGAATATATCTACAGCAGCTTAATTAGGCTTGCAAGCCATCCTTTCAGGGAAATTCTGGAATTACTCCATGTATTCTTTCAGTTGCCTGCATATGTCCATGTAATTCAGCACTTCACTGCCGCGTTGCGCGTGCTGCCAGTCTCTGCACTAAACTGCAGAATATTATTTTGCAATTTTTGCTGACTTGCTGCCCAGATACTCAGCTCTGGTAAGGTCGGGGGTTTCGTGTGTTTTGGGGCCTTACAACGCAGAATTGCAAGGTGGAGGCAGCAGTGGATAAGTGAAGGTGTCGTGTGTGTGTGTGCATTTCAGAACCTTCGGCCCCAGGAGAGCCGGACGGTGTTCAGCGGCTCCGTCAGCATCCCGTCGATCACCAAATCCCGCACGGAGCCGGGACGGTCCATGAGCGCCAGCAGCGGCTTAGCAGCACGTAAGCAAACAGAGCTCTGTTGTTTTGGAGGCTGGGCACAAGTGTTTCAGGGAAAGGGCTGCCTGCAATTGGTTCTGTCCACGCTGGATGAGGATTTTACAAAGTGATGGCTGACTGTGTTGCTGCCAAGGCCAGCAGAGCATTTTAGTCTTGCTTTCAAAGGAGCATGTGAATAAGCAGGTAGTGCTTTTGAGAGTCAAACATTTGTAATTTGTCAGGGTTTTTTTAATTGATGTTAGAATTCAAATTACATTCTTAGCCCTGGGACTGCTTTGCTCCTGCTCAAGTGTTTTAAATCAGTGACAAGTTGTTCACAAGCTCCGTGGTTATTAATTTTGTTGCTGAGCTGTGTGTAGCTCTTGATGCCTCTCTTGCCCCTATTGCAAAGACAAAGCAGTGGACAGCTGGCTGCTGGAATGGAAGAGTGGCATTGCATTGAAAGAGGCCAGTGGAATTAGGCAGCCACCACAGCTGTTTCTACAGCTGCCACCTTTGCTGGGAACACGGTGACTGGGTAAAGTGTTCTCACACTGACAAAGTGTACGATGGCCAAGGGACAATCTGACTGGAAATCCACAAGAACTGCAGCAGCCGGGATAAAAGCCCACACAGCCTGCAAGCCATGAGCTTGGGACCCACTGCAGGAAAGCAGAACTAGCCAGAGAAACAGCTGAACAAGTTCCTGGTGTGCTGAGTGGGGTCTGTAGCACGGTTTGATTCTCTGTCGCAGGATCATCGGCACAGAACGGCAGCGCTTTGCGCAGGGAATTCTCGGGAGGGAGCTACGGAGCAAAGCGCCAGCCCATGGCGTCGCCCTCAGACGGGTCCCTGTCCTCGGGGGGCCTGGAGCAAGGCAGCGATGCACCCACAAGGGACTACGAGCGAGAGGTGAGTGACTGACTGCAGGAGGAGCAGAAACCTTACGGGTGTGGATAAAGGTGAGGCACTTCAGTCCTCTTGTGGGGTTGGCTGCAAGGTTGGGAGTTGTTGGCAGTGGAGAGATGGATTTCCTGTATTTGAAGCTACAAAAGGTTTTGGTCAAAGTGTCAACTCTGGTCCTGGTATTTAAGATGCAGAAAAAGCTCTCTGTGTTCCTTACCTGGAGATGTGTGGGTAGCAAGGCTCCCCCAAATACCAGCCCAGTAGAGTAACAGCTTGATAGTGGCATGTCACAGCTTGAAGTGCTGATATTCCTTTTGCCCTTTATGTGCAAAGATTCATAAGCTATTTTAGCGAATCTTCACAGGAGACACTTTTTACTCAGAAGTTAACAAGGTAATTTAAGAATTACAATTTCATTTAGAGCAGGAACTGGATTTAGTAATTTCTATTCTGTGCAGTTGAGACTGTCATTATGATAGGACTGAAATCCTGCCCAGTGCTAAACTCAGTCCCTCCAGACAAGAATGTTTTACATGGGAGATTTCAATCTGAAGCTGGCCTGCAAAACTTCCCCAACCTGTTTTTTTACCAAGGAGTGTAAAAATAAAGAGATCATGCGGGCTTTTCATGGTACTGGATATATCCTGCCAGTGGAAGCTGAAAGGCTGCTCTCAGCCCAAATTCAGGCTCAGAGTTGCATTCTGCTGTGCTCTGGGAGATCCAAGTAACTTGGTGTTTGAATACACAAGATAGGTGTTTGAACTGATACCCTGGGGCTGACATAGAAGAGGGAGCTGTGATGAAGCCACAAAGATTTTAGTGCAAGAGCATCTTGTTCATAATCTGTGAAAGTGCAGGAGCTGTTGTAGCTTCACACTCTGCTGGCCTTAATGTGCACACTGTGCTGGCCAGGCAGCCTTTGGCAACACAGAGACTGCCAGAATCCCACTGGTGCTGTTCCTTATGTCAGTATCACTTATGCCTGCTGAAAGCAGAGTGACCTGACCACTTCATCTCGGGTCTCCTTGGAAATTGCGAGCAAAAAAGATCCTTTAGCATATTTGGACACAAGCAAAATCCACAGAGGCCTTTGAACCCAGCCACTGTTGCTGAGACACTCTCAGTCACCCCCAAACTTGCTATCCTGTTACTTACTGGTGTTCTTGTGTGTCTCTGGGCTGCAGGACTCTGACTCTCCAAGACATTCGACGGCATCCAACAGCTCCAACCTCAGCAGCCCTCCCAGCCCAGTTTCTCCTCACAAGACCAAGAGCCTCTCCCTGGAGAGCTCTGACCACGTGAGTTGGGACTCATGAACTGCTTCAGCATTCAGATTTGGCATCACATCAGCTTGCTGTCCCTATGGCTGTCCCCTTCACTTGCTCCAGTTCTCACCTTCATCCTCCTAACCCTCCCCATTCCCTGTCGGAAGAGGATCTGGGAGTGGGGTACAGAGGAAGGTAAAAGCTGGTCGCCTTCAGCACCGTTCAGCATTGCCTCACCTCCCCAGATCTGACAGCAGCAAATGAGCAAAGCTAGGGTGTTGGTAAATATCAGATGCTGTAGATTTGTATTAGTATTGGTTTCATTTTTGTGGTTACAGCTGCTTCATTTTTAAAGACATATTTATCCCACTCCCCTTCCACTTCCCAAAAGGTAGCGTAAGTAGACCAGACCAGTGTCAACAAGAGAAAATTCAGAGGGATTTTGTTTTCATACAATAGCTCATTGTACTGTACAAGAGTAGCACAGAGACCCCTTCCCCTCCAAGGGGAATGATCAGTATGTCAGAGGCACATAAAAGCTTTCAGCCACCACGTTTGAATGTCAATCTGATTGTCGCCAGCAAATCCTTATTGATTAAAATGATGCATATTTTACTACAGTACAGAGTTTAAATAAATACGCAGATGTTAGAGTAAAATACGTATGTATATATTCAAAGAAAAAAAGCATTGTGTATGCAGCAGAAGATGGATGCTTATTTAAGAGAGCCTTTAATTTAAGATTTGTGTTGTCCCTGTTTTCATGCTCGGTGATTTGCAGACTCGGAGGCCTGGCTAAAACCTCCCGCAGGACAGAGATCCCGTGTGCGCGGCGCTGCCGGGACAGCCCCCGCAGTGCTCTCACAACACTTCTCTCCTTCTGGCCGTAGCAGAACTGAAGCTGTAATTCCCATTTTCCTCACAGTCCCCATCCTTTTCAGAAACTACAGCAGTTGGCAGCAAGGCCGTGTCCCAGCAGCCGCAGGCTGCCCTGGTTCTGTGAGCTGGAGCCTTGCAGCAGCTGCAGGAGAGGTCCTTCAGGCAGCAGGGGAGTTCAGTGCAGCTGGATTCAGCAGGAAAACTGTTTCCCTGGGTCATCCTTTGAGCAGGTTTGACTCAGAAGGGAGCAGTCTTCCACACCTCCTTGACCATCCCTAAGCAGCAAACTCTTACTGTCATTACCAAATACTGGTTGCTAATACACATCAGCCAAACGAGTGCCCTTAGCCCAAAGCTGGCCCTGGCTGGCTTTGCTGTCACTGTAGCAACAAAGAACCTTGAAGACTGACCTCACACTGTTCACACTGTGGTAGTCAGAGATGCCTGGTGACCCACAACTGCTGCACTGGCAAGGCTGGTTTTCCTCTGCCCCCTACCTGTGCTGTGGGTTTGTGCAGTTTGCAGTTGTTTCTATGTGCTCACCTGCTCTTCGGTTCCAAAAGCAGGGCAGGTTGGAGGGCAGCAAGTATTGCAGTGGAAGGCAGAGCCCGCTGAAGCTGGAAAAATAAATAAAAAGCTGAAGTGGTCACCTAGTCGACAGAATAAATGAAAAACTGATAGGCAGATGTATGGTAAGAGGAAGGTGTCTCTTCTCTTTAGTTAGCAAGGCAGATTGTGATTTTCAGTCAGGATGAGCCTCTCTTCCCAGTAGTGTTGTTGCTGACTTCATACTATGACCATACTCAAACACATAAGGGCTTTTTGTATTTAGAATATTGGGGTTTGTGGGTTTCAGAAACTTGTTATGGCTCTCATTAAACCATTCTGTATTCTTGCAGTCAGCAGTTATGTAGAGTTTCACCCACACAGAGGTGTTTGGAGTTTTGCAGTTTCTGTCTTCCCTAATAGAAGTTGTAGGTAAGTTCAAACCATGTACAGTAATTTCCAGGTATGATCTAAATGTGACATAGGGAACAAGACACAGATCATCTAATCCATTTAATCGTGCTGGGTCTCCTAGGTAAGATTTCTCTTTCACTCTGAATCAGGAGGCTTATCCAAGTTTAAGTTCATTCAGTGTTATTTTGGGACAGGAATTCAAGAAATTATTGTAGAAACCATCATATCAAAAGCCTGTCTCTCTCCTATTTGGGTGTTTCAGAGTAGCAAGCTGGTTGTATTGTTTGTTTTCACTTCAAACCTACTACTTTTGCAAGCCTGGCATTTGAAGTTAAAAGCTTTAGCAAACAGCAAAGCATCTGAAAGTAATTTCTCCCAGAAAAGTTTATGTATTTCTGAGGGACACATAGGCAGGGCGTTATTGGCATTATTGAAATTCCACATCACTTCTTTTTAAAGGCTGCATATTGCTTCAAGTATAGCCACTGCTTTTTCCCCACAATTCCCTGGTTTTGGTGAAGCATGTCCACACACTTTTCAAAGCCTTTGCAGACTAGTTTTGTATTTACTGTATGTTGTATTTAAATAATAATCTTATTTTGATGTTGAGAGAAGGCATTTAAACAGTAGTCATTAAAGACAGAGCAGCCTGCATGGCAGTCCCCTGAGAGAGGGTCACAGGGTCGTTTTCCATGGACTTTATTTTTCCACAGCTGTGCTAAAGCTCTCTCTGAAAATGGAACCTGAAGAGCCACCACACAGCAAACAACTAAATTGAGTAAACCCCTGTGTTTGCTCCGTTCCAGTGCCTGCAATCCATTGATACCAACCCCTGGCATTTTCAGGCAGAGCACAGGTCAGCTGTGTTCCAGCACTGAGCTCCAAGGATGAGAGCTCCACAGGCCCTTGCTGTTTGTGCACTACAATGCCCAAGCCTCAGCAGCCTTCTCTAGGATTTATTTAATCATTAGCTCGGTCATGTGCATTTTTATACGTGTCTGTTCAGAAGAGAAACAGCAACTGTTCTCTCAGTTGAAAAGCAAATGACCACATCACTTATTTGAAAAGAGAAAAATTGTCCTAGGGCTTAAATAGTTTTATATATTTGGGGGCCATTTGGTTACAGACTCAATTTGAAACCACACTCATCTCTTTTTGTTGGCATGCATACTGCAGCTGAGCTTTCTGAAGACTCATTGGGCTAGGAAAAGTAACTTGGTCATTTGAACTGTAAGGCTCTTGACTGGTATCTCCAAGGCAGTTGTCTCCTGAGGTTTGATGTTTGCTCCTTTGCACTGTAGCACTGCTTCAACTTCACAGGTCGAGGGCTGCATTTTGTTCTGGGAGCTTAAAATGTCCCCCTGAATTCCTGACTGTGGCACATGTTCTCTGTACACAGGATATGCACCTAGCTGGTTTTTTTTTCCTTTTGGCTGAGACTGAAGGTGTTTGTTTGCATTTTTGACAGTGCTTGAACGGATGGTTGTTGGGGTTTTGCCTTTTTTTCCTCTCTTTTGATGGTAACAAGGATCTGAACAGATTCAGGCAGCTACTAAGGATTCCAGGTTATAGGATGGAATAGGTTTGGTAAATAGTTTTCCCCTGCACTTGTGCACACACAGGTATGTGGCTTCCTCCCACGTTTCATAAACTCAAAAGCAGGGCTGCAGTACTCTCTTCTCTCTTGCCTTTGGCCTGTAGAAGACAGCTGGTGGTTTCAAAAAAACATTCCTGAGACTGTGGTGAAGTAGTTGCTTCTTTTCCCCTCCATTAATTGCTGTGGCTTGTTATGAATGTGCATTTTGCCCATTTAAATGAGTTTCAAAACTGAGTCAGGAATGTTCTCTCTTTGATTTGATTCTGAATAAGTTACAACCCAGGTGTGTTATCCTCAGGTACATGGCAGAGGGAAGTTAAGGGTCTTGCCGTACCAAAAAAGTCCAAAAAGCATAGTTTATTTATAGAAATGTAGTTTAACTGCACCTAACTGGTTCACAGTGTGTCAGCCCTTCCAAACAGAGCAGTTGGATTATGAACACAGAAGCAGATTCTGGCCCTGTGTTGTACTGCATGGCCAGACCCTGAATGACAGGACAAACATGCTCTTGGGTGCAAAAAAGTCTTCTTTTCCGTTTTATGACTGCTGTTTAACTTTAAATGAATGCAGTAAGAGTAAAACTTACTGCAGTGCAAGTACCCACAGCTCCTGAGCCTTAGTCTGAGAATCAAAGTGACACATAGCAATTCCTGCTGTGGGTTCTTTTGTTAATAGGAGTTCGTTCCATGGAGGAAATGGGACAACTTTTCTGCACGAACACAAAGTGTTAGAACCTTTCTGTGCACTTTGTGGTCAGTTGATTTGATAAACACCCCCAGAGGCCGCTCTGCTGCAGGCTTTCCAGTCTGAATTCCAACTCCTCTCATTCCAGCCGCAGCTCAGTACAACCTGTTTTCATTCTCCATTTAAGACAGTCATCTACAGGGAAGAAATCCACAAACAAACCAGTGTTGCTATACCTGCCTTTTTATGTATGACAGTTTCATATCATTTATTTTTAAAATATGTTTTTTAGGTTTTTCATTGTAATATTATTGTACAGTTTTGCATGGCATAGATGTAATCACTTTTTTGTTTTAGAGTATAAAAGCTGACAAGTGTGCGTGTGGGGGAAAAAATTCTGCTTTTTGCCTCTTCTCACTCTTTTGTTTAATGCCCTCAATGTTGTAGGGGACATTGTAAGAGATTCTCTGCTACAGAACAATGATGTAGATTCTTTTGCACAGAAATATTTAAGGTGGAACGGTCAACAATGTAAAAATGACTTACCACCAATATTTTATGTTGGTAACACACTTAATATTAACCTACTTTGATGTACTGCAATAAAACAGGGAACTGTTAGAAATGTAGATGTTCTGTCTTTTTTCCCACCTCCCCCCATTAAGCTTTGAGGAGGAAATGGAAAGGGAATGATGGTGCTCTTGAAGATGCAACACGCTGGTTCTGACACATTTGCACAAGTGCACAGTGGGAAGCAAAGGAGTAAGTGAGAAAATCGATTTCCCTTTAACATCTTTCAGAAAAAATAACCAGATCCTTTTGAAAATACAAAATCAAAGTCACTGGAGACTTTGCTATATTGAACTACAGTTTTCCTGACCTTTTTCTTGGGTCAGCTGTGCTGTGATGACCTAAGAAATAGGTGGTTATGTAGTTGCAGTCAGTGGTTTTGGTATTCCTCCTTCATTTGCAGTTACACATCAAATATTTCAGCTCTCTTACTGTTGGAGCCTGGATTGTTTGTTAAGTTCTGAGCTACCAGCATCACACTGGCCTTGATGCACTTTTAAGTACATCTCGGAATACCTGTGAAGTTTTGCGTGTGCCCTGACCCTTTCCTGTCATCCCATCCCTCCCAAGTCAGCCTGGAATTTTTCCAGTACCAGTGTCTTGGTACATCTTCCTTTTCATTCATTCCCCTGTTGGTGTAATGTTGGAAATGGCCTCATTGGGCCTGGGGAAGTTTAGATTAGGTGTTAGGAAAAATTTCTTCACAGGAAGGCATGTGAAATATGGGAACAGGCTGTGCAGGGAAGTGGTGCAGTCGCCATCCCTGGAAGTGTTCAAAGGATGTGTGGATGTGGCACTTAAGGACATGGTTTAATGGTGAACAAGGCAGTGCTGGCCTCAGGGTTGGTTTTGATGGTCTTGGAGGTCTTTTCCAACCTCAGTGATTCTAGGATAAGCTTTGGTACCTGTTTCAGTGACCCCCCCCTGCAGCAGGAATACAGGACTGGGCTGTTATTAATCCCACACTGCCAGCAGTGCCAGCCTGGGCATTCTTCCATCTCCAAATCCTACCAGGACCAGCCACGATTCCCACTTCTTCCAAGGCCTTAGGCTGCCTTACTCCTGTCCCTCTCTTTCAGTCAAAATGCTCACATGGATTTAAGCCCGTGGCTCATCCCATTGAGGCAGCTGCTGTAGCTCTGGGACGTACCCTGGCTCCTGTGCTCTGACTTTTCAATCAGTGCTGTATTTCCGATTTCCCAGGGGTCCAGTTGCACATCACAGCTGTGAAGGTCTTGGGAAATGGGCCTTGTAGTTGGGGATTTGGGCATTAGAAAAGCAGAAACTGAACTGCATGTTCACCTCCAGTTCAGCTCCTCAGCATTCATTTTCTGTTTTGATGCAGCAGCCAGGCTGACTAAAGAAAGAACGTAGGAAAATCCCTGCTACCAGAGGTAGCCTGAATCTTGATCCTTTAGAATGGAAAATCACTGTCATTCGAGAGGCAGCTTTCATCTGCAGCTTGCCCTCTGCAAAGAAGAAATGTTTTCACAAGAGATTTTTCTAGACCATAGAAGCTTCCTGCAGCATAGAAACAGTCACATCCTCAACCCTGCAAGCACACTTCAAGCAAATGCAGTGGCTGGCATGGATCAAGTGTTCCTGCTCGCTGTATAATGTCACAACTTCTCTGACTTGAAGCCAGAGTTTCTAGCTCACGTTTTCTACACGGCTGTTCCTCTGACATGCAATTCCTCCTGTCACAAATCTCTCTGCACAAAGCTACAGCCATTATTAATGCTTTCAGAGCATACACAAAAGGTCAGGAGAATTAGTGACTGAGGGCTCTAATTAGCTCTCCTAATAAAGCAACATCTCAGCTTCTGCAAGTTGCTACCCTCTTGCAAATGCAAAACAACTCCACTGTTCAGCTGGATGTCATTCCTAAACCCTCTCAGGAAGGGGAATGTTTGCCAGGAGTTGAACACTCTTGCCCCAGCATGGTATACACAAGATCTGGGCTGACATGAACAAGTGGAAAAGTGAACTGCAATGCTCCAGCTTACTCTGCCACCTTTGCAAGTTCACTGAACACGCTGGCCTTGAATCTTCAGTTTCAGAAAATCTGCTCTGAAGCTCACACAATCTAATTCCCTTGTCAGCTTTTTATACTTTGCTTTTTAAGCTTTAACATAAGCATTTAACAGCTCAAACAACTCTGCTGTTTTTACAGCTGCAAGGTCTAGAGCCAAAGGAGAAAAACTAAACAATGTCTATCAGAACTCAAAACAAGGAAAGTTACTGCAAATTTGTACACTGATAAACTGCTTGGTGCAAAACTATTACTTCACTGAACAACAGAGTTAACTCTTCTCAAAAGGTTAAGAATAATCTGACTGGGATTTTGAACTGAACTGCACTGCATCTTGTTCAATAAAGTCTTAAATGAAGTGGCTTATATGTTTATGGCTTTGGAATAAAGATAATACCATAACCTGCTTTCCTATTTCTCAGAGGTCCCTCCTGAGAGAGACCATTTATTCACTTACCCGTTCTCTCCCTCTGAAGTCTCAGCTGTCAGGATTTCACACATGCTGAAGTGTAAGATCAGGCAGCCTGGGCATTCCTGGGCTCTGCTAACTGAGCAGGACCAGCTGGGCTTTGCCAGACAAGGACACCTGCCTTAGGAGCACCAGGGAAGCCTCAACTCCAACAGCCTCTCCTTCACAAGTGGAGGAAAGGCAAAGAGACTTGTGTTCAGGAGGCTGCTAACAGAGTGATTAAAAGAAAGGAAGATTAAAAAACAAGTAAATTACCAGGGATTTTCATGGCATGAACAGACCTCAGCTTCTGCTGAGCTGGTGTTCATCCCCCACAACAGGACACTGCTCACTGGAGTGCCCATTCCCACACCAGAAGATGACACAGCCACAAGCAGCTGGCCCACCGCACAAGCACTTGTTTATTGACATCAGGAAGTCGTACAGGTACAGGCTTTGTACAAAAACCTACAAAAGTCAATTTCCTAGCTCGACTCCAAGAGTTTAAAACTGTGCGTCTGGTTTGAACTGTGTGACATTTCAGCTGGATCTGCAGCTGCTCACCAGAGGCAGGACATTTGTTTGCCTTGCTGCAAGTTCTGCCTTACAGGGAAACACACAGAGGAGGGTCTTAGTCAGGAGTCCAGCAAGCAGTGGGTGTCAGAGTTGTAGCTTATCTAACTCACCCTCAGGAAAGCTGATATCTACCAGACAGTGCAGAATCCCACTATTTGTGCCCAGATCTAGCTCTGCTGATTACATGTTTGACTCCCAGAACTGAGATGGGTTGTGAGAGTGTGAATGTGTGTGTGTTTAAAAGAGACTGGCATTCAATTCTCAGACTTTTTAAAATATTTCCTATGTTTAGCTTGCAAGCCAGAAAGAGGCAGAAAGCATAAAACTTCAACGTACACACACGCCCCTTGCGTTAAATCAATGTCAGTAGAATCCAGGAGGGTTCTCAGACTGCCACCACTTGACTTACAAAAACGTGGGGGAGGTGCTGGATGTGTCTGTGGTAGGGAACACCTTGGTATTTCATTCTCTAAATTCACAGTAAGAAAACTACTTGAATTCCACCTCAGCTTGAAAGAGGGAAGGTTTTTAAAAAACAATTTGTGGACAATTACAAATAGGTTTCAATATTAAATTCTGCTCTCATCCTCCTTCCCCTACTTGTTATAAAACCCTCTCAATATGCAGCCACCATCACAATGTTACAAATGCATTCAAGGTAGTCAGCTGGTGCCTTGAAGCAGCACAGAAGCACTCAGATTTTCCTGCAAGCTGTGGGCTGTGCTGGCAGGACAGACACAGCAGGAAAGAGCAGCTTTGTCCTCGTGGAATGCCCTCTTGGCTTCCAGGGCATGGGGCTGCTGCATCTCAAGAGGATGGAGAGCTGGGGAGCAACGCAGGGGAGGCTTAGAACGCTCTCTGCAAGGCTCAGCTGAACCGGGCCCTCACAACAAGACAAGTCCATTCTTACTACTCCTCTGGCTTCTTGCCCCTGCTGCTCCAGTATTTGCTGTATGCCTCTTGGAACATGTTTTTGCAGGGAATTTTGGCCTTCAGTTTGGTGCAGATCAGGAAAGAGCCGCCCATCTTCCGATGAAGAGAGTAGGTCTCCTCTGGCGGGGGGATGAGCCGATGCTTCAGCATGATTGGGATTAAACCATGGATCTTTTCAGTGGTGCTTTGGTTGCCAAAATCAAAAGGCTCCTTAGATGCAAAAGCCTCTCCCAGGATGAGGACAGCATTTAAGTGGGCATCTTCCATTTCCTGCCCAAAAGGAAAGAGGGATAAGTAACACTTAACTAGAGGGATAACACCACTACCCATGACAACCTCCAAGGAGGAAAAGAAATGTTGGTGCTGACAGCAGCAGCTCAGGGGAAGTAGCCCTGTCCATGACAAAGGGAACCTCCAGCCCCCAGCAAGACTGAGGAACATTTAGTTCATACAGTTTTGAGCAACTAAGCCTTCCAGAAGACCATCTTCCTAGTCATGGAACTTCAGGAATTGTCATCAGCTGCAGGGTCTTGCATGGGGTATGAGAAAGAAAGACAGTGGTTTTGGGGCTAGCTGTATCCCCATTACTTTTCCTGCTTCCAAAAGGAAGTGAGAACAAAAGCCAAAACCTTTTTTACCCTCTTCCCTCGTGCTTATCAAAAGGGCTTTTGGACTGACACTTTTACCACATCAAGAAGTCTGGGAAAGTTCACAGACGTGCAATCACCTTATCTGTGGCCAACACCAAAATCAGACCCTTCTGCTCCATACCTTGATTTCATAGCCAGTGAGGAATTTCATTTCAATGGACTTCTTCAGTACTCTCTCTCTGTCCATGTCAGCAGCTGCCTTGATTACCTGAGAAGGAGGAATACTTTCAGGAGAGCCAAGAGAAGACTGAACAACAGGAATGCTGCACAGGCCATGGGAACACACATCAGCACCACCCACCTGCTCCCTGCCTTGCCTCTGCCCTCTCTTCAGGGGCCTGCATGCTGGGCAGGTTAAGAGCTGCTGGCTAAAAGATCTTCCCAACAGGGCTACACACGGCCCAGAGAATGTAAGGGACAGCAAAAAAAGCTTCACAAGTAGTCAGCCCCTCCCCAGAGAAATAGCAGAGCTGACTGTGAGCAGCTTTGGGTGGCAGCTGCCGGCCCTGGCAGCTCAGTTACCACGTGCAGAACATGAGCACAAAGTAAGCATGTTTGACTTCACATCAATTCATCTATCTGTGGAAAACCTGAAAATCTCAGGAAGAGGTGGGGAACAAGCAACTCCTGCATATCCTCATACAAAAATCACAGAATTGTGAGTGCTCTGATACAGCCTGCTGCCCAAGGCCCCCAGCAAGCATCACTGCAGTTCCCTTTTGTGAACATCCCACCTCAGAGAGCCAGCAGCTTGCAGCACACATGCAGACAGCTGTGGCAAGGGATGAAACAGGAACAGAGACTGCTCTCCTGCCTCCAGCCCTGCTTCCCTCCACACCCAAAGTGTATTCCAGTACAAAGTGATAACAGCTAAGAGATAAGAGTATTTGCAAAATCAAGTGCAGCTCTCTAGTACACAGTGCAAGCCCTCACCTCTATGTAGACATCTGTGAACTTCTCATCAAACCCTCGTGTTGCTCCAAAGTCCAGCAGGGCCACCTGGAAATGGACAAAGGCATTTGTATTGGAGTCAACCACTCTGGTAGAACCTGATCTTAAGAATGCTCCTGATTTCTTCAGGAAGCTCAGCTGGCTTTCCCAGCTCTCCTCTGCATCCCAACTGCCTCTGACTCCTTTATTCCCAGTCTGCACCAGTACAGGGCTGAGGCCAGTGCCCAGTGCCCACACTGCCACACTGCTCTGCTGGCAGCTCCACTCAGGCTCCACGTGCAGGGACAGAGCAGCACTGAACCTTTTCCCAGCACGTTGCTGCACAGACCTCAGGAATAAAAAGCAATTCCATCTGCATCCAATGAGCAGGAATTGCTACCCTTATCTTCAGCACAGCACAAGAGCATTTAACTGAAGAGTCCTGGGCTCAGGTGTGTCCTGGTAGAGCACTGCCTGCTGCAGCTTCCCACTGACCATCTTCAAACAGATCCTGAGGTTAAGGAAGCAGCTGTGACTGCTCAAGGGCCAGGGTTACAGCAGCCCTGCTTTCCTACTGAGCCCTAGTGAGGGCAAGTGGCAAAGGGAGGTTTCCCTGTGCTATCTGCCCATCCTCAAGGACAGGAAACTGAGAGAATCTCAGTCAGGACTCATTAAGTGCGGAGTGGGAGTAATCAAAAGCTGGTGAAAACTAATGTTTGTATAGGCAGAACAGTGGCTGCTCAGGCTTACCTTGTGCAGCTGTGGGTCATAGAAGAAGTTGGACCAGTTGGGGTCAGTCTGCATGTACCGGAACTCAAACAGCTCCCGCAGGCACAGCACCAGGATGTTGTGACAGATCTTGGAAAACCAGGAGAAACAAGAAACAAGTCAGGAGGGCAGCGAGCCCTGCTCACACCTGTAACTTAGAGCAGGCATCAGCAGACAGGGAACACATTGCCACACCAGCAGGAACCATCTGCTCTATGCTGCCACACTCCTGCAGAGCTGAAGGAACACCTCTCACCACAACACCAGCAACTCCCAGCCCACCCCTGCCATGGGACGTCCTTAGAAGATGGCACAGATGCTCCAGAGCTCATCCAACTGCATTCTGGTCCTGCCTTTTAACTTTCCAGCACTGACTACACACTGGGTGGCTGCAAGAATGGGAATCTTGTATGATACCAGACCCAGCAAGCACTCCTGTGGGCTCAGCACTGACTCAGCTTGAGAGAGAAGCAGCAGAGCCACACCTTGGGACCGACAGGCACAGAGAAGCAAGAGTAGCAGTTCCTGAAAACCCCCCTGCTGAATTACAAACTCCAGCAGAGCTTTTCTGTGAGAATTGCTAAGCTGGAGCCTGTTCAGCAGAAATGCCAGCCTCACTCTGCCCCTCTCCAGCTTCTGCAAAGCTGAGTGAAACATCATATCCAAGGTGGAAGGAAGAGAGCACCAAATGCAAGAGCACCAGCCCTGCTACAGGACACTGCCATTTGGGTCAGAAGGCAGAGGGTCAGCCAGGCCAGTTGCTTACAGGAAAGAAGAGCTGCTCCTGCAGCAACACCCCAGCTCACAGCCTTTTAAAATGAGTCCTGGTGATAGAGCAGCTCATTGCTGGGACAGTCCCTAAGAATAGCCAGACAGCTCTGGCACAGCTTCAAATCTAACGTGACACTGAGATCTGTTTACCTAGAGGAACAGACTCTGCCCTCTTCCCCAGTGACTAAACAGCTGACAGCTCACACACACACACATCCAAATACCAGGACAGTTATTTCTGCTACTAGAACAGCTGCTTGTCCCACCACAGCACTCCAATCCCTGGCTATATTCAGCACCAACACCCACCTATCCCCACATCCTTGCTTTTGTTTACTGACAGGTACTTTTCCAGCAGCCCTGTGCAGCACAGGTCATTCCTGCAGGGATGACACCCAACTGCTTGCACTGGGATGATTCTGCAATCCTGCCCAGAAGAGCAGCTGCATAAGACCCCTTTGCCCTTACTGACAGTCCCCCCAAACTTAAGGTCATCAGAAATGGCATCACACAGTGAGGCTACCTCCCTTTCAGCTGCCCTTGCCATTCACCCCCTCCAACCCCTCCCTGCAAGGCCCAAAGAAGCCTGGAGAGACTCCAGTGTCACTGCCACCTTCCCTAAACAATTCTTCCTAGAGGCTCCAGACAGTCCCTGACTCCAGCCCTGGCCAGGGTTCGCTGTGCCACAAGGCATCCCCCAGTCTGGCAGTCATGGACAGGCTCTGAGCAAGGGCAGAAACCCAACATCCCCAATTTACCTCATTTCGAATCTCCTGGCTCAGTCCTTCAGCTTGATCCAAGGGAAAGCCAGACACCAGCTCTGTGGTCAGCACGTGCTTGCTGCACAGCTCATCTATTACTCTTGGTACATAAAAGAAGGGGTGGTCTTTCAGCAGCTCCCTAGGGATGGAGAAAGGAGAGGAAGAGGTTTCAGACCCCTGAGAGCAGACAGACCCATCAGCAACACCTCACACAGCCCTTGACCAGCCTCTCCCCACACCCTGCTGGGGCTGCCAGGATATGTTTTCCTCACAATTACAGTAGGGATTAAGTCAGCAGAAACCCTGCCAGTGACTTACAGCTGCTGCCAGCTCCTGAGGTCACATCTCCTGCCAGAGCAGTGATACGAAGAAGGTTCCAGGCCGGTGCATCAAGGGGCACTGAGCTCTTTTGCTTATCCCACTTGGCTTTAGGGACCAGACTACACACATGGAAGAATTGCTTTGCCAAGGACAGCAGTGCCACAGGGGCAGTTCTGCCCCAGGACAGGAAAAGCATCCAGCCACCATGTAAAAATAATCTGGATGCTATGGCAAGCCAAGGGAGCAGGCAGACTGGTGGTGGTAACTGCTTTAAGAGAGCTGAACTGAAAACCTCTAGGCTGAAAGATGGGAGAAGTTAACAACAGGCTGAGGTAAGAGCACATGGAAGAGCACTGCAACCCAGCCTAGGAGCTCCTGCAGCACCTTCACATGTGGCACAAGACAGACTTGCACGGGAGGAGGTGATAACAGTTCAGCTGAATGAAGCCATGCCCAGCTGAGACCAGGTGGTGATTTTGGGGGACAGCTCAGGCCACAAGCATGCATCCTTCCCCTGTGCCACATGGCAGGGCACAGCAGTCAGCTCCCCACCATCCCTGAAGTTTAGGGGTGGTGGGGAGCCTCTCTCTCACACACACAGAGAAGGGGCTCAAGGCAATGGTGGGAACATACTGGAATTTCCTTGCACAGGCAGCTTCTCTCAGGTAGTCACATTCCAGGGCCAGCTCTCTGCTCACGACTTCAATCAAGTGCTCTGGGAACAAACCTGAAAGTCAAACAGCACAGGAGAGAGCAGGCTTAGAAAAAAGGATCTCAGGCTAAGCTTTCCAGAGCTGCAGCTGAGGAGCAGCCTGCTGTCCAGCCAACTGAGCTGAGGAGTACAGGAGGCCCCAGAGAGCCACGGTGTAGTTCCAGCTAGATGCAGGTTGTGCAGTAATCACAGGCCCAGGCTACACAGCTGCTCCTAAGTCAAGGTACAGCCACAGCACTGTTTGTGCAGCAGAGCTCTGTCGTCTCCCAGCTGCCACCCCACGGCCCAAACTGTCCATTCCTGCCATTGGCATGGCTGTGCAGGGGCACACACCAAAGACAAGCACCCAAACACTGAGCAAAAGCAGCAAAAACAGCTCCCTATCTGCCTCCAAGTGGCAGCAGGCACTGCCAGGTAGAAACAGTCAGCATGACTAATACAGTGCACTGCAGCAGCAGCACGTAGCCAGGGCCTGAGAGGCCAAGCCCAGTCTTCTTAGTCTTGAATTTGGAAAACCAATTTACTTCTTGGGCCAGACATAGCTGGGGCTGCAGCAACCTCTGCAGGGCCCTGCCCAGCCACCAGAGAGAACAGTGCCAGATTTTGTCAGCACCCAGCCTGATTTCAGAGCAGCATTTGTACAGTCCCACTAATATTTACAGCTGCTGCAGGCACAGATTTGGAAAAAGGAGTATTAAGTCCTGCATTCCCTGTGAGAAAAGGGACTTATCCATGTGCTGGGACTGAGCAGGTTCTAAGTCAGACAGTTCTCCTCAGCTCTGAAAGAACAGAGGATATCTGGGAAGAGCACAGAATGGCAGGCATGGAAAGCTACAAGGGAACACGGAGAAGAATGAGTTCTGCCAAATGTACCAGAAAGTAACGGGACAAAGCAAGACTACCTTGCCTGAACACTGCTCACACCTAACGGGACAAAGCAAGACTACCTTGCCCACACTCCAAGCCTAGAAAGCCACCAAAAGTGAGTATTCCCAGGCACTTTTATATTTTGCCAAGAATCCCTATGGGTCTGTCTCTGTAGAGAACACACAGAGACAAGTGCAGGTTACTCTGCAGGTGTGTGCATACACATGGCCAGCAAACACACAGGTGCACTTCCCACCCCACCAAGTGGGCACTGGAGCAGGCACGTGCCCCAGCAAAGGCAGCAGCAGCTCTGCAGCAGAACAGGGGAACAGAGCATGGCTCCCTAAGCTGGCCCTGCACCCTCTGCCCACATCTGCTGCCTCTCCTGCTTTCTGCAGGAAATCTGCTCCTGGGCAGACTTAGTATCCTTAAGTGCCTTTCCCCCAGTCTTTGGAGGGACACATGAAATGTGTTCATTGACAGGGTTTGGCAGAACTCGACCTGCGCCACTGGGAACACAGGACCTGCCAGGATCTCTGTCTTTTTACCTTCAGGGAGAATATTGCTCATGCTCAGGACAGCCATCAGGTTGTTGACATCACTGTTGATGCTCTGGGCGACTCCAGGGTACTGTGGGACAGAATGGGAGAGAGCAGTGTTGAGATTAGATGGCCTGGTTGTACAGGGCATGATAAAAACACCTGGCTCAGCATCCACTGCCCCCACATCACAGCCACCTACAGCCTGGCAATGGGCCAGGGCATTCCTGAGCCACACATCCCTCCTCTAAAAGCTTACTCAAAGCCCAGCATCTAAACCAGGGGAAGCACAGGAAGGCTAAGATGCGGCTCCTTGCAATCAGAATGGGTTCTTCAGATCCTCTGGTGGGAATTCTTCCAACACATGACGGGTTCTCAGACACACAAATCTCACCACAGCCATGGCAGTCAGTCATTTCCCTCCCACAGCTGAAAGCACACACCCCTGCAAGCCCCAGTGTGTCATTCCCAGCAGCAGGGCAAGTGGTGAGGCCCCAGCCCAGTCCTGGCAAAGGCACCTCATCCTGTTCTCACCCTGTCTGTCAAGAAGGGAAGGAGCCTGCACTGCTGAGGAAAATGTGTGCTGATGCCAGAGGGTTGAGTTTCTGCTGCTGTTACCTTGGCCTGACTTCAGAGAGTACTTGGGACACAAATGGCTTCAGAAGACACCCATTGATACTATTTCTAAAGTCACCCCATACTACAAAAACCCACCAATGAGTTGACCAGCTTTGCCTGGGATACTCAGTCAGCAAGGGACCTCACTCCTTGGGATTACAAACCATGGTGTACCAGGGGCTTTAGCTCTAGAATGTCATTTTGTTGGAAACAGCCACCTGAGGTTGCTGACCCCAGAAAGGGGCCTGGGGCATGTGCACATCCCAGAAAGGGGACTGACCTAGGGAGCAAGTGGGACCCTCCCATACAGCCCTAAAAATACAAGCAGTCCCTCAGCACCATTATCCATACTGAAGTGAAAATACTGTGGGATGTCTCCTGCTCATCTGGACTCAGACTGGCTCAAGCTGCAAAACCTTTCCTGTGTTTTCCACTTGGATTGCACTACATAAGACATCACATCTTCACTTCCATTAAAATGTTTCTTATTTCTCTAGCAGTACACACATAGGTCCCCTGCCCTTCTGTGAGCACAAACAAGACATGGCTGATCTGTAAAGCTCACCTGGATTTTCATGGCAACTTCTTTCCCGTTTTTCAAGCGTGCCAGATGAACCTGACCAATTGAAGCAGCAGCAAAGGGGCGTTCTTCAAAGGACTCCAGTTTATCCCTCCAGTTGGGGCCCAGATCGTTGTTCAGAGTTTTCTACAAACAAATAGAAAGGATCAGGGTATGGGAAGCAAAGATTTAAGACTTTCAGTCTTGGAAATCATGTTCCTCCAAGGTGACTGAGTTCTGAGTACCTATAACCTGCTTTCTAGATCATCCTCTGTGCCCTGTGATTGCACACCAAGGCAAGGAGTGCTCCAGCCAGCAATGCTGCCCCAGCACTGAACAGGTGCTGATCAGATCTCTGTGGGCCTCTGCCCTAAGGGACAGAAATCTTGAACACAAACACCGCTGCCTTGGCATACAAACATCCCCTTTTAGGTGCCGTTTGCTATCTTCTAGAAAATGAGCAAGAAAATGAGTCAGCTGTTTCTCCTCTTTCATCATCCTGCCAAGCTGAAGAGAAGCAATCCAGGCATGACTCTCTTTAAGGCAATATTGACAATTAAACATCACAGCCTGCTTTAACATCTTTTTTTGCTACCCTGCCAGACTGTCATATTTAAGTTCTAGCTCTGCTTAGTGTCTTTCAGAAGATAAGCAGTGCTGGCAGTTCCTTTGGCATCACCCTTTACATGTTAATTTACAGAGAACATATACACTGGGGGAAGCAAACTTCATTCTGTGTTTTCTTGATGGCAAGTTAACGAACATGGTAAGGACAAAGCTGCTGTTAATTTTCCATCAGAATGAGGCTTGTAAGTCTGTTTCTAAAATGGGATGTAGACATGTCTAGACACCACCTTGAGACCCACAAGAAAAAGAAGAGGAAACAAGAGGAAGCTACACTCAACAAGACCCTATAACCATATTCCTGGCAGCATCCTGCTCCATATCAACATTAATCTCAGGACATGAAGAACTCCCACATTTTTTTCCCCTCTGTCTAGACCCAAACTTCCAATTTTTTGAGAGAAAAGACCAACTGAAAATATATAACATTATTGAAATATTCTATAAAATCCCCATCCACCTCCCTTACTAGGGCATGTCACAAGTGACATTTTTTCTGTCCATTGTCTCTTTCCCTGATAGGCACTCAAGAATATTCCTCACCATCATCTGCTTTATTGGCATGAAGTCGGCACTCTGACGCACACGCTCAAAAATCCTCTGGAGATGGGGGTTGATGAAAGCATCATCTGCCAAGGGAAAGAACACAGCAGTCAGTGCAGGCATTGCATCCTTCAACACACAAAGAAATGTGCTCCTGCATTCAGACAAGTCAGGCTGTTCTGCCCCAGGCACACGCCAGTGAAGGCTTTAGAAGTAATTCTTTAATTCTTTTGGTGTGGTGACAGGCTGCACAGACCCAAGAGCAGAGGGCTCTGCCTCTGTCACACACCAGCCCATCTTCTGGCTGGCAGCAGTACAGCATCCAGGTCTAGAAGAGCCACTGCCTCATGGAAACACAGGTCACACAAGGGACCCCTGGAGAGCCATCCCAGTGCTCCAAGGTTCCCAATGTGGTTTAATCCAGTTCATTTTAAGGGGCAGCAGCTCCTCTAGAATGCTGTGCAATGGTAAAACACCACTTACACAAGTACTGAACTCTAAGAGAAATCAGGATTCAGCATCTGCTACTGTAAACAACTGACCAAATGCAGAGCAACTACAAGTGCACAGCAGAGAACTCAGCTGAGCCCAAACTTTTGAGTCAGAAGTATTTAGCAAGCAAATATTTATACTTATAAGAGGAGGGGCTGGGGCATCTTGAAAGATTAGTCCTCTGCTTAAGCAAAGGCTTCTACAACAACTCAGAGAAAAACTACCACTGCTGGCAAACTTTTCATTTAATAAATGGTTATAGAGGAACCAGATTTATCTGCTGCTCTACCAACACTGGAAAAATCCAGGCTACAAGCCTTGATCCTGAGAACTGAACCTGCACATGCAATTGTGGCATTCAAACAAAAATGTATTGTTCCTCTCTAAATACACATGCATGAACCACCTTATGTCTATCCCAGGAAACTAGAAACAAACAATGACCTTAAGAGGACTGTCCTGGGAAGAAGGGTGGAAAGGAATGGAGAAAAAAGATAAATAATGCAGAGATGTGACATTAACACTCAGCATTGTTTACAAATTCCTACTGAAGCCATAGCAGCATTTAAAAGTACTAATAAAACCCCACTGTGGAACGAACAGGAGTTTTTGAGAGGAGCAGGCATTGCAGGAACAGTGAGTGGAGCTCCTGCTGTGACGTTACAAACCCGCAGGAAGGTGAGACATTGCATTTGCGTGTGCACTGCAAACCCTGAAAGAAACACCTGCTCTGTCACTGATGGTGTATCACTGCCCAGCCTCTGAACATGCTTAAAAATATTCTCTGGGCTGTGTGAAGGTATTAACCACCACGCTGCAACGTGTCACCTGCACTGCCAAGGGTGACTGGGCAAAAGGAGAATGGATCTCACTATGAGTGACCCCAGAAGCTGTTTGTGTCAAAGCATCAGCATCTGCCACAGGCATTCAGGATCAACTTCCTTCATTCTGCTCACTGCTGACATCCATAAACCTCTCAAGGGGTTTCAACCCTAGTCTGGGAGGGCATCCATCCTTAGCTGGGGTGCTTGACCACCCCCACCCTTTGTTCATGAGCACAATGTCAAACAGCCAGGGAACCTGCAAGTCCAGGCTGACTGTACAGAAACTCAGCAGCAATGTCAAAAATCAGTCTTGCCGTGGAAGCAGCTCTGCCAGGCTTACAACATGCTGATGAATAAGGTTTTACGTCTTTGTGGTCAGCTGCTGAGGCCTTACTGGAACAAAACACGAAGCAGGAGCCAAGGTAGGGCGCTCTCAGCTGGTAAATGCAGCTGCCTTTCCACCATCTCCCAGAACACAGGATGACTGGGGGTATTTGGCATCTTTTCTGTGCATGATCTTTAGGAATGTGGGTCCCTAACAAATCCACTGACTCCCACATCAGGGAGGCACAACAGACGTCAGGGGTTTTAAGGAAATTGCTTTGTGACTTGTGCTCAGCTGCAGGGAGCCCCTGCCCCCAGTTAGCACCCAGGCCTGCTGACAGAAGCAGTGAATTCAAACTCACCAGGCCCCAGAGAAGCCCATGAAGTGGCAGGACCTGCGTGAAACCCTCCTGTCCAAACAGCCACCACAAGAAACAGACACTGTGCATTGTGTGATTTATCTCCCCACAGCTGTTCCCCAGCAAGGTCACTATGGGCCTGTGCTCTTGCCAGGCACAGCAGAGTCCACACACTTACAGCAAGACTCCAAATGAGGGCTGGGTACAACCACCGAGGTTGCTGAAGGCTGTTCCTGACACCAGAGTGAAGTCAATCACCAAGTATTTGACACTCCTGCCAGAGCACCGTAACATTAGCAGACAGCAGGCAAGTTATAAAAATCCAGAACATTTCTGCTCCTCAGAGACAGCCTTTCATAGCTCCCTCCTCTGCACTGACATCCAGCCCTAGGGCAGCTGTGACCAACCTTGGTCACACAGCAGGCACAACTCAGTGGTGTCCCAAGAATCTGAAATTAATTCCACCTATGGAAGATGAGTTTAACTGCAGAGCTGATTTCCAGGCATGGCTTGCTCAGTCCACGTACCAGAGGCACTGGAAAGCAAGGAGCACAGGAGCTCCTCCTGGACCTGCACTGTGAGCCATCAGTGGCACCTGGCAGTTTCTGGAGGGTGAGAAAACAGCATGTGGGTGGCAGCCTTTGACACAGCAGCTGATGCCTCCCACTAGGCTCTGCCAGGTGGCCATCAGCCTGGCAACCACCTAAACCAATTGATTAGCAAATGAAATGCCAATCAGGGCTTTCTGGGACAGTGAGCTGATCTTGTTTTGTTGACAAGCCCAAAGTATTTAATGCTCTACTAGATCCAGTCTCATCAGTTGATACCTACAAAAATTCAAGTAGAAGCACAAGCCAAGCAAAGTGAGTACTTCAAACACTCAGACACTTACTCAATTTCAGAAACATATTGAAAGCTATTTCCAGACAAGTCTCACAGCTATTTTTGGCTGGTTCTTTCCTTCCCTATCAGGCTGGGCAGGAAGGCAGATTGGAAAGATCCAGATAAGGTTTGAACAGAGCACACCTGCCAACTCCCTAACAGTTTAGTGCAGACACTGGTGTCACTCATGCCTTCACCTGTGGTCACTGGCCTCAGAGCTTGATGGGTTAAGTAGCAGTTTGAAGTCTTCTCAGGATGGAAACAAGTGTTTTATAGCTGATAAGATTATCAGCTGTACTGGCCTTTCCAGTAAAGCTTCAGTGCCCACAGAGCATGTAAACCACAATCAGGTTGCTATAATGGGAGAGTATTGTGGATATAACCTTGACCACTTCTGGTGAACAAAGAACAGGATCACATTCTTGTTGTCACCCTCCTCCTTTCTAGCAGGACACCTGCAATTAGAGCGTAACACAGCTCTGCTTCTTAACAATTGCTTGTAACATAGACACTAAAATTCACAGTATCACCCTACTGTCAACCAATTTCAGTTACAATAAGGACATTAAGAGAGTAGTGGTGTCTAAGTGCATCCACCTATTTATTTCATACCGGGATTAGATGGAACTCAAACATTTCCATCACTGCTCTCACAGGCAAAAGCCATTTGTTCAGAGTCTCCACATTCACTTGACACTGCCTTATTGCAGACAGTTGACCCTGTGTCACACCTGACAGCACTAAGGACAGCTGAGGACCTGTGCTCCCACTTACCTTGAATGCTTAGCATCTGTCCCAGCTTCAGTGCTGCTCCCCGGACCTTGCACAAGGTCCTCACGATCCTTTCTGCATTGGCCTCTGACAGGAATGGGCTAGAATCCATCACTGCTTTCTTCCCTGAGGGTAAGGAGAGAGAGTATGAGTGAAGAACACCCTTATCTTGGCAAGCCCACTCCACTCTGTTAGTCCACATTCAACAGGAGATTTGCCCTTCCCTGGGCAAATCAAACCAGGACTACACTGTGTGCCTTCACTGTAACCCAGGGGCAAGGACTGCATTGTATATCTTGGGACAACTTTGACATTGTTGGCTTGAGGGCCAGGAGCAGCAAGTTACAGCCTCCAAGAATGTGCTGCTCTGCAAACTGTCTGGGAGCCTGGGTAGATGTTGGTGCTTGAATTCACTGTGCCAGCCAGCACAGCCTAAAACACTGTGCAAAGGTGTCTTGAGTCCCACACCACAGACTGCAGCACAGCCATAGCCTCAGAAGGGCAGTGGGAGAGAGCCACCAGGGGGAATCCTCAAAAGCCCTGGAAGAACACTGGCACAGACCAACAGGCCTCTTCCAACCCCTTAATGTGGAAGCCTACACACAACAAGGCCAAAATATACCCACTCAAACACACGCATTCCTGTCCCCAAGCATGTGTAAAGCCTGATGTCTGACAGGCTCAGAGAGGTCACACAGCCGTGTACACACCAGTGCCACAGCTCCAAGTATGCAACAGGGGGATTGTGTGGCATAAGAAGCACTTCACTATTTATTTTATTTTTTTTTTATTAAGGGAGAGGGGAAGGAGATCCTGATTGTAGTTTGTGGTCCCTTTGGGAGAAGCAGCCCAGAACTACCATCCAGGGCAATGCCCAGTAGAGCAGGGACAGAGGGGGCAGGCAGACACCCACCCACCTCTTCTGCTGGGGCTGCAGATCAGCTCCTGCTGACAGCCAGCCAAGCAGGAGCAAGGTCCGCCCTTGCAGCCAGGCTGCAGAGCTCACAGCTCATATGCTGATCTTGCAGCTACACTGTTCTTAGAATACTTTAGAGGAACAGAAGACAGAACAGCTGAGCCCCCATAAACAATAAGCAGAGCCCAAAAAGGCACACAGCAGATGAAAACAGCCCTGAAGATCTCAGGCAGGAGATGGAAATTACTGGTGTGTCATGTGCTGACTAGAGCAGCCAGAGATCCTCTCCATCTCCTGGTAGCTCTCAGGAAGGTACACAGAGGGACTCAGACTGGCCAGGGGACAGGAGAAATAACAGAGACAGACTGAAGTAGCTGCTGTCTAAACTCTGGTAGCTCCCACAACTTGGTACCATTTTCTGGAGGTGCCAAGCATGTTACTGATCTGACAGACACCCTTCAGTCCCTGCAAGCAGCTGGACTGCTTACAGACCTTCCCTGCAGAAGTGATTCCACAGAACTCTCCACTGGCAGAGCACAGATGTGTCAGGTACAGGCTGCTCTCCTGCCCTTCATCCCCCCTCTTTCTTTCACCTGTTTTGTAGGATAGCAGCAGGATGGGACATTCTCTTTAAAAATCCCTGTCCTAAGTCAAGGATGTGAGGAATAAAAACACCAGAAGTACACTGGACAGCCATCCTGCTCTTGAGAGCAAGATATGGAAAAACAGGACAGGTCCAGAATTCACCATTTCCCGCACATTGCAATCCTTGGAACACATTTTGCTCTGGATAATGGATGTAAGGAGACTTAGAGGCTGAACAGATAGAGCTACCCAGGGCAGAAGGATCTGGCTTTATACCCTTGAAAAGCTCAAGTGTCCCCTCAGGAAAACTGTATCCTTAGCAATGATGAGGCAGATCCTGTATGAGATGACACACCTCAGGGACCTAGGGAAAGTACTGAATCAAATCCATATCTCCCTTCACACCACTGCACACAAAAACATCCTCCTTTGAGTCAGCAGCAGAATAAAGGGGTTAGTTAATGATTAAAGCCACATCCAGAAGCCAGTGAACCCTGACAATTTTAACTCTTATCAGAGAAAGAGTCAAACACAGGCAGTCCCAAATTCTCTTCTCCTGGCAGGCTTCTCACTGAAGTCAAGCCTCCAGGGGCAATACCTGATCACCAGGCAGCCCAACAGCACGGGAGCAGCTCTTGCTTGCACTTTGGTACAAGTGTGCATGAACAAGAAGGTGATCTGGAAGCAAGAGTGAAAAGCAGTACTGTGTCAATGGCAAGCAGAGAGAAAACAGACACAGCTTTCCAAGGCTGGGTGGAAAGGAAGTGGGGATAAAACCCACCACAAGTTCATGAAAAAATATATCAATTTTCAGTGAGTTAACATTTTACCCAAAAGATGGCTGGCACGTTTTGGTGCCTCACATTATTTCTTCCCCATCTTCAGATCACAAAGGTGGTTTCACCTATTTCACTAGGGAAAGGGAAAAAGGCAAATAGAAGTCATATACAAGCTGTGGCAACATGGACACCTCAGAAATTAAAGCTCCTGCAGCCACAGTGCCTGGACCTGTGAGTTCTTCCACAGAACAGGCAGCAGGCAGACACCCTCCCTAGTGCTTGACCCACTTTTATTTTTTTTTCCTTTTCAAATTCAGAATCAGCATGAACCTTTCCAAACCTGTGTGCAACTCACTGCTGCATCACACTTTTTCCACCTTCTTTGCCACTGTCAAATGGAGAACTAGTGACTAGACTTTATATTTGTTTTAGGACCATCTGCCAGAGAAACTTTGGGGCAAAGGAATATTTAAGAACATGGCCTAAGCACTTGAGACTGACAACCCAAGAATATTGCATTACTGCTTTTCATAAGAAAATCCCCCTGTGTCCAAATCCAGGCTAAGTGCCAGCCTGCCAGGGCCCTGTCCAGCCTGGCATTTGTGCAGTGCCTGAAGAACTGCCCGGGACAGATCATTAATAAGTGACAAAGTTGTCCTTGAACCCAGTCTCTATACTTGTAACAGCAGCTGTTTATTTGGGCACTCTCATTCTAATTCCTGGGAATTTATTCTGTTTTCCCATTCCCACCCTGTGTAGGCCTTCTACTGTATTTACATACAAATGTGTATTTACATACACACTTTAAATACTGAGGCTGCCATCAAGGTCACCAGTGACAGAGGAGGTTTTCAGCCTACCAGGAAAATTCAAACTGGAAATCAAGTCAGTCAATCCTCTTTTTAACAAGATAAGATGAGCCAAACCACTTAAAGATGGCAGCATTAGGGCCTTAACATTAAAAACAAACAAACAAACAAACAAAAAATCTAACAACAAAAAACCTGCACCTTACAAGAATTTGGCAGAAGAATGAATTTATGTCCAGGACATCAGGCTTGGACAGAAAAGGAAGAAATTCACCAATTCTTGCACCAGACATATTTGTTCTAGGCTAAGTCCCTAAGAAGTGAATTGTTTATGGAAAAAGAGACAATCCAAAGTAGGGAGAGAAGGGTCCTGTGGCTGGTAGACAAAGATGGGGAAGCTGAGCAGGAAAAAACAGATCAGCACTAGCACAATTGCTAGAGAATGTGCAGGAGAGTAGGAATTTGCAGTCCCTGTGATAACAGCAATGGAAAGAAGAAGTACAAGCTGTGCTATCAGGATCATGTGTAGCTCAGTTGTGTCTAGCTAAGGGGTTAGGATTAAAGGACCAGTGTTTCTAACTCCATTTTAAAGGTGTAAAGACACTTCACTTTGTACTAACCAGGCAAGAGGAAGGCAACCAAGAGAAAACTCTTCCTCATTACTCCTGGATGCCAGTGAGAGTGTGAAATTCTTAGGCATGCCTTTGAGCATACACACACATCCCACTTGTTTAAGTCTGGAGTGCCAAGAAGTTACCATTAGTATTGCAGCAGTAGGGAGAGAAATTACATCCTCCAGCAGCTTCCCAGGAACAGGACAATATGTCATTCTCCAAAGAGACAGGTCTCAGCCCAAACTCATGGTGCTAGCAGCCACAAAACTTGGGAACAAATGCCTCAAGCTGAAATCAGGAAAGGGGTGCAGAGGTATTTTTAAAGAAATGTAAAGGTACTTATGTCACGAGATTTCCCCCCAAAACAGCTCAGGCTGGTACTGTCAGAAGAACAGTAAGAAAATGGAGTCTTGGACTCCCACTGTGTACTATCCCCTGCTGTGCATTTCTGCAGCAGCAGAGCCCATGGAGAGAGCTCTCACTCATGGAGCCTTACCCACCACTCTAAAATACAGTGGAAAACACATCCAAGGACACTAGCTAGAGGCTGTAGCTGAGTCACCTGGAAACCTTCCTGTGTCTTTTGCCTGAGAAGCTCCAGAAGAGCACAAAGGCTGGAAGTCTTTCACTTTTGCCTCACCTCCACACTTGCTGCTCTTGGCCCATTCTCAGCTCCACTATTGATATTACTCTCCTTTACAGCACAACCACTGCTCCAAGATCTTATCTAAGCAGACTTGATGGCAAGAGGGACAACAAGGAAAGACAAACACCTAAAAATAAAAGCCAGGTCATTTTCTTATTCCCTGACTAGCACTGAAGTTGGCAGTTCTCATGGCCGCCTTTTTTAATCAAGGTTTATTCAAGAAAATCACTCTTCCCAAAGCAGGATTCAAGGCTGTAGAGCAGCTGTCTTCTGACAGAGAAAAATAGTAGTGTCCCCATCAAGAATAAAAAAGATAAAAGTTTAGACGTGCAATTGCTTTATTGCAAGGAGAAAGCGTCTTCTGCCTTCTAAATAATAAAAAAAAATAAAACTAATCCTTCTCATGCTGTAAGAGAGAGGAACAAAGCTCATGTTATTCCCTCAAACTTCATAGCTCTGCAAACTCATGTTTTCATTTAGGGTGTGCCTAATTAGAAAACACTCTGGCAAGCAGAGAAATACCAACAGTTGTGCAATTCCACCTCTGTTCGAAGCAACACAAATCATCAGTTTCCAACAGGTATCAACAACCTGTCAAACATCCCAAGTGCTGAAAGCAAAAGGCCTTCAAGGATTCTCTACAGGATGAGCTGTGTTTGCCTGAGTGCATGTTTTTAAATCAAAGCAAAGAAACCCATCCATCCTCAAACACCTGAGGTCTTAGAGAGAAACAAGAACTCTTTGCCAAGGATCCTTTTTCTCTGCTGGGCTGCTCTGTATTGCCTTGCTGTTAATATTTGCATTTTGGTATTCCAACCACAAGCAGAGTCCTGGGTCATCCACCCCTGCCTCCCACTAATGGGAATGTGTTTCATATCCTGAAGTGTTGTTTTATGGTTTGGGAATTTATTTTAGTTGGGATTTTTTTGTTCAGTTGCTTTGTTTTTTCAGTGTTTTTCCCCCCTCCAAATTTCTTCGTTTTTCAGCCATTCCAGTACCTCCTGAAACAGAGGTTCAGTTTCCATCCTTCTTCCACCCCAAAAGATGACCAGGGTGAAGAGAGAAACTGAATTAGACTAGAATTACAAGGAGCAGTTGTCATTATCTGAAAGTAATGCTTCTGAACCAGGAACAAGTTGACTTCATTTTTACTTCTAGCTACAAGTATTTCAACCTTTCACCAGCTCCCTCCAGTCACTGGAAGTAACCTAAACACACAAGCACACCAGCCAAACCAGAGAGACCAGATGAAGACCAAACAGCCTGCAGCAACTCTAACAGACCTTGACATTTTGCAGTATCTCAGCAAAGCTTTTTCTGGATAACAAACAGGTGAATGGAACCACAAATTTTAGAGTAATCTCATGTTTTCTGGAGAACAACACCTGAATTTTCTATGCCCTAAACCATTCACCCACAGACCCCCCACAATATTTTACCAACACATATGCTTAGAAGAAAGCCACCATGACATGATCAGGTACAACTTAGGAACATTTTACCTCCAATTCACATAAGCTGGAAAGGAAAGAGGATCAGGTCAATTTGCACAGCACAGCCTTTTGCATGTTATGAGAATCCTTTAGAAGGCAGCACAAGACAGATATTGGAAATAGATAATTCCCATTTAACAGGAGCATAAAGTGCTTTGTCTCTCTTACAAGAGAACAGCTATCCTCCAAGTTCTTCCTAGGCAGAATATCCTTTAATTTCAAACAGACTATAACCACTAACAAAATTTTCAGACACACAGGCTCATGTAAAGTTTCTGTACTGACTGAAATGCATTGTTTCACTGAACAGTTTAAAAAGAATTGTTAAGTCAAGACAATCCAAGAATGGGCATAGGGATAGTATTGAACCTCAGGGATGGCTACAGGAAAGTAAAGTTGTTCAAATTGTGCTGGCACAAACACATTCTCTGGAATATTCCTCTGACCTCTGTCTATGTAGTGAGGCTGTGGTGTACTGAGATGGGAGAAGAGCCAAGAGATGAAGAATAATATTGAAAATAAAAGAACTACCCGTATCCCCTGTTATTCTGTCTCATTACCCAGCCTTCAAAAGAATACAAATTTTGCAAATGCAGGTAAACTGTGTCTAGAAATAAAATAAAGAGGAAGATGATAAAAGGAAAATGGAAGGACATTGAAATGGCTTACCACTGCGTTCCTCAGATCTAAGGCTTTTCTTTGCCACTTCTGCCAGCGCCCCAATGCCAAGACCAACAGCTAGTCCTTTAAAATAAGAAGAAAAAAGACTCAAGTCAGAATGAAAAAACCTTCCAAGCCACATACAGAGGCATTTTTGGTAATTAACTTTAAGCCACACATTCAAACGCACAACAGCTCCATTAGAACATCCTGGCTTTTGCAATGGAGTCATCTTCACTTGACACTGAAGAGTTTTCTCCTGTACTTCTTCAGCCCAGCATGCCAGCCAGGAATCATAGGTTAGGCCAGTCTGGGACATCTGGCTTTCATAAAGCATGTCACAAGTGTTACTCAGAGCTTTGTGCTCTGGCTGATGTCCTGCTGTAGACTCCAATCATGGAGTTTTAAAAAGGAGAAGAAAAAGAAGCCAAAACTTTCACAAACATGGTTCTCAAAGTACAATTCTCAAGAAGGAACAGAATCCCTCTCACTGCTGCACTGTGCCACAACAGCAGGAGGAAAAACCCTATTTAGGATGAAGCCACTGCCAATAGAGTGTAAAGTTGTGCAACCCTGCTGCCTAAGCATTAGGTTTAATTGTGCTCATTAGCTGCCTCTTCCTTCCATGAGCTCATTTACTAGGATGAACAGAAACATGTTTTACCCCAAGGCTCACCTTATACCAGCAGTGTTGCAACCTGCAGTCCAAGGAGCTGGGCTGGGGAGTAATCCCTCACAGCAGTAAGACCAGGAGACAAACCACCAGCACTCCCCATGCACTATCACCCTGGCAAGCAGTGAACTGCAGGGTGGTTTCACAGCCACAGGTTAAGCCAGGACTACAAAAGCAGCTTTATCTGCCTCTGCTAACCAGAGCAAAGGCACCGAAGATTAAATGAGGCACAGATCTAATCATGCAGCAATCCATACAACCAAAGGTCTCACTGCCTTCCTAATACCAAAATATTTTTTTCTGGATAATAAATGGCATGGACAACCAGAACAGATGGTGCTGCTCCACGTCTCCTCAGCAGTGGCGCATCCTGCTGTGCTCTACTCCCACACTGCTGACAGTACTGGGTGCACCTGCTTTCCAAGCCCTCCCCAAGGCACTACTGGAAAAGTTCCCAGGTAAAACAACCAAGGAACAAAGTCAGCACAATGAAGGAAGCAGAGCTGTCCAGCACATGGCATTTTGCACGTGTGCAGGAAGAACCACATGCACAAGCCTTGTAGACTCAGGTGAGAAAGTCTGGCCACAAACAAGGTGACCATCACCCTGCACTGGCATTTTTCCTCTCTCCCACCAGGCAATTACAACCCCCTCTGCCAGTACAATTTCAGGCTTCTATAGTTTGTCTCCTTCACAAACAGCTCCACTTTTAATCTTACAGACTACATGCACTGGGGCCAGAGAATCCTGCATAAGGTGAAGCACAAGAGGCATCAATGGCATTACAAGGTGGTTGGGGTTTGGGTTTTTTTGTTGGTTTGGTGGCAGTTTTTGTGGGATGGTTTTTGTTTGGGGTTTTAAAAAAAATTTCTATATTTTCTGCAAGTTTTTCTATGGAGTCACAGCACTGAAGGAAGTCTGATGTCAATAACTAACTTGTGTAGACCCTTCAATTGTGCCAAACCATGCATCACCAATTAGCAAGTGTTCTGCACCAGAAATCCAGAAATTTTATTAGCTAAACAAAGTGAGAAAAATACCCCTAGGCTTCACAGAAAACAAGCAAAAAGGCTTTTCAAACACAGCATAAACACCTACTAAAATGCTGATACATGATCATTTCCAATCAGATCCCACATACAATTAACTTGGAGCAGGCAGTACCAAGAGTCAGATAGGAAGCCAATAAATACATATCTCATCAATAAGATGGGATTTTTTAGACTAAATATCACTCACAGAACATTTCTGTTGGTCTTGATCCCACCTATTACCACCTCCAAAACAATGCTCCCACCATAAATTAGCTTGGTCATTATCAGAGCTAGACTGAACTGACTGGCAGTAATTAGTTTCAGATTAAAAACATCACATCTTCTATAGGCTCTATGTTCAATGCCTAAAATTAAAAATTACCAGATTTACTGACTGGACATAAAACATATCTGAAGTTTCTAATCTCTTCATCATAAAGACACAAACCACTTCAAAGGTAAATGAAAGTCTAGGAAACAGATTCTACTCTGTCTTGCAGAATAAAGCTGAAGAAATTACAGCTTGTTTAAAAGCAGCTTGGGTTTACATCAGTGTGGGCAAGATCAGACTACAAATGAACATGTTTTGCACCTTCCCTCTCACGGATGTGCACAGCTAAGCATCTGTACTAATATTGTAGACTGCACTAGAAAAAGAGCTGCTTATTCAACTGCTCTTACAACTTCCTCACTGCTCACTCTGTCCAATTTCCAAAAAAAAAATTAACCCAAATCACCAATCAACAACAGTTTCAGATAAACTAAAAAGTCAGGCAAAACCAAGTTCATGGTTAAACAGCTGCTAAACTGTAAAGATCTGAAATTTAAACAATGGCTTCAAGCATCTTCAAACTATAATTGCAGTGTTTGCTATTGCTTAGCAGTCAAGCCTTGCAAAAAAGGAGGATGTAAGAGTGGATGTTTGGGGCTAAGGTGTTTGCCTTCCCAAGTTACTACAGATGCTGAGGTCCTGCTTCCCAGGAAGTGCAGGACATCTGCCTGCCAGTAGGGAGTCATGAATGAACTCGTCTTGCTGCTTTGCTTGAACATGGAGCCTTCTTTGCTTCTCCTCTGAAACTGTCTTTATCTCAGCTCCCAAGTTTTCTCCAAGTTTTTGCTCTTTTCCTATTCCTTCCTGCAGTGGGAGTAAGCAGCTATATGGGGCTGAGCTGCTGCTGTTCACCTGTCACCAGGAACAAGTCACCCCTCCAAAGTGCCCAAAAAACACTCTGCTCCTCTGGGCCATAATCTACTTGCACAGGACACTCCTGATGTCCTTCACTTCCCATGTCTGCAAGAGGTGTATTTCCTCCAAGATTAATCATTTTGGGACACTTCCCAGCATTGCTCAACAGCCACTGTTCAGCACCTTGAAAAAATAATATCCTTAAGTACCTCTATAACGTCATTCTGCATTTTGCACTTCATGCAGATTATTTCAGGCCTGGAAAGTGCCATTTGGTTCTATAAGAGTGGCTCTTCGAATATCTTTCAGGCATCTGCAGCATCTGGTACATTTCAAACCAAGCTTATCAAGGGATGATTTGGAACCAGTTTTGTTCAGGGCAAAAACGTCTTGCTCAGCAACTGAGACAACAAAACAAATAGGAGCTGAATGGGCTGTTATCACTCTGCTCAGCCTGCCAAGAACAGGTGGGAGCAGGTCTTGCTCCAGAAAAATGCCCTGGAGCAGCCTGTGCCCTGGTTTTGGTCAGTAAAACACCACAATCACCACACAGCACACACTGAAAGCTCCTCAGCTGGACAAGGCAATGAAGAATATAATGAAAGGCTCATGGGTCAAATGGGTCAAGATAAGGACAGGAAGATCACTCAGCAATCACCAATCACTCAGGCAAAACAGACTCGACCTGGGGAAATTAGCTCAAATTTATTACCAATCAAATCAGAGTAGGATAATGAGAAACTAATACTAAATCATAAAAGACATTCCTTCTACTCCTCCCTTCCTTCTGAGTTTAACTTTACTCCTGAATTCTCTGCCTCCTTCCCCTCCCAGCAACACAGGGGGAAGGGGATGGTGGTTACAGCCATTCCACCACCCCTAGTTTCTGCTGCTCCTTCCTCCTCAGGGAGAGAACTCTCACACTCTGCCCTGCTCCAGCGTGGGGCTGCTCCCACAGGAGACAGTTCTTCACAAACTTCTCCAGTTAGAGTCCTTTCCATGGGCTGCAGTTCTTCACCCTTGCACAGGGTGCAATCCTTCAGGAACAGGCTGCTCCAGGGGCACAGGTCCTGCAGCAAACCTGCTCCTGTGGGGGTTCACACAGCTTTCTTCGAGCATCCATCTCTTCCACGGGGGGCTCCTCCACAGGCTGCAGGTGGAATTCCTCCACTGTGGCCCTGCATGGGCTGCAGGGGCTCAGCTGCCTCACCATGCCTTCACCACAGGCTGCCACAGAATGTCAGCTCCAGCATCTGGAGCACCTTCTCCACCTCCTTTTTCCCTGTCCTTGGTGTCTGCAGTGCTGTTTCTTTCACTCCTCTCTCCAGCTGCATTTCTCTCTGGATTTTTTCCCCTTCTTAACTCTTATCCCAGAGGTGCTGCCACCATTGCTGATGGCCTTGGCTTGGAGCCATCGTGGAGTCAGACATGGGGGAAGCTTCTGGCAGCTTCTCCCAGAAGCCACCCTGCATCCAAACCCTTGACAAGCAAATCCAATCCACTCACTTGCCACTCACATGAATATCTGAATCCTGCAGCTGTCAGGCCTGTATATACTTTACTAACATACCTCAAGAGAGTAGGCTTTTGCTTTTTTTGTCAAAAATTGTTAAAATCACATTAAATCTAGACTTCACCACAAGCTTCTTGAATTTTCTTTATTGCAAAAGAATCTTATTATATCATTAAAATAATAAACTTAAAAACCAGGAATATGATTAGAGGAGACAGGAACAGCTTAGAAAAGTCAAATAAGGCAAGGAAGAGAGAATGGAAATTAAAAAAACATCAAGAACTGAGTAAGTGGAACTGATGACCCACCAGGCTACAAAACAAGCATGGAACAAAAAAAAAAAAAAAACTACAGAAAAATCTGTTTTGTCAATTACAATCCTGGGAAGAATAAATAAATAAAAATCAAGGATGCTATTTAGTACTATAAATACACCTACCAGCAGTCACTCTGGCTGCTGCAAAAGCAAACAAAAATACATATAAAAGACTAAGAAGTTCAGCAGAGGATCTTGTGCTGATCACAGAGCAATATTAGCTCAGTATTACAGGCAAATGTTGGAAAACATGATCTTCAATCCTTCCAGTAAAGTGTTCTTTGCCCACAGAAGAGGTGAGAAGCCAGGCAAACTCAGCAGCCCAAGTATTTGTGCCTCCTGTTGCTAATTTGTCCATCACTCACCAGAGTGTCCTGACATCATGGCTGAGACACAGCTGAACACTCCCTATAACACTGGAGGGGAAAGAAAACATGCAGACAGAGGAGGAATGGGATCATGCCAATAGCATGGGAATTCAGCAATCTGAAAACCAGGAAGAGTTATATGAACTCTGGTTTTGACCTACTCAACATCACTCCATCCTATCCAACATTAAAATAATACTGTTCTAATATGGAAATAAAGGGGGAAAGTGGGTTTTAGTTTTAAAAAGTGTTATAAAAAGAGAATCAAATGCTAGTTTGACTGGTGTGGAGATTGTAGCAGAAGAATCCACCTCAACCACTTTATTTCCCAGAATGATTTCTTGGGGTCTTCAAGTGAAGACGGCATCCCAAAGCACACAAGAAAATTCCTGCACAAAAAGTTGACTTGCTTTGAGCTACATTCCCTCACAGATATGGAGCAGCCTCCTGCCCTGAGTTATTTTTAAGGCAATGTAAAGAGCCAGGCAGTAGAGCAGGAAATAATCACCCCCCACCTCTGCCATTCCTTGTCATATTCTAATCATTTGAATGTCCTAGGAAGAGAGGACATAGCTGGCTTACTAATATTCCACAGGATAACAGTGATGCTTCCTGCAATATTTATTCATTCTCCTCCATCCAGCCTGGCCTTCAACACTTCCAGAGATGGGACATTCCCAATTTCTCTGGACAGGCTGTGCCAGTGCCTCATCACCCTCTGAATAAAGGTTTTGTTCCTAGCAACTAATCTAAGCCTGCCCTCTGTCAGTTTAAAGCCATTATTCCACATCCTGTTACCACAGGTCCTTGTAAAAAGTCCCAAAATAATACCAAGGGATATCTTAAACTGAAATGAACTGCCTATGGACCACATCTGTTGTTTGCTAAGCTACTGTACTGACAGTACTGTTTCTCTTTGCTGTTGCAAATTAAAATTCACAGGGAAAGACAAGCAATGAATGCTACCAAGAGATTGCAGAGACCAGAGAATCCAAACAATTTCTGTGAAAGAATTTCCCCCAGTTTCACAGAATTTCTGTGAAATAATTAGCCCTCTAAAAGCAAGCACTCTGTCTTGCCAGCCATTTTAATCATATAAAGCAGCAACTGGAGGAGACCCAGAATTTCACAGAATTTCTGTGAAATAATTAGCCCTCTAAAAGCAAGCACTCTGTCTTGCCGCCCATTTTAATCATATATAGCAGACAACTGGAGGAGAATAGCAAGACCAAAAAAAAATAAATGACACAGAGATGTCAGGAGATGCTGCTTATAAGCAATCTCTTTCTTTCCTACTCTCCCTTAGTGGTTTTGGTCTGATGGGGCTATTTGTTTTGGGTTTTACCTTGAGGTTAGGAGAAGACAGGTTATACTTTCCTTAGAAGCATGAGTTAGCCTTCCCTCACACAACAGCCTTGGGTGCCAAAAGCTGGAACCTAAAGCAAACAGCACTGGAACCCAAAGTTCACAGAAAATTTGGTCATCTGCCACTTCACATCCACCTGCTGTCAGCAAGCAGCAACAGATGAACTCAGAAGATCACAGCTAAAAGTGCTGTGATGCTGCCCCTAACATTCAAGGCTAGATTAGAATGCAGACCTGTGAGCTACTAGAGCTTAAGAACAGAGTCAAGTGAGTTTTAAAGTAATGTCTTGTTACTCCAAAAAGCAGATCATGAACCCTACTTCCCCTTAAGGAATAATAATCATGCTGTGAAGCCAGTGCTTGCAACAGACTACAGGGTTAAAGAGATCTGACAAGCATGAAAAACTTATCACAAAATTCACTTGCTGCTTATTCCTGCACTGCACAGGATCAGGCCCAGCTCCTCCTAGTGTGCCTTTTAGTCCAACAAAAGGACACACAGAGAAAGAATAATTGTTTTTTTTTATATAATAGTTGATTTTGATCACATTTGACAGATTATTTTTCTTTCTTCTGGGATCTGTAACACAAGGATGTCTACTTTGTACATGTGCTTCTCTATCAAATTTTGTGGAAGAGAATCACAAGAGCCACAAGAGACTGTTCACAACCTAGACAGGCCACTATCATCTCTGAACAGTGCAGTCACCAAAAAAATCCAACCACAGCGACAGACTCCTCATCCATGCAGGATTACCTAAGTAGCACTAGCTGTGTTCATCTCTCCACCTGCAATATGTGACACCTTGTTCCTTAGGAACATGTTAAGTCCTTTGATGATTTTGGACACAAGACATAAAATAAGGATCATCTGTCAATATTACTTAAGATATTTAGCTGCTTTTTGATACAGTAGTCCCATTCTGCAAGTAAATTTCATTTAGGTTTCAGCTAGCTTGATCTTACAAGCTCAGAATTTACATCCTTCCTGGGAGAAAATGGTCTACCAGCAATGGCTAAGTAAATCAAACCTTGACTATTATCATCTCCCCATGCTAAAAAAGGAATACCAGGAGGAAATATATATTTAAACACTCTTCAGAGAAGTAGCAAGGATGAGGTTGGGGAAAGATTACTTAAAATAACAGCTGCTCCAGTTGTCTCTGCTTGACAGTAACAGCAAAGTGTAAGGACTGGGAGAGTTTCCTCAAAGTGCAATCACATGTGCAGGACCTGGGTATTTGTACAGGCTAGGGAACAACCTGCACCTCAGTCTCCCATTACAGCAGCACAGCCCACATGGTGTGTGTCACCATGAAGATGTGCAGCTCTACTGTGCACCGCCAAATCGCCTGCCCCAAACTCTTAAAAGAAATGACACAGCTCAAATTGAGCTGTTTGTGGCAAGCTGGACTGGCAGATGGCAGCACCCAGTGCTGCAGAGCAGGAGCCCTGCCACAGGCAGCCATTAAGAGCACGTGCAAGTGCCATGGCAAACGTGGGAGCGCAAACTGACCTCCGAAGTTGGCGAGTCGGCCGATCCTGGTGACAGGAACCTTCCTCTCCCGGGCCCGCTCACTGAGCTGCAGGGGAGACAGAGGGGAAAAACAAAACAAGAAATCCACAAATTAACTGGGCACATGCTCAGACACCTGCAAAGTCAGAGCACTTGAACAACTACATGCTGCAGAAAGCTTTCCTTGAACCCGAGCCTTGTATCTATTGGGAGATTTTCAAGGGAATACAGAGCAAAACGGACACAATGAACTGAAATACACACTGAGCAGAGGAGAGGACAAGAGGGTAGGAAAGACAGAAGAGCTGATAACCATGTTGGGAAACCCCATTTTCACTTTCAACTCAGCAGCCCTTGTATTTTGAGCTTGGAGAAGCCACACAATGCTAACCCCAACTCCCTTCCACACATGGAATTGGAATTCATGGAGGGTCATCAGATTCACAGGACTGTAGGCAGATCCTCAACACACAACAGCAGGAGCAGCTAAGTATATAGTTTCATCCAATATCCTGAGTGAGTGAGCCCAGTGGCATCTGATACTGGATGTGGGGAAGGAGCACAAGGTCAGAGCAGGTGACAAGTATCTGCACTGTGGGTTCTGCAATCACACAAGGGCATGAAGCACTAAAGTGAAAATTATGAGCTACGCTTCTCTCCAATCTACTTATGCTCAGGGCAGCATTGTCTGCACCTCTACAACTGCAAGATGCCACACAGGAAGCCACAGTGTCCACTGTGAGGAGCCTGGGTCCAATTCTAAGCCTATGTACACTTTTAATCCCCTCGCATCAGATTATCTGACACAGAAGGAGCAAGTGTGAAAAGAGAAGACTGAAAAGCTATTGACAGAACAAATATCACAGGGTTAATGAGCACTGACACTTCCCTCTTTTGCCTCCAAAAAAGGGAATAGTGGAAGAGGAAGAAATGAGAGAAACATAGGAGAAGGTGAGTGAGGGCAATCTGGTACAGACACCACAGTACTGAGAATCCTTAATTAAAACAACATACCATCTGTTTGTAGGGTTTCTGCCCTGAACCTGTTTTGGCCTGTCTGGCTTTATCAATATCTTCAGCTGTTAATCCACCAACAGAGGAATGGTCTTGGTGAAAAGCTCTATTTTGTCCAAAGGCAGTAGCAAAAGGATTTCCAGGGTTCCTAATGCCTCCAAATAACCTTGCGTCCATTTTGGGAGGGAAAGGCTTCTGACCCATGCCAGAGTCTCCAGTCTCATCAATATTTCTAAAAGGTCCATTTGTTGTGTAGGAATAAGCAGGGCCTTCAGTGCTGTGTTCCTGAGGCTTGCCAGGGGCAGTGGAGAAGTCCATTGGAGCATCTGATGGCTCTCGGGCTGAGAAGTCATAGTCTTTCCCAAAATCCTCACCGAAGTCAGAAAAGTTCTCCTGCTGTTTGCCAAACTCCTGCAAACAAGAATTGAAATACTTTAAGAAAAGATCTTAAACCTTGCTCCCTACCAGCCCATGGTCCTCAAAGATGAGCATGCAGCTGGATGTCATGTCTCCACAGTAAAGAATTGTTAGAGACAGAGACTCTGGCACTGCAGACACTCACAGTAAGAGACAAGAAAGAAAGGAAGAGGCACTGAAGATGCCTGGAATCCCTGACAACCTTTTAACTCCACTGATGGGACAAATTCTTTAACAGTTTCTCAAATATCCATAACTGGAGACACCCTGTTTTTACGTGCACTGCCATAAAGGGTCACTAAATATGGAGTTCACTAGAAGCAATGCACTGCTCAGAAATGACAGGTGATTGGAGCTGCAATATCACATAAGAATAACGTTGTTTTCCCTCCTCCCATCCTGTTTTCAGTCACACAACATGAGCACTTCCAAGCCTAAAGCCACCTGAAGCAATACCAGATACCTACTTACAGGCAGAGTAAACTCAGCCTTTCACAGTCATAACACTACCAACTGCAAAACACATTCCATTATTCAACCACCAAACTATGTGTTGTCATCCCAAAATAAATAAAATTCTGTGCCTGGAGCAAGGATAACAGCAACAGGCACAGCAACACTCCAGGCAAGCTTCTCCTGACACTCTCTTCTGTCCTAACCTTGCAAAAGCTGCCCCACAAAGTCCAGATATTTCGTAACACTTTTCAGTCAAAAATAAATACAAAAATAAAAATCAACAGCAGAGCATTATCTCTAGTTACCTATCTCAGCAGTGGCAATACCATAAAATAACTGATGACTATTACAGGCTATCAACAGGATTTTAAATCCTGCTGTGGTCAGGCAAGCAGGCAGCATATTTCAGGCTCTTTCCTAAACACTAATTACATCTCCCCCTTCCTTAGAGAAAAAACCAGAACATGGTGTTTCCTGTTATTCAGCAGGTCTCATACTATTCTGAACCTCAACATCACAGTGGGGGAGGAGAGGAGAGATGTTTACAGATGGGGACTGTGGCCCACAACACCAGTGATTACAAGCAAGAAAGCTTTCTTACCTCCATACTTAAATTTTTAGAAACATGCCAGACAGCTAGACCCCTGCCAATTAATGTAAAAGATCTTCCTCTCCTCAAAACAGAAAATGCTGTATGTTTGTATTTCTTACTGAGCTCTGCTGACCAATCCTAGCAAGATCTTGATCTTTGACAAGATGGGACAAATAGAGCATTTTTACTTATTCAGCATGTCTTAAACACTCAGTAATGGAAACATTAACATTCCCCTCCCATTCCTGTCCAAGCACCTTCTACACATCACAGATTTCAAAAAATTCCCAGAGCACTGCAACATTACTATTATCAGTCCCACACTTCAGAACTAGGCTCTTATTCAAGATGTGAGTTCCCTGACACTCACACAACCAAACAAAAAAATTACCTGGAGAAAAAGCAAAACATCAGACTAGACTGTGCTTACCTGCACCTTCCCCAAGGCAGAACTGAACTGTTCCTCAGCAGTGGCCTGGAGAGTCTTTGCAATGGTGACTGCATCTCCCCCGAGGAGCACCTGCCGAAGCTGTCCTGCCTGGGTCTCCAGGATCGCTTTACTGAGCTTGGTCAAGCCCCTCATGACCATGATGGCATCTCCCGCCATGACTGATGAATTTCTGTGCTGAAAGATAAAAAGGGAGAGGGAGCAGAGAGACAAGATGTCAAGAACAAGTTTGCAACAGGTTTCATGTCCCCTAAGAGCTGGTAGCAGATCCCTGGAAAATCTCTTCCTGCTTTGGCAAGCAGCCACCATGGGAACTTGTCTGCAGCCCAGACAGCCCCCAGGGCAGCCTGAGGGCCTGGTTAGCTGATCTTACCAGGAAAAGAGAACTCTCCTTGTTCTCACGAGTTAGGATAACTTTCCAGGACTCTGCACAAATATCCAAGTTACCATTGACTAAGGCAAGCAAAGACATTAAATGTCAGTAAACACTACAAAAGATTGTCTTGATTCCTTCCAGATGTTAAAAGTGGATTAAAAACATTGACCTTTAATTATTATGGGGCCTTGGAACACGTTCTCAAGTCCTGATAGCACTGATGAAGTTCACTGTCACATTCTATTCCTGCCCTGGAGTTGTGCCTGCTCATTTTACATAGCTAGATTTCTTTACTGCCACACCAGTGATTAAGCTTTGTCCATCCTCCAAAGGTAGCCAGCTCCATACTCTATTCTGTCCCAAATTTGTAGCTCACTTGGCTACTTCTAACTGGAAGTTTAGGCATGCTCACAACACCTACAGCATTTGCAAAGTGCTGCACTACAGTCAATTTTTGACTCAGCCCCCATTCCTTTTCAAGGGGTTCCATCTCAGATTTGTAACAGCCTGCACCACTTCAGTGTCTTCAGATACAAACTGGGCACTGCAGGATGGAGGACAGAGTGTGTCTGACAAGAGTAATTTCCATCAACTCCTTTGGCTCAGACTAGAACCAAGCTCAGGCTCAGGACACCAACTCTCCTACATTACTGTGGTTCATGTAAAAGAAATTCAGTGGTTGGGGTGAAAAACCATTTGGCAGGGGAGATTTTCACCTGCTTATTCCACTCATCTGCTACACCCTTAAAGCACAGACAGTGCTTTAAGTTCAGGACTGGCTCAGCTGCACATGTTCCCATCTTGACTGACACAGAAGACAGAGGCATGCAGTTGGAACAAGATGCTGACTCAGGACCAACCTTGCCCATACAGCAGTCTCTGTAATGACTTGGAGAGAAAAAAAATGTTCTGACTGCAGTAGGTAGAGAGCACTAGCCTAAGGCCATATATTTAAGTTATCTCCTAGGTAGGTGCACAGGTATCAATCCATTTTTAGGAGACAGCCTGTCAACATGCACATATACTGAACTATAAATGTTAACATACTGGTGTGGTAGAAGTAGTCCTGAGTCAACAGCACACAAGGCATTACACCCAGCTGCAGACCACAAGCAACTGGATCCAGTTATCTGCTCAGGAAACACAAGCCCTGACTCAAACTTGTCTGCTGTACCTGTCATGAAGGAGAAGAATGGACTGCTAAAGCTAAATTTCTGTCTAAGTACACAAATTTGCTGCAATCACTCAGGAAATGCATAGATTACTTCAGAGAGACATTATTATGCAAATGCAGGATGAAGCCCAGTTACTGGGATATTTGTTCAACCACTGTTTTATCAGTGATCAAAATTGGGAACAAGCACTGCAGCCAGGAAGTGTTACACTTACATGTTTTAAGTACACTGTTAAAAGGACAGTGAAGTGCTCACAATGAATCTGGGAATAACAGGTTAGCTGCAAAAATAAAAATCAAGCCCACCTAGGTCATTTTTCTGTGGTTCTCATTACAAGACCTATCTATATGCTCCAGACCTCTAAGTGTTATTCCTGCATCTCTCTGAGTTTAACCACTATGATTTGTTTTAGCCTTGTATAATGCACTTTTAAATTCAAAAGTTGCTTGTCAGGTAAAGAAATCTACTCTGTCAACAGGAAGTGTTTTTCTACCCCTACATCTTCACACTGGAAATTTCCACATGGATCTAACCCAAAGCATTTATTTGCAGGCTGTCCCTGCAATTCAGAGCCAGGCAAAGAAATCAGCCAACAACCCAATACTGTCTCAGCTGAAATGAGACCATTCAAAGGTTGCCACTATTAAGAAATAAGTGCTTTTGTGATCACAAGTATTAGCAGCAAGGAAAGCCTGAGTGCAAAAAAAGTTCATTTCCTCCATCCCAAGAAGGGCAACAAAAGGTAAGCCAATACAGACTTGGACAACACACACAAAAACAAATCCACTTTTAACATGTATTCTTACTAATCAACAGTAGTAAAACTATACACTTCTTTCACCCAAAACCAGCCAAAGACCTTGTCATAAAGTGACAGTTATGATATGCTAAATGTGTGCTTTTTAAAGGAAATAAATCTCCAAACAAAATTTCAGGGAAGCCAACACAGCCACAAGCAGAAAACATACATTGCACAACACTCATTCAACTCTCCACTGCTAAATATATCCACGTGCATAGAGGACCTATTGCCCTGCACAGATTTGGCTACAAGACACTGCACAGGGCAAATTCTTACCAATCTCTCTCTGACTTCCATTTCATCAGCCCCACTTGCCCTGCATAGCAGTGGTAACCACCTAGGTACCAGCTAAATGGTTTGTTAGCTCAGAAGCATCAGCAACATGCTCCTATGCAGTGCTGCCAAAAGACAGGCTATTCTAAACAAAATATATGCTACAAAATAAAGAAGGTAAAAAAACAAGCATTAGGAAAACTACCTATTTTTTTTTTCAATGAAACGGCAATAAGCACAAACAAGGACAAGAGACAAAAACTGAGACAGAAAGCACACACTTCTGAGAAGGCTGGTACTGTACCCAACAACTACACTTGTGTTAATATCCAGCACAGACAGCAGGCAAGGCATTTTTTCCCCCTAAGACAAATTCTATTCCTACCCTACTAAATCAATAAATACAGTATAAGCAAACTCTATCAGAAGGAGATTTAGGGAGTGGTTCCAAATGGAATCAGTGCAAGTGTACAAAGTCTGTATCACACTTGACTTGCTCCCTGAGGATTCTTTATCCAGCACCAGCAAAGTGGGGCACTGCTAGCACAGAGCATGGACAGGTCAGTAGTGTCTATACGAGCTGTCAGAGTGCCTCTAACCTTGCCTGAAGAGTGCTGACAAGTGTTGATTGTGTGCCCTTTTCCAAAAATAAAGTCACGGATTTGACTTAGGAAGCTTCTCACAGTTGAATGAACCCCTGGAAAACCCCCACACCTTCCAGCATGGGAAGCTCGAGCCAAGCCATGCTCAGACACCAGGCAAGGCACACACAGTGGGCAGAGGGCTCCTACAGGGTAGATGTAGGATTGATTCAGAGCCCTGCTATAACAGCAAAACTAAACCAGTGCTGGGATCCTCCTGTGTGCAGCAATCCTCAGCCCCACAACCCACCATTCCCTAGTCACTGACTGCCAAGTGTTTCCTCCCCTGGAATGTTTCAACATTCCAGACTATTGGACTGAAGGTTTAAGCAAGTGCAGCTTGCTTATCACTCAGCTTATCAAAGGCCAATAACAGAAACCAAGAGCCTCGCTACAAGCAACACAACAAATCATGTATTTGTCCTGCTTTAAAAACACATTCTTCCATTCATTCCCTTTCTTTTCCATGTGCTAATATGTGCTCCTACAGACACACAGACCTACTTGAGACTCCATGAGCTTTCTTTGAGATGCCTGTACAGTGAAAAGTTTTACTCAGATACACATATGCACATGCATATATGCACACACACATATATATAGGATGGACCAAGTTTAAACACAAGATTCCTAGTCATACAAATAGCAGAATCATATCTGAAAGTTTTCTGTGCATGACAACACGGCCTCTTTCAGTTTATGGGGACTACTTCTACTCTCAACAATTTGCTAAACACCAAACACTGTTGAATAATTTAAAAAGCAAAACAATACAACACAAAATAACTGACCAAAGAAAAAACATTGAAAAATCCCCCAAACAAAACCAAAGCAGTTTTACAGCAGCCCATATTCCCCCCATCAGGTCTGCAGTTTTAGCTGCCTTCTTTAACTTCAACTTTTATTCCAAATAAATGAAAATAAATAATAAAATTGTGTTAGCTTGGACAGGTAGTAAGGCAGATAATTAGATATCACATAGCAAGAAAATAGCCTCTACATCTTCCCTCTCTCCATTATCCTTTATTACAATCACTGTTATCTTAGTTGTATCTAAACAAGGTCTAAAACCCTGGCTTCAGTGTTATAACCACCCACACCATCAGAGCAACTGTGGCAAGAGTATAATGAAATTAAAATAATAAACACCACAAACAAGATGCAGAAGGCCAGATACTCAGGACATTGTTCCATGGCCATGAACCAACAGCAGACTAAGTTCAATATAACTATTATTCATTAAGCTGGTCTGTAACTGTTCTTTTACAGATTTTTTCCATTTCTTTTTATGTTTGTTGCCATACCAACCCTTTCATGTGATCCTTTCATTCATGGCCTTTTTCAGTTCCATCACACACCTCCCCACCAGCTCCTTTGATACCAGATTGCCAGGTCCCTGCCTAGATGTATTTTTATTAGCTGGATTCCTTGGGTTGCAGCTGACCCAAATTTTAACCATGCAGGGCACAAAACCAGCACTTTAAAAGGAAGAAATTGCCATCATCCTTCAAACCAAACTGAAAATCCACCTTGCTTATCCTTCATTCTTCCCCTCCCCATAACTCCTAAACATTGCAGCTCCAAAAGAAATGTCTTTAAAGATGTGACCTGTAACAGAAGCAAGGACCCCTATATTTGATCCTGCCCCGTGGCAGGATCAACCCCCTTAAGCTGAATTCATCAAGCTTCTGAAGGCTGCTTTACAACCACCCTTCCACAAAGCACTTTGCCAATGCCACTTCAAACAAACACCTTTGAAGGGCAAGCGGAACTGGTTTGCTCCCTAATCACTACAATAGCAGTACACACACTGATAAAAATGGGCTGCTTGGCAGACAAATGCCTCTTTCCAACAAAATTCTGAAGGCTTAGCACTCATTTTTGGCAAATGACACTTAGTTCAAAACCCAATTTTCCCCATAAATGGCTTGACACACATAAGAGTGAAAAGAATACTTGGACACTTTAGCAAGGCCTGCTTTATTTTAGGCACAGATACATCCGTGAATGCTCTGGACCAACAGTCCAGTTTACTGCTTTCGGGACAATGTCTGGGGAATGCAAGAGCATAGTCACAGCCCACATGCCTGGAATTAACACAGGATCTTCTACCCACAGATGGAAATAATCTACACAGATGTAGAAATAATTTAGCCACGGTTAAGATTTACCACAATTAAGAGAGCTCAGGCCTCACTACAGGTCACTTTTGATATGCCTTGACACAGTACACTGATAAATCCTGCCCTGGGCACAGGCTGTTTGCTGTTACACTGTGGTAGATCCAAGTCAGTTGCTGTGATTTTAAGGTCATTGCTCATTCACTGTTCCAACTGTGGTAGATCCAAGTCAGTTGCTGTGATTTTAAGGTCACTGCTCATTCACTGTTCCCCAAGAATGTGATCTCTATCTGCTCCTGAGAATTAAGTCTTTGCAGTTGGGAACCCAAAATAATAATTTTTAAAAAATCCATTTATCTCATTTGCAAGGCAAAAAGTTTTGGGCCATGGGGATGGATTTCAATGTAGAATTGTATTTATACACAACACACAATCTTTGTATTACCTCTGTTACCAAAAGGAAAGGGAGAAAGAGGACAAGGAAAAAAAAGGGTTTTCTCTTCTATTTACATAGTGGGCTGTGCTTAAGTGCATTGCACTGCATCCTCTGCTTAGCTCAAAAGCCTTAAGTGTAACTTTAGTCACATTAATCCAGAGTTCATCAGAATTATTCATGTTACTTCCCATGCATGTAGATCTTTCACTCAGCAACGAGGACAACAGTATATTAAAATCAAAAGCATTGGAGCATGACCTCCAAGCACACAGATTAATATGAGATTCTGGCAGATGCCGTATTTGAAGCACGTACTTAAGAAACAGAACAACCACAAGATGAAACCTTTATTTAGGTTTACGGCAATTTTACATGAAAGCACAGTTCACTAGCTCCAAGTCACCCCATCAATGGTAACATACAGCATTACCTGAGAAGACAAATCTCCCACATCTGTATGGAATAACTCTAACTAGCAGTATTTATTAAAATGTTACACTAAAGCTCTTCACTGATCAAACCCAAATACTGAGCTTCAAACAAAATCTGAACACTACAAACACCTTCCCCAAGTCTGCAGAGCAGCTCTATTCTCTCAGTCACTTCAGCATTAGAGCAGAAGAAATCATCAAAACTCAGCTCCCTCTGATGCACAGTTCTGCACAGGAATCAACAGAGCTCCCCTGAATTAGAATATAAAGTGTATTCTGAATTAGAATATAAAGTATAAATTAAGGAGGTTATCAACTGGCAACTAATTTTTTTTTTTGTATACACTGTTATGGTACAATTGTTTTTATTGGAAGTTTTGACTTTCCAAAGGCACACCAAAGTTAATTTAGGAACTAGAAGCCAATAAAGTGCTATGCCTCACAAACAAGTACAGATTCCTTTAGACTCAAATACACCACTACTTAAAGCAAAACTCTTGAGAAGAATAGCAGCTGTTCCCCTTGCATTTAAACACACACCTCTCTCCCACTTATAACTCTCAAAAATCTCAGGAAAGAGGACTGATACCACAGTTGTCTACTTTAGAGGGAAGAGAACAAGTGATCTACCCAAACTTACACTGCTTGTCAGGCATAGGGTTGGGAAAAACCCCAATGCTCTCCATAGTACACTGATCCTTACAGCACACAGCCTATCCCTAAGAATCATCTAAACACCCACCTCTATAGATCAAAGACAAACAAGGATTTACAGCTGGATTGCTGACCACCTAAACGAGGATTCAGAGCTGGTTTGCTGACCACCTAAACGATATACTGCCAACAGTCACCATTAAATGCCATGCTAGCAGTGGCTTCTAGTCAGAACCTTTCTAAGAACTAGACACAACCTGTACAGCTGCTCTTCCTCAGGAATAAGAAGGTATTTTGCTTATCACCCTTAGTATACAGTAGGACAGACCCTTGCACAGCACACCCCGAGCTGCTGCTACCAAGTGTGTAAGTGGCACCCCCACAGGTCTCTCTGGTGGCAGAGCAATCCCTCTGTCACCTCTGGGAGCAGCAGGCAAACACCACAGCCACTGATCCCACTATTGATCCTGCAGGCATTCGTGTCTCTGTAGACCTCATGGCTTCCAACCTTTCCCTAGAAACTGGGGTTAAGCTCCAATTTAGCATCTTACAACACGCCCTAGTCTATTCACAGCTCCCTCACACACCAGCACCCCGGCTGGGGGAGCTCCCATTTTTCTGGCTGTGCCAAATCCTCCCTGCAAGAAGTGGACCATAGGCAAAAAAGGACTACTCAAGAAGACCTAAGATGATCTCCGTGCTATAGGGGAACATGATCTGTCGGAAGCTACAGCTCCTGCATGGCAGCTCTGCCACAGACAAGTTATTTCTGTTTTTTCCTGCTCCCCACACATAGGTACTTTTGACACTAGGGTAAATGAGAGTAACAAGCTCTATAATTCTCTTACAGCTAAGCCTAACCTGCAAGCTCTCACACCTGATACAGATTCTGTAATCTACAATTGTTTATGCTCTCTATGTATAGACTTTAAGAAATCATATTTGCATAATATAAATACATTGCCTTTCCAAACTAGAAAAACCAAAGCTTTTTGCAGCTTGTACAGTTTAAAAAAATAAAAATCCCAAACTGTGAGTGAATTCTGAAAGGCCATGCTCCACAATGCTTTGCTGTGCAATGTAAAATTGTATCAGGCTCACTGATTTCAGAAGGGTTCTCTAAAAGAAACACTCAATTCACTTACAGTTTACTGCCCAGTCATTCTCCCTGCCATCTCTTCCCTAATCCCAAATACTCTATTGATGAGCACTTTAACCAGATCAAATTAGGATGAGGATTTAATCCTTCCAAATGGCACAATCCAGACAGCAGGAGAGCTGTGACATTTCAGAACAGTGCCCCCAGCCCTTTTATAGTTCACTTGTTCAGCAGACCCAGAAAAAACCCAAGGCATGCAACTGGTTAAAAAGGAGGCATGAATAGCAGTGAAAGGGGCCACATAAAGATGTAATCTACACCAAAAACCAGGACAAACTACAGAGGAAAAACAAACACAGTAGGAGAACTTTGTAAGTGGAAGTTATCACCTGCACATCACAAAACAGCTCTAGGACCATAGAGAGCACAAGTAGATCATCTTTCCTCATGTCTCCACATACAGAATCTACAGTCTTTACAAAAAAAAACAAAGTCTTATGCAGCTTCCAGAAAAAAACACCTGTTTTTAAACTACGGATATGCACGCCGACTTGTTTAAGTAAACATATAAACTTGTCAAGTTTCTAAAAGCCAGCTCCACAGACTGACAGCTAAGTTTTTCAGAGCAAGTAATGTCATTTTCTATGCTGCAAGAAGCACACAGAACATTTCAGAGACTGGATAGCCGGGAACTGAACATGCTTTATTTAGCTCCACACCTCTACTGACTGACAAAACACAAAAGCCATTAAAATGCCATTAAAATAAAGTGCAGAAACACAACTGTGCAAAGAAAGGGCAAAACTTGTTATTTCTTGGGTCTTTGTCACCAGCTCAGATTGATTTAATTTTGCCAGATTGATTTAAATTTGGGGGAAGGGGAGGTGAGAGGAACAAAACAAATGGCATCTAAAAAACTGAGAAGCTAAACACAAACAATTTAATGCGAAGATAAGAATGTGCTTATAAAATGAGTTTTCACTGCTGGGAGAGAAAGCAGACAGTAATTGAACCCATGCCCTCAAAATACTGTGCTTCACTGCCAGCTTGCATTTTAGCTCCACATGCCAGTAACTGATTTTCTTCTTCAGATCTGAAGGAAAGCAGGCACTCATAGCACAAGGCAGCACTTTTACAAAACAAGCTGAAAGAGAAGGTACTCTCCTCCTAAAGCTGCTCTGTTCCAGAATATACAGCTCCTTAAGCAAAAAGCCTCCTCTTCCAGCCTTCTTTCTTTTGCAGTTTTAGAGGGAGAAGACAAGAAGACCTACATCACACTGGAGATGTGATTCCTAAATACTCCTTCAGACTCACTGCCTCTGTCCTAGGCTGGACTGTTCACCCAGCAGGACAGATTTAAGGAAAAGGAGAAATGCTTATTCATGCACTAAGCTAAGCCCTGAGATGTATTTGGCAAGCCACCTGGATCAAACAATTTACCCCACGCACACTGACACACAAGATGACAGATCATGACACACACGTCATTCCTTGCACCCTGGTTAAAACAATGAAGAAAAAACACATGCAGACAGAAAAAAAACCCACCAACCTCTACCTAAAAAAATCCCAATTCCATAAGCAATCCACTGGTTTTAGCATAAAATATTAAGAAGCAGGAATTCAGCTTCTATCCCTTGTTCCCTCTCAGTCTCCAGAAAAATAATACAGCCTGACAAACAGGGTGTGAAACAACAGACCACCACCTGCCTTTAAAAGGACTACTGGAAGACTAGAAGCCAAAAAAAGTTCAGTTCTTGCTGCATGGATGCATTGAGCTATTATTAACTTGTGTTAACTACCACAAATGAATTAACCAGAGCTGCACTGCACAGCACAGCACAGAATTCCCCTCGGCAGGAATGAAACAAGGAGATCAGCACTCGGACAGTAAAGGAGGCAATTCTCCACATCTTTGCTTCTGCTGATCTCTCTACCTCGTTATTAAAAGGGAGACACTGCCAAAGCACAACAGGTCACCCACTTTTTTTCCCTATCTCGAGTAAGACTGGACAATACGAAACTGTTTATTCTAAGCATACTTCATTCAAGGTTACCAATGTCACTGCTAATTAACAGCAATGAAGAAAACATCTACAAAATACAAAAAGAACTCTCCTGGTCTAAGAGCAAGAAGGTTCTTGCTTGCCCTTGCTAGCTGCAGTTCCTGTGAACTAAACTCCTTCTGATAACTTATGAATGTTCTTACCCCATGACAAAGAAATGCAAAACTACCAATATACCTTTAGACATCAATCTCTATTCAGTCTGTTTAAAGAACAATTTCTTAATCCCTTCTTTTATTAAGTCTTTTATTGAGCTACTATTGACTTTGGCAATTGTCCTTCTATACCCAGTGCTAAGTCTTATTTTGCATATTTTTAATTAATACACCTGAGTCTAGTAAAACAATATAATTAAAAGACAAGCAACTCAGAAAAAAATCATAAATTGTTAGGTCAATTCTTTTTGGGAAAATTATACTTTCAGTTACTGAAATAAAAGCTTTAATTTCCTTTCCTAACACTGACCACAAAGTATGGATTGTCATTGCATGGAGGGGAATACAGAGACTCTCCCCACCTACGTTCCTGCCGGGTGGCATATAACCTTGTTGGACTACCAGAAATAGTGTTATTTCTTATGATACAATCCTGCAGCAATCAAAATGGTCAGTAACCATGAAAACAACATTATACAATGTTGTTTGAAAGCAAACTTTCCTACTTGTAGTTGTTTATAGGTAGCTTGTTCGGTGTCTGTTTAAAACTAAGTATCTCCCCATCAGTTCCTGTTCATGTTGTTACAAAGATTTTACAAGCCCGTTTGCCTATAGAAAGATTATTTTCTCAGGCACTTCACCAGAGGCAGGGGGCTCACAGTGGTTTTTTTACCCCCGTTTCAGCCACAAGTAAAGCTTAAAAACCAGCCAACAGCTTTATTTTACAGCCACCTCCAACCAGACGCGCGGATCGGTCCCAGCGACACAGAGGAGCGATGCTCCAAGCCCGAGCAGCCCGGAAAGCAGCACAGCACCAGGTTCGTGTGATATCCCCGGGCAAGGCGCATTCCCTACGGAGCGGAGCAGCGGATTCCATCCTGTCCCCCGATCCCCTTTCGGCTGTGCTCCCCGCTCAGCCCGCGCATCTCCCGGCTGCGTTGACCGCCGGCCCCGCTCCCGGTCGGGCGCTGCCGAGCGCGGGCAGGAGGCGGGACCGGCCCGGCCCCGCTCTCACCCCGACGGGACGCGGCCAAGGGCACGGCAAGGCCGCAGCCCCGGCCGCCTCCTGCCCGGGCGCAGCCCCGCTGCCCCGCGGCCGCCATCCACCGCCGGACCCCGCACACGTTCCCCCCGCCGGGGAACGCTCCCCGGGAGAGAGACCCCGGCCCGAGGCGCCGCGCCGGGCACGGCCGTCCTTCCCGCGGCAGCGCCGGTGCCGCCATCACCTGCATCCCTTCCCGCACCGCTCCCCCGCATGGCAACGGACGAACTCCCACAGCCGCGGCACCACCACTACCGGGGGCACCACCACTACCGGGGGCTCGGCTACCCCCACCCCGCCACCACAGCCCGGCCTGGCCTGGCCTGGCCCAGCCAGTCTCCTCCACTGTCGCGGTCGCTTCCCATACCCTGGCCCGGCACAGCCCAGCAGCCACCAACTCGGCTCGGCTCCGTTCCGCTCGGCTCGGTGGCCGCGGCCCGGGCCCGCACGCCTGTTTACTGCCGCCGCCGCCCCCGGCCGCGGCCGGGCCGCGCGCCCCGCCCCCGCCGCGCTCCCATTGGCGGAGCCCGTGCGCCCCGCGCCTCCGCCAATGGGCGGCGGGCTCGGGCGGGGCTCCGGCCAATGCGGGGCGGGCCCGGCGCGGCGCGCGCGGCGGCTGCAGGGGGACGTGAGGCCCGTGAGGTCCGTGCGGCGGCGGGCGGGGGGGGCGCGGGCAGCCGGGTGAGGCGTGAGGAGCGTGTGCTGCGAGCGGGGCGGCGACAGCCGCCGTCTGCCGGCGCTGGGCCGGCTCCCCCCGGGCTGGGCTTCTCTAGCGAACGGGGACCGCCCGGTCGCCGTGTCAGTCGGAGGTGGAGGCGTCTCGGCGCGGTCCCGGCTGGCGGGGCGGGGGAGGGTGGTCCCGCGGTGGGAGAGGATGGGGCGGGCAGCGCTCGCACCCCGCGGCTGAGGTGGGCGCAGGAGGCCGGGGTGTCGCTGCTCCGGGGGTCCCACGTTCCCCATTAATGTGCATGAGGAGCCCGGCAGGCTCCAGGGAAAAGCCGGGCGAATTGACCAACTCCCAATTCGTGGCGCTCCGTGTCCGGGAAACCTTTGTTTGTGGCTGCCCCTGTGGTTTTTCAAAGCACCGTGTCACGCAGGCATTGGGAACCATTCACGTTGTTGGGAAATGCTCGTATGCACGTTGGAAGCAAATGCGGTGCCTTGTTCCCTGCAGGTCGGTGCCAGGGATGCGGCGTCCCGCGGAGGCTGCGGGGCGCTCACAGGAACAGCAGCTCCGTGCTGGATGGATGCTCTGGTAAGCGCCCGCCTCTGTCAGCAACTTTCCCGTCTGAAAAATAACAATACAGCCGTTCTGGTGCATTTGCCACATGGCTGCATCAGTGCAGGAGTACATTCGGGTGAGGTTTGGAGATTAAATCATTCGTTCCTTCCTAAACCAAACAGGATTCATAATCCTTCTCCAGTTGTAGCATAACTTGCAGGAGTGACCAACAAACAGCCCCGAGCTTTAATTTCACCATTATCAATTGCTTGTTTTGGCTGACCTTTTCAGCTTACTAGTAGCTTGAATTGAGCACTTAAATCCCCACCAGAGGACCTGTATCTAAGTCAGTAGGAGTTGTGGATGCTGTGGATTTGTGAAGAAGGAAAATGGATAAATGGTCTGCTCTAAGTGTGTAGAGAGGTTTAACCTGTGAATATTACTGCCAATGTGAATATTATTGCCAGAGTTGCCCTCCTCTGTAAAGAGAGACAATTATTATCTCCAGCTGCTCAGACAAAAGATGTTTTGGCTGGTATTTACCAAATATTGTTCCAGTATTACACATATTCCTTCATGTTTTTTTAAAAAAAACCAAAAATATTTGCATCTCCCCCAAGCCCCTCTCAGCTTCCCACATAAACCCTGAGAAGGTCTCTATAAGGCACTGAACAGACAGCCACAAATAAATTTAGCAAAATTCGTCACCCAAACATTATCAAATTAGAAGCCAGCTCAGATCAGGACTAAAAAGGGTGGATTTGAATTTGAAAGGTGAAATAAAAACCAGTTCCCTGGGAAAGGCACATTATTGAATTAAATGCTTAACACAAAGGCTGTGTGTAGACAAAATATATCTGAAATGGAAAGGGCAAACACAATACTTTGATAAGGGGATGGAGGCTCAATATGTAGATGAAGTAAAAACGTGACTGGAATAAGAGACCAGCCTTGAGAAGTTTTGTCAAAAAAATGCCTAGTTTTCTTCATTTCAATGCTCACACCTGTGGAAATTCACACAAATTAATCGTTCTATTTGAGGTTAGGTTCATACTATTTCTAATAAAGGAAAGATCATATATGCCCTCATCTGGAAAGAGATAAGTTTTAGGTGTCTTTTCTAACGACACCCCTTTATCTGTTGCTGTGCTGAATTTGGATGTCAGCACTCAGTTTCTGTGTAACATCGCTTTGCTTGCGTCAGCTCGGCGTTAATTGTGAAACATCTTACTCACTGTGCTGAGCACGGAGAACTGGAAGGTTTATGCTAGAGCAGGCTGCCATAGTTTGAGATGGAGGCAGAACAAGCACAGGAGGGTGAAGCTCTCCCCATCTCTCAAAGACAGGCCTGGCTGGTTCCCTTCATTCACACGTGGTAAACCATTGGATATTTCTGCCACTGCTGTTCAATTTGCATCACACCTTCTCCTGCCAGACTTTCTGCAGCCTTAAAAGACCCATTGAACTTGAGCTCTTCCTGTACATAAAGAAGAGAGAAGTGTCTGTATTCCCACCTAATTTGGAGTGCAAAGATGTAGGACTGAAGCTGCTGGGAAAAAATAGTGTATGTCCCTCTTTGTTACTTCTTAGTTCTTAGATGGAGTAGGGACAAGACACTCAGGACTCAGTCCAGAATCCAGAGGTTAATTTTTGTGGGGACAGTTGCCTACTTTGTCCAGAATCCTGAATAAAACGTTGAACATTATGTATATGAAGTGCTGGGAGAGCTGTTCCATGGCACATCTCCCTGTAAACTGAGGAAAAATGGTAATAGAGAAAAAATATTGTCAGTATTTGGGATTGGTTTAGTGCTACCAATTGTGAGATTGACAGCGTTTGATCCTGAAAAAAGGAAGGGCCAGAGTGTTGTACTCGGGAAATAGGCCAGGGAGTAATTTTTTTCTTCAGGAAGGGTGTCACTGGTTCATGTAACAGCCTTGTTGGCTGTTCCTCTGGGCTTTGGGGTGTTCAGGTTCCTTTCTCTGCTTGTGAAGCCTTAACAGCACCCCACACACTGAGACCCTAATCATTATGCATACTCTTGTCTTCTCTCTTCAGCCTTACTCATATTATTTAATGGGAAAGTTCAGCAAGAGGAAGTGAGAATGAAGCAATCCTCCAATCCCATCCAAATCCCAGACAAATATGCAGTCAGGCCTTGTGCAAACTGTGCCTTGTCCAGTGGCATATGGAGACATGGACAGGAATCCTGTGGGGGTCAGCCCAGGCTGCCCCATTCTGGTTTTGTGCCCTCCACCAAAGCAGTGTAGGTGAAACAGCAGCTTCATCCAGGCACTGAATCTGGGCAGGGTTTGTGTAGAAGCTGATCTGCTGAATGTGTTATGCAAACATTAACACACAAAGTCCTTCCAAGCAGGGTAGAGGGAAGAAACCTAGTCCCTGTAGAGAGGTCCTTTTTACAAGGGCCTGTAGGGACACAGGACAAGGAGGAATGGATTCAAACTAAAAGAAAGCAGACCTAGGATAGATATTAAAAAGAAATTCTTTACTGTGAGGGTGGTGAGGCCCTGGCAGAGGTTGCCCAGAGAAGCTGTGGCTGCCCCATCCCTGGAAGTGTTCAAGGCCAGGTTGGATGAGGCTCTGAGCAGCCTGGTTTGGTGGAAGGTGTCCCTCCTCATGGCAGAGGGTTGGAACTAGTCAAACCTTTAAGGTCCCTTCCAACCCAAACTATTCTGTGATTCTATGAAACTTCTTTGTAAATACCTAAACACTGACATCCATATATGCTTTAGTGCCTCCAGTGGATGTGACAGCAGAATGAGGTTGTTGCAGGTTAAAAGGTTTTGCATCAGTGTCTAAATCTCATGTAATTTTTGTGCTATATACCTGCATTCTTTTGGAGGTGTGTGCAGTGCAGAGACAAATTTGCAGAGCAAACCAAAGCAGTCCTGTGAGAAAGCAAGTTCCTAGACTCTGAGGAGTCTCTTGATTAGATATAAGAATAAGAAGTGAACATTATTAATAAATCAGTTAAAACACTTTTTTTTTGCAATACAGCTGTCATTTTCTTCTTGTATCTTGCTTGGTAGTGTTCTATTCAGTCAAATTTCAACATACTGCCTTATCTAGAAACATTTCTGTGAGCATTTCTAGCAAGAAACTTACAACTATGAGGAGTATATAAACCAGTCTTGTATTAAATTACAATAAAATCATTATTAGTTTGATTATAGTAATATTATGATAAAGCTATAAATACTAAAATGACCTATCTATCCTCATGATATATATAAATGTAATCAAATTATAATAAATTTAAATTATAACTAATAGTTGCAATTTAACTAGTGTCAGAGACACTCTCCCAGAGACTTCTCTCTACTAATGTTAAAAGGATGTGTTCAGGATCATTTAACTCTCAAAATATCCTAATTTTGCAGGTCAGTGGGAAAGCCTCATGTAGCAGCTGGAAATCCTGACTCCACAGCAGATGCTTTAGCTGTGCCATCCTATCCCCACCCCATATTGCTTATTGATCTTTATGTAAGGAAGGGCTTCATGGTGCAATTTCATGGGGTGCATAAACAGCTCTGCTGCAGGCCTGGGCTAGGAGCAGCAAGAAGGGCACTGGGAAGGGCAAGACCAAGGTTGCCTGGCTGTGACTTCCAGCATGGTCCCTTGGGTGGGATCTTCTTCCTGCTCCTGTTCACTGTTAGTTCTGAGAGGAGTCTGTTTGCTCACCAGACATCAGCTCACCATTTACTGGGTGCCAGGGAACACCCAAATAAACCTCTGCCAGTGCTGATGCTGACTGAAGCACCTGGGGAAAGCTGACTTCCTCAAAGCCTTGTACAAAGTGGGACATGTTCCCAGAGAGGAATGAGCCAGAAGGGCTAAACTTCTACAAACAGAAAAAGTTAGAGAAGCAGAGCCTGGAAGGATCTTTGGGCCCTGCAGTAAGAAGGCCTGCATTGCAACAGAAAATTACTGGGCAGACTACTGACCTGCAGAAAAAAAGTTAATGGAGCCTCAATTAAGCAGTAGTTGGTCATGTAATTAGGTTGACAAGTATCCAGGCTGTTCAGAGAACACTCAGAAATTCTCTTGCATAGGACAGGCCCAAACTGTTTCTCCAACCACAATATGTATGGTTGAACTTTATGAACTTGGAGGTCTTTTCCAAGCTTAATGATTCTAGGAATCTCTAATATACATCACCATCCTTCTTTCATGTTCATACAGCTAACAACAAAGCAAAAGCTGCTCTGGAAGTGTTTCCCTCAGTCCTCCTTCTCCAAGCAACTTCTGAGGCTCAGATGAGCTACCTCTTGAGGGGTTTTACCTTGAGTTCACTCATCTTCTCTAGAGGGTAATTTCTTCAGGGGCAGATTCAATGTCTTCTCTGACTCTGTAGATTTATGGCGTCCCATCAACATAATAATACAGGGATGATGAAGTGGAACAACTCAAGTGCAAGTCACTGGACAGGTGGCTTGGTTTTAGTAGTTAGCTTGTAGGTATTTCAAAACTTTGGCAGGTGTCAGTGATGCTGTTTGTACCATATGTTATTTATATGGCTTTATGGCCAAGAATGAGAGCAGGAGCTCTCAGAGAAATGGCATCTCGCTGACTCAGCCAATTCTAGATGCACATCCAGTATCATCATAGGATCCAAATTATGAGCTATTTTTGTTAAGCTTATTACTGCTGTGGTTTCTGAACTGTGTATTTTCATCCCAAAGCATTCTGCAATCATTGCACTTGTACTTCCTTCTTCTCTCTCCACTCACTGCAAAGGGACAGAGACAAGGTGCCATTTCAGTTAGCACTTTAATTTTAAGATGATTTAGTGCTGTCAGAAGGGGGTGGTGTGGCAGTTCTCAAGATATTTTCTGTCCAGGAGGAAGATATAGTGCAGGGAGCAGGACAGATATTTCCTAGAATCACAGAATATGCTGAGTTGGAAGGAACCCACAAGGATCATTAACTCCAACTTCTGGGTCTGCACTGGACACCACAAGATTCACACCATGTGCCTGACTGCACTGGCAAACACCTCTTGGATTCTGTCAGGCTTGGTGCTGTGACCACTCCCCTGAGGAGCTTGTTCCAGTGCCCAACCACCCTCTGGCTGAAGAACCTTTTCCTAATATCCAACCTAAACCCCCCCTGACATGACTTTATGCCATTCCCTCAGGTCATGGCACTGGTCACCACAGAGAAATTTCATTATTCCCACCCCTGTTTTCCTTCTGGAGCTTTCAGTGAGCAGCCTTGCTCTGCACAGCTGCAGAGGGCAGGGAATGCCAGTGGGGCTGGGAGGAGGTGAGCAGAGGTGGCTGCCAGGTTCTGTGGAGGAGAGGGGACTGCTGAAGGGCTGTCTTGTCCCCTAATTGAAAAAAGGGAGGGTGAAGAAGGCACAAAACCCTTCCCTTTGCCCCCTGTGTTTTGCCTTGCCTCTCTGTGCCCCTGCTCACACCGCCCTCCTTTCCATATCACCCAGAAAGGCAATGCTTTGGGGAAGGAAGGAAGGAAGGAAAGGTGATGAAAGAAAACAAAACTAGGTGCTGCTGTCAGGGTGAGGTGGTAACAAGCCATGACAAGCCCAAGCCACACTGTTGTTCCTCAGTGACAGGAGGCTGCCAGAAAGGGCTGTGCAGCACACCGTGGAAACACCACCACGCCAGGGGTGGCTGTGCCTCAGCCACCCAGCCCTCCTCCAGACTTCACCATGTGGGGGCCAAGTGGGTCCTTTGGAAATTGGACACAAGCCCATGGCAGTGGAGGACATTAAGAGAAGGACAGTGCCAGGTGAAAAGGTGCAGATACAAGCACTAAATGGAAGAAAGGGATACCGGTCCTTGTCTTTGGGTTAGTGTGTGGGACAGTGCAGGGCAAGGACAGGACCATGGGCCCTGCCACCTTAGCAATTTATACAGTAAAACATTCACAGTATTATATTTGCCAGTTGAAATCGTGTTGCACAACAGTGCTTTTTTATGGGCGTTGAGCAAAGCCATTTTGAATGAGATGAACAGTGCAGTAGCCTGATTTGCAGCTGTGTGCCTCAAGATCATGGCATTTCTGTTTCTCTGTTGAACTCAGTTACACATTATTCAGTCTGTAATTCTTCTTTGTCTGGACTAGACAAATCAGTTGTTTCTGCTCATTGTAAATTGCATTTGCTTGCATAGTTTGGTGTTTTGCTCTCTCCCCTTGGCACCTGATTGTTTACATGTACCTCAATCGATCCTGCATGGACAAGGTGGAAAGTCTCAATTCTTTGTAGCTTTCAGCCAGGATTCGCTTTGCAGATGATAACTGGCAGAGCCATTCACCCCCTGGGCAAACATGGCAAATTAATTTTAAAGCTAGGCAAACAGGAACAAGTTCTTTGCCTGCATTTAGCTGCCCTGAAAAGCCTTTTGCCAAGGACAGAAGGGTTATCTGAACAATTTGGGCAGAGTTGTTCTAAATGGGAAGACAGGCTGGAGCCAGAGAACATGGGAGAAACAGAGTTATTTCTGAACACTTTACTGGAACTAAGAATTAACACTAGTCATCATAGTTCTGCTGGTTAATGGCAAAGTGTGCTGCCAAACTCAGCCACTGCCCCCAGATTTTGGCATGGCATTGCCATGTCTCACAGAGCTGGAGAGCAGCGAGCTACCTTGCCCTAGCCTGGAATCATCCCCAAGACACCATGTTTTCTTTCACTGCCCTGAAAGCCAGTACTTGTTCTGGCTTCCCGGCTTCCTGCCTCACTGTTCCAAACACAGCAAGGTGTGGGATGCAGACATGGAAAGCTGCAGGGTGTTTCTGAGTGCCTGTGTGGCAAATGGACAAACTCACAACCTCCATCCACTTGCCAGACAATGATTCACAGATAGTCATGACAATTTATTTCTAGCAGTCAGTCTGCAGGGATGTTGTGGCTTCAAAAGACAAAACCAGTACGGGAAAGCAGGATTGTTGCCACCTTTGGATGCTGACTGACCTTTTTCCTGCTTTGCTGTGGCTATCAATCCAATTCCAGAAGCCAATTGAGCAGGACTGCATAATGTAACCTCTGCTATCTGCATCTGTGTCTGCATACCTGGACAGAGGGAGACCAGGTGGTGGCAGAACATCCTGACTGACACGTACCAGAGTGCAACTAAGAGGGAGACACCAGCAATTAACAAGGCTCTGGTAGGAGTGACTGATTGAGAGATGCTCCAGACATCCAGGTTAAGCCCTTCATTTGATTCTGAGCAAATTATTCAACTCCTATCTGTAAAATAGGGTTAATGGCATTCTTCTGCTCTGTCATGCTCCTAATGCCTAAAGAAGTGTTTGGAAAGCCTCAGTGGAAGCACGGCAGAGGAATTTCAACCTGCTCTGTGCTAGTGTGCAGGGAAAAGGGTTTGCCTTCAGGCACAGCAGTGCTGAGAACCAGCGCTGCAGGTTCACTCTGCCATCAACTGGCAGACACTTGTGAGATTTCCAGCCTGGAGGAGCCCAAGGTGTGAGCACAAAGATGACCCTTTCCTTCAGCAGTCCCACCAGACACACTACCTGAGGATGCAGCCTGGACAGTGACTACACCCTGCACCATCCACTCTATGCACTGTAGCAACTTTGGCTTGTTTTGCTGGTGGTCTGCTTTCCCAGCATAGGAGATGTTACTCCTTTCCTGAAATACAGTTGTTCTCACTGTCCTGCAGCAGCACTCCTATTTCATGACAGTGATACATAGCATGTGCATCCAAGAGTAGCAGAGAATGTACCTTAACCCTTTACATGCTCAATACCCTCATTTCTCCATTCTATTTAAGTCCTCGTTTGGTGCATTTGCCATTTCATTCTTGCTTGCCCACCCAAATGACACAGGGACAGAAATTAGGGCAATTCTTGTCCATATTGAAGAAGAAAGTTAAAACAGTTGTCATGTCCCTTGAAACTCAGAGAATACTCGAGAAGACTATTAGCACAATAGCTGGAGAACAAAAATAGCTCAAATCTGAACTTCACAGAATATCACAAAGACTGTATTTGGTAGGGGCTTAAAGAGAGGGCATGTCTTTTCTGGCTTGATGAAGGGATGACATTCCTGTTTAGAACAGTTCTGCTAATGCTGCTGGCATTTTATTGCTACTAACTGTTTGTACACAGGATAGGAAGCTTTTAAAATAATCCTGGATCCTACCTTCAGCTCCAGGGATCTTGCTTGTCTTACACCAGTTTTGAAGGAAGGCTCATATTCTTTTATACACAAATGCATCTCAGTGAAGTCAGGGAGAATTTTAAATGCTTGTACCTTAAGCTCTGTAAAGGTTGAAGATGGCATGGCATAAGTTAAATAGGCTGGATCAGTTTTCCACACTTCCACTTTATGCATTGTTCCTGGTCTGCTTGAATGCAAGTTAGCTATGGAGTTACACATATTTTATACCAGGGTGAGCAAGGTCTCCTTGAAATCATGGAAACCAGTGATCCAGGAGAAAATAGGCCTAATAATTTTCCTACTCCACCCCCTTCTGCAAGGCAGGTTCAGGAGTGCCAGGCTTCCTGGCATTTATTTCAGCACAGATCTAATCCCATGTTGGCTGTGGGAGCCGTCACTTACCTCAGGCTGCATTTGATAGGGCTCGAACAGTTCCCAGTTTTGGAAAACTACACTCCATCTACTTGGCCCTATACCTGCCTCAGGTTTCTATATCAAGGAGTTTAGCTAGTTCCACTTCAAAGTCTCTGTTTATTTAGATCTTTTTAATAGTGAGCCACAAATAGTGCTGAGCACTGGCACCTCCCAAACTGTGCTCTTGGGCACCTGTCAAATGTGTTGCACCAAGAAGATAACAGTTCATATTTGCTTAACTCCTTCAGTGCTCAGGGCAAACATCTTGCATTTAGAGTGGCAAAAGGTAATGGCAAACCTGCAGCAAAGCAGTATGTAAAAAAGAAGTAACAGTAACTTGTGTGATGGTGTTTGATGCCATGATCTGATGGGGACAGATCTTCCTTATGTATCCAAGCTCAAACCCAGCATGGTCATGTATCCTGCCAGTACCGGAGGGGAGTCCAAAAGAAAGAGGGAGAGGTACTTTTTACAAGGGCATGTAGTGATAGGACAAGGGGGAATTGCTTCAAACTGAAAGACAGTAAGTTTAGATTAGTTATTAGGACAAAATTCTTTACTGTGATAGTGGTGAGACACTGGCACAGGTTGCCCAGAGAAGTTGTGGCTGCCCATCCCTGGAAGTGTTCAAGGCCAGGCTGGATAAAGCAACCTGGTCTAGTAGAAGGTGTCCCTACCCATATGAGGGGGTTAGAACGAGATGATTTTAAGGTCCCTTCCCACCCAAACTATTCTATGATTCCATGATGTACTCTCTTGCTTTGTTTCCCACTAGAATGAGAACAGCTCACATCACTTTACCTGACTGAGGAAGAAAGGATAAATTCCATGAGGAATACAATGTGTGTTGGGGGCATACAAATAGTGTTGTAGGAGAACTTCTGGCAAAGATACCACATCTCTCCAGACTGCTTTCTTACAAAACAACCAAGTTCAAGAAAATAAGATACCCCCTGGTCCTCCTGAGGACACAAACAACAGAGAATCATAGAATGGTTTGGGTTGGAAGGGACCTTAAAAACCATCTAGTACCAACCCCCCTGCCATGGGCAGGGACACCTTCTATTAGACCATGTTGCTCAAAGCCCATCCAACATTATCTAGCTTGTCCCTAGATTTCTCAGTGCCAAGAGCTGGAAGGACAAGCTGTGTGCTCTTTTTTCCTCCCAGATTAGCAAGACCTACTCTCCAGATAGGAGACTGGAAGTGAGAGGAAGAATGACAGATCAGTAAGTATAATTATTCCTTTCCCTCTTGAAGATGCTCAGAAGAAATGTTTATTTATGTAATAAATTGAATTTAGCAATGCCTGGAGGAGCCCCTGACTTATGCTTGGGACTTTGAGGAATGAAACTAGGACTGGATGATTTATTAAAAAAAGGGGGAGAGAACCCAAACAAAAATGGAGTGTAACAGCAGCATCTCACCCAGGACTGCAGTGCTGAACATGGCATCACACTGAAAGCAGCTGGTTTTAAATGAATTCAGGTTCAGCGTGAGCTTGTTCTCACTGAAAGTCTTTCCCATGCAGGGCCAAAACCACAGCTGTGCTGGAGTGTGGGGTGCCTGCCTTTCTTCTTTTTTTTTTTCCTGCCACAAAGGAGATTGCAGGGCCTTCAGCCTCTCTGAAAAACAAGGGGCACAGGGCAGAGTACTTTAAAATGGCTGGTACTTCTCCACATAGACCTACTGCCCTCCCGTGGCTGCCAAGGAGCATCTCTAAAGCAGAAACTGAGATCAGGGACTGAGGGAAACAAAAAAGAAAAATAACTCTATATTCAATTTAAACCAAAACCCAGTGTGAGTTACAAGGAAGAGGAAAGCAAGCACAGTGGGATTAACTGGAAGTACCTATGAAGGCAAGAGCAAAGAGCCTGAAGTCAGGTTTGATGAATCAGACCATGAGTATCAAATGAAAGCTGTGTGCTTCTGCAAGGACTATCCTGTTTGTGGTTTTTTCATTATGACTATGATGCTTCTTGTGCATCCTCTGAGGACAGGGCTCATCTGCAGTCTTTGACACACAACAGACACTTCAGCAAAACAACCCCAGACCTCCCACCAGAAGTTCCACTGGGGGTTTGCATTAGGCAGGCTCACCACTACATTTCTGTTCATGGACTTGGCTTCAGTCTTAGATCTTTAAGACTGATGTATGCCCAAGATACATTTGAAAGTAGATGCAATGAAACACTCATTTCAGACTGGAGAGGAGGGGTGAGTGTGACCAGGGTCACACAGGAAAATGCCAACACAGGGCATCTCCTATAGGACTTCAGATGCTGGGTGACACCAGCATCAAGAACAGTGTCACCTCAGTGTACCTGGCAGCTGTGCTGTTTCAGAGCATGCAGCAAGTTGACACTGGTGAATGAACACATTAGGCAGACAAATGCTTTGCTGATTCAAGCTGCCAGGTCACTGAGTCAGTATCTCATGTAGCAGCCAGCTATGAGCAGGGTAAATCCTGCCCTCTGCATTTCACATCTTAGGCCATGCTGCACAATGTTGACATCACACACAAAACTTCATGCACAGGTGAAAACATCTAAAGAGATGAGAAATCACTCCACATAATTTTAAAATTTGCATGTCTGTGTGTACATGGACACACAAACACAAATATATATTTGTAGTAAATACATATGAACTTTTATACAATTATAACCACTCCAGTATATCCATTATATACTCCTTTCACTCACCAGGACAATACATTCTGTTGCACTGCCAGAATTTCTTGCTCAGTTACCTTTTAAATCAAAATTCTTGCAAGTTCTGCAGAATTGGTCAGTGGAAGGCCAGTCTTTGGCAAGGTGTCTGCAGAAAACCAGTGGTGATCCTTCAGTATGTGAAGGGTCCCTTCCCAGTTTCCTTCAAGTATCAACTCTGCTTTCATAGAAATACAACCCTGATAAGCCAAGCAGGATTTTTCTTTCAGTATATACAAATAATTCATATCCTTTTTACACCATGCAATGCAAAAAGTAAAATCACATTTCCCAGTGATTCTAGTCCAATTTGGCCCCATAACTCTTTTCGTTAAAAAGAACAAACACAAACAAACAAATAGAAAAAGCAATTCTCACATAAACCTTAAAAATCAGCAAACAAAGCTCTACTGATTTACATTTCCAAAGGAAATACCTTTTAGTAATAGTTAACTCTGCAGTTGTTAAATCCAAACATTGCAAATGTGAGAAATGAGGACAGAAAACTAACAAAGAGCAAGAGTTACTGACTTGTCCAGACTGACACACACACACCTACACACACACCCCTTGTAAAAACACTTATGCACTTTTTAAAAATTAGTCTGAATCACCTGTAATGTCCTTGTTAATTATCAAAGCAGATGAGCTTGAACAGGTCCACTGGAAAAAGCACTACACAAAATTGTGTAATTCAAAGCCTTTGCTAAAAAGTATTTCTAGAAATTAAATTCTATGTCTCTCAAAGACATTGCATTATTCATGAATTCTCACATAATGTTACATTTACTGACACTGATCAGCTGTCAAAGAAAACTGAGCTTGTTTGAGTAACAGACACAAATAAAAAGAAAAGAAAAAATCACAGAACTTTGGCAACTATTGAAAAACTGACTCAAAGAGTAGAAACAAAATTCTTTTCAAAGGTGGACAAAACATAAAGGTTCAGTCTGTCCTATGTATTTTTTACTGACATCAAGCACTGTGATTTTCTTAATGAACTCACTTGAGGGTGTATAGCTATTCTTGAAAGTAATGTAACAACAGATTGAGGTTTGCACCCCAATATTTTGATACAAACTATGGCTGGATATTTCCAAAAGAGTTCCTTTGACACTAAATAGCTATTTTAAAATTTGTAATTAAAAAAATAATCTTTAAACAGTACAAAAACCTAGGTAAACCAAGTCTCAGTCAGTGTAAGAGAGGACCTCTTAATAAAGGGAAGGTAAATCCTCCTTTGGAGTAGTTACAACAATGCACAGAAATGAGACCAGAAACACAGGTAGTAAGTTACAGGTCTGATTTACTGGAGTTGTTCAGTCATTTCCACCTTAGGGTCACTTCAGGATTGTAGTAATGACCCAGAAAAATACTTCCTAAAAAATGAAATGCTGGGAGGAGAGAGCAGTATCTGTTTCCACACACTGAGGATCTGATGTGCTGGAAGGGGCAGCCCTGCCTCCATCAGCTGCACTGGTGGATGTGCTCAGAGGCAGGAGCCTGATGTTCCAACATCCCACCACTGACATCCTGTCTCGATCCCTCACGGCTCACCATGTCTAAGGGCAGAATAAATGGGCCTTTGGGGCAGTTTCAGCAGATGCTGTGTGCACAGCAGCCAACGGAGGAAGTTCAGCCTCCCTTCTCTAATGGCTCACACACTGCTCTGTGCATGCTCCCAGCTGTGCTTTTCCAATCACTTGCACCTCATGTTTGCACAACACTTCAAATGTGTGAAGACTTAGAAATTCTAGACTATGGTAAAAGATGACTGGAGTTCCAGGGCTAAAACACCTTAGCTCCTGGAAGATCAGACCCCTCACCTCTCCAGTGTTCCATGCCACATACAGGTTTCTGTGCTCACAACAGCCACTGTGCACATCAAATAAAATAAAAGTAACACTCTGACATCAGCAAGGAGCCAGGCTTTTCACCAAGAGTCCTGTGAAAAATCTCAGTTCAACATGTAAATATTAGATTTTTAGTACACAGCATATCAAGGAATTAGTGTTTTCCTTACAAATATATGGCACTAAGTGTAAAAACTTTATGACCTATTCCAAACATTGTACCATACTTCACAGCAAAGCTTAGAAAAGAATCCTCTAACTCCCACTTCTTCTAAATATACAGCTGGTGGGAGGCCAGGGTGTCCATGAACGGTCGCACGAGGTTGTCTGTCGAGAAGTAGAAGATCAAGCCAAAGGTGATGGAGATGGGAAGAGCAGGCAGTGCTTTCTTAAAAACAGCCAGTAGTAAAAGTGTTAGGCATAAACCCTGTCAGAGAGAAGAGAATAAAAATCACAAGGAGATAATAGTAAGACAACCAGAAATACATCTGTTACCAACAAGCCAACATAGAGATCATTATCTAAATGCACTGTAGAGCACTGCAGACTGCCTGAGCTACCAGCAGCAGAGTATGTGTGTGCCCACAGCTTTATCTTTCACACAAGTTGGCCAGGTTTCTCCTCAGCAATCTTGAGCACAGCTCTCTGCTGAGAAAGTGGTACAAACAGCAAATGCAGAGGTACAGCTGACCCTGAGAGGTTAACTTCTTTACACATTATTTTACTCCTTGTTCTGTGCCATTATGAATGAAGTACTGATCCAGCAGACAAAAGCACTTAAATCCTGGTGAACTGCACAGATAGGAGTTCCACTGAAGGTCTCTAATACTTAAAACACATTCCCAGTTTACAAGGTCCCTTGGGGTAAAAAAAGAAAGAAAAACAAAAAAAACCCCAAACCCAAAACCAAATCAAATATCCACTGCTGTTCTTTTGGCTGGATTGCTTATTAGAATGGGTGAGTTCTGGTTTTACCTGGGTAGCAGACCAAGATCTGCTTTTTGGAGCATGTGAGGAAGCTGTTGTCTATTCTGGGTAGATACTGTGGCTAAGTACCTCTAGATTCCTTCTGTCATCAGAGCCCTTTTTAATTCTTCCATGATGACAAAACTTCAAAGACACTGGGTTCCAAAAATATCTACTAGCTAAAGAGCAGCAGACAGGATTTTTTAATTTTTTTTTTTTAATCAGTGTTTCTAGACTGCAAGCTTGTTCAAAATCTACCTGAGCCTGTAGTTCTGTTCTTACTCTCTCATGGACCATATCTGGCCTACACCTGCTCTTTAAATCTCATCTCCCTTTTGAGATGTGCTTACTGCTGGGAAACTGGGGGGACATTTTTGGGAGCCAGAAAGCCACGTAGCAGCAAGATTATGAAACTGCAAAAGGAGATGGAACAAGTTTTAACAGTACCATAAAAGACACATAATGGAGCATTTGGCCTCACAAGATGGATGACCAAGAACATTTCCCCCAGCAAAGGGAGCCCCCCGTGCTGGACTGCAGCATAAGGAGTTTGGTGATGCTGTGGGTTTCTCTGAGCTGTGGGGTCAGAAAGCTACACTGAACAGACTCCAGTGAAGGCAGCTCATTTCTAGTTTGCATGCTTTTTGATACACAGTCTTCACAAGTGACAGTCACTTGCACTGTCCTTGGGATCTAAGTAGGAAAATAGAGGCCCAAGAAGGACACAGTAATCGATTTTCTTTTACATTCTAAAAATCCTGCTGTTGTCTTTCTGGTTAATTTCCATGAGGATGCTGAGGTAAACAGCAAGTGCACAGTAATTATTTTCCACTCAGGTGGAAACTTAACAGTGTGTCTTCATCAGACCTGGCAGGACCAACTCTTTAGCAGCTACAGTATGTTAGTCATCTGCCCTTACTGATAATTTCCATGGATCTAAGTCTCCTTCCTTCTCATTTTTTCCAGTTTAAATAGTAGAATAAGATAGGTCCTCACCCTCTTATCTGTCAGCTCCCCTCAGCATAACAGAGTTAACCTTTTCAACTGCACTTGCTAATCAGTGTGGAGTTCCTAATATTGACTCTTGTGGCTGAAGCAAACACACCAGCAGTTCCCTGGGGCTGTTTCACCCCCACCATATCCACGCTTGGCTCTGCTCTGATTAGCCTGGATCATTCTGCTGCAGTGGCTGCCTAAAGCCTAGATTCAGAGTATTCCTAAATACCTAGCAGGCTACCTGGACTGATTCAGGAGTGCTCAGCTGCTGGCACTTCTGGCAACACTTCTGTGCTGAACAGGGTGTGACAGAGCTTTTAAAAGCTGCTCACTTACTATGAGAATGGCTACAAAGCAGGCCAGTGTGGTATTCCAGTCTCCACTAGCTGTGGCAGCTGCTTTCCCAACAAGCACGCTGTAAAATATGAAGTCTCCAAGGCCCAGCTTCACACCCCCTGAAAGAAGTGGAAAAAGAAAACAAGTGTTAATTCTCAGCCTTCTGTTTTGCTTCCTCCTGAACAAATTCTTGTCTCCTAGGGAGCAGGTAAAGGTTCCTAGTCCTGGCTGCCAACCTGGACCCACACATTCCTGAGGAGGCTGAGACTTCCATTCCCTCTTCCCACTAAGTGCTATGTTCTCCCTCATTCTCTGAGGTGCTTCCCTGGGCTGCTTTACAAATGACCCAGCTGAGGAAGCACAAGGACAGAGAGGGAGAGGAGTCAAGGGGAAGAAGGAACTGTTTTAAATTGTACATGTAGCCAACAGATGTCACTGGAACCACAATCCCAGAACAGATTCTGCAGCAGCAAGAGGTAATACACAGTCAGACTCAAGATCGTCATTGCTCAGCAAGCACAACTGTTCAAATCAACTGTGATTAGAACAAACTAGGGAACAGTGTTAACAACAAAGAGTAAAAATGCCAGGTTCTGACTACACTGAAAAGAAAGTATAAAGCTTCCCTTACTTTCCTCCTCCTCGAGCTCCTCTAAAGAAGTGACGGGGCGGGTTGGAACAGGACTCCTCGTCTCTGACATCTGAGACTCTGCATGAGAAGGGCTCCTGAGGTGTTCTCTCCCATCCTCAGCTTGGTTCCACAAAAACAGGCCAAGAGTGGATTACAAAAAAAAAAAAAAAAAGGAAAAAAGAAACACAAGAGACAGCTACATTTATAACACATTTTAGCCCATGAAATCCACACTCCTGTGAAGCTGCCCTGCAGTGGGTAAGCCCTTTGTCTCCTGGAGATGTGACCATCAGGACCAGTTGAAGCAGGGACATATATTGGCTTTGAGGGAAACATGTGTGTTATTGTTTGGAACAGTTGGAAGCGTGGGTGTTCACAGCTTCTCTGGCAGCCACCCAGGAGCTCAATGGCTTTAACGAGGGAGCACGTACACAGACATAACATTGCTCTGCACAGGCCACAATGACAAGGGAAACCCACCCAAGTTAATGTGCATTCCCACAGTGTTATACCTCTGGGGTGGAGGTGCTCAGGTATTCCCTAACCAGTCACATAACCAAAATGGATGACTAAGAGGACTGCCATTTGTGAGAGAAGTCCTGAGTCACACTGACATTCTTGGAGCTGACTGTTCACATGTAGAAAGCAGACACATTTCATTGTCCAAAAATTTCACTTTTTTCCCCCCTTTCTTAAATCACATCTGACAGAGCCCTTGGCAGTACTTTTGGGAGCAGCCAGTCTGTGATATATGATTTTATCTGACAATTCCTGTATTTCAGACGCTCCTACAAACTCTTCCATCCATGTCAGTTTGACAGGTTGCTGCTCCTGAAGGTGCAAAGCAGACTGTGATCTGGGACACAGAACATCCACAGAGCATTCTGTACCCCCCAGCATGTAGTCTGGGCCTGCTCTGTGCCCCTTTTCACAGCAGGATTATGTCCCTGCCGTTCCTTGGTACGTCAGCTGCTTCATCCTAAAGTAAGCAGCATGTTCAGTTATCAAACCCTTGCACACATTTATTGCCTTAACATTCCAAAGTACTGTCATCTCTGAAGTGCAACAGGACTAGATGGGAAATCCTCCCAAAACCACATGTAAGATTTTATTCAGTCACCTTAAAACTGCAGTTTAATTTGCATCTCAAGAAGACAAAAGCAAAGGCACCCAAATTACTGCAGAACCAGCTACAATGTAAACTTGAATCACAAAAGATGCTGGTGGGTAACTGTCTTAACACAAGGCTTTACCCAAGGGAAAAGATATTTATTTTCTTTAGCAGGGTGAGCCACACAGCACTTACAGAGAGGTGCTCCATGGCACTGGTCTGAATGCAGCACTGAATTTCACCAGCTCATCAGTATTATATTTAGGAGCATCTGTTGTAATTTACCATGCCCAGTATGGAAAAATATAACTCCCCACTAGCTCACTTTCAGATTTGACTTCAGTACACCAAAAAAGTGAGTTGAACATCACTTCCATTTGATTTGTTGTTTATTTGGGGTTTTTTAAAATAAAAGTGGCCTGAATACTGGAGCTTCCTACATTGTCTGTTCGTCTTTACTGCCAGTCCTAACAGGTTTATGAACATCACTGAGTTCTGCAGGTAACAACACTAAAAAAATTCATCCGTCAGAATTTGGGGGCTTATGTTTACATTCAGTCTCAAATATATTCATTATTTCTGTAGGACAGTGCTCTGTATGGGAGAGGGACATGCAAACAAACCTGCATCCCATGTCTGCTGACTTGCTCCTCTTGCTGCTGTGTCTGGCTTTGCCATTCCAACTGTCCACATCATAGCAGCTGCAAGAAAGAAAGTAATTGGCTGCATAAAACATTGGTCACTACAGCTCAGAGGAAATAAGTATTTAGCTGTCCCTAAAAATACAAACCCTTGCTCCTGTAAATGCTTCTAAAACACTCAGTTGGTTTCCCTAGGAACTGAGACAGCAAGTGGGAGAAGGCCAAGGCAATGCATCCATTCAGTTTTTAAGAAAGTTCCAGGGCACAAGTAGCTAAGAGTCAATATAATTTTCTCTGTGGATTAAAGAAAGCAAAACTCCAGAACTAGGGTCCTCAACTCCTTTGGTTCCTTCCTGATTTCTGGCTCTTGTCTTCAAAGAAAATAATTTCCCAGGGAATGATGGTAACACAAAAGGTAACCAGAGGTTAACTAACACAGCTTGCTCATGTTCTGCTAAAGGTACAAGTGAGGGATTACAGGAGCTGTCAGAATGCAAGTTTTCCCTCTGCCTGTTGTGGTTCCATCCTGTCAAAATATTGCATATTTCTGTTTTGGTTCCAATAGCAACTGATATTTGGGGGTTTATTCTTGGGATCCTTAAATTGAAAAGGAACACAAACCATTCCAAAATCAGCAGAAGGGAACTCAAATCAGCTTTTTATTTAAGTGTGCATCACTCTCCCTGATTTTATAGAAGTTAAGCTAAACAAAATAAGCCAAGGCAAACACAGTGCCTGCTTTTCCATGATGAGCTCAGCCAAGGTGATGTCTTTGCACCTAGAGGGAGCCACAGAATGTAGTCTTGCAATGGAGACACTGACATTCTGCACAAGAACTTTTTGTTCAGTATTTATTATTTGCTGAACTGCATTCTCCTTTAGGGAAGCTCTTGTTTGTTAACTATAGCATGTGAAAGACTTCATCTACATTGTCTCAGGTCAGTGTAACAGAATCTCCTGTAAAAGGGAAGGCAGCTGAGGTGAACTGAGACTCTGCTTGGAACACATAAAAGCATTTATGTAATATTAAATACTTGAAGAAAAAAAAATTAGTCAGGTTGCAGGCATCCTCAGCTTAGCACCAAACTTTTGGGAATAACCCTTCATCTTCCAAGTGATGTAATGAAAAAGTCACTGAGGTCCATGAAGCACTCGAGTTCAGGTCCCATGAGTGTTGATTCTTCTGCCTTCCAACAATCTTAGGCATGTGGATACCTCTGGACAAGGGCACCAGACACTGGTAGTTAAAGAGCCCAAGAAAGCCAGGGGAGAGATGACTGATGCTGTTTGCAGAGCAATACTTGAATGGAGCCCTTTGCAAAGTGAGGAGCCAAACAATGAACAATAAAGCAAATATATTCTAAGCACTGGCATCTGTACAGGACAGAGGGCAAGAGGAGGCTGCAGGAAGCATGGAGCCTCATCACATGTTTAAAGTGTGTCTGTGAAGCATACACACAATGAATAAATGTATTGAGGGAGCATCACCTCATCACAGAACTTGGCAAACACTGCTGCCCACCTGACACAGGGTTTTGTGTGCAGAAAAAAAAAGGCATATTCTGCACTATATTCATGAAAGGATTAGTCTGTTTCTGAACATCCAGCTTCACAAGGTAAGTGTGGGCTCCCTTTGGCTAATTTGAGTTAGCAACATTGTAAGTGATAAACAAGGCCTTCTACAAATTCCAGAACATTCTTAAGGCAAGAAAGTAGCTAAAACAGTGCTCTTTGCTTTGACACAGAGTTTCATCTGGCTAAAAACATTAACATTGTAATCTTACTCACAGGAATATATTAATGCAGGGAAAATGGGCTCATTTCTCTCCTGTGCAGTTTCTACCAGCATTCTCAGTGGCCCCTTGGGGCACAGAACAGCCATCAGATCTGCAGAAAGAAAAGGACCAATCTCATCTTGAACTGTCATGCATATTTTACATTCTTTATCTTTAAGATGTTCTCCCCCTAAATTTACATCTATCCATATAAACCAGATGATTTCCTGAATGGCACTTTCCACCACTTTGCATAACTCTAGCTGTTTTAAGTCCCTGAAAGTGTTGCTCACTTAAAATACCATCTCCAAGCCTTAATGTAATAATAAAGAGTTTTCATTGTGCTAATCCTATAAAAAGCCCCTTGAGAATACCACATGAGTTCTTTGAAAGCTGATGGCAGCATTTCACTGAGATGTTAAATTTAATTAGAGGAGGAGTGGGGGGTGCTTTGTTCACATTCCACAATCCATCACTACCTACACTGGCTCTGTGTTTCACATGCAGCCTTCAGACCAGTACCTCTTTCCTACCCTCTCTCCTCCATCACATCTCTCCTCCCTCTTGTTCTGTAGGTTCTCTTGAAACTTAGAACTCATACCAAAATCCATGACCTCTTGATAACAATAAACAAAACCTGCAAGACTGTCGGGTCTGCTACTGATAAAAATCCAGCCACCCCTACCATGCACTTAGGTGAGGTTCAGTCCTTCCCTGACTTGGTGATCCACTTTGACAGACCTGGTTGAGGTACACTACCTACATAAACAATTAGCAAGAGACAAGGCAGGCTAATTGCCCATCTGGCACTTTTAGCACCATAAAGTTGGTTTTTTGAAGGACATACAGAGTCCTGAGGAGCCACATCTCGAGAGTCACAACCCAGGCTTACCATAGATGGAGATTGCACCTAGAATCACCCATGCTGACCACTCAGGTAGATATTTAATGAACACCAATGCCATTAGAGCACTGATCATAATGAGATAAGCTTGCTGGAGCTGCAAGGGACCTTTCCAGTGGATGCAAATCATTCCAACAGCTCCAAAATTCCAGATGACTATGAAGAGAGTGGGATAATCCATGGCCACGTTGTATGTCTTCAATACTTCCCTGGAATACCACAAGAAAATTTAGCTAAGCAGTGAAAGCTAAAGCAAAGCATCCCACTGGCTGTAGTTAAACAAAAAAGTCCCCAACTACACCAGGAGGAAGCAGAATAGAGCAACTCTCATCATGAAAGGGGAATCTGCCCTTTGGCTGCTTGCTGCTCTGAGCTCTGTTCCTCCTGCATGAGATGGATGTGCTGTGTTACAGACCAGCATTCCACTGCCTTAGTCCTCAGTTCAACAGCCATTCCAAGGGTTTGAGCAGGCAGGATTTCAAGTCTTAAATGAGCATAGGCCTGTGGCTACATGACTGTCTGCAGCAAAGAAATCCTGTCAGTGTCATCCCACCAGGTGCAATATGCTCACAGTTAAAAATGAAAATCTCTTAACAAATGTCATCCACAAGTTGAAAGTTTCCTTTCACCTGAGATGGGAGCTAAGGGAATGAGCTTGAAACAATGTTGTCTAAGAAAAAAGACAAATCAGGAAAGTATCTTGGCACACCAAGTGCCTTTCCACATGCTTCTCAATATATAATCCAGGGTCTCTGTACCACAAGATTCAGCCTGTTCATGTCATGCTCACTTCCCAGCGATTTTTGTAAAACTGAGCATTGACTATTAAAGATCTTCTTTTCCAGTTTTTAAAAGAGAAAGCTGTTTTCTTCTAACAACACTTAAATGTCCATTTGGAGAAGGGGAGATATTCCTTTTCTTGTTCGAAGTGGGAATTCTCAGCAAAGAGGTGCAGGAGCCCTGAACTGCCAGGTTACCTGCACCATTCCCACTTACCCGAGGTATATGTAGGTAAAGAGGAAGAGCAGCATCAAGGAGGACAGGATCAGCCAGCCATGGATGAACTGTCAAGGACAAGAAGAGACAGTGATTGTAGGGGCTGTTACCCCTGCACAGGTCACAGAACTACAGCCCAATAGCCCCCTTCTGCACTCCTCTTCCAGGTCCAAAGACCCTGCCTTCCCTATGGTCAGTGAAGGAGGAGGGACAGCCAGTTCCTCCCAGTTCTCCCACTTTCATTTTGTGTTCTGTCCCTTAGCATTTTAGCTGGTCTGGGTTTATTTCAGTCTCTGGTCTAAGCATTTTCATGGGTATTCAGACTGGCTGCTAGCTCATACAGGTGAGCACATTCTTTCTGTTTGCTAGGAAGGAGGAGGGGTTTGCCCAAGGCTGTAAAATAAACTCTGTCTTTGGGACAAGTTTAAAAAGCAGGAATGGACAGAGCTCAAATGCTGAACTGGTACCACATATAAGAACTCCCTGAGGACCATAGAACCTGAATGTGCCTTTCTCTCCAAACCTTGTGCTCTTCTACCAGAGCTTCCACAGGCAGAAAAAATACCAGTTTCCACAAAGCTTGTCTGAAATGACTTAATAAAAGGCATTCACAGTAAAGAGTACAACTTAGTCCATAAGTACAAATGGCAAAATATTTGGATCAGATGCAGAAGACTCAGACCTGACAAACACACAGTAGCAGATCTTGTTTTTTAAGGGCCTACCATTAGTGACAAAGTAATAGCAAAGCCTATTCAGAGCCACAGCTCCATCACTACTGATGAAGAGTTCTGCACAGTATGATTCCTGCTGTGCCCAAAATGAGGATGAGCCAGTGCTGTGCCTGTGTCTCTCACTGCCATGCAAGGCCCATTTGATCCCAGGCTCACAGCACAGAGATGGAAAAGGCTCTGGCATGGATGCTTTACCTTGTAGCAGCGATATTTATAGAGCAGCACTAGGAACACAGTCATTACAATGATGACACTGATCATCACGATGGTGTTCAACACCGAGTTCAAGAGACGCTGGCCCACAGATGGGGTGTCCTCACTGAAAGGGGTGTAGATCCTGCAGGATAAAGCAAAAGCCATATAAAGTACAGATATTCTCCTCTAACTATCTGTCCCAGATAAAACCAGACCTCTCTGTGTGTGGGAAAGAAAGGGAGGTAGAACTGCCAAGGACAGCAAACATGAGATGTAGGCTGGGCTCAGGTTAATTATCAACTAGAGATTAGTGGTCTCTATCAAAAGCACGTTCTTACAGAGCAGCTGGGTTCCCAGGTGCTGTTCTGAAATGGGGGACACCCTTTCTTTCCGCACTTGGTAGGGGAGTTTTGGACTCTTTTTATCCCTTCTCACCACCCTACACCCCTTCTCCCATTTTGTTTTCTTTGATTCAGTTCAAGGCACCACAGTCCCCCTTTCTCCATCCCATATGTAAAGCAGTTACAGCCCCAGGAGACAGGCCCCAGAAGCCAGGCACTGTCAGCAAGAGCTGGATGGAATTATGTATCGACACCATGAGTCTTTAGGAACCAGAAATATCACCAGGAAATGAGACACTCATCCAAATGAACATGCTATTCCCTCATTGCTGCCAGCTAGTGAGTGAACAGTCTAGGAGCTCAGCCTGGGCCTTTTCTGCTGCAGAATGACGCAGCTTCAGTACGCTGCTCACAGGCCTCACTCAGGGCACCCCAAATGACACTGCTAACGGATCAGTATAATGCAGGTATGGGAAAAACTTACACAGGTGAACATAGCATACTTCAGCAAGCTCTCTATATGTCTCTACAGCCACCTTCACCTGTGTAAAGGCTCTCCCAGCCTGCCAAGGAAGCACTCTGCACGCACAGAGCGTGTGTGTGGAGCAGGGGGTCCCACATACTCAGGCTGTTTGCAGAGCCCACTTACAGCTGCCCGTTTTTCTCCGTATAGAAGCGCACTGACTTTATGGTGGCGACGACAACAATCATACAAAGGGTGACAGGCACAAAGAGCATGATTACATGCTTTGCTCCATATTTCAGTGTCAGTTCCTCCTCTTCATTTTCCAGGATGCTTTCTCTCACTGGAACACCCGAGCCAGACATTTCTCCACCAGCGATATTGTTTGGGCCACGGCTGCTGCCTGCTCGCCTCTTCTGAAAAGAAACATTTGCAAGTGTGTAAGATGCTTCTTTTCTTTGTGTTCAAAGCTTGAATCCATCATATCTCATGAGGCCGCTGTAGGCCACCACAGCATAGCAGCTGAATCCTAAAAGAAAGATACCAACTGAACAATACCATTAGAAATTCCATTAAATTCCATTGCAAACAGGTTGCAATTGGTTTTTAAACCAATTACATGAATATCTAAGGACCTCTTCAAATACACATATATAGACAGACACATGAACATGAAGGGCAAGATGCCCAGAACTAGAAAGAAAAAATGTCATCTGAGGTGACAAAAGCTTGACGTGTTCCTCCTCTCTCAGCAATGCTGTGCTTGCTTTATCCTGCTGCTTTGCTGGCAGCTGGACTAGATTCTGTTCTAACATTAGCTGCATCTGACCAGAGCAGACAAGAAGGCTAAAAAGGATGTCCTGCAACAGGTCCTGATATGTGCATCAGGTCCTGATTAAAAGCCTGTATCTCTACCAAAAGGAAGGAAAAGGGAGGAGTACATATGGAGAGAAAAATGGGGAAAAAGTCAGAGTGGAGGAAATGGCAACAGGCAGTGCTGCTGCTGGCTGAGTGTGACACCAGGGAAACAACACTAAAGCCAATCCTAGAATCCAGCCTGGAAGGAGGGATTGAGGGGTAGCAGGACTACTTCTGTCACCACACCCCGTGAGGGACACACACCTACCCTGTGTGCCTGTGCTTCCCCTGCTTCTGAGGCTTGCAGGCCATCCTGGTAGGAGGGTACTGGAGGGCTCTCTGCAGACATCAGGGATGTTCTCTCATTGCAGGGCTCCTCCTCGCTGTCCGAATTGTTCATGAACGTGATCATGGCCGCTTCCCAAGGCAGCACTCAGGAGGGCACAGCCAAGCACTACCCAAGGCTGTGGGGACAAGCAGAGCAGAGGGGAAAAAAACAGTGAACACCACGCTGCAAATAACTGAAAGTCTGAAGAGGATTTCAGCAGGGAGGCTCCAGCACACCATGCAGCTCCAGCTCCTGCCAAGAGCAGATTTATCCTGCCCTCACCCAGGCATGACAATCCGTTCGGTTCAAGTCACTGGGACTGCTGCAGGCACGGATATCAGCTAAATGCAGCACTAAAGAAACTTACTTTTTCTTGCTTACCACAGTTTTCACACTTGCTGCCTCTATTTCCCCTCTCCCATCAGTATACCTTACCTTCCACAAAGGAGGTTTCTCAGTGCTCAGTGTTTATTTGGCAGGGGCCAGACACATTTTCACCTCACACCCTGGCTGCCTGTCAGAAAGCTCAGCTCTTACACAACACTCCCGTGAGCATCAGCAAGGAGCAGAAGTTTCTTAGTAACCTGGAGCCTCAGCTTTACGTAAGGCACTAATCAGGAGCTACATGCTGTCTTATGACTGTTTATTAACCAGAATAATTTTATTAGCAGTGCTTCTCTTTGCTGATGAAGAGGTTTGCATAGCAAGGGAAACACCTGTCTCCTTTTAGGAGAGCCACTTGTGGGTTTTTCCTTATGTTGTCTTGTGATTAAAAGCAAAACTACTTGAAGGGGCAAAACCAGGGAGAAGAAATATGGAGGCTAGAAATGCTTGGCCTCTTTTCACCTATTCCTATGCAGAAAAGCAGGCAAAGCAGTGACAGAGTACAGGAAGGAAAGGAACAGCTCTTCTTTCTAGACACCAGAGGGAGAAGGTGCACTGCCCTGAATATGGCAGAACAGCCTTAAAATCGAGATTTCAGGAAGTTATAAATGCAACTAATAGGAAAATTCCTTTTAGCATTTATTAAGTCAGCTTAACAAAACAAGTAATTAATCACTTTTCTGATACGCAGCCACTTGTCCACAAGCAAAACCATACCTCTAATGCATTGTCAGCAGTTATACCTACCAGAACAACTCTCCTCTGCAGAACCTTACCCAAGTTCCTGTGTCTCAGGAAATAGAAGAGGAAGCTGAAGAAGCCACGTGATTTGGATACAGTCACTTAAATCTGAATCATACATTCACAGCCCAACCAGCACACCCTGACATCAGAGTATATACTTTGAAGATCTGTGAGATATTCTTGCTTCTCACTAAAGAAACTTAAATTCACTTTGGAGGCAGGAAAGAGGGAGGTGTAGGAGACCCCTCCTTTCTTTCACAGCCTCCTCAACACATCTGCACCTTCAAGAAATTTTAGAAGATCAACTCAATCCACCCAAGTGAAACATTTTTCAAACATCTGCTCCTCCCCTGGCTCCTGTTGCTTTTTCATATCATTTTATTCCTCCTTTGGTGATACAAGTGGTACATTATGGGAAACAGAAGCAGAGCTAACCCTCACACCAGTACTGTCAGCTTCATAGTAATCCCATGTTCTTACCGAGTGAGCTGCTTAACACTTTTGTGCTTATTTCTGACAGAGACCAAGGTCTCCTCTCTGGATGCTTAACACACTTTTGACTGAGCACCTGAGGGCTCACAATTTACAGCTGGGACACCAGACTCTGCTCCAGTTCTAGGATTTAGGTCTTTAAAGAAGTCTGATCCACAGTCATTCAATCATGACATACTTCTGGATGAGGAACAGGATAAGTTATTCATGCCACAGGATCTGTGACCTACAGGATTTAAATAACTCTCAAAACCTTCTGTTCATGCCAGAGACCAGGGAGGAAATAAATAAAGCTTTATTCACTGATAATTTGGGACCAATATTTAGGTTTCAACAACCCAATCAAAATACTGAAGAACTTTTTCCTCACATTATTTAAGAAATCATTTTTGCTACATAAAGAGAGCAATTCTGCAGAGGACTTTGAAGGGACAGCCAGTTAGCCTACTTTCAATACCCTAGTTATGCCCACTGGAGGAGTTAAACCAATAGCAAAACCACTGTGCCAATTACTAACCTTCACAGTTACATGGGTCATGTTGAAATACAGCCAATTTTAAGGACATTTTCTCCTAGGCTCCCCCAACAAGGATATGGACATGCAAAGGTGCCATGATACTTGTGCTCAGCAAGCAGATTCAGACCTGAACACAGCTTCACTGTCCCTTGTTTACACAGCCATGGTTCCAGTGAGGGTTGACACAAACACACCCCAAGGGATCCAAGACTTTAGAGGAGCTCCAATGGCAGACACAGCTGCCTTAGACTGAGCTAAGCTGTCCTGCCAAAGGGCTTGTCTCACCACCCTCCAACTCTCTGGTGCCAACACCAGGTGCTCATCAGCTGTGTCCTGCTTTTGAAAAGACAGTGAGGCAGCAGTTTCCCTTTGCTGTCACAGAGCCAGGTCCCAGCAGGGCAGGCCCTGAGAGTGGCTGTGCGAGCAGCCCCAGAGGCAGTGCCCACACCGCGAACAAAGAGCACTGTGCATCCCCCTTCCAGCAGGACTGAGCCTCAAGGTGACAAACCCTCTGCTTGCTGCCAGACAAGCAGCCCATCCTCACCTCAGGTCTGCAAACCCCTTGGCAGGGTGGCTTTGTGGCTCTTACCTAAGCAGGGGCCTTGAATATATGATTTACAGGGGCAGGAACACTGACTCTCCCCATCTGCCCCATCACAAACCCAGCAGGGATTTTGTCTAATGCCACTATTTATTGATCAGAGGTGCACTTTGAGCTGGCAGCAAGGCTGTGCTGGCTGCCTGAGGGAGCTGTGGTTTGAGCAATGTGTGCTCCAGGGGGAGGAAGGACCGGCCTGGTCACTCTCACACACGTGCCCAGCACGAGAGCACCCTTTGGGCTGAGCAGAGGGAAAGAACAGAAAGCCAGGGACTTGCCTGACAAACAAAAAGGGAGCCACAGAGCACCAGGCAGCTGAGACGAGGGTGTTACAGAGCCACACTGTTTTCTGGTCTCATTTCACTACTTAAACTAAGGAAAAGGGGCTTGTGGAAACGATTTCTGCCTGCCAAGAGGATGCTGCACACACCACAATGGAAAGCAAGGGAGCCTTCCTTCCTACTCATACTCATGACAGCAAATATGTCTGTCCATACTGACTGTTTTTCTAGGCTGAGCTGAAAAAGGGAGAAGGACAGCTCAGGAATGGAAAACATGGAGCACTGAGAGAAATGTAAGCTGTATCTATATTCACAGAAAGCTTTAGAGCATGATCTAGCAAATACATTAAACAACGTGCCAGGCCATTATCAAACTGAAGCACTAAGTTATATCAGGCAAGGTTCTCCGCTCTGCCTCTCAAACCATCAGGTCCCATTCAAAAAAATCATACAATGCTTAAGAGCAAAATGACCCAACTCTCAAAACTGTATGGAAAAAATGAAAGAGGACAAAAAGTAGGCCAGTAGTAAGTGCTTCTTAGAAGAGCTGAGGTGGGAATACAATTACCCCTACTTTACAGCAGTCTTTTGAATCCTGAAGGGAAGCAGGAGTCACCAATTCTCTTTTCAGATGTCCTTCATGCAAGAGACCTCTTTCCTCAACTGCGAAAAACCAGCTTTATGGATTTTGATTAAATCAAAATCCAGTTCACTAACATTAAGATCTAGCCTCAGTTTGCCTTGTTATTTTCATGCTGCAAACAATCTAAATCCTTTGCTTTTATTTTCATGCTGCAAACAATCTAAATCCTTTGCTTTGCATTTCATCCATCACAAATAATACCTCTACAATATACAGCACAGAATAGCTGCTATAGCCTGGCAGAATACTTAATTATCCACTTGAGAGTTAAAATTCCTTCTTATCCATATTGTTCTCTTTGATAGCAAGTAGATTAAGAAGTATGTATTTTCTTTGCTATATTTAGATCAAGAGAAAGCTTTGAGATGATACTGACAGCTTGATGTTCTCCTAAGTTTTGGCTGCAGCAATCACTGCTGTTGATAAATATGAAGAGAAGGAAATAAACTTAAGAAATCAAAAGTGGTGGGGCCAAAATTAGGAGGAAAGATTACCATGCTCTTGCCAATGAATAAAGTCAGAATGGGCGTGCTGCTAAATGACTTGGAACACACCATCTCAGAGTGCAAATACCACTCACTTGAAACCCCAGAGCACAAAAATAACAAAACACAAGATGCTATGGGAAGCAGTAAAGATTTGTAGCTTTCTTTCTACATTGTGGCTGCACTAGCACTGCTTTCTCTTGTCCCACAAGAAAGGCACAAGACGTAGCCCCAAAGGGCGATTCTGCTGGCAGAGCTGAAATCAGACCCTCCCCCAGAGGGTCAGAAGGAGGGTGAGGAGGATTATTCTGCCAGCACTGAGCCCAAATACTCCATCAGAGGGTCAGAAGGAGGGTGAGGAGGATTATTCTGCCAGCACCGAGCCCAGATACTCCATCAGCCAACTCCCTGTCACAGCATCAAGGCACCACAGCCCTGCTCCACACCGCCAAAACCTCAAAGCCTCACGCTTCTCATGCGGGAGCAGCAGCTCGCTTTGGTCCCAGCACTGCCGAGGGCCAGCAGCGGTGACACTCCGGGGACACCCAAGGACAGCGGAGCTGCTGTGTCCCGCAGGGTGGCCGCTCTTCCCGGGCCCGCAAGGGGACACGGGCACACAGCGCGGCCGGGCTCTTCCTGCGCATCCCCGGCGCGGCCCGCCGCACCGGCAACAAACACTAAAGAAAACCGGGAAAAAAGCCCCAAGACGAGCCCCAGCCCGGCAGGCAGAGGCTCTGCAGGAGGCCAGAGGGGTCCTGCTCCCATGCAGGTGTTCTCGCTCCCCAGCTGCCCTTCTGAACGCTTAAAGAACTCCGCCTGTCTCTGAAGGGGCGCCGGAGGCGCTTCCAAAGGAAAGCCGGGATACGCCGCCACCGCCCAGGGGAAACAGGCACACGGGTATTTTAACACACGTACATACCAAACACACATGGAAACATGTAACTTTATATATATATATATATATATATAATAAGCGCCTATATGAGAACATACATTTATATGTATATATACACACACACAGAGCAGGCAGCTCTGGGAGCGCGGCGACCCCGAGATAGCGCGCGAACGCCGGCGGCAGGGCAGGCCAGGCCCGGCCGGTCCCGTCCTGTCCCACCCATAGCCTGCAGCATCCTCATCCTCATCCTGATCCCGATCCCAATCCCGCATCCCGGTGCCGGTCCCGCGCCCCGGCCGGCCCCGCTGTTTACCTGCTCCCGGCACGGCACGCGCCCCCCGCCGCTCCCATTGGCTCCCGCCCCAGCGCCGGCCGGGAGGGACGGCCGCGCTCGCCCATTCGTCGTCGAAGCCGTCGCTCAGAGTCTGTTCCCGCCTACGGGCCGCTCTTCTCCAATAGGAGAGAAGAACGGGAAGAGGATCGGCCAATAGGACGGCGGCTGTCGCAGCCAGCCCGGTGCCCGGTGGCGGCTTGTGAGGCGGCGGTGCCGCCATGGTGGGGCGGGTGCGGGCCGTGCCCCAGCCTCGGGTCACGCGGAGTCCCGGAATGGCTGGAGCTGGAACGGGCCGGGAAGGTCATTCAGTGCCAACCCCTTGCATGGCTTGGAGCCTCCCTCTAAACCATGTTGCTCAAGGCCCTGTCCGACATGTCCCTGAACGCTTCCAGGGATGAGGCATCCACAGCTGCTCTGGGCAGCCTGTGCCAGCGCCTCACCACCCTCACAGTACGGAACTTCCTCCTAATGTCTAATATGTAATCGAAACCTACTCTCTTACAGTTTGAATCCATTCCCCCTTGTCACTAAATTGCCTTGTAAAAAGTAAATTTCGGTCTGTCTTGTAGACCCCTTTCAGGTATTGGAAGGCTTAAATGCACATCAACTTATCCCTTCTTCCCAACTATCCCAACTTCCCAAATAAAATTATACACAAACGTGCAGATCCTGATGGAAATGAAAGGAGTAATAAATAAGAGAGAAGTATGGAAGAATAAACAGAAACCAGAGGAAAAGGCCGAAGAATAGTTCTGCTGGAATTGTCTGACCCCTGCTCAGTATAGAGATCAGAGGGGTGAATAAGGAAAATTACAATTTTGCCCTGTTTGCAGTGGGTGTGGAGAGTTTGTATTTTCAGACTGTAAGCATTTTTGTTTAAAATTAAAAGAATAAAAAAGACATGATAGTAAGCAAGATAATCCAGTAGATAGATGAAATTGCTCTTCAGTCAGAAGAAAACCACTCCTGCCTCTGTTCCCATTGCTTCACCAAGCAGCAGCCAAGTGAAATTAAGATTCTGGCAGCTCTGTAGCACTTGCTCATCATCTGTGGGGGCAGAGACACGAACTGGAGTCATGGCAATTTCCCTCTGCTGCTGTTGTCATTTCAGGAAGAACCCCAGGCACAGACACAGGGAGATTCACACTCCTCTTTGCTCCATGCCACCCATGATGATTCTGTATACAGAAGGAATGAAGAGTAAGCTGGTAATGAAGGAGACACGAGGTACAAATATGTGAACTGCCCCGCTATAAATCATTGGGTAAAATGGAATCTTTTGCAGATTCCAGATATTAAGTTGACCATCACATTCTTTTCCCCAAAGTCCCTGTACGACATCAGTGACAAGTGATACACCTTCCTTGTACCCATAATTCTTATTTTGAACACTGCACACAGAACAAAGTTACATGGAAAATTCTTCAGAGCCCAGGTGAGCTGCCTATTTGTTTTTTACCTTTGCCAAGATAAAGTTAGTCTGGAAAAATTGATAAACTCTGTGCCTGGTCGAGCTCTTCACTACCTCTTTCTAACAGGCTTCCCTCAAAGACTGTGTCTACCTTTGGTCTTTGTGCTGAGTCTTTTGAGTTAATTTTCACTGGACACTTGATCCAGCTGGAGATTTTTTTAAATGGGAATTTTTCTGATGGATTGAATCCTTCACACATGTGAAGGATGCTGCTTTGTTAAGTTTAACACTTGGGGAAGGAATAATTTTGGCTTTACTCAGATTTTCCACAACTGACAATGATTTTACTTTTACATGGACCAAAAGTATCCGACAGAAAATTGGGATAATAGTAAAAATATTAATCTGTTTTAAAACATTTTGCACCTTCAAAGCCAAAGTGTTGACAGTCTGAACTGTGCTGCTCTTCACCTCACTGGCAGCTGTCAGTCCAGCTGAGTCTGCCATAGATCTGTGCAGGAGACAGGGAAATTGTTCTTAGGCTCCTTCTTCTAGGGGCTGAAGGGATGGGAACTGGTTTTACAAGCCCAGTTGCCCTTTATCAGCAGCTTTAGAAGCTAAACTTGCAGCTTTTTGTATCTCTCAAAAGTGCTGCTCTGCTGTATGACGGGCACACAGGTGCCTACTCTGGACTAAAATTTAGAGACAAATTCCTTGCTTCTTTCCACATTCTCACTAGACACTCCCTTTTTGCTCTCACCCTGGTGGACAAATGCAAAGAGGTGTAGGTCTTGTGCAACCTAGCAAAGGATTTTATGAAAAGAATTAATGTACTTCAACCTTCATGGAAGCACAAGAACATGGGTATATAAAACCCAGCTGTCTTTCTCAGAATGCATATCCTGCCTGCCTCCTTTGTAGCATGAGGCAAAAATCTGTCTTAGCTCAGTGTTCCTCTTCTGTAGCCTAAAGTGGGTAATAGGAAGACAAATAGTTGTTTTGGCCTCTCCATCCATGAGTGTTACTTCCATGCTGCTTTCAGTCAGAATGCCTTTTCACATGTTTTTTCCCAGCTGCATCACATGAGAAGCATCTGACCTGGGAGCAAGTTAGCAGGCTCTCTGAGCAAAGCCTTGCTCTGTGTGTTATGGACATCAAAAATATTTCTGCTTTTCTCTTTTTTTTTCTTTTTTTTTTTCTTTTTTAACAGATCTGTGCAGTCATTTCCTTAAAGGATCTGTCCTAGATAATGCAGATTTGTGCTCATTGCCAGGGAAATCACATGCCCAGCTGCAGCACAGCTTCATGACTTGGGAGGTCGGTGTCTCTCGCCAGGCTGGTGGTGGTTCTGAAGTACACGGGGACATTCTCTGGGATTGCCCTAATGCGTTCCATTTTGGTACTGAGATGTTTATGGGAGGAAATCTCAGGGAGGTTTTGGTCATAAACTGTTGCAGTCCTTCAAATATATCCAAGGAATTGTGACTGTTTTATTTCAGGAGATGTAAATAATACCCGGAAATAGGACTACTGACACAAATCCAAACAGAGATGCTCCCTTGGCTTTTGAATGGAAACAGACTTGACACCATCTGTCAAAATAACATTAAAACCTCTTGTGCTTGCACAGAAGATATGAATAGGGTCAGGCCCAGCACACTGGGGTTTTGTTCTGGAATAGACAATACTTTCCAGGAGCCTTGCTCAGTTTATTCCACCCCACAGATCTGCACTCCCTCAAGGAAAGGTCATTACTGAAAACCAAAGCTAACATTTTTCTCATAACTGAAGGAGATCTCATTCATGAGAGGGCTTAGCAAGCAGCCAGGGCTCGTGACTGAGTGCCACCTGTGGGCAGGAATCATGCATTGGCATCACACTTGTGTGTGGATTTTTAAAGAGTGTTCCCACATTGGTGTATCCCAGATGCCTCCGATCTAACCAGACAGTTCAGAGTGTGGTGTATCCTTCTGTCTAAAACAGAGCTAAGTACAGATCCAAAGTCCCCTGGACTGTAGGCTATCTGTAGGGTCTGACCCTTGGAAGCTCAGCTTTGTGCTAAGGGGATAGTCATAAGATGTGTCATGAATGTTCACTCAATACAAATCCCCCACGGCGTTGCACAGACCTGAGATCACTTCGTGGTCCATTCCTTCCAGGTCTACAGCATCACAGGAGCTGTGCAGATGGCTTCTTTATAAAGGATATAGAATTGAGCTAAATATGAGATTCTCTCAAAACAGACAAGGCCAAAGTGGTGGGAAGGGAGCACGAATTAAATCTGGTAGTGTGCAGTCACAAAGCAGTCAGTGACGCATCCAAGTCAATGGAATGCCACCAAAATCTTGCTTTTAGGCACAGGTCCTTGGCAGGCCACCAAGCATGAGCCCAGTGGGACTGCCCTGTGCCTGCCTGGGAGCAGAGCTCCTGCTGCCATGGTATCCTCTGGACCACTGTCTTTCTCAGACAGCTCCTCCTGCCTCCTTATGTACAAGTTCTGTACAGTTTTGGTAAAGCATGAAAATCCCCTTTGAGTGAAAAATGCACCAGTCTGACAAGCAGCCTTTAAGGTTTTTGGTATATCTTTGGCTTTTCAGATCTTGCGACGAATCCTTCAGGCAATCCCCAGGCTCTGAGCAATCAGCAGACCTCTTCATGTGACCTGGAAAACTGTGAGTCCACACTGCTCTGCTCCCTTTGAAGACAATGACTTTAACTGAAATGAGGTCTGTCCTGGGAAAAAGGGAAGCAAATGTCTAACATATTTTCAAAATGCACGTGGAAAAGAAAAAAAAAACTAAAAAGACAATAAAAGTTTCTAATTAAGTTCCCCATAACTACTCAGATGAACTGTATAATTGACTTGGACCTGTTGGTGAGGAGGTTGGCACATTCCCCACTCATGTCCCCCCCTGCTGAGGGGGACATGAATGAGGGTTGTGGATTATACATTCATACCCAAATAAATCCTTCCCTGTTTCCCTGGAAGGAGATTCCCCATGCAGAAGCTGTGACGGAGCCTCTCGCTGTGCCCGCTAGGGGACAGAGCTCTGCCGCGTACATCCCTCTCCTCGGGAGTGGGATGAGCTCCGACAGCTGCAGCTCCAGCCCCGGGACTCTCTGGGATAAGCCTTTCAGGGAATTTTTTAGTGTAATCAGATCGCTGCAAAATACATTCTCTGCTCACATAGCCCTCTGTGGAGAATGTATCTGTGAAACTCCTGACGCTACAAGAACGATTGATTTGAAGCCACGTTATTTGCTGGGTTCCACCTCGCTCGGCAGGACTCAGGCTGAGCCCAGCCTGCTTCTGCTGGCACAGTTGTATCATGAGCAGTGTTCCCACTGCTAGAGCCACAACTGTAGCAGCAATGGCAAGAAAACTGAGAAAATGTAGGCAAAACTGTATTTTTCACTCCCCTAAGGGGAAAGGGGAAAAGTGTTGTTTTTTGATTTTTGTTTATAAAAGGTGCAAGGTTTAGTTGCTTTCAGTTTCTGAGCTTCACTCATGTACTCGTGTTCAGCAGCAGTTTTCCAGAGCCCATTGTAATAGCTCTGCAAGTTTTTCTGCACAGAAGCACTTAGAATAGTTTATCTTAGTAACTTTTAAAGTAAATTAAATGAGTTTGTTTTAAACTCCTTACCCTTCAGCAGGAGTGGCAATTCCTAAAATAGCTTTTACTGGCACTTAGTTTATTTAACTTTACATTAGCACCATTTAATCAAGCCCTAAATTAGGTTCTGAATGGACCTAGTTAAACTGGATCAAGCTAGTTTGATTCTCAATTATTCAGTAAATGAAGAGGTTATAACATATTAAGATAAATTAAATAAGAGAGTTTATACAGGGATTTTCTACTGATCAAATAAAACAGGTTAAAGGTAAATCTACAGTTAAACCACAGTTAAGCTGTGGCTTTTCAAAACGAGGCATTTTTTCCCTCTTGTATAATGAAACTGTAAGTTGAAGAAAAAAGTATTTCTTTTATATATCAAAGGCATTCAAGCATAGATCTCAAATTAAGGAAATAACAGTAACTAGTACCTCCTCATCTTCATAACTTCCCTCCTCTTTTCTACGTCTGACAAGCATCAATTGCTTAAAGAAGAACTTCAGAAGTGAATTATTTTTAAATTCTGCATGGTACTGTACTTTGGTAATGAATAATACTTCTCATCTGTAATTTTTTGTAAGCACAGTTAAGCGCACCTTTATTGCCATTCCATTGCCATATTTCATCCAAATCACCTTGGTGTTCCCATCCATCTCACGGATGTTTCCACATAACAATAACACCTGTTTCCAGGGCAACAAAACTTTGCAGGCAGTATGGGAGATACTCATCCTTGGTCAAAAACTGTCTTCCTGAAACACAGTCATGCTGCAGCTTTCAAACAGCCAGAGCTGATTGTTGGGATGGGATAAACTCTTTTATCTGCTCCTGTCTGTGTTTGTCTCCTAAAGCCTGTGTAGAACCTGGAGATCATTATATGTATATATACATACACCGGCTATTTAACAGCTGACAAAATTACATAGAATAGTCGAGGAGAGAGAAATGAAAGAACATCACAGAGATCTGACATTGTCAAGGTGAAGTTAGCCTGTCCAAAATTCATTATTCAATAGATAGTTACAGAGGAGAGGACATTGCAAATAAATAAAAATAACAAAGATTCATTTGAATGTAAGCTACAGGTTTTCAAAAATGTCTGTGGTATCTGTGGAGGTGTACTGTTTTTTTCCTAAACCACATGAGGAACTGGATACTTGCACAAATAGAAACAGTGTGGGCCTAATATATGGAAGCTGGGAAAACAGCAGAAAAGAGAATGCACTGTGGTAGAGCCAAAGTGAGCACCTGAGCAAAGGGAGGTGTGGCACCAGAATTTGGATTGGTGCTCACTGATGCAGTCTGAATTCCCTGACATTTCCAACTGCAAAGTTTCCCTGAGAAAATCTAGACCTGTCTCAAGCAGTCAACTTGGTTTCCTCTCAGCTCTGTCAGGAGCTTTTCCGTGCTCGAAATTCTTGCTGAAAGAATGCCATGCCTCTGTGGCCACATTGCCTGACAGTCACCAAGCAGCTCAACTCCAGCATCTGTGCTGTCACTGAAGGCAGTGTCAAACTCAGCCAGACAGAGGGTGGGTGTAGTGCTGTCAGGGGAGCTGCAATACCCCTATCCAAAAGGAAAAATTACGGTTCTTCGTGGCTTGTAGGGAAGATGCAGTTTCCTCATCTACCCCATGAAGTCAGATGAGTTTACTCACACAAATGCAACTCTGTAGATACCTCCATGTTATTTGTGGACAGCTTGTATTACAATGTGAATGCAAAAGCTGTGATAAGTAACATTCAAATCAGATATATTATTTAAAAATAAGATTCCTTCACTATATCAGAGAAAGAAACTAATTGTGGTAACTTTCTGTATGAGCTACAGTACTTTTTAAGGGACCAACGTATCCCACGTACCCATCTCAAATGCTGAATCTGAGACACCTTGGACCTTGTTTTTATATGTGCTGAGCAGACAATAGTCCACACTTGTGCAAGCCATGAGGTTCATGAAGGTTGTGAGGTTCATGAAAGTCATGGCTTTCATTAAGGAAACAAGACTGGTTTCCTTTTAGACATGCAGAAATCAAAAATCAGTTTTTAAAATGTTGGTCTTGACCTTTCCCTGCCTTGGTTTTCCCATCTGCATGGAAAAGATGCAGATAATCCCACCAGTGAGAAGTGCCTCGAGGCAGCCCCTCCAGGGAGGGAAGGGGTAGCAAAGTACTATGCTGTTCATGGAGATGAGCAATGCCCACTGTACTGCACACAATGCCAACGCTTAGATCATTTCTCACCCACCTCTGCTTTCCTCTCTCATCTGCATTTCTGTCTCCTGTGTCTTTCACAGAGCTTTTCACACCCCTGTTTATTGCAACATGTATACAGGAGGTTCCATAACAACTTGAGATTCATTTACTTTTTCCACCCAGCACAGCTATATTAGAAACCCGTTAAAACATTTCACCTCTTAATTTCTTCTCTCAGACAGCCACTGTGACACTTCTTATAAACTCAACACCTACTCTGCTTATTCAGGGAGGATTCCTTGTGAGTGCTGAATCAAGTCTAGCCCTCAGATCCCAAGCTGCAGTTAAAACAGCCAGTGCCACAGCAGAGGCACTCGGTAGGTGATGGCAGAGGAGTGCTCCTAGACCTTGAAAAGATGAATTTGTTCCTGCTGTAGAGGCTCTGTCTGAACACAGAACCTCTGTTTGACTCTAATCCCAGTGCTGAGCTAATGTGTCTAATGACTTCTGAAGAACTACCTTGTGCACACTGAGGGAATTGGTCCTTCTGAGAGCCTTGAACCACCAGAACCAGAGTACCTTTGCTGTAGAAAGGAAGTGTAAGTTGGAAATTTGAGCAGAAAGGAAAGAACAGCTTCTGGCTTGGGCCCTGATTTAGAATACTTATAGTCCAGGCTGGCTTCCCAATTCCTGCACAGACTTACTAAATATTCGTAGAGATAAGAACCTTTCTGACACCTGTCTTGGAGAGTAAACTCTTGGGCACAGAGATTCCTGCATGTTATATACATGTGCTTTTCACTTATGTTTATGAGGTTCTGACTCATAGGCTAATTTGAATAAATTTTGAGTTGGGTAGCTGAGCCAAATAGATCAGCTGGACTGAAATTGGTTTGAACTGATCCATAGTAGAGATATATGGGTTGTATTTGCATTCAAAAGAAAAACTGTAAAATGTTGCTCTGGTTTGTGGAACATACTTTACTCAACCCAAAATTAAATCCTTCCTTCTTATAGTGGAAAATAGAAAAGTTAAATAGTAGATTAACATTATAAAGTAGCTGATGGTAGTGGCCACCTCTTCTGCAAACACAAGAAGCCATCATGTAGGCAGTGTAAAACCCACATCTGAAAGGATGTGACCCACATCTCTCATTTCTCACAGAAGCATCTTCTCAAAGCTGTTTTACATCCACCAGATTTAGTCAAAGGGAGGAACTCTGTCTAATGTCGTGATCTATTTTTATCATCTTGTAAAGTCAATACATTTCTGACATGCTGAAATAGTTCCTTTCTATGTTAACAATATAATTTTTGGTTCAGCCAAGCTATACTGCAAAGTTGATGAACAGCTCAAAACATGTGCCTCAGTTGTCAGCATCTCATATTACTGTTTGTAGTTTATTTGAACTATTAAATTGATTTCTATAAATAGGATATACTCTCCCATTAAAATCTGTAAAGAGTGGAAACAGCATGCAAATGATAGCAGCCTCCTGTGTACCTTTATAGAAGGACTTACAGTGATGGGAGGCTTTTTGCTGCAAAATAGTTCTTGTGAAGTCTGAAACAAGCATAAGTTGACTCATGGAAGAAAAATTGAATCATAAAGAACAGCTACTCAGACATACACAGCAATGAACCCAAACACCTCCATTAGTGTCTGCAAATTGTCAAATTGACTCTAACCACTGTGTGAGCTGACCAGTCCTCACCACCGGAGAAAGAAGAGCTAAAAAGAGAAAGAAAGAATAGCAGATGGGACAAAGAATCAACAATACAGAAACTTTTAACTCTGCTGCCTTCAAAACCAAGACTTTTTCAGAAGTCTGCAGTCCAGTTTATGCCAGATGTTCTGAGAAAACACATCAAACTTTTGCATATGGATCATGGTGCAACATAGAATCTAAACAAATACCTGCAGGGTTGCATCGCCCATCTCATTCCAGAAAGCAATGCATCTTTCTTCATCTTTCCTAATGTTCTTCTGTGCTTCCTTGTCCTCTTGTCATCCTAATCCAGGGTCCATCCTGCCAGATGCTGAGCTCACCGTGGTGCTTGTCCTGCCAAGAGCTGAGTGCCCTTGAAGCCATTGTTCACTTGAGTTTTGTCACAAGGTCTCTGTTTTCCTTGGTTTCCAAATTTTCCTCATGGCCAGCAATATTATATGGTGATAAATAATAGTATGAGCTGTTTTCCAGAAAGAGGGAGAGAAAGAGGAGGGAGAGAAGGAAAGAAGGAGAGAAGGAAAATGGGGAGAAAAGCAAGAAGAAGGGTTAAGAGGAACAAAGGGAGGGAAGGAGTGGAAAGGGAATTGCTTCCTGAACAGCACTTGTTCTGGCAAATCCCAGAGTCCCTGATTGATGCCATTGCTGAGCATTCAGCAGTCACTGAGCACTGGGCTGTGTCATTTCCAGTGTGCCATAAAAGCACATCCACTCACCACAGAGACAGGAAGGACAGTGTGGGACTCCTGTAGGACAGCTGTGCAGCTTTGCCAGCTGCAGTGCTGTCATTACATCCCCACACAATGTAGGATGGACAGGAAAACCCCAAACCTGTTCCTTGCAGTCTCCCTTAGGCTGACCTGAGGGGAGGAAGGAGGGTTGACTCACCAGGAAATATAAGTGATGTATTTTATGGGAATGGCCTTTGCTGCTGGTGCAGCTTCTGCATCAGCCACATGCTGCCCTTTTTCTGGGTTTTGCTAAGCACACCACTTCTGCCTGGGGCCTTTGGCTTCCTTTCCTGGGCTGGTACAAACCAGTTCATCTCCCTGAAAGCAGCCCCTTGGGGTACAGAGACTGCAGAGACAGGACAAGCCAACTAGAAAAGAGTTTTTATTGTGTGGTGAGGTATCAGATGGAGTTGGACACCAGCCAGAGCCTGTCTGTGGAGTCATGGTGATGAGGGATCATTCTCCTCTGCAGAATCTGCTCCTACCACAGGCTGCATGTCTGGACTTCTCCTCAGGCAGCCTTCCTTCAAACCTGGGTCTAGTGAGAGTGCATCAGGTGCTGTTTTTTACACAACTTACAGGTTCATGGCAGGTGATGTCATCTCTCTTGAAAAAGGGGTCATAATAGAAAAGTACCAAAATAATGCAGTGGAGATGAATTAGTTGTCATCATTTCCAAACAAAGAAAGACAAAGCTATGATAACTAAGAATTTGATTCCAAAAAAGACAAAGGTGGAGATTAAAAAAGGCCTCATAGGGGCATTTTGAATCTAAAGTTGAGGCTGAGTAAAATGTTACAATACAGTTCTGTTAAGCCATAACTCTCCTTGTGCTTTTTTCATTTAGGAGAAGTGTAGAATTTTTTAAAGAATCAAAATTGATGTAGAAACACAAATATTAGTTGTTTTCAGCCACTTCAATGTGGAGTGAATTTGTAGGTACTAACATCATGCTAACATCTATCATGTCAGCATTCACAGCAGATGCCACAAGAAAATATAAATTTTTGGTACAGTAAGATATGGATCAAGTACAAAAAAAGCATAATATGATGACACTATCTTTCCACTTCCTGGGCTTAAAGTAACCAGAAATAACCAAAACCTATTTTTTCAGCATTTCTGCTGCTAAGAAATACTGTGTCAAGATTTGCTGAGAATATCCTGAGAAACAAAATCAGGACATTCCCTACCATCCTCATCTGCTACCTTGTAAAGGCTTACTGTATATGTACCTACATCTGTCCCACCAGACATCCTGAGAGTTCTTTCATGTGCAAAGAAAGACCTTTTTACTTGCCAAAAGTACAACCTGCTGCTGCTAGTGCTTGAAGTTTGTCACATGAGGCAGATACTGGAGAATCCCTTTCCATTTTGCTGAATCCGTGATTAGGTTGACAAATGAAATTTTCATGGACTGCTTCAAATATTTGCAGAAATTCTTTGTTTTTGAAGAATCCTACAGCAACTACTATGCATTTTCCATCATCACCCCACCAAACTGAGTGGAACCAATTGCTTCCAACAAATTTCCAGAGTTTCTTCAGGAAGAGGAGGGATGAAAAGCTTTGCCAAGAGCTCTCCTCAAAAAAATTAGCACCTATGCTCATGGCCCAGAGTTGATCTGGCAAAACTCGATCAGCTTTTTCTTCTAGTAGAGGTGCAAAAGGAGCAGCAGCTTTTCTGTCACATACTGGAGAGACAAGAGAAGTTCAGACTGCTAACTCAACAGTCTTGTCTGGAACAGAAACTCAAGATGTTTCTGAGGGAGAAGGCTTCATTTTCAATGTATTTTCTTGATTTGATTAAAATCTCCAGCTGTGGCCCTTTACCTGACCAGCCAGGCTTTGTCCTGCTAGACAAGATGCAAAATGAAAAGCAGTGGTGCCAAGTGCCTGGGGAGCCCAGCTGATGGTTCTCAAATGTCACCACAACACCCGTGATCATATCACAGCGTGGCCCCTGTCTCTTGGCAAAATGAAGCAGAGACAGAAGAAGTTGCTAAATCACAGTGGTTGCTTTTCATTTATAAAGCTGCAGATGTTTTTGAGCCAAGGGTCAGGAAGTAAATAAAGCTGTGTTTGCATTTCATAAGTCCTGAAAGGTCAGTGCTGCATCCAATTGCCTCTGGGAGCTGGTCCCCCAGGGGGAAGAGGGAAAGTGTTAGGAGTAGCAGTGCCCCAAACATGAACCTTTTCAGCTGGGCATCTTTCACCTATGCAGAAATGTTTGTACACTTGTTGTTCTTGAGGTGAAGCTCCTGCTTCACTGCCCAGGCAGAGCTTTGAGCAGCAGGGCTGGGACTGCAGCCACTGCCCCACTGCTGTACTTGTGGGGCTGCTTCTCCTCTAGGCATGGCTTCCCCTTCTTCATGTGGCACCCTGACTGGCATCTCCTGGCCTCCTCTATTTACCTGTGGGTTCTCCAGTTAAAAGAAATAATGCTAAAAGAAAACAGAAATCTGTTTTCTATGTCTCTCCGTTTTTTCTGCAGAATAACCCAGCTCTGTGGTTTCATTAGCACTGCTTCAGGTACTGAGGTGATGCTCTTAACTTTCAGCAGTGTCTCAGTGGCTGCTCCATAGCCATAAAAGGTTGCTTCAGCACACTTTCAAAATGAAATAGACAGGAGCTACTCATTCCAGCCCTTTCTTGGGTTGGTTTTAATATGCTTTTATTTGATATTTACCCTTCAGGAACCCAAACAGCAAAACCAATGATGCTCCACTGAGCTTTTAGATTCAACCCTCTCTGCAAGACTGAATGTCTTTCAGTAAAGGAAAAATTTGATTCAGTGCCTGTAGGAGTCAGTGATTCTCTTCCCTTCAGCGTTTGGGTCTGACTCCATGAGCTTTATGAAACACTAACAGCAGTGTGAGGACAATGAATGTGAGCCCAAGAAGTACTGGAATATTATGGGCAGAGCTAATAGAAGCTGGGGCTAACAGAAGTTTAGGTAGAGTGAGAAGGGTTTCCTTGAGCTGCCTGAGCACCATGGAAAGCCTGGACACACAAATAGATAAAAGCCAGATAGACCCACAGAGCAAATTGTCTGCACTTTGCTGTTCACCAGCAGGGAGAGGATATGATGGACAACAAAGGCTCTCCATGCAGGCTGAGAAACCGTGGCAGGGCCAAGCTGAGCTGAGACAGCTGCAGATAAATCACTACAACAAGAGCTCAGACAGTAACTCTGCCAAAGAACAGGACAAGTACAAGTAACCTACCCAGTGTGTTGGCTTCACTGAAGTTCATCATGCAAACGTAACCATGAGGAAACAGGAATGAGGAAAAAGGCTTTAGCTATTTTTAGCCATTTACCTCTGTCCTTCTCTCTAAATACAAGAGCCAAGGCCATCAATGCAGTCCTGAGACCCCAGGGTGGCCCTGGCTTGGCCTTATTGCTTTCTCTGCTGCTGCTTCCCTGCACTGTGTTGGGCATCACTGTCACTGCTGTTGCCCTCTGTTTTCTGATTTGTGCCATGGGCAGGACTGGCCTCCTCACTGCCAAATGCTCTTCCATCTGCAGGGAGTTACCTATTTATTCATCCTGTTTACATTGCACCAGCTTGTTAAAAGAAAGAATGGTCCAGCGTGTTTAACTTAAATGTGGATGGAAAAAAATATATCTACCCGGTGGAAACTGATTTGAATTCAGCAGATTATTTAGCACCTTGTATGTAAATCCTTGCTTTCGATCTTTGAATAGTACAAGTGAAAATAGGAAATGTGGAAAACATTACTTCCTCAGAAACAGAAGGGATTTTGAACTGAATTCTGAAAGAGAGAACTTGATAAGTTTCTGTCCCAGAGACAGATGAATTTCTAATTTAGGTGTACAGTATAAGACCTGATCTGTAGCCTATTCAGATCAGCAGGTATTTTTCTTTGGACATAACAGAGTGATATATGCAGACTATAATTTGTGTTCCAGCTACAATTGTTAGCCTTTTGGGGATTTTTAATGGATTATCTAAGTGACAGAGCCAAGACTTATTTCAGGTGGGATGTAATCCACTTTATGTGAGTCTTCCCAGGGATTGATCTAGTTTATTATTCTGAAATAATTCTGATTATTTCAAATGTAAGCAAAATTAATTAAAGGCTTTCAACCCTGCTGATACTCAGAATTGCTGCAATAATTTTGCATTTATTGATGAAAAAGCTTCCATAATTTTAAGTGCTTAAGCATATTAACATAAAATATTTGACTGTAATCATCCTTCTGTAATGATTTGGAAAACTGAATGCTTTAGCAGCTATTCCAGATCCATTTACCTGCGATACAGCTAATGTCTCAATTAAACTAAATCAACCAACACTCATCAACATTTACGCTCACAAGTGTGTTATGCACACTTTGAAAATGAAAATTACTCCAAAACCAACCCCTCAAGACTACCTTCCCAAAGACAGAATTTATCATGAGGGCAGGTTAGACCAGGTGTGGGCTTTTTAAACCTGTACTTTCTTTGAGACAGAGCTTGACAAAGCCTCTGAAGCTTTTAGATAACTCAAGGCTCAACCTTCCCTTTTTACAACTTATTGTACTAAGCAAACAGTACCATTCACCCCAAGCTTGAAGAAAAAAAAAGACCACTCTGAGAATCATTTAAGCATTAAGAGTGAGAGAGTATATCTATATATTTTGAGGGAGAAAAAGAAGAGTGTCATTAATCAGATTTTTAACAGAGAATGAAGTGCAATACTGAGTTCAGGCATTATCTATCTCTGATAAACCTGGTGGATGACATCTCTTAACAACAGCCAGACAAATTTCAACAGAAAATTGTCCTGCAGTCTTCCTGCAAGGATCATCATCCTTTTTCTGGATGTCAAAAAGCTGATTTTATTTCCTTGTAAATGCAATTGAAATGTATGTTCATACTGACAGCTTGCATCTGAGGGACTCCAACCTCCTTCCATCCATCTTCCATTTGAAATGAAAATCTATTTGTTCAATTACCTTAGGACACAGAAGCTGCCCCAGCACTATTTTCCCCCCAAAAGAAAAGGGATGAACCCTTGTTTTGTCAGGGCTATAAGGACTCCCCTGGTCCTTGCAGTATATTTTTCTTGGACGCATTGCAACTGTAGGTGCTACTAAATGTCTTGCCATGGAAGTCAAATTTTCCATCAGAGAGCAAACAAGTTGGGAATATGGGAAAACTGAGGCAAGGAGTGTTACATTTCTGTGAAGAGACTCAGCTGGCCACCAGCCAGCAAAGCCATCACTGCAGCTGTTTAGTTTAAAAAAAAAAAAAAAAAGAGAGAGAGAAATGTAATATTTGTTGACAATCTAATGTCAAAGTCTATGATATCACCTGCCTCCAGCTGCTGATTAATCTTGTGAAAGAAATTAGCTTGGACATGAAAGAGTGTGAATCTGGGACAAATAACTGTGTTCAGAAATGAACAAGGAGGAAAGAACTTACCAAGTGTTTTGTCAAACAGTTTATTTTAAAACAACCCCAACCCCCAATTCTCTCCTTCCCTGTAAAATTTGCTACTAAATCCTCATGGTCTGATTGCACTCCTATCAGATTCAGTCCTTTTGCTTCCATGGAATTACTACAGGTTTCTCCATGAGCAGAACTGTCCATGAGCTTGATGGACTGGAGGTGAGAAAATGGCACGGAGGGAACATTAAAACACTGACAATTTAGAAGTTTCAGTGAGGATGAGTGAAAGAGTTGTTGGTGTGTGTCAAGAATTTCAGGGAGGCTTCCTAGGGCACTTAACACTTCCAGTAACATGGGCATTTTGTCTCTCATTCTCCTTAGCTCAGCTTTCAGAAGTGTTCCTAAGAGTTCACAGAACTTGTGTATGCTTGTCACCTTCCATCCAGGTTGATTTCCCTGGGAGAAGATAGAAATGTGACAGTGCAGGTACTTCAGGGCATTCAGGTTAGGAGTGGGGAACTGTAAGAGGCCATGTAAAAATCTCTGCAGGTGGGATCACTGTTTAATCTGTGATTAAAATGGCTGGCCTTTTGTTAGTTGTTAGAGTTCATCTCCTCCTCTCTGGTGGTGTCAAGTGTGCAAAGGAAAGCCTTCTGCAGCAAAATGGAAGCTGATTTGTAGAAGAGCAGAGTTTCACCTGTTGTTCTGAAGTCCCTTCCAGTGTCCCTCCAGCAATATAATGGAATGACATCCAGGGGAGAGCTGGGCCCAGCTTGTTGAGCAGGGCAGTGGTGATGAACTCCTGTCTCTGGTTCATCACTGATGCACCACTTTCTGCAATGCTAAGGCAGCCTCCAGCTGTCGTTCTTGGAGCTTTCAAGCCTGACTACACTCATGTGATGTTTCCTCCAAAACCGGAGCCTTGCCTAACTCAACAGCCTCACATAGGATCTGTTCCTGCAAATAATCCAAATTTCCATTTGTCTAACTTCAAAGTCTGTTCCATCCACTGTAATAAATCTTAGCCTGCTCCATTTTCCTCTCCATCTCTCTTTGAAGCAATTGAAATGGTAGATCATTCCCTGATGACCACTGTTGCTGGTGACGCAAATGGCACCGCACTGGATCCTGTAAGTCTTGTTCAGCCCCATCTATCATATTAACAGGGAAGAAGAGATGTTAGGCAAACTGTGTCTTAATGAAAGATAGGGCTGTAAAAAAGAAAAATATTTAATTGTTTCAACATTTTGTTCCTTTTGGGAAATGCCGCATATGTAAAACAGAAAGAAACAAACTGGTTGGGGTTGTTGCATTTTTGTTTGTTTGTTTGTTTTTGTTTTAACAGAAAACACTTGCAATCCAGTCCAGAAATGGTCTTGAGAAGAGTTAAAGAAATTTGCTTGTGTAGCTAAGGAATGAAGTGAGTGTCTCTGCCAAATGATGGGTGTTTCCAGGATACTGTGTCTCCAACCAGAAAGGGTTATTCCAAGGCATTTCTCTGGCAGCTTTCATTAATCTCCCTCGCTCTGTGCCAGAAGACAGGAAGATGTCAGACATCTGTGCTCTTGCACTGTTCCCCTTTTCCTATTCAGGACAAGGCTGTCCTCAGCCAGTGGGAGAGAACGTAAAGGAACTGGCAAAGCTCAAACATTTTGTCAAAGGGAGACACATTTGTGAAGTTAATCCTAGTGCTCTGTCCGGGTGCTCCCTTCCCTCTCCTCATAAAACAGCCATGAAGAAAAACAGTTTCAGTCTGTTCCCAGTGGAGAGAAGACCATGACAGCTGCCAGCTTTTCCAGTGCCTCCAGCTGGGGGTGCAGGCTGTGTCCACAGAGGGTGAAGAGACATCAAAGAAGCCACCATCTCTGAGGGCAAAGCTGGCACTGGAGCCAGCAGAGCCTCACCAGCTCTCCTGGTTCTCCCATTTCCATGCTCTTTCTGTCCAGGCAGGGTGTCTCTCTGTCCCACTCACCAGACAAGTCCTGCTTTTCTCCATCAGCAGAAGCCCGTGGGCAGAGTGGCCAGAGAGTGGGTGCAGGCCCAGCTGGAGGGAGCCATGGGAGCTCCCCACCAGGGAGGAGTTGAGCCTCTCTGCCATACCCCTCTGCAGCTCCAACTTCTGCCAGCTCTGCCTGGCTCAGGCCAGCCTGAAAGTCCTACCTAATCCAGTCTGGAATGCTGCTGTCAAGGACTATGTGAGAATCTGGTTCAGACATCAAGGGCTACAGTCCCTATAGGTGTGCCCAGAAAGGAGGAGAGCAAAGGATGGAAAAGGAGTGAAGAACAAGTGGAAAGTAAACACAGCATTTCTGCTGAGGACCTGCAGGCCCCACATCTCTCCTCTTCTCTACTTGCTTTTGCATCTCATTAAGTTACTTAAGCAAATATGTGAATTCTCCTGGGAAGAAAAGAGCAGCCAGCTGGAACTCTGTGGTATCAATCCCCATCCAGCAGGAAGTGGGGAGAAAATACATAACATTTAGGAGCCATTAATGCTGCGGTCTAGCTCATCAGCCCCCATTCAGCAAGATAGGAAATGGATGGTTAATATCTCTCTTCTGGGCCAGTCCTTCATCTTCCCCAGCTGCAGTGTATCTTTAGTGTCCTAATTTCAAGCAACCAGACCATGAAATAGCTTTCACCTTTTCCAAAGAAAAAGAAGGATTGGGAACCCCTCCCTCGGAGCACAGAGAGTCGTGAGGAGTTGCAAACTTCATGGTGGTGTGAAGGAGCATCCCAGCTCTTGACATCTGTCTTCAAACTCGGGCATCTAAACATGCCTGAGGGTTTAAATTCTTCAGTTTAGTTACACAGAGGTGAAAACTCAAGCTGTAGTGTTGCCTGGTATTAGAGAGCTCATGGCAGTAGAGTGGGAAATGCCAATGACCTGAAATTCTGCAGAGGGCAGATAAGTGCCCTCTCAGTGCTAAATAACTCTGTGGATCCAGGAGCAACCTGGAAATACCTGAGGAAGGAGGAAGGGCAGCACAAGAGGGAGGCTTGTCCTGGGCAGACCAGCCAGAGGAGGTGGGAGCACAGCAGAGGAGACTATGCTGCATTGCTCAATTTGCTGCTCAAATCCAGAGCTGGGGAGGCAGCTCAGAGAGCAGCTCCCAGCTCCAGGAGTGGATGTCTCCAGAGTGCTTCAGGAATGGTTATCTCCAGAGCTGGGGCAAGGGGCAGCAGGGAGATAAGGCTCTGACTAGTGCTAGTTGCAGCTGGATAAGCTGCTCTTAAAGTGCCCCCTTATTATGCCTGGGCATATTTGTGTGTATGGATTTATGTATAGGAACTTGTGACAGTTCTGAAAATATCCTAGGTGGACATGTATACTGTTCTTTCCATAAGGGCTTTACTTACCTCTAGCTGTTCAAAGGAAAAGCATGATCCAGCATGCAGATCTCAGTGTTTCTGGGAAAGATGTTCTGGCTTGAAGCAATCCTATGTGCAAGGACTGGTGTTTTCCAGTGACTGCTATAACACAGCTGCTTTGCAGGGTCAGGGTCTGCTGACCTCTGTGATTTGTTGCATAGCAATGAACAGTGCTGCATACAGAAAACAGCACAGATAATACTCTTCTGTCTGGCAACATCATTTAGGAATATTTTCATAACTCTATTGCTTTAGATATTTAAAGTTAGGAAGAATCGACCCAGACCTGCTAGTTTGTTTAACTGTGCTGCACTCGTTCAAAGTTCAGCTTTTTTTCCTTTCAAAGGCATAGGAATGAAGATAAACATCTGTCCATCGCAGCAATATTATGGTAAATCCTTAAAATAATTATACTGCAAGCAAAAATAGATTCCTGGAGAAAACCAAATTGCATTGTTTAAAATTAAATGGCTACAGCTCAGTATGAACTTTAAAATTATTAATCATGTCTTCTTCAGTCTCCCAGTTCTTCAAAACACAGCTATCACTCATTTCAGAGTGGAAACTTGGACAGAATTTCTTGTGATTCCATGCTCATCTCATCCCTAAAAGGTGCAGTGGAATCTCACAGCCCCTTCATATTCTACTGATTCCAAAAAAGTCTATGTGACACACACTGCTCACTTGGAAAACAGCTTGTCTTTTTCCTGCTGTGATCGTAGCTGTCTCAAAGAAATGCAAAGCTGCTCAATTATGGCTGTGTGGTCACAGTCTAGTGGAATAACTGTGGCCCATGAATAGAAAAAACTTCTTCAGATAACGAAGCAGTATTTGAGTTCTAATTGTTTTATTCCCTCAGCACCAGACCTGGGTACAACTCTTAGTAGCCTCAAGCCCTAACAGGGAAGGATTCCCCTTTATGGTTTTAGTTTTAGTGAACGTCAGTAAAACTCAATAATACTTATTTGATGTGCTTCTACTGCTGTAGTTTGGTCTGTGCAAAAAAAAGAAAACATTTATGCCAAATCATAAGTTAGTCCCCAAATATGCACATGTTTATATTCCTATTATCTGCAAATGGCAACTGTGAGCCAAGGTGCCTATGTAAAGCCCTGCTGCAGCCCAGAGGACCACAGCTGTGGCACACGCCAACTGCAAAGCTGGGCTCTTCCCTGGAATCCAGAAAAAACAGGAAGGGTGGCACTGAAACTGCTGGCCATAGCCAGACATAAAACCAAGCTTTCACATCAGACCTTCACATCCTCACCCTGGGGAGTTTACCAGCTGAGGGAAAGGTACCACAGCCATACATGCATTGCATCAAGAGGAAATGTCATATCCTGTGCTTGTTCAAGAGTTCCTAAACATTCCTGTCTATACTGTTTGTACATAACTCCTTGTTGGAGTAATGCACTATGCATAATATTTTCCATACATAGATCTCTTGAGCTCTGTGACAATTCTCCAAAGTCCAGCTGCAAATCCTGAAGCCTGAGAGGCAAACTGCTGTTCTTAGCTCAGCACTACAGCTCTGCATATGTGTGCTGGGCATGGACACGTGGTGTGTACCCCTTCCCTCAAGGTGCCCAGATGTGAATCAGCCTTCAGGCAGGTCACAGACACCATGTCCCAGAAGACACAGGATGTCTCAGTCCCTCCTGCCTGTTCTGCAGGTGGGCAGTCACCTCACTGCTCAGGCCCCACGGCACGGCAGGGGCAGAGCCCAGAAAGGATCACGGAGATCTTTGGCTGCCTTTCCTGGCTGTGCTGAGCCCTAGGTCTTGCTGCAGCACAGGGCGAGGCTCAGCCAGGAATGCGTGGAGGAGGCTCCCAGGGAACAAAACTGGTTCCTTTGTGCTCTGGGAGGACGTACAAGCTCAGGCAGATGTAGGTGCAGTACAAAGGCTGCCCTAAATCACAGTGACTTGCTACAGGTGTCTTTGCAGAGCCCTATGTTCTTGTTCCCTGAACAGGAGCTGGCACAGAGAAAATTAACCAGTCATTGCCTAATTCTGCCATTATGTGTGTTCTTGTGGGATAGCGGGAAGGGAGAAGATGACTGGATAACCCAGCTCAGAGGTCACTGAGAGCTGGGAAAACCAGCTTCTTTCTGACTTGTTTTACCACTGAAGGAAGGCAAAAGGGCCAGTGCAAGACAAGCATCCAGAGGCCTTTGCTCAGACCTCTGTTTCCTCTGCCAGCCCAGACAGGGCAGATGTGTGCTGTGCCTGTGACAGCCACCTGCCTGAACAGAGACAATTCTCAGCACATAATTCAGTGCCACGTTTTCACTTGTGTCTTCTGTGGGTCTTTTTCTTGTAAAATGTTAGCCAGACTTATTCTCTGTCATGCTGGCATGAACACAAAGTCAATCTGTTGACTGTAGAATTACTCTACATTTATCCTTTAATTTCTATATTTTACATAAGCCTAAGATTCAACTCACTGGTGAGGAAATGCTGTCAGACACTGACTTCCACTGCTAGGGTGCTGACGGTCCTGATGCTGGATGGCATGAACAGTGACAGTCTAGACAACTCATCTTTGAAACACAGGGAAGGCTGTCTTGCCCAACCAGTCCAAAACATGACAGGGAGTAATAATTTTAAAAATGAATCTTATAATAAAGAAATAATGGATTGAGGAGGGTACTTGAGGATTGTGGTTGTTTTTTTATTAAATTGTTACAATTTTTTCTGGTTTGTTTTTACAACTGGATTGATTGTAGTCCATCTAGCTTTATATGGCAGAATTAGGCAGCCTACACCATATTAATTATGTGTCTTCAAGGATTCAATTGATTACAATTACCATGCAAGTATTTTCCCTTTTCCACAGAAGGAGGTATTTCTGCAGTACAGGATCTTGTTTCAGAAGGTGTTTTGGATTTGGTTTTTTTGCCTGTTACTTTGGTTTGGATTGGGAAAGAGGTTCTTCTTCAATTCAGTGCATGCAGACCAGGACCTCAACTCCAGGGGAAGAGAGTGTATAAAATAGCAAATGACAGCTCTGCCTGTGCTTGAGAGGGTCACCAGCACTGTACAGGTCTCCTGTTCCTCCCACTGGATGCCACTTGGCAGGGCTGCCCCATCACTGCTACAAAAAGCCACCAGCCCACAGTGATCAGCAGCCCCAGGCCCTGGGGTACAGCAGCCACAGCACAGCTGAGCCCTTGCTGCTCACGGGGCACAGTGAGCACACTCAGGACAACTTATTTTCCATGAAACATGGTAATTAACGTGTCTCCCTTCGAGTACACAGAGGCACTGGGAGGCCATTAACTTTGACAGCTGTGGCATTTCTTTCCCTAAATGCCTCTTATCCAGTTTGTCAGTGGGAGATGTTACACAGTTAGGACAGCTCCATGCCCTTCTCTAAGTGTCTGTCCTCACTTTATTTCAGACTAAATACATTCTGCACTGGATATTTGGCCCTCCTAAGTGGAAGATCCTGTTCATTTTAATGGCTCCACTCCCTTGAATAAGGACAAGACAAAAGTTGGCTGGATCAACTGTTTGCCCTAACCCAGCCTGTTTCAGTGTCCTTAAGCACTGTAATGATTTTCTTTGGAAGCAGGAAGTATAAATTTAAATTAAGAACATAGCTTAAGGAGAAGGAAGATCTTTTAACACCCAACACTGGAGTTTTACTTGAAGAATGGGCACTGAGAGAGTCAGAGTGGAACAATCTTTTTGTTCTCTTTGTACAGCACCTAAGGCAACACTGCCAAAGCCACAGAGAAGGCCCCTCAGCAACATCAAGTAACTACAGCAGTACTAGTGCCCAGGTCTGTGTCTGTGAAAACAACTTTTCTCTTTTCTTTCTTCCATCCTTGTCCCTGGATTGGACTAGCAACCTGTATCGGTTGTGTTTTCCATTTAGGCTAACCTCAAACACTTGGTTTCCCCTTGATTGGAAACAAGTATGCTGAAAGCTGTCTGCTCTTTCTTCACTACACAATGTGGACTGCTGCCTGGCTCCTGTCTGGAAACAATTATTTCCCTCATGTACCTACTGGTTCTGAACAGTCAAAGACTTATCCCTAGACTTTCTTTTCCTTTTTGCACTTTTATTAGCCCCTTCCTTTATAAACAGAACTTGTCATTGTATAAAATGCCCACAGAACAGCTCTAGCTCTGTTACTTGAAAAAATTGCTGCCACGTTTTAAGGCCAGGTCTCCCTTGGGGGAGTTTTGTATCTGCAAACGTGCCATAGTAAATTCACCACTCCTTTGTCTGTTCTGATTGGATAAATTTTTGATGGTGTTTGAATTTGTCTGATTTTAAGAAAGGGGAGGATTTTAAGCATGCATTGTGGTTACAGTGGTGCAAATATTCTTCAACAACTCCAAAGAATGGTCAAAACATCCACACACAGATGTGCAGTAATGCCTCCAAGCATTTGCAGATGCTACCAGCACAGCATAGTGCAGCTGTTTAAAAAAAGAACATACCTGTATTCCTGGATTTATTCTTTCTTTCAAATGTTCCTACTTTTTGACGTGTGTATGTAGACACGAGGGAATGTGAGCAACAGATGACCAGAATCTGCAGATATTTGCACACAGGGGTAAGCTTATGCCATGAATAGTGCCATTATACTGAGCAGGGTCACTTTTCTCAGAGAGATTGATCTCATACTTTACTTCACGAAGACCAGTTCCCAACTAAGCACAGACTGTGAGGAAATGAATTGGAGTGGAAAGAGTCTATAAATTTCTTTTCCTGCGCTGAATTCAAAATAGCATTTCTCTTACTGGAAAAACAAACATAAGCTCATTTTGGGTGTCTCTGTCTGCTTGCCTGTGGGATTGGTAGTCCACACCTTCTGCCAATTCAGAGACCTCTCTGCCCCCGTTTATGCTCTAGAGGTTATGTCTTAATTACAGAAAAGCTGATCTGCTGTGACATCAATTTCCCTCTCTAGGGGAAATTCCTAGCTGTGAAATCCTAGCAGAGGCAAATTGCTCTTCTTTTTTTTTTTTTTTCCTTTGGCCAGTCCAGATCAACCCCAAAACTGCCATCTCGGTTTGACCTTGACTACTGCTTTGAGAGTGAATCGGAGAGCCTGCTCTCCTAAAGTGCTGACGTACAGACAACTATTTCCAATGAGTTATCTTGATACAGAACTCAGGCTGTATCACAGCCAAGAGCCTGCTTCTCCTGCCAAGCAGGACCCAAGCCTAGGGGCTGCAGGAGCTGAGAAAGTGCAGCGTCCCTCCATGAATCAAAAAGGATGGGCAGGTCCTGAACGAGGACACTGCAGCCCTGCCTGAACTGGGGCAACATCACAGCAAGTCAAAGTGCCATCGATCCTCTAGAGAGATGTGGGGGTCATCTTGGGATGACCCAAGGGATCCCTCCCTTTGGATGTGCTCACCCAAAGCCACGCAACCTGGCAGGGAGGGCTTTGTGTGAATGACCAACACGCTGAGAAGCAGCAGGACTGAGCCCTGGTGCCCGGGGAAGGGGGATGCCGGGGGAAATGTCCGTGTTAGCCCGTGCCTTCGAGCCGCCTGCGTGGGGAGGTGGGTGGCCTTGGGCTGCGCGTTGCTGGCGCTGCTGGCACCACCCTTTGCCTTGACCGCTGTGCCCCGGGGAGGGCTGGGGCGGCCGGCAGCGCTGGGAGCCGGGATGCGGAGGGAGGCGGGGGATGCCCCCCCGGGCGGGCGGTGCCGGGGCTGACCGGGGGCTCTGCCGGGCCCGCACCGCACGCCGCGGCCGCGGGTGGAAAATGCTTCGTGTGTCTTGAACCCACAGCTCAGCCACCAAAGCACGGCGACGGTGTTGTTTTGGTTTTTTTTTTTTTTCTTAGTTAACAATGGAAACTTTTTTTTTTTCAGTATTTCCCTCCAGCCTGAGCCGAGCGAGAAGAGAAAAAAAAAAAAAAAAAAAAAACTTGTTCCGCTGAGTTCAACCCCAGACAGACTCACAACTTCCTTCCTGCTCTCCTACCCCCTCCCTCCGCTCTCCTCCTCCTCGCCGCTCCTCTCCCTCTCCTCCTCCTCCTCCTCCTGCTCCCTCCGCCTTTCCAGCCGCACCGGGAGCGGGCGCCGGGGCCGCGGCGCGGAGCTGCCCGGAGCGCGGAGCCGCCCGTGCAGCCTTGGCCGCCGAGGCGCGGAGGGGCAGAGCCCGGCGCGGCCGGCCCGCCCCGGGGCGAGGAGAGGCGCTCGGAGCGGCGGAGGGAGCGGGAGTCCCGGCAGCCCCGCGGCGATGGTTTCGGCAGCGCCCCGCGGCCGCCGGCGGGCGCTGCCGGGCGGCGCGCACTGAGGGCGGGCGCGGATCCCGACCCCAGGTAAGCAGCGGCGACGGGGAAAGGAGGGGGTCGCGGCCGCCCCTCCGCCGGGGGATCTCGGACAGCCGCGCCGGGGGCGGTGAGGGGAGCAAGCCGGGCCCCGCGGGGGGGAAGGGGCGAGCTGGGGGCGGGCAGAGGGGCAGGGTGCTGCACAGGGGCCGAGCGGGCTGTCCCACAGCCGAAGTCTGGCCGAGCACCTTATGCCGGTGCTCGTTTTGGCAGCCGAGCCGGAGTGCTGGGAGCGTTGCTGTGCCGGGGATCCCTGCAAAGAGTGGCTGTCCGCGCTGCCTGGGCTCTGCTGAGCCTCGCACTGCCTCCAAGCAGTGCCTGGAGGGATGGGAAGCCCTTTGGTCACACCGTCAGTTGGGACTGCGCTTAGACTTGAGGGCATTTACCTGCCAGGAGCCTCACAGGGATACCGCTGATAGCATCACACACGAGTGCTTCCAGAGGCGTGTTCACCCATAGCCAGAGTTAGCGCACTGTGTGTAAACAAGTTTGTACTCTCATGTGGGCAGTGTGTTTGCGCAGATCTCAGGAGTTCCCATGCCCCGACACGGGATGGGGACTGCAACTCCAGGGCACATGGAGCAAACAGGAGATGACGGAAAGTACACTGACATGCACGGGGGCACAGAGAACCACCTCCGAAAGCAGAGCCTCTTTCATGTGTGTACACACTCTCCAGAACAAACAGCGCTGCACATCTCTGCATGTGGGGTCCGGCCTGTGACTTTGAGGCAGTTGCAGCCTGCAATGTCCCGGACAGCAGATGTGCACAGGGAAGGCACGTTTAGCCAGGGCATTCATGAAGATGTGCAAAGCCGTGTTGTTGCACATGGTAGGTTAGGGGACTAACTTGAGATGTGACCCTGTACCATACAAAACAGTGTAAGCAGGGAGTCTTCCCATGTATCGTATAACATAAATCCATTCCTGAGACTTGGTCTTGCTATAGGTGACAGACTGGAGGGAGGCAAATTTAAGTTGTTTGGAGTTTTTTATCTTCCTTTTGAAAATGCCAGGTTTTGGGGCGAGCACTTGAAAGCTGCCAACTTTCAGTTCACACCAGTTAACTGTAATTCTCTTATTCTGTTGTGGGAATGGCTGCTGGCTGTGTGTCCTCTCGGACACTGCTGTTGCAGCTGTGCCGACAGGCAACCTGGAGAGGGGGCAGGGAAGAGGGGAAACAGCCGCAAACCCGACTTCCCTTTCACTCAGATCCTTCTGACGGCTGGCCCGTGTCCCCACGGGTGGCACACTGGGGATGCATGCAGGTGGGAGGGGCACACAGGAAGGGAAGAGTCCGGCACTCTGTGTGCCCAGCTGGATGGTGAGCTAAGGGCGGGCGCAGCACTACTCTCACTGCTTCTCTCTCCTCAGCTGTCCCGTTTTATGGAGCTGCGGGCCAGGGCCAGCCCAGCTCCCCGTTTTCCTGCTGGCGATGCTGCTGGTCCCGTCGCGGAGAGACCCCGGGCAGCCCCGCAGAGCCTGAACGCCGAGGCGGCAGTGGCGACGGCCCCCCTGTGCTCCCCGGCTGACTACTATGGCCGTGTACTGCTATGCGCTCAATAGCTTGGTGATGATGAATAGCAACAGCGAGGTGACAAGCGGCAGGAGCAAGACGCCGCCTCCTCCCGGACAAGTGCTGCCCAGGGGTCCGGAGACGCCCGGCAGCTGCCGCTCGCTCCCTGTCTTCAGCCCGGCCCCGGTGCCGCCCCGCTCCCCGCGCTGCGGCCCCGCTTTCCTCTTCCCGCTGCCCGAGGAGCCCCCGCGGCAGCCAGGCAGCCCCGGGGGCCGGCGGGGCAGCCGGGGTGAGGAGGGACAGCCGGGACCGCCCATGGCACGGCAGCTTCAGCGGGAGCTGCACAACGTGCAGGTGAACCAGAAAGTGGGGCTCTTCGAGGCGCACATCCAGGCGCACAGCTCTGCTGCCCAGCCACCCCGGAGCCCCCGGCTGGCCCGGCCCCGGCCGGCCAGCCCCACGGCACCGGCGGTGGGACTTGGAACTGGACCCCGGCCGAGAGCCTACGGAGAGAGCGAGGCCCCCGATGCTGGTGGGGGACAGGTTTGTCTGAGCACTGCAGAGCCCTCCAGGAGGCCAGTGCCGATGGTGGAGCTGGCAGAGAGCAGCAGCCCCCTGGAGCAGTCGGGGCCTGCACCACGGCAGGAGGAGGTGGTGGTGGTTCCCACAGGACTGAAGGGCCAGCACCCAGCCATCGGTGGGAGCATCCCTGCCGTCATTGTCACAGACCTGGGGGGCCCGGAGGAGGAGGCGGGCGCCGTGCCCCCTGGCAGCCTGCCCGTCCGGAAGCTCTCATCATCCTCTGCGTCTTCCACTGGCTTCTCCTCGTCCTGGGAGGAGTCCGAGGAGGACATCTCCAGTGACCCTGAGCGCACCCTGGACCAGACCCCCGCCTTCCTGCAGACCCTGGACCAGCAGAAACCTCGAGTGGTGAGTCTTGCACCAGCCCTGGGGAGGTGGGGTGAAGGGTTGTGGCATCCCTGCTCCAAGGCACAACTGCAGCAGCCGGGCAGAGGTGTGTTGCAGCAGAGTTCTGCAGAGAAACTTTACACTTGCTCAGTGGTGCTTGCTTTCCCTCACATGAAAAACTTTCAGACTTGGAAGGGGGGTTCCTAGCTAGAAAATCCTCTCATGAGAGAGTAGTGGTGCTTGTTGCATTGTGCACTGTCCTTGCAGAGCTTCCCTGGTGCTGCAAAGCTGCCTGCCAGCATGCTTAAAATACATCCATGGACTGCAGCCTTCTGCTGACATGTGGTTACAAGCTTCAGTTTTTCCTCAGCACAGCTTCCCTGGGTGCTGGAGGTTTCCCATGGTTTACATGAGCCTGAGGGAGAATTTATTTCTTCCCTGGAGTTGAAACTGTGTGGGCCCACTGTCTGTTCATGTTTACAGTGATGCCCATCACCACGATGTCTCTGTCTTTCACACAGAAGCAAAATGCTCTAGAATTTCTGGTAATTCCCCTTTTGAATAATACTTCTTGGTTGTGGGGTATCTTATATTTTAGGTAAACATATTTTTATTAGGTATTTATATTAAGTTCATTTATTTCAGGATCTTTGTTGTGGAGCTGGTTGTGAGGCTTAAGGCGAGAGAAATCATCAGTGTTGTGTTACCCTTAGAGAAGAAAGGTCTCCTCACAGAGGAGAGCTCTGAGGCTTTCTCCAAAGGCATGAGACAGTCATGGGGTTTGTGGTGTCACTAGGGGAGTTCATTGCATGTGTGAGTGCATCACACAGAGCCTACTTTGCTCTGAGCTGTCACACCACTTGTCCAGAGGGCTTTGAACCACTTTAACCCAGTGCAGGGCACCCATCACGAGGTTCTCCAACCTCATTGATTTGAGCCCAGCACTGGAGCCTCCCAATGACAAACCATGAAACATGCAGGACAGCCCAGTGGTTCCTTAGTTTAAAGAGTTTAACAAAGGCTCATGAACTTTAATGATGTATTTCACTGTGTTTAATTTCCTGTAGACACATGGTAGTGAAACTCCTGCTAAATGCAATGACACAAGGAAAACTAGTGCAGGGAAACAATCTAAGTGAAGGCATCAAACTTGGAAGAACTGAGACTGTGGTTTGTAAAACACTCAGCAGGCTGAAATAAATATCTTTTCTTTTGTACTCCTTTTGTCCTATTCCAAGAATCCAGGCTTGGTTCTGCTCAGGATGGAGCAGCAGCTGAGTAAAAGCAGTTAACAAAATTATGAGCCTGCAGTTCATCGTGTTTGCAGACAGTTTTGTATTTTGGGGCTCTCAACTGATGAATCAGCTTGTTCCCTTTGGGAGCTGCTACAATCCCTGTGCTGATTAAACTCTGCTGGTTTTATGTGCAGAGCTGTAGTAATCTCTGCTCCATTCTCTGCGCTAATGACTGTTCCTAGTGCCAGATCCCACTGATTTGCTGCTGAAAACAGTTCATTGATGGGCAAAAGCATGCCTGGTGCTCCTGTGGAAAGCTTCCTGGAGCCTCAAGCTGACTGTGCACAACCTCCCGTGGCCTCCAGTGAGCTCAGCCAGGCCGGTGGCTCAGCAGTGCACAGGCAGGGCTCATTTGTATTGCTAAAAGCTCTGGATGAGAGCGAGCTCGGATCAGGTCTAAGATCAGAGTAACTGCTGGGCTCCATGGGACTACTCAGGCTAAACGAGACGAAGATGTGGTCCAAAATGTGTCAGGCAGCCTATGGAGATGCACTTGATTTTGTGTTTCAGTGCTGGAGTCTCAGCAGGGCAGCGAGGGTAATTTACAATGATACTTTCCAGTGGGCTCCACAGGTCCCGTGCAGGGCTGATCACTGACTTTGGCAGGTTGTAGTCAACTTCTCAGCAGGATCATGTGCAAATGCCCAGTAATTCAAAATTGATTTCGTATAAATAACACCCAGCTTTGTGTACTGGTTGGCAGTAACTTGTAAATCCATAACGACAGCAGAAGGCAGCTACTGAAGCAGTGTCAGGTTGCACACTCATTTGTTTTCATGAACTCACTGTTTCCTTTCAACAACGCACACGGTCTGGAAATGAGTTGTGTAATGAGGGAGAATGTGTGAGAAGCTCTCTCCACAACTCGTGCTTTTAGTCAAATCCTGGGAGATCTCGGCCGAGAGAAACCAACAAGGTGCCCCTGGGTGCATGTGGGTTGAGTAGATAAACGCAGGGCAGGCAGAGAGCCCTGCCTGCCTGCACTGGGCACTGCTGGCACAGGGGAGGCTCTTGTACCTGGAACAGAGGTAATGAGGAGCGGCAGGAAAGCAGTTCCTGCTGCAGAGACAGTCTGTGCTGCACATCTCACATAGCATGTTTACAGATTTGATAAACAGCAGGCCTGCTCCTGCCCTTCCTTTTTGGAGGCTGCCTGGTTTAGCAAATCTGTTAGGGATGTCCGGCGGTCTATTGTAGTTCCTCCTGACATCCCGGGGAAACAGGCAGATCCCTCCGGCTGGCATGGACTCGTCCTCCATTTGTACTGCAGGTAGGAAACTTTGTGTTCAGCCCTGAAAGTTGGCCAGTAAGAAAATTATGCTGCCAAGTGAAAGGGAAGGAGGTATTGTGGCCACATTTTTGGACGCTGTGACCTGGAGCAGCTCTGTGAGTGAAACGGGCTCTGTGTCTGTTTGTTGAAACAGTTTGCTCGGAGCTTTCCCTGTCCCTGGAGTGCCCTGGTGCTCAGTGGGCTGCACAGAACTGGGGAACAGTGACCCTGCCATGGTGGTTGCAGACTTGTGAAGTGCAGTGACAGCAGGAGCAACGTGACGTTTGGTTGTTTAATTGCAAATCCACTTAAGGTCTGAGTAAACTTCCACGTAAGGGCTTTTGCAGCTGTGGCTTTCCCCAGGCTGTGGGCTGCTGCCGGAGGAACCCCACGCTTGTTTATTGATGCTTGCAAGGTTTCAGAGACACTCGAGCGATTGCACTTCTGGGGCTGTGTGGGAGGGACGGGCTGTCCAGGCAGCGTGCTGGTATGGGGACACTGTGGTTTGGAAATGCCGCAGGGGAGCACTCTCTGCACACCCCCTGTGACCAGCACGGGCAGTCTGGGGAAGGAGCTGACCTGAGGGCTCTGCTCACCAACCCCCTGAGGCAGGAGGAGGCAGCGACTGTGGGAAGGCACCTGCCTCCATCGCTGTCTCATGCTGAGGGGGAGAATTTCTCCCCTCCTGGCTGATCACACAGGTTGGGTGTGTAGGGAAGGGAGAAGGTGCTCCTTTGTCCCAGGTTCTGAGTGGCACAGGTAGCCTGAAATGGCAGCCCAGTCTCCTAAGGAGATTTCACACCTAAAATAAGATACGTTCTAGCTGTGAATCCCACTGACTTCTCGACTGGAAAAGCAGCAGTGTATGAGTTTTGCCCTTCTGGGGGCTCTGTTGGCTCTTCCCAAGGAAGAGCTGACAACCAGGATGTATTCTGCAGCAGGAGACTTGTCCCACTCTTGGAAACCGGCTGCGCCCCTTAAGCAAAAGATATTCCAAAGCTGGTCATTAGTGAGTCCTTGTCATTGACCTAAATTCCCTTGTTTGTCAGCTTCTCCAAAACTGGAGACAAAGCAACAGACAAGTGGGGGGAGAGGCAGAAACTGTGCAAGCAAGCACGTACTATAGAAAAATTACATGCTGGGGGGGAAAGGAACCCCTTCCTGGAAAAACAGTGCAAGACACTGCAGTGTTCCTCTTCCTGGCTTTCCTACAGCTGCTGGGGAAATGCAAGGATGTACAGCAGAATAGTAATCAAGGGACTTGGTACTCTGTGAAACTTCTGCTCCTTTCAGCAGGCTAAGTAGATTTCTCAGAATAAGAGACTTCCATTAACCTGTGCGAAATGGAAGAACTTCTGGAAAAAGCTAACGGCGGTGCTGATGACAGGCATTCTTTTAATTGATTTATTTGTTTGACTCACAATGGCTGTTAATGCAGTCCTGAAAGGAGCCAAGTTTAGATAGGGCTAGTGTCAGCCAAGGGCCTCTGGGACCTTTGCTTATTTCTCTTTGAGATGTTCCAAGGCATAAGCTGACAACAGGAGTCCTGATTTGTTCCTATAAAAATCAATCAAATTAAATATGCTTTCATTCCCTTTCCAAGCTGTCGCTGTGATCAGGAAGTCTCCGTGTAACAGAAACCATGACCACATGGCTATGGTGATACATGCAAGCCCTGTGAAAATATATCTTTATGCCAACTGTGTTTATGTATTTCACTCCTTACTCCCACTGTGTTTGTCTTAAAAGCTCCTAAGCTTATGAGCTTGTGAGTGGTATCTCTGATTTAGTATCAATATAATGTCTGGTGTATTAGGGCCCTGCTGGCTTACTCAGAAGAACGACTGTTCTTTTAGTAATGCACATCATTGCACGGGAAAATGTTTAGCACACCTGGTAAGCTGCCAAGGGATGGAGTCTCCCTGCTGCAGGAAGACTAGGGGGGAGAGGGGAATGAGGTGGGCACCTGTGTGTTTCCCCTTTCAGAACAGCACGCTCAGCAGGCCTGGCAGCACGGCGTGTTCGACCTGCTGGGATGAGGTGAGCACACCCCGGAGCTCGGAGGGCTGGGCAGAGCTTCAGGCTCTTTGTGGATGGAGGCTGTGCACTCCAGGGACTTCACGAAGCATCACTCCCTATTCCATAGCTAATCCTCTACCTACTCACGTGACCTTCTTAGGGAATAAGCAGCTTTTTTATGGGCTCTCACCCACAGAGGCCAAGTGAAGATGCTGCTGTAACCCAGTGAGAGACATATGGTGCTACTTCAAGGCTGTTTTCAGCTCATTGGGAAGAGTTTCTTCTCTGTGCACATTCTCCATTATTGACAGGGCAGGAATTACATGGCACATAGATCCTTTTCGTGGAAGGACTTACTTGCTAGCGCAGCTGCTGTCTCTTGCATATTTTGTTTCTTAAAAAAATTTCATGCTGAGAGCATCCATGAAAGTAGCAAAATAAACCTCCTCCCATATTTCTGAGGTGCAGGAAGAACAAACGTTAGGCCCATCATCCTTAGAGTCCCCAGCTCTGGAAAGAGCCAGATTTCCACCTCTTCTGGTGGGAATTGCCAGATGTCAGGAGTTTGCCTGTTTGGATCCCTTGGATGGAAAACTGAACGTCCGCAGAGTGAATTTCATGGATCAGTGGAAACTTCAGAGTTTTGTCTTCAGGTTTTTAGAGGCTTGCAATGACAAAACCCAAATTGTAGTCAGCACCTGTCTCATGTTTTCCATATTATTTCTATAATGTGTTAGGACAGATTTGCATGTGAAAAAAATATTAGTGCAGCACTGAGTTCTCATGTGCCATGTGATGGCTGAAAGCCACTGCTGAGCTAATGTTTTCTGTACGTGTAATTCTGTTCTAGCTCACTACAGAAATAATGGCATCTGTGTATGACATTAAATGTCGCTTCAGCTAAGATTAGTCTTCTGTAATGGTTAGAGATTATTTTGTTTATACCTGTAGGTAAATTTGTGCAGTAAATTTGACCTGCTTTCTTCTAATGAAGCCCAGCCAAGCTTTCTAAGAAAGATATGTTAATATTTAACAGACAGTGAAAACTACATGTTAACATTTTCAAACCACTGAGTAGCTTTGCAGCCTAATCCCTTTTCTTAAATGTGACTTTTTGGGGAATGCTGGCTTCCACGCTTGCTGTGTCACTTGAAATGGCTCTTTTATGGCATTCATCTTGCTTAGCCTTGCTGGGTGTCTCCTCAGGCATCCTAAGGTTCTCCTAACATAGCTTTCTTCTCTCTTACTCTAATGGGATCTTGACAATTAGCCCAAGAGTTTGCTTTAAGACAGAGGAATCTGTTTCTGAATGTCTACTATAAAATTTATTGGAATTGAATTTTTATTCCTACACGTACAACCCCAGGTCATGCATAGCCTGCACAACAGCTCCAAGTAGTTCAGAAAGCTGATTCAGTCTGAGGTCTACCAGCCTCAAAAGCAAGTGCCTGTGATTGGCTTTTAAATCAGTGTTTAGACAGCAAAATTCAACTTGCTCTGTAACAGGGTGATCATCATGAGCAGTGTCTTTCAGCATGGCTTGGTGCAGGTACATTCAGGGTCTCCAGCTGCAAGTTTCAGTCTGGGTGCATGCACTGGGAATGCATTGGGGATTGGTGGAAGCCTTTGGAAAATGCAGGCTGCAGCTCCTTCTTTCGCAGGCATGGTGGGAGTTCAGCCCAGAGCTGCTGTCACAGCTGTGTGCCTGTAGAGATCCTCATCGCTGCTGCCAGCCACGGGATGCGTTTGCAGAGTGGTTTCTGACCTTAATTTCCCAGGGGTGGGTAATATTGGAGTCAGGAGCTGCTGCAGGCTGCTAAGACCCATGTTAAACTCTTCCCTCTCTTGATCTTTATTTCAGTCTTTTCGTACATTCCAGCCATGAAAAGAAAGAAGTGATTTTTCTTTCTTTGTAGAAAAGAAAGTTCTTTTCATTAATGACATGGGAAAAGGGACAAGCCAGTAGAAGGAATTCAATTCTTCTTTTAGATGTAAGATTTATTGCTGGTCAAAACACAAGGATTGCTTTTGGAAGGAGAACTAGGGGGTAAAACAACAAGTGCTTAGCACTTACAACTACTTCTTGTAAGCAGTACAGTGTAGTATCTGATCAGTGCTACACAACAGGAACTGCATTAGCATTCTGCACTGTTGTGGTTTTAAGTAATAGTAAAGCATCCCTCGTATCTGTGAAAGACATAGATGTGCTCAGGAGGGACGTGCCTGCAGACATTTTAATGAGTTAGAATCAAAGAAGAGAATCAGATTGTCTCTTCACTGTTTGCTTCACACATTTGATTTGCAGAGATGTTGGCACCTGGGGTTGCTGTGGCATGGACCTCGCTGAACTGATGTGAGTTTTTCCCAGGTTTCATCCTTGACTTTAAGTCTTGTACTTGGGATTTTGGACAATAGGGTTCCTGTACTGTGCAAAGCAGAGGGAGGTCTCATGGGGCCTCCAGTCTGCTGTCACGAAACTCCCTGCAGCCAGAATGAAGACCAGCGTATCTCCACCGGGAGTAACCAGCACAACATATTGGTCAAATGGCTATGGCAAGGAGATGATGCAACTCTTTCCTCCCACCCCATCAGCACTTGCAGAAGGGGCTGTTTAGCAAGGGCTAAGCAATGGCAGCACCTACCTTCAGCATCAGCTCCTTCTCCTCCCCCTTCGTTTCCTGTCCCTTTGCCCTTGCTTGGGCAATTCATCTGCAGCAAGATAGAATCAAAGAGCCCTCTTCCTTTGCTAAACAATTTGCTCCTTTTGTTAGGGTCAGATAAAACGCTGATAAAAGCTGTTGTAGCTCCGCTGAAGCCAGCAGGAGCATGCTGCAGGTTTGGTCCTTGAGCGTTTTTCGCCGTGCTCACTCCTGCATGTATCCAGTTACATCTTGTGGTAAATCCAGCCTTAGGCAGAATTAATGAACCAGAGATGCAGTCCCTCTGGGGGGGTTTGCCCGTTCACAGGTCCAGTGCCTCAGAGCCTTTGGAGACAGGAGGTTTATAAATGGAAAGTTCTGCAGGGAGGCTTTTTGGAAACTGCATTTCAGGGTTGGGTGTCTTTCTCTCGTTTCTTGCTGAACAATCTCTGATCCCTGCCGCTCAAGAGAAGGGCAGGAGCCTTGCTGGCCTTCAGCTCACCGCTGAGCCTTGTTGGTTGCAGACCTGCATTTTGGGAAGGCGTAGGAATAGTTTTCATCCCCTTGAGCTCAACGCATTCAGAACATTTTCATTAAAGGGGTACTTAAGCACAAGCCCGGGCGTACCTCTCAAAAGAGAGGAGACCAGGGCTCCAGGAAGGGGTGGGAGCGAGGGGGAGGTGAGCAGGCTCCTTCTCACCATGTGGACCCTAGGACTTGCTTTGCTGGCAGCTGCCAGCTCCATTAGTTATCCAGGGGTGTCCTCCCACTGCAGTCAAGGTACAGAGCAGCCAGCTGGAGAATTAGCAGTGTGTCCAAATGTAATGTGGTTGCTATTATGGGTAATATATATTTAACACTCTGCAGGGACCATTTAAACCTGCATCTGCAGGAAGGGGGAAAAAAGTCAGGTTTGCTTTCTTGGCAGACTGCAGATCAGAAAGTCCAATCTGTAATCTCTCTCGGTATGTTTTATGTGGGTGGGTTTTGTTAAATTACAGGCAAAGTTATTGCACCCCTAGGCTACTCGCATTAAATGTTTCTCCAATTTTAGCAACATTCTTTCCAGGCTCAGCTACATTTGTTTTTGTCTTCTCTATGGCAATTGATGAACTCAGTCTGAAATGTATAACTCCACGGGATCTCCTGTTATATATTTCTTCCACAGCTGTAGCTGAATCGGTGCAGTGTAATCCAATGACTTGTTGTAATGCCTAATGCTTTCTTTAATACATTCCAGATTAAGGAGTCAGCAAAGTTTACATATCCAAAGTAATAAATTTAAACAATAATAATGGCAAATCCAAAACCGTGATTATATCTTGAAAATGCTGGGCTTTTTTGTTTTCCCTCCTATCTTTTCTGGTCTGGCTAAAGTCTGTTTTTAGGAAACTGAACAGGACAGATAAAAGATGATGAGACAAACAACTTAATCCCTTAATAATGTCAAGTGGAAAATCCAACAACAGATTGGCAAGAAACTGTAATAACAACTGCTAAGTGACCCTTACTGAGGACTAAAGAACTGGTTTTAAAGGCTGAACTTGGGACATAATTAGAGATGAGCCTGAATCAGTGCACATAGGCTCAAATATTTCTTTGAACTCTGAAGTGGAGCCAAATTCTGGTTTTTTTTTTTTAATTTTTTTTTTATCCATGCCTGTACAGCTTCATCTTAGCTGCACTGAGGCCAGTTCAGTATCACCTCGTACCTTGTCCTGCCCTGGGTACCCACAGAAAATGAACAATCCCAGGGTGGTATTCCCACCTCTGGGTGCTGTTGCAGATGGAGTGTGGGATAACAGCTAGTGTGCAGAGCCCAGGCAGGTGCTTGTTATGGCAGCAGAAGAAGGGATGGGCAGTGCCTCCAAGTGGAAGGAGAAGAGGTGAGCGTTTCTGCATTGGCCTTTCAGTCCCAGCATCTCATCGTGCCCTTGCCAGGGACTGCACCCCTGGGCAGCAACTCTAAACAGTCTTGGGCTGCCATTAATAGATAGACCTTGGAAGCAAGGCATGTGGTCACAGGAGTAGGGGGCACTTGGAATTGTAATTGCCAAAGCAGCTTCAGAAAGAGTGTGTTAATTATTATCTCTCCTTGGAGCCATATTTACTTAGAGCTGATAGCCCTCCACCCTGGGGTTCCTGGGAGGAATGTCTTGCTGGGGTGGAGACCAGGGCTGCCAGAAAGGAAACAAAGGAAAGAGATTTTAGAATGGTGGCTTATCTCTATCCACCTGAATTACTGTTGTATTTTAAAAGAATATGGGAAAAAGGATTGTTTCAAAAAGCCTTGACAAGTGTACTCTCCCAGCTCCATTGTTTTAACCTTCTCCTCGGAATTTGTGTATAAAATGTTCTCAATTCGGTTTATCTCTGCTTGACAAATCCTGTGTTTCCCTTCCGTGCTTTTAGTGGAGTGGGAACTAACCTTGATCTTTTTGCAAAGCAAACAGAAGCTGGATGTCACATTCCCACCTTCACACACAAACAGTGCGTGTCACAGCTTTTGAGCAAGATGTACGATCACTGACAAAAAAATTGTGTAAAGTTCATATTCAAGATAAGCTTTTAGAAAAGCAGCTCCAAACTGAATCAGACTCTCAGAGGAGGGAGCAGTTGATGTTGTCTGGCTCTTGTGGAAGCCACCTTGCTGGGCAGGTTAAAACAAAAGGTCTGAAGCCAGGACTGTAGCTCAGCTCCTCCATTAGCAGCCCCTCATCTGTGTCTCATCTTGAGGAGAAAAGACTTGGCCTCTCTCCTCAGGTCTCTGTTTTCTCATGCTAACCTGTGTTGCTGGAATGGCTTTTCTGAGCCAAGGAAAGCGGCAGAGGAGTCCAGGTGGTCACAAATGACCAAAACATTGACCAGATGCTGGGCTGGTAATGAAAGGGAAATGCAGAGGTTGCACGATGCCACCTAGTCTGTTATTGTCTTTCCTGTGTCATACATCCCAACCAAGTCTGGAATTTGGTTTCTGAGCATTTGAGTGGCTCAGGAGGCAGTTCCAGGTTCCAGGTTTGTTCCTGTGGATGGGAACCCTTCCCAGAAGGGAGAAAGCTCAGAGGAGCCTGTTTAATATAGGCTGATCTCATGCTTGAGCATACGCAGGAGCTGACCTTTCAGTGCTGAAATAAGAAGTGATGGGAATAGACTAAATCACAGTCTTGAAAGAAAAGCCAAGGAGCTTAGAGATGCACCTCAGGAGAAGGAATCAAGGTAGGGAGGCTGAGAGCCACAGAAGGGCCAAATGACAGATTCAAAAAGCCATCTTTCAGCAAGGAGTTTGATGGATCTTTGGAGAGCAAAGGCTGTTGAGATGAGAAATGGGTATATGATGTGATGAGCCCAGAAAGTGAATTTTGTTTGGGTGGATAGGCTGGAAAGACTCTTTTAGGGATGCTATCCTGAAAAATCTGCAAGACTTACAGATAAGTTGGATGTGAGGACTGAAAGAGATCCAAGTTTTCCACTTACTGAAAGTTTCAGGGTAGTAGCAAAACGTGCACAAATGGGAGCAGTAACATTTACACTTGCACTGCAAAGGCATAAATTGTTCTGTGAATTGCCAGGCTATGAAGAATCAAACCTCTACATTGCATTGCAAGCCTCAGAGCTTTCAAGTCTTGACTGAATCCAAAGCTAAATTGTTTGTAACCTTGATAGGAGACAGCTCCAAGCCTCTATGGTATATCCACTTAACCTTCAGGGGCCTGGCTTTGAATGCAAGATTTTTCCAAGAGAACCAAAACTCTAAGCACTCCCCTCATACCTGGAAGCCACAGCCTGATGAGGAACTCCTTCTGTGTGGTGGCTTCTGTTGGAGCCCAGCTCCCTGTTCAGCCTCAAGAGAGGGTGGCTCAGAGCTTTTTCAGAGCCCATCACTGCCTGGACAGAGGCTGGGGCTTGCCCTCCTGGCCTGCTCTTCCTCTGGACCAGCCATGCTGTGTCCCCAGGGCAGTCAGAGCCTCAGATCCAGACAAACCCTGGCAGGACAAGAGGTTGTAGGAGCTGGCTGGATCTGGAAGAACAGTTTTTTGGCAGAGAATAGATTTTCCAGCAAATGTCAGGGGAGAGGGGGAGTCAAAATGATTCACAAATTCAAACACATTTTCTGAATAGTTCTGGCCTAGAAAAAAAATACAGAGGTGGGGGAAGAAGGAGGGAGGTTAAAAATAGCAGTGCATGTCATTCTGACACTTTCAGAATGAACTGTTTCATTTTGGGGATGGTTTGTTTATGTTTTGCAAGTATTTGAAATGTAGATTTGATTCAAAATGCCATTTTTCACTTAAAAGTTGACCTCACCACTAAAACACATTGAAAGAAGAGAAGAGAAAAGGTTTTTTAGGACTTTCATAACCAAAATGAAACACCTCCTTTTGCTTTGGCTCCAGATGAAACATTGTGGAGTTTTCCTTTCTCAGCCCCATGATCTTAGCTGTGTCCAGCCCAATCTGAACATCTCCCCTCCCCTAGTTTTTTGATTGAGCTCAGGTGTTAAAAATAAATCCAGCTTCCATGCTGGCCAACCCTTAAGTCTAATGCCATGGAGCAAGTACTTTAGTTTATTCTGAGGTCAACCACACATTGCTGTGATTCAGACTGAAACCTGTGGTATCAAATTAATAAGAGCTGTAGGTTTTGTAGATAACTGGCATCTTCCCCAGAAGATGCAGTGTTGAGCCTCATTTAGAAAAATAACCCAAACTCCTGAGGCCCTGAAATCTGATCTAGAAATCTTCAGAGAAGCCGGGGTTTGCAGACAGCTGAATGACAGACTTTCACTCCCCTGACACTCACACTGGTCTCATTCAAGTGATTCATTAAAGGAAAATGAGCAAATATCTGGTAATCACTTTGCTGTAGCCAAAACGTGCCACAGAGTTTCCCCAGGCAGAGGGGAAGGAACACACGTGTTTGCTGTACGATGAGCCATAGTTGAATTTGCTGTTCCCTGCTGTGTTTTCTGCCTGGCTGAGACTCATTGTGCCATTTCCTCATCCCTTGGTGACTGAGTGGAGCCTCCTTTGCCGAGATTTACCTTCACTGTGTCCTGAGCCCCGCCTCTCCATGCCTTGGGAGGGTTTTGGCACAAAAGAGGGAGAGCATAGATGCTGCAGTGTGGGATAGCAAACTTCTTAACATCAGCCCCTTTGGGGCACAGGCTATAGGAAGGATCTTTTCCGTTCATGGGAAAATCCTGGGTTTCGCCTGAAACAGGCAGATTTGTAAGCATTTTTCTGGCCTGCTGTAATTTGAGTGCTACTGAAAGATGGATCTCATAGTGTGGACAGGATAGGGATGTTTTTATGGTAGAGGAGAGGGGCTGGCAGTGGCTGAGCATCAGAGCAGGCTGTGCTCCCTGTTAGCTCTGATACTTTCTGTGGTGGCTCAGGGTCCCCAGCAGTGGAGAGGGCAGGGATCAATGCCTGTAGCAGGATGAGGAGTCAAGGCCAATGAGTGCATCAGCAATGCAATTCCCTCATTCATGCATTTACTGTTCAAACATTGCCAACTCAAGCTCTCCCAGAAAACAATGACAATTGCCTTAAAAACGACCAAAAGTGTCAAGGTTTTTGGAAGTTCTGGGCTTATTTGATTGTTTTCCTGGTTTCCATGCCTATAAGTCACACTCAGGACAATTTTTCAATCTGTTCTCTGCAAGGCAGAAGCCTAGAAATGTACTTTTTTTTAAAAAAAATGAAAACTCAGAGTCTCAGCTACCTGATGACTGCAAGAGCTGGGGGCTGTGAGAACAAGGCAGAGCTCACATTAGACCTGCAGGAGTGGGCAAAGGGCCTGTGGAAAGGGCTGCTTCTGTGGGTCAAGAATGGGGCTGAATGGAAAGAAAGGCCAGGAGGGCAGAGCCTGTAAGCCGATTCGGCTGCCTGCAACAATCGGAGCACGCCAGCGCTCCCTCCCCGCCCCAGCTGAAACAAAAAGCCCATACACACTAAAGCAAAATCTGCCTTCCTGTTTGTATGCCTGTCGTGAGGCCTGGGAGGGCAGGTGGCGTCTGACTCTTGCATCCCCACCAAAACCCAAAGTCCTCTCTGTCCCAGCTGAATCCAGAGGCAGGGGTGCAGGAAGAGATACAGGCGGTCACTGAAGAGCAAGGGCTGTACAAACTGCACAAGAGGCCCCACACTCCTTCCCTGTTGATAGTTTATATAAAACACAGTTTGAGAACCAATTGCTTTTTCTCCTTGTAGAAGTGATTCACAGGTCTTTGACACAAGCAGCTGCCAGGAGATGGGAGTACAGCTTTGATTATGCTGAAGTGAGGAGGCAGCGACTTTGGAAGTGAGCAGCTGCATTTGGACAGTCTGTGGAAGGTTGTGTACATCTTTCAGCACAGAATCTTAGGCTGTGATAGGTCCCAGAAAATACCAGGCAGGGTTGATGAACCATCCCAAACCACCTTGTCATTGAATGGTGCAGAGGCGCCGTGTGAAGTGATGCCAAGCATTCTCTAGCAGCTCTAATGGTGTTTGGATTTCAATTTACTCTCATCAGATACACTGACGTGTTCCCCAGTTTGCCTCTTGAATTAAGATGCTGTAGTGTTCATTTTTCCCCTTTCCAGCTGATAGGTATGTGTCCTTGCTCCCCCACGGGGAGGAAAGCAAGTATATTCTTCTTTTTAGCATGTCCTTAGAGCTATTACACATTTAAAGGGAATTAATCCTCAGAGCAAAGGCCAGAACATTGTGTGTGTGTCACATTCCAGCTGGTGGGCTGTTCCCAGGTGCTCCATCTGCAGGGAGCACTTCAGTGAAATCACACCAGGAGGGCAGTTCTGAAGGTTGTGTACAACATGCAGATGGTCTTCTGGAGTGCAGATGCCTTTGAAAAGCTAGCTAGAACCACTGATGGCGTAACAAACAGAATTAGAATATTTCCAGGATATAAAATTGAGGGAGGGAAGTGGCTTTACTGGCTATTGTCAGAAAACAGAGGTTTGCGTAACAGCAACATTTTCCATATACTGCGCAACGAAGTTCCTTGCTTGGGAATTAAATTGCAAGTCAGTTTTAGACAGCGTGGCCAGCTGTAACATAGCACACATTGCAACACACATGCTGAATGTTATTACTTGGTGTCAGTGTTTATTGAAGCTAGTGGGGATTTGAGAAACAAGCTCTGGCACGGGAAACACTAACAATGTGATGGCACTTAATGTCTCAGAGAGTGTAAGAACTTTGGGGAATAAATTCTCCAAAGACAGAATACTTTAGAAAATACATGCTAATCCCTTTAAACCCCTAAGACACTTTAATTTTTGGATTGGATGATGATAAGCCACAGATTTCACCACTAATCTAAAAAATATCCTGTGGTTTTTGGAAAAGCACGGGAGACTCCAGGTGCAGGTTCAGTGGCAGATTTTGCAGTGGCAGCTCCAGCTGATCTCACTGGAAAGAGTTTATTTGCTGCTGTCTGCTGGTCCCTTGCTGTCTTCTTTTGCTACTGCAAGAACCAGGATCAGCAAACTTGAACTACACTTCCCTGTCACCTTTATGGAGAAGATTCAGCACTCTAGAACTTCATTTTAGCTGCAAGACTGGAATCAGATTGGGCCAAATCAATTCTCTTGTATCTCTGTTGAGTCTGGTGGGCTTGCACAATGGATAGATGTGATCCAGAGTAAGAATAACACGAACCACAGATGGCTGGGTGAAGTGCATTGTTTGTATTCATGGCTAGACCATGGAGAGCTGCCCGCATTGCAAAATCCCCCTCCCATCTGGCTCCTTCAAGGCATCTGAAATCACAGCAAGGGGAGACCAGCAACAAAATGTGGCACAGAGACTGAGTTTCCCCTGTGCTCAGAGATGTGGACCTGTTGGCAGTGGTACACGGGCTCAGCTCACCAACTGTGCTGAGCTGGCGTCTCAGGGAGCAGGACAGGTCACATTGCTGTGCCCTCTGATGGCAGTAAAGTTATAAATACATTTTTGGAACAAAAATAGGAACCATCCACCACAGCTATTTCTGATGGCCTAAGAATAAAGTTAGATTTTGGGTTTTTTTCCCTCTGTTTCTTAGCAGGGCTGCTGAGCTCTCCAGCAGAACAGGAAGTAGGCTGAGGAGCTGTTTGAGTAACCAGGGTCGTCAGATCAATGGAAAAAGCGGTTTGAGTACACTCTGTGAAAGTGCAGTCAACAATTTTGAAATTACTGCAGCTTCTCTTCCTAGGTCAGGGCTCTTGTTCATGCCAAGGGGACTTAAGTTACTACTGCTCTTTCTGTAAGCAAACAGAACATTTCTTTTTGATGATGTACATAATGTACACCCAGGGGTGAAGCAGAAAGCTTTCCCTTGGTGTCCTTGGATCAGATTCCAGATGAGTTAGGAGACACTTTGATCAAGATCCTATGTAATTTTGAGATGTCTGCCATGCTATTTGGAGGAAAAGTAAACTTGCTTTTATTGGGATTTGGGCATGGAGAGGTCAGAGAAGGTGAGGAGGGAGGGAAAGGATAAGGGACAATGTTTTTCCATCAAGGAGGACAATGTACAGTTGTCAATCTCAGAACTGAGGATGATCCTACATTTTAGTGACACTTGCAGCTTCTTTCATGTTTTGCAAGTTCATCTGAAAACTGAATGCATGCCAGATGAATCTTTCAAGGGAAGTTGAGCTGGGTTGAAAATATCTCCAGCACAGATAATTCAAAGGAAGTGCAACTTTCAAAAAAACATGTGAAATGGCTCTAAGAATCTACCTGTTTTTTCCTGTTTACTTTTTTTCTTTTTTCTCTTTCCTCCCCTTAGTCCTACATTTCACCTCTGCTCTGCCATCACATCACTTTTTTTGCCTTTAGTTGATCTCACAGAGGCATACAAAGGGTTTTCAGTATCATCACATGCTCCAGCTGGAACTGGAGCATGATTCCTTTCTGACACTATTTTCTCCAGGATTCTGTCAAGCTGAGCTACAGACTCTCCCTGGTTTTTCTCTGATTGTCTTTTCAGCTGTCCTCCTCTTGCAACACTCACGTTGCAGCCGGGCAGAGGCCGGGGCGAGCTGCAGAGTGGAGACCATGCCGTGAGTGCAGGAGCAAGGGGTGCCAGCGGGATGGGGCGGCTGCGGCGTGGGAGAGCAGGGCCAGGAGAGAGAGATAAGGCAGGCAGGAAGGGGAAAGGCAGGTGGAAAAGGGAAATGACCACGGGGGCCAGGAAGACTAAAGAGAATACAAGGGAAGCTGTGAAGCCATCTGGGAATCTGCTCTAGCCACGTGTAAGTGCTCCGCATCCTTGGGGCGTCGCAGTGTGCGCAGAGCGGGGCAGCGCCCGCCCGGGGAGGCCGGGCTCGGCTGGGATGGCGGCGTGGAGCTGTGCGGGGTGAGCCCCCGGGGTGAGTGGGGACAGCCCCGGGGCACGGTGCTGGTGGGTGTGGGTGCTCCGAGGTGGGGTGCAGGGGTGGCAGAGATGATGTGGCTCTGCAGAGTTGCCTGCCTATTGCCGCTCGTTGCGCTTCTTAAAGACACTGAGGTTACCTTGAAATAGACTTACTTGCTTTGCCCCAGCAAAAAATATTGAGTTTTGGGGTTATGAGGGCTACCTTTAACTGGAGGTGATGATGAAGTGTGGATTATTGTGGAGCAGTGTCCCATGAAGATGAGGGCAGAGGTTGATGGAACCACTTTTACTTGGAGCTGTGTCCAGCTGTGTCAGGTGCTGGGTGATGGCCAAAGAGCTGGAGGAGAGGTGGGTGTTATGGGGTGGAGGCAGAATGGGAAGTCTGGGAGAGACTGAGTGCAAAATCTCATCAGGAGATGGAAAAGGAGCAAAGCGGAGGGGAAAATAATGTAAAAAGTTGCATTGTGAAAAAGTAGTGGAAGAAAGCATGCAAGAATCATGCAAGGCTGACATGGAAAGGCAGAGGGAAGAGAGTAGAGCTTGGGTAACAAGACTTTAAAAGTACTTAATGATGGATGGCTGGGGTGGGATTTGTGGCAAATAGTTAGATCTGAGCCAGCCTCCCTTTGTGGGGAGAAGCAGGCCCCTACAGAACGCACTGTATGTGACCTGTCTGCACAGCATGAGAGGAGCTGAGGCTGAGCAGCCCTGTGACTGTAAAAGGAGTTAACTAGGATAGATGCAGTCATCTACATTGAAGTTGTCTAAAAATAGGTGAGATGAATTTCGGTCCAGAGGACAAAATGTTACAGTAAACGAATACAAACAATCTCGTGGTATCTAGCTGGGTTTGTTCATGTCTCCTCCATGCATGTGCATACAGGAGGTGTGTGCCCAGTTTCAGGGCTTGTGCACGTGTGGACACCAGCACAAACCTAGCTGCAATGTTCATGTCTCACATCTTCTGTGCAAAAGTCCTCTGCACCTCAAACACTGAAAAATGGAGCTGTGATGCTGGAGCAGGCTGTAGTTCCTCAGGTGTCTGCAGTTTTTATTGCAAATCATTCCTAAGAGCCTCAAGGAAGAGCAGGGAGATGAGCTGCATTTTCAGGGAGTGCTGCTGCTGACCCCATCACTCTCTGCTTCACTGTAGGACTGCCTGGTTTTATCTCAGTTCTTGCTTCCTCAGAGCTGTGGGGCTTACTTTGCTTTAACTCACACCGGGAGGCACAGTGTGACAGGGAAGGAAAGTCCCAGTCCCCAGTGGTGCCATTTGCCCCATGCCACCTTGCCAGCTGTTCTGAAGGAGAGACAATTTCTTTCCCCTGGTGAGAGGACTGGCTGGAAACGAATAACCACATCTCTGTGGGGACACTCATGGGATGTGCCAAGAGAAGCCCAGACAGTTGCAGTTATTTAATGGGATCCCTCAGGGATGGATCTGGAGCCTGTCCCCAGCCAGCTCCCTGCAGCCCTGCTCTCCTTCCTTGTTCCAGTCCCTGCACGTGTCCTCTTCTCCAAAATTAGGTCTGCAGGTCCCCTGCCTCATCTTTAAAACTCTCTGTGCAATTAACATGCACAGGCACGTCCTTGGCAGAAAATGTCCCCAAAGGATGGGCAACAAGAGGGTGGCACAGTTCGACTGAGTAGCTGAAGGTTATTTGTAGGGAAAGCTGGGAATGTCTCTCTCTGCACCAAGAAGTGGCAGCATGCTCATGGAGGTCGTGAGTCTCTGGCAGGACCTGAGCTCATTTAACAGTCTCCACTGAGGAAGAGAACAGAGTTTTAATTTAATGAGGGTGATGTTGGGCAAATGCTTTTAGTGCTTGGGTCTGATTAGTCGTAATTGAGCTCCTCTTTCCCTTAGTCCTTTACTGGAGGCTGCTCATTCTCATGCTGCGCATTTCCTCTGCCTGCAAAAACACTTAGAGCAGCTTGGATCCCCAGGTCACATATTCTCAATATTTATGCCCCCTGAGTGGTTTTCCAGGGAAGCTCTTAATCTACCAAGTCAAGAAAAGACACGTATTTGTTAGAACCAATTCTAGCAAGGTGCAGAGTTCATTCTTAGGCAGCAGGTGGGTTAGAAAGTCTTATTTTTGTGCAATTAATTTTGTAAAAGCTCCCTCCCCCCTTCTCCATGCTTTCATTTTCTTTTGTGTCCTGGGGTCTCAGAACACAAAGGTTTCTATGGGTAGGTTGTGTGCCTTGAGATCACTTGCTGGTAATGCCCAGAGGAGCAGTACATTTCTATTTCCACATTCATGTTAGCTGTTGAAACATGTTGTCTCACCCCAGTAATTCTTTAAACCTGTTCAGAGGGGATCCGTAGAAACCCAATGAGCCAGTTTCACATTACTGTAATAGTTTCCAGATTATTTTGTTTAGAAGCCTGTGTGACACATTACTTCTTGCCTTCCTCTGTCACCCCTCAGGCTGAAAGTGAAAAGGTCTTGGTGAAGAAAACTGAGTAAGGAGATCAACAAAGTTTATATATGGAATTATTTAGCGTGCAAACTAATGGGTTTCGAGTGAAATATCTGAGATCATTGCAAAAACTCTGCCATTCATTGCTTTCTACTCTACCCTGTCTGGTAATTCAACATACACTTTGTCAGATGGAATTGTGAGGATATGCACACAGACTTGGAGAAGAAATTAGTGGGCACTGTGCAGAGCCACCCTGGGGAACTCCCTGCTGTGGGATGCTCGGAGCCCACCTGTGCCAAGGGGAGAAAGGGCTGGGGAGCACCCCAGCCACCTGCTTGCAGCTTTGCAGGCTGGGATAGGCAGCCACATGTGGGGTTCCAGCAGTGACCATAAGCTGGACACTGGGAGGAACAGGATGAGATTTTTGCACTGCAGCCTCCATGGCTCCATGGGGGGGGCTGTCTGCAGTGGGGAGGGGCTGCAGAGGCACTGCCTGACCCATGGCAAAGGCCCACAGCTTTCTGAGGTGGTGAAAGGCTGTGCTGTGAACGAGAGGGCAGCTCCTCAAGTGGGTTCATCTTCCTGTGAAACAGGGGCACAGCTGAGAGCAAACACCTGGAATGCACTTGCTGTGATCTGGGCCACGGAGGCTCTGCTGTTACTCTGAGTAACAGCGTTTGCCCAGTTTCCTATTAAATGCAGCACCTGAGACAGTGAAAGCCTTAGGTTTTGCAGCTACTTAGACCTCACATCATAAATGATGAGCCCCAGGTCTATCACACAGAATTGCACTAGCCCAGTGTCAGTCTCAGGCACCTCAGGAGCAGGACCCAAAAGGATGTGGTTTTCTCCCCAAAGCTGGTGTGAACTCCCAGCATATGCCATGCAAAGCTTGCAGTGATCCCCAGTGCCTGTTCCTTGGAGGGTGATATCAGCAGGGTGTCCCTGAGCATCTTGCACTGATGGACTTGGTAGACAACATCTTCCCCTGCTGTGAAGTCTCCAGGCTGCCTCAGCTTCAGCCCAGCTCTCACTTTTACACCAGCTGAGGATCTGGCTGCCACCTCAAAGGGTTACGCACAGTTTGTGCTCTGTTAGAAAGCCCCACCCTTTTCCTGCAGTTTTAGTCTGAGGGCTAGTGCTGCTTGAGATGCCTTATTGTAACAGAAAATGAAGAGAAATGGGGGAAAATGAGGCAGTTAGATACTTGGTTTAAGGTATGCTGCTGTTTTTTTCATCTAGGGAGGGGAAGAAGGTACCCTTCCTTCAGTGGGTGGTTTTAGATTATATTTGTTTAAGCAAGGAGTAAAGTGTTTAGGACCATAGGGCTCCCCCAGGTTTCTGCGTTCTACATGAGCATTGCTTAGAGAGTGGGCAGCTCTGGCTCACAAGTGGTTTGTGTGTGGCTGTGTTTGCCCTTCCAGCACAGGGACTTCAATCCTGCTCTGTGTCAGGAGGGAAACTGCTGGAGCATCACCAGCAGACCCAGGGATTGCTGGGTGTCTTCATGAAATTCAGTTGGACCTGACTGCCAGGAAGGTTTCAGGACTGAGAGAAGGATGTTGTTTGGGATTTGAGGCACATCAGCAGGGCTTTCAGGCAGTAGCTGGTCCATCATATTCCCTCATGCAGGAGCTGTGCAGTTCAAGTGCTGGAGCTGTTCCCCAGCCTCCCATCCACAGCCTGTGTGGTTCATGTGGTGGGCCAGGAAAAAGCAGGATTTGCAGGTACAGCTGGATGATTGGTGCATGAGACTCTTTGAAGGGAGAAGCTGATGCACCAGCACCACAACAGGGAGCTGATGGGCTGGAGAGAACGTCCAGCTTGCAGTCCCAAGGCATCTTGGGGACCATCATTATTTACCAGAGGAAGGCTTTACTGGGCCTGCACCACCTGCCTCCTGAGACCTCTGTGTTCACTGCTGTTCCTTACCGTGCTTTGTGGATTTGGGTAGTCCAGGCAGTTCTGTTGGATGCTGCAGTGTGTTGTGTGCCATTAGGCTGCATGGCCCTGTGGGAAGGGATGCTCTTCCAGTTCTTGGGCTCTTCTCTGCCTCTCCTCTGTTCAGGCAAGTGGTTGTCTTTTTCTTCCTTGGTCCAGCAAAACATGTTCCTGCAGGTGGACCTTCTGACTCTGCCAGCTGACAGCCTTGCAGTTTCAGTCTGTGGCAGAATTTCCACAGAAATTCCCCACTGCTCCTGCACTGGGTTTTTCTCCTCCAAGTGGTGGGACTGGCTCTTTTTACCATCCCATCAGGCTGGGAGCTCTGCCAGCTCCCAGCCAGGCTCTACTGCCTGCACACAGCCAGCACAGGACAGCAGAGATTGTCTCTTATGCCTGGATGTTTGCTGCTGGGTTAGGCACCCCCAGGCTCTGCTCTGCAGAGCAGCAGCATATCTAATCCTGTGGGAGTTTCATCCCTTTCAGTCAGAGGTCTGTACAACTCCTTTCAATGATTAGCTCTCTGAATGTTAATAATCCACAATTTGGTTAGTGCTGGGTCTTCTTCACGGGCCACCTCCCAAAGTAACTGCTGAGGGGGCAGACAGGTGAGGTCAGACATAAAAGCAGATGCTAAGGGGCCATGACCACAAAGATGTACACAGCCTCATGCTGAGGGGAGTCCTTAACATCTCCTAAAAAAAGAGAGAAGCAGTGTGTTTCCTTCTGCTGGTGGCGGGTTGCCAAGGTGAGCAGGTTAGCACCAATAAAAACATCTCTCTTTTCTACCCTCAAACGAGGGCCTATGGGTTTCCTCTTCAGATTTGTACTTCTCTTGCAACCCCTTTCAGCTGGCCTGGGGTGCAGTGAGTGACATGCAGGTGGAAGAGACCTTGGGAGGTTCGTTGTGAGCGGCTTGAGGGGAGCAGGGGCATGAGTGTGCACACCCAGGAATATACACCCAGAAGCCAGGGATACATACCCAGAACCCCTCCTGTTCTGTTATGGTGTTTCTTGGCATGGTGCTGCTTTTGCCATGCACCTGCTCAGTGTGCTTTAGCCACAGGGATGGCAGGAATAACTTGCCAGCACATATGCCACAGCACACGTGCACATACAGGCAGCACATCTGCACATGCAGTGGCCACTGTCACTGCCAGTGCTTGGACCTTCAGAGCTAAAGATGTGAGCTTTTTGTCTGGGGAGAAGAACATGATTTGAGGAGGGGTTTACATGTCCTTTGTGCTGTGGTGCAGGGTGAGGATGGGGACAGGAGCTCTTGGATCTGACTGACCAGAAGTGACATCCTCTCTGCTCCTGCTCTGGGGTGTGAGTGCTTCCACCCATGCACTGACAAGTGCCTCAGTTGTATTTACACCCTGTAGATCAACTCCAAAACTTCTTTCAATTTTGCTCCCATTCTTACTGGAAAGCAATGCTCTCAGTGAAATTTAAGTAGAGTTTTTTCAGTAAAAAGGACTGTTAAAAAGAAGTCCTTTATGATTTTGTCCAATATGAAGGCAGCTTTTAGTTTTACAGAAGTCACAAACATCCCTAGTTGCTGTAATAATAGAAGTCAGAATAGAAACATGCTGTTTATGTGGCATGGGGAATGAGAAAGATCTGGTGAGTCTTTAAAACCAAGTCCCCTCTGTGACTCTCACCAATAAAAGCTGTCCCAAAGAGGAGACGGGGTGGTCAGGAGCAGAGGCCTGAGTGGCATTTGTTACAAACCCCGGAGCAAGGCAATGTGTCCTGCGTTGTCACCTCATTTCACACCAGTGCCCACTTCTGCTTCATGTCTCACCACAGCCTGGGGAGGGATGGGCCCACAGGGGATGTTCTGTTGCAGGCATCTCTCTGGGGAAGTTCAGGCTGCTAGACTGGATCTACAGGACCTCCCTTAGCAAGGGACATCCTGCACTGTGAGCATCCACCCTCGGATATCTCAGTTACCAGCAAGCATTCTCTGCCTAGGTGTTCTGGACACTTTGTTCCCAAAGCTGGCATTACAACCTGATGAGGTTTTCATCAAGCATCTGGGTGGGAGAAGCCAGGTGTCTACAAATGTGCTGTGCATTGAAGGCAGCCTGGGGTGGGAGCAGCTTCATCCTTTGGAGGATAGGGCAGGTCTGAATTTCCATAGCTTTCTCCCTGTGCTGGTCCTGTGGCAGCTTCAGCAGCAGTTGTGGCAACCTGGCTGTGACCTTTGGGCCCTGCTGGGGGTGCAAGGGACACGGCTGGGACACAACCCTGTGTTGGCAGCTGGGGATGGGAGCAGCCAGGCAGCAGCTGTGGTGGAGCTGGGGCTCTGCTAAGCAGAGCCATGGTGTGAATCTGATCTGGGCCAGCTTCACCTGCTGCACTGTCGCCAGGAGGGATGGGCATGCCAGCCTCCCAGTGCCCCTATTCCTTCATGATGCCTAAGAAAAAGAAATTTCCCCAGGGACAGATGTGTTGGGTCTTGGCTGCTGAGTGTGGTTGCTACTACCTAGCATTTCTTCCCTGGATCTGGATTTTTTTCCTGAGCATTGTACTAATTCTTGTTGTGCTTTTCCCTTCTCTTTTTTTCCTTAATTACTCTCATTGCCCTCTTTTCCTGGCAAGTGAATGCCACTAAATCCAGGCACCAAATCAAGAGGGAGACTGGCAGCATTGACTTTCTGGGCAGCTCCTGAGGACTCTGCAACCTTCTTATGAAACTCCTTTGGTGGAAGCAATTTGGCTGCTTTTGTCAGTCACTTCTGCCTGCAGCCGTCACCAGTGACTTGCCTCTCTCAGGATTTAGACAATCTGCCTCTGAAATGCAGAAAGTTTTATTAGAAGTTGCACATTATACTATAAGGTCTTGGTAGTAATATGCATCATCTTTTCATCTCTTTTATTGCACAGGATGTACCACAAATAGGCTCTGATTCCTGTTTACTTTAAGCATTATCTCAGCATTAGTACACAGGCTTTCCTGATTATTTCTCCTCCTCTGCCACAGCCTTTCCAGTTTTTTAAATATTTTGTATTTAATCCATCACACAAGCCAAAAGTTTGATTTTATAATCAATATGGTAAGGAGAACTGAAATACAAAACAGAAAAGAGCTGGACAAAGTTTTTTTTGCCCAGATAAGTGAAGAGGTGGATATGGCCCCACAGTGACTGCAAGCACTGGAACAGCTCCCCTCCTTTTTGGAAGCCCCTGTGGAGGGGCGATGAAAATAGAGCTTTCCAGCAACTTCTGCCAGCTGATTTGGGCCTCTCTGTACTTTTGTTGAAATGTCACCCACCAGGCTCTCCGCCCTTGGTTTTGTGAGCAGATCTGTGGCTGTGCCAGGGGCAGGCATGGGAGCTCTTTGTTAGGAGTTGTGGGGTGCAGCCCCCTGGCTGGGGACAGCAATGCTCTCTTGCTTCCAGGGCTCACATCTGAGTGGGAATAATCATGTCACAGGTGTCCTTGAGTGCTCCATTGTAGAAATGAGGAAGGCCTGGCAGAGAGGTCAGTCTTAAGCACCACTTACTTGGATACCCCTGGTTTGTAGCCCATTTTGAGGCTGGCAGGGCTGAGGTGCAGCTTTTGGCTCAGACAGTTCTTCGTGCTCATAAACACTGCATGAAGGGTCCTGGCCCTCCACACTTCAGTGGCCCTCAGGGAAAAACTCTGGCTTCAGTGAGCACATCCAGTGCCTGCTGGAGCACGGAGCACTTCCCAGACCTCCCCTTTCCTCACTCCTCAGCCCTCGGAGTCACACCGCAGTCTCCCAGGCACACATGGCTCTCTGTCAGGCAGCCTTTAACATGACTCTGTAGCTCTTTTTTTGTTCTCTGTCTTATTTATGGCTGTAAAGTCTGTTTCTTCCAGGCCAGCAGAAAACAAGTCGATGTAGAAAACAATGTGCGATTCAGTTTGCAGTGGTGCATCTAATTTACAGGAACTGGCTCCTTGCAGTACAGTACATGCTGTGAAAGAGCAGGTCTGCCTTGGCACTGCCTGGACAAACAGAGGTGACTAAGCAATCCAGCTGATTTATAGCAACAGACTTGAACAGGAGATCCGGGAAACCACTGGGAAAACTGCCTCTAGCTCAAGGAATCACCATGTGTGAATTATAAAGGCTCCTGGGCGCAGCAGAAACCTGTCGTCAGAGCCTGAGGAGGGAAACATGAGGCAGGAGAGCACTTAGTGCTTTGGGCACTCCTCTCCCGGAGCTTTCCCAGCGATTCTCGGGCTGCCGGCGTGCGCGGAGGAGCCTTTCCCGCGGGATTGCCATGCAAGCCAGCGATGACGGACTGTTGTGGGAATTCCTGTCCCAGGTAGGGTTGTGGGGGCAGACAGAGAGGAGTGACAGGTGCTTGGAAAGTTTGAGGCACGGCTGATTTTCCGTGGCAGAGAGACGGGAACGGGAGAGGTTGGTGTTGGATGCATAGCAGGGTGATGGGGGAGGACAGACGTCTGGTTTCAGGGGTGTCAAGTGCCTACAGTCTCTGGAAATGAGGGACTTGAGGATGCTTATTCCTGTGGCAGCGTGTCAGGCAAATTATGGGCCCCTGGCTATAGGTGGTGCAGAGAATGTTTTAATGAATAAGGAGGAAAAGTCATTTACTTGATTTGACTTATGATAAAAGGCCTTCCATCACAACAGGGAATGTATGAGCAGTCTCTGAATGCAAGCTGTGGTGTCCCTATGAAATGCTGTTAGACTTTCCATCTGAGGTTCTTTTTGTCTAACCCACTTGCATTTGCAGAATGGTGTCCCACAGCCCCACCACCCCCCAACTTAGATTTTACTGGCTTGAGCTGCAGAAATTTTTTGTTCTCAAAGCTGTCTGAGATTCACTGAAGCAATGTTGTAAAAGAAGCTGTTTTGGCAGTGTGAGGATTTTTGGGGTTAAGTGGTGGGCAAGAAGCAAGGCAGTGCTCAGCTCTGAAGCCTAGCAGGCAAGGACTACTCTGCCTTCCCTCTTCCTCACATCCCACCCTTTTCCCTCATCCCTCACCACTCTGTGCTGGAGCACTCTTTGTTGCTTGTGCTTTCCTGGTACCTGGCGATGCCTGTTTGGCATGCCATGGCCACCCCCACAAGCGCTGGCAGTGGCAAGGGAAATTTGCCTTGTCTCAGTCACCACTCGCTTCCCAAGCTCTTGGTGTCTGCTGTGCAGGGCAGCCATCAGAAACACCCTGGCGCGTTTCACAAGCTGATGCCACTGCTTTCTGGGAAGGGCTGTGTTCTCCCTGCCCACCCCTCCAGAGTCCATGGAACTGTGTCCCAGGGGGATGAAGAAATTAATGTCCCACGTCATCAGGGAGATCTGGGGGTGACAAATGCTCAGTGCAATCTTCAGAAGCAATAGGAAAACAAAGGGATTAGTGCTTGCCACATTTCCTAGGAAAACACGAGTAGCTTGCTGGGAGGGACGGCTGCCATAGCCTGTGAAATGGAGGGGCTGTTGCTGGAGATGCAGCTCCATGTCCTGTTGCACAAGGAGCCTCAGCTTTAATGGGCAAGTCTGGGGAGAAATTATGCAGAAAGGATGAATCAAGCTAAAATGGAAAAGTTTGCTGCTTGGACCTACAAGTGTGAGTGTCTAGGATGTGAAATACTGGATTTACTGGTGGAGGAGAGTGGAGAGCAGAAGGCAGATGCTCTGCCTGTTGATCCGGGCACAGGTGCTGTGGTATGTAAAGCACCTTTGGATCACTGGAGGAGTGGAGGAGGAAGGAGTTTGGCTGCATACCATTGAAATTACTGCCTCTCTCTGAGAGGAATTGATTAATGAGATCAGGTAGGGGCAAGGCTTACCAGATTAAAATGACTGCAACACCTTCCCTGTTTCTTGTGGGGCTCCACCCAGAAACACAGATCGAAAATCCACCTCAGGGTTTCGTTGGATGAGTGGCCCTGCACATCTCCACCCCTTAGGTCTGGAGTCTCCGTGCCAGCTGTAGCAGCTGTCTCAGCTGTGAAGGAATCCTGCGTGTGGGCTGCTCTGCCAGAGCAAAATGGGGCAGAGGGAGGTGGCAGGGATCAGCAGGCACCTGGCAAATCAGGATTGCCTCCTTCCACATGGGCTGCAGCGCTTGTGGCTGGCTCACAGTCCTATCCGTGTGCCCCTGCCCTACGCCTAGGGATGGAGTTTTGGGTTCCTATAGGTCCCTGCAGCCTTGTTTGTGTCCCACAGGCCAGAGAGGATCAGTGGACACTCGATGAGTTTAGGAATGTACACAGGGCCATTGTAGCAGCATGAAGGCACTGTGTAGATGCCTAAACTTGTGAGGCTACTCACTTTGTGTAATGAACTGTGGAGAGAAATATTTTTCTGCATCTGAAGAACCTGATTCAAAGTCTTTAATGCTTGTGTGTTACTCTTTTCGAGGATGACAAATCCTCAGTGTGTAAACTCCCAGTATCTTATCAAAAAATCCAAGACAAACCTCAAGGAAGCTTCGTTATAGGGGAAACTCATCAGGTGGAAATGGCATTAAAGAGCTGCTCCTCTGGAAAGCTGTAACTTTCTCTTCTGTGCATTTATCTGCTAGTATCTCAGCTGCCAACACAACCACTTTCCTTGAGAACATTCTTTATTGCCAGACCCTGGGTGCTACAAGCCTGCATTCACTAACTGGCTGGGTGGCACCGAGGCACTGGGGGTGCCAGACAAGGACTTTCCAAGCAAACCAGTGGCCTTCTGTTTGCTCATGACCAATTTCAGAGTGGGTTATTTTGTACTGTTTTTTTAAAGTAATGGTAGAGTTGAATCAATCTAGGGGTAGGCTTTTTACCTACTGCTTATGTTTTGGAAAAATGTCGCTTGCATGAAACACGAGTCTCAGACTAGAGCTGTTGGGGCCTCTGCCTTTCCTGTTCTTCTTCTCTGTGTGCGTTGAAAGAACCTAATTTAATATGGTTGCCCTGTAGTTTAGAAATGTGGTTATGCTAAATGGCTGTCTGCTAGATTTCTCTTGTGAGGTTTCCTCTCGATCCCATAGAAATTGCAGATGTTCATGCTCAACATTGCAAAGATAAGCTTGAAGTTCAAATGAAGCTTTGCATCAAAGTGGAAGGATGAAGCAAAATCTTGTCATTTCCTTGTCAGAGCTTTGTGTTTAATAGAACTTGGATATGCAATTCATCACCACCTGGCTTTTCATGCAGCTGTAGCAAAAATGCATGTTCTCATATCTCACTGTTTGCCATACGCAACTGGGGAAGGTGTGTCCCAGGACAAGAAAACAAAGGTGTTTTCAGACTCAGGCATTCAAAGCACGTGCTTTAGGTGGTAGCAGTCCTGGGATGTGGAAGATGTGGGCTCACTTTTTTCTGTTGTAGCATTTTTGTTCTTATGAAGCCCCTTGTAAGTGAATCAGGGCCATTGACCTCATTTTCAGTAAATTACAAGGTGAGGTTATTGCTGACTTTTCTGTAGACATGTCTGATTAAGCCACAGAATAAATAATAGGAACAAATATTTCAGAAGGACCTTTCCCTCGGGGTTTATTCCCACTGAGTCAGTCCCTGTTACATCAACAAACAGTGCCACTTCAGTAAGTGCAGGAATCAACAGGGCTGAGCGGAAATCACAGCACGTCGAGCTGATTCCTCCTTTCCCCTCAGCTGGGTCATCACCATGGCTTTCAGTTTCCACCCTGCCCCAGTATGACTGTGGTCAGATAGCACAGCCTGGCCTTGAATTCAGAAAGGGGTGACGGATCATGGTAGTCCAGCCCAGTCTCACGTCAAAGAAACTCATCACTGGTGTGTCCTGCAAAACATTTTTAGCTCTACATCATCTCCTTGAAGGTGAGCCCTGGGGTAAGCCATGTGCTCCAGCAACTGTCCTGTTGCTGTGGGACTGTCTGTCGCACAACAACCCCATGTTCTGGGCATCACTGCCAGGGCTCCCAGCTCCTGCCCTCCTCCTGCCTCTCAGTCTCACTGCTGCAACTGAGTTTCTGCTCAGCTCCAGTCAGGGATGTCCTGCTGGCCCTGGAAAGTCGCTCTCTTCCACAGGGAGAGGGGCCACTGCCCTTTTAGTGATACTCTGCTGGTCTGGCAGCACTTCAGCGTGGGACCTCCGTGTCTCTGAGCATGAGCTGGGAGTGCTTGGCATGAAGGAGCAGCTTGACAGCCCTGCTCTGTGCTGATCCATCTTTCCTGGCCACTGAGAGCAAGCACTGACCCACTGAGCGACCTGCTCTGTTCACAGCCGCCAAAATCAGCTGGAGGCATCAGAACAGGACAGGGCAAAGTACCTGGGCTGAGGATCCTGCCATCCACTGGGAATGGGCTGCAAACTGAGAGCACAGCACAACTGGAAGCTGTCATCCCAGTTGTGCAGGCCTGACAGCTCATTTCCCTAGGCAGCAAGCCATTGAGTGGGAATGCTGGAATTGGCTGTCACTGGCTCCCACCAGGCAGCCGTGGTGTATTGCAACACAAGGTGGGGGACTCCAGCTGAGGCAACAGCCCCCAGATTCCTGGGAAATGGGGTTACTAACAATTTTCCAGCCAAACACCTCCGTGTCTGTGCTTTTACTGGGAACAAGACAGGGGCAGAGCTTCTTGCCTGCAGACGAGCAGCCCCAGTGTAGGGGCTGGAAGTGTCCTGCTGAGCAGCAAACAGATCACAAGATGCTGGATCCTGTCTGTTGTCAGCAGCCCATGCTGAAGGCACCTTTGGAGGCAGCAGCAGGGATTCAGCTTTAAGAGAAGCTGAGCCACCACACATCTACTCACCTGGCCCATTTGCCTTGCATTTTCCCCACCAGTCAGTCAGAGGTTACTAGGACAATGTCCTCTGTCAGAAAACATCCAGAAAAGCTCACCAAAGAGGGAAGAGAGGTAAGAGAAGGGGCACAACAGGGGTATGCAGTAAAATTACATCAATGGAAATGATCTTTCAGCAAGAAAAATGCAGGCTCAGGACAACTCCAGTTCCTCAGACTGTCAACACTGCCCTTGAACCTCCTAGCCTGCCTTCCTCCCTGGCAAGGGGAAAGGGCACAGTGTGCATTTGCTATCTTCTGCAAGGGCTTCAGATAAAATTCCCAGTGTTTTTGTGTTATTAAACCTCTGTGCAGGGTGAGGAAGTCCAGGGGAAGCACAATAGCCACAGGGGTGGCCTGGCCCAGGTTCAGAGGTAGCAGGTTTTCTGACTGATTGGTGCTGGGCTCAAAACTGCCTCTAAAAGTTGGAGGAAAATATTTTCAACTAATGCCACTTTTTTTTTTTTTTTCCCCTGTTTTTCCTAAGCTCGCATACTTTTTCTCTGGCGTTTTGGCTGACAGTTGAATGGATTTATTGCTCTAATAGCAGAAAATGACCATCAGCAAATCCCTGTGTTTTTGCTGCCCCTAAGGCAAACTGTTCATAGTTTCTCCATACTCCAGAGCACAGATATTTTGCAGGGTAGTTTTCCAGCCTCTGTCCCCTGGCTGGCTGGGGCAGCCAAGCTCCTCCAGCAGCAAAATTCCTGTACCTGCATTTCAGTGCCCTGCCAAGGGTGCCTTTTGTGCACTGGGACAACACATGACAGCAATTCAGGGGGAGGCTTTGGGAACTCTGAGGAGTTAGGGGGAGAGCCAGGACACAGAGCTGGCTCTGACAGTCTCAGTGACAATGTGTCCTCCCTGACACATGGTGTGAGGCAGGGGAATCCACTCCTGCCAAGGGTCAGATTTGGCCTTCGTGCGGAAGGACAGGATGTTTCTGCTGCAATTCCACGCATTGGTGGAAGGGCATTTCCAGGGCAGAGCTTTGTCCTGTATCAGGTTTTGTACATCCATACTCTGCCAGCAGCTCGAGCCATTTTGGATATACATGCTGGATGCAGCTGCGCTCATGTGACTTCCTGGGCTAAACTTTGTTACGGGAGGAAAAAGCAAAGTCTTTGTTTACCCGTCTCAATGGAAAAGTTTAGTCCTGGCCTGTCTTGCCAAGGAAGGAAAGAGTGTGCCAAAGTGATAGAACAGCAAATTCTGGCTGCTGGTGGACCAGGGATGGAGCTGGCTGCCAGGCACACCATCAGCATCACACCCTGGCTGTGTAGGGCTGCCCTGGAGCATGGGGCTCCAGGATACAGTGAGCATCTGGGTCTTCCTTGGCTCTCTCCATTGCAAGAGATGGCCACAGCGAGATGCTGGTCGAGTTTCTTTTGTCTGTCCAGCAGAAAATGAGGAGGGGGAGAAGCAAGCACTGTGTATGTGGGATGGGAATGGGTCAGGAAGGAAAATATCTTTGGCCATATATGCCCAGGTGATACAGCATCGTGCATGGTGGGACCAGTCCTCAGGTTTGAAGTGCCATCTTAACTTGAGTAATCACAGCTCTGGTATCAACTCTCAATCACTGTGTGCAGCTCTCAGCTTTCTCAAAGCATGCAGCTACCCAAGGGGCAAAGCTTCAGCCCTGAGTTCAGGCTTTATATTCCATTTCTTTCTGTCCTACTTCCCCTGACTCAGGTGTTAATGGCTCCTGAGCATGGGATGCTCAGCTGACATGGGGTGCTTGGCTGGAATGGCTGCTCTCACAGGACTGAAAGGCACAAGTTGCCCCTATGGCTTTCATTTACATGGGTTGAAATTATCACGAGATTAAATTACAGCCAGGCAATGCTCATGGGTGCTTTAAAAGTTGCAGGCTTTAAAAGTTGGCTCCAGAAAGTTGCTCAAACAGGGCTCTGTAAAGGGGAACTCATCCAGGGTGAATTTACCACATGCCTTCAGTTCAGGAGCTGCTGTCCTGTGCCCAGCTGGGGCAGGGTGGTTCCCCCAGATCACAGCCTTCCCATCGTGGCCCAGAGCAGCACAGGAGTGGCAAAGGGCCCCATGCCACCAGAACAGGATCTCCAGCCCACAAAGGGCAGGCTTGTCTGCAGAGAGGGTGGGTTTTTTTCATAGTTTCCAGTGGGACTGGGAGGCTCAACAAGACTGGGACTGACTCACAAAATCCAGCTCTTGAGACCAGACTCTTGGAGTGGATAATTTTTTATATTGTCCTCTTTCTCATCCAAGGAAGCAGCGGTGCTGTGGGGCGAAGGATGGTGCCCCACATGAGCATTACCCATCCCCCTGCATCTGAAACTTTCCGCTTGAAACCGAGAGCCCTCACAGTGAGCTCTGCTGCCAGTCCCAATTCCCAGCACTCATTGCTGTGCAGCTGAAACACAGCTGCAGCTCGCCTCCTGATTTTGTCCAGATCCTCAGTTCTGTGAGTCTTTCTGCTCCTTTCCCTTGGAGCTGCTTAAATTCAAATTAACAACCTCTTAATGGGACCTGCATCTTCCAAAAGAGTCTCTGTTAGTTGCTTGCCACAGCTAAAACTTTCCAAATGCTTTCAATGATCCTTTTTTTAACTACCTCTCTATACAGAAAACAAAAATCTTCTCTTCTACCCTCCTCTCATCTAGCCACTGTCTGGGATGTGCCAGTCATTGACTTGAGAATACTTTGTTCTTGTCTGGCACATCAGTGGGTGTCACAAATAGTCACCTCATCAACACGTTTTTTGTTAATATCTCAAACACCCTGTGGCTATTAAAAATACTATAAATACCTTAGCTCATTAACAAGACACTGTTTCCAGCATATAAACTTTTCCATTACAGAACCACTAACTGTAATGCCCTAAAAGCTTAAAGGTGTTTATAATCTTAAGTAAAATGGGACACCTTCCCTCTAGTTGTGCCATGTCTACTTGTGTAAGAGGGACAGACCTGTGCTGCTGTTTCCACAGGCAAGTGTTAGCCAAGACAAAAACTTTTATTTATGGATTTTTTTTATTATTCTTCTGCATCCACAGTACTGCTGCCTGGACAGCACCACTGACAGATTTAGGTCTTGTGAGATTTTTACATCTTCCCTCATGAGCTGGAGCATGGGTGTTGGGGGTCCCTGCCTTGCCCTCATGCAGGGGGGAGCAGGCTGAGGCAGGGGGCCCAGGCAGTCACTACCTGGGTGCACCAGCTTTGCATAGACAATTACACTTGTGTTTAGGAATGGAGAAGATTTAGCCACAACATTTGCATAGCTCCTGCGCAGAGCTGTGCAAGTGCTGGCATACGCTCGATACCGAACCCCAGGGTGGCACTCCTGCCCTTGGCCCAGGGTCCGTGTGCAGGAAGAGTGCTGGCAGCAGTTTTCTTGGACATTTTGCAGATGCCAGCTCAGGAGAAATGGATCCTTGTCCCTGGTGGTGTCCTGGGACGTGTCCTACGTAGCTGTGCCATCCTAGGCAGGCAGCACAGTGCATACTGGTGAGGAGGTGTGAGCCTCCCCCAGTGATGAGGCTGTCTGGGACTCAAATGTCCTGTGGTGGCCATGGCTTGAAACACTTTGTCTGCTCTGAGAGGGAGCACATGGAACATTTTCAGTAGTTCCTGAAGTGGTAGCATTGCAAGTGCCACTTTTTCATCAGTAGCTTCCTGACTTGTTTTTCATGCAGAGAGTCTTGGTGCTGCGCAGGTGAAGGAACAGCGAATACAAATTGGTTTTATGCAAAAAATGCAAATACTGCTTTTATTAGTAGATTGCCGTGTGCCAGGGATAGTACATTTGCAAAGCAGCACAGCTCATTTTCTGCAAATCTTTCCTCCTCATTCCATGTAAGGCCAGGGATCCTGTAAGGCCAGTTACATCCCTGAGAGGCCCTGGCAGCTCTAGGCTGTTGCACAGAGTTGTGACTTAGCAGTAAAAAATAAGGTTTTGCTCTCCACAGGCCAAACAGTGGAGCCAAGCAGTGGAGCTCAGCAAGGTCACCAAAAAGCAACCAAAAGGTAACTTCTGATTTCGAGTTGATCATGGTACCCTTTTTTCTGAGACAGTGAAGGTCTCAGTGTTTCTCTGTAGAGAGCTGGACTTGATTTTTTGATATAGAAGATCTACAAGGGAGATATGGGGAACTCCTAGTGATCACCCTGTAGGTGAGACTGTCTGTCTGTAGCTTCCTTCTATCCCTAATCAACAGCAAGAGTAATTCAAGAGCTTGGAAACACACAGGGTTTTTTTACTTTTTTTTTTTTTCCTTCATACAGGGGACGTTTCCCATGCCATGATTCAGTACCACTACACTAATACTTTAGTTTTACACATTTCTGCTTGTCCCTGACTCCACAAGTGGGATTGCCACACTGTGAGCCAGCACACTGCTAAGAGAGGTGGATTTGTGAGGCAGCTGCAGCCTCCCAGTACCTGCACAGTGCCCCAGAGTGGCTGGGGGAATTAACCCTGCAGGACAGGAGATCCCTGCAAGAAATGCAGAAATTGCTACTTCTGCCCACACCAGGGAAGGACAAACAGATTTGTGAACACAGGCAAATAACTGAACCAGAGAGGAGACAGTGACCCTAAAATGTTGATCCTGAATTGTCATGATGAAATGACACCATAACAGTTAGCTGAACTTCCAGCAAGCATACTCCATCCCACAAAACATTTGAGTTGTACTTGAGATAGATTTGCCCAAAAATGGCTTGATGTTCACCAGTTGCCTGTGTCTGAGGCTCTGAGGTGGTTAAAAACTGCACAAGTTGTTGTGTTTGGTGGCATTTAATACCTCACAAGCCTGGCCTGCAGCTTCCAGCTGCGTGGGAGGTAGATAAGCTGTGACCAGAGATGTTACATAGCTCTGGCTTTGTGCAGAAGCTGGGCAGGCTGCTGCCCCGAGCTGCTGATTAAAGGACCATCCCTGTGGTTGTTGGCACCCAGCAGGGGGAGAGGAGGGTTAAAATCAGTCTGTGAACTGATATGAACATCTGGAGAGACCTGACCCTGAGAGCCACCAAAGCATGGAGCAGAGAGAGACCGTGTGTATGGCAAGAGCTGCTCTTGTGCTGCTGCTCCCCATCCAGAGACCCTTCCCAAGAGTGAGCAGGCTGGCTCAGCCCCCTTAAATCACTCTGGGGATGGTGGCACAGCAGTGAAATGGGCATCCCTGTGGGTGGGACCCAGTGAAGGCACTGGCAGCAGTGCCTGTGCTGGTACAGCCACATTGCCCAGGTACCTGTGTAACACGCTGGAGTGAGGACTGCGTCAGCCCATCCTTCCCCAGGAGTCACCCCTGTGCTCCACAGGGAAAGACACCAGGAATTTTTGGTTCTCCACCCACACCTCACTCTGCTTGGAGCCTTGACTTTTCTATACCCACACTCTGAGAAGTGTAGTGGTAGGTGTGCCCTTTTTTCAAGCCAGGTCTGAAAACGTGCACTCATTTGTTCCGAACAGGGCAGCTCTCGGCCGCGTCGCGCTCTCCTTCTTTTAAACGTGCTGTAAGTAGCCCTGCAGAGCCCTGCCACCTCGCTGATCTCTCAGTTGCTCACTCAGGAAAGCTACCTCCTGCTCTGCAAGCTTCAACACCGTGTAATGGAAAAATGTAGAAGTGGGGCCCGGCTGTGCGTCAGCGGCTGCCGTGGCAACCTCCGCCTGCGCCGCGCTCGGCCATAGGCGCGCAGGGCTGTCCGTCTCCATCGGGGATGAAATGTAGCGTTGAGCATCCCCCCCTCCCTTACGAGGGAGAAGGAGGAAATACCAGGGTTTGCTGGTGTCACTGGAGCTCGCCGGGTGCTAACAAAGCGGTGATTTATGAGTGCCGCGAAGAATTTCATCGTGCTTCAAAGCAGGACGGAGACATCTGGCACTCGGCCACTGGGTTTGCATCAGTACAGGAAAAACGCTGAGTTTCTTCAAAGCTGCCACAGCGTTTCCTATTTTTAGGTTAACAATGCCTGTTTTGCTGTAAAGCATCAAATGTCAAGAAAGAATGAAGATCTATTTGTGTTGCTTTATTGTAAAGCTGAAGCAACAGGAAGCTGTGAGCCATCTGGGTGCCTTCTGAGCCCTCCAAAAACCCCATCCCGAGTCAGTTGTAAAGCACTGGGTCACTGCCATGACAGTGGGTTTGCTTCTGGTGGGGGAGAAATGATGGGAGTTTTGGGGCTTGCCTCCCTGTCCTCGGACCCTTCAGGATAGTGTGCACAGGAGAGAAACCAAATTCCCAGCTCTAGATTGTGCTTGCATTCAGAGACTTTGTTTCTTGCTGCTGTTCACACTCTCCCTTTTGAGGCTGCATCTCAGCACCATTGTGCACCTTGGTGTTGCTGCCTGCATTTCACAGTCAAAAGGCTCACTGGGGGAAGGGACAGTGTCAAGGGTCCTCTGTGCTCTCCTGAGGATGAGAGGAGTCAGGAAGGGCAGGAGTTTTCCGGTGTTCTACAGCACTGTTGGACAAAGCCAGTTTTGACAAAAGTTTTTATCCTTAAGGACTATAATGCAGGAGCTGTGGTGGCTGGCTTACTAAAATCAACCCCAAAGGAAGTGCTGCTCTGACACCATATTTCTGACTTGGAGAATGGAGGGCATCCAAGCTGGATGTGTGGTTTAGGTTGCAAGATAGTCCTTGCTGCTGGAAAACACCTGGAGCATGAGTGGTGTGTTAGAACACTGAATTTACTGTGAGGGCAGGTGCCAATGCCTGTAGGGGCATGAAGCAGTTCTCAGCTCCAGAGGGTGCTTGGCACCTTGGCCTGCTGAAGCAGCTCATCGAGCTGTGGCTGAGTGAGAGGAAGTGGCAGCTCCTGCCCTCTCTCCTCCTGCATGCAAACACTCACCTGGGTGTGTGCAGCAGCCACTGAGCTGTGGGGTGAAGTCCTGGCCACTCGCTGCTCACACCCCCAGCCTCCCCCACTAGCTGCTTACTTGGGAAGGAGCCTCCTTTTTCTCTTTTTATTTTGATTTGGAAAAATAAAAATAGAAAAAGCCTGTCTGAGACAGAGTGACTAAGTGTTTCATGTGCTGCTGAAGTAAATGAGCAGCAAAATGTCTGAGGGGAGAAGATGACTAAGTTTTTTTCCTCCTCTCCTGCTTCCTTCACCTTCTAAGAGAAGCTAAACATAGTTGCCTGCAGCAGGAGGAGTTCAGCAGCAGGCTGCTACCCACAGATGCAGCCTCAGAGATCGTGGGCTTGTGCCTTGATGGAAAACCCAGTCGTTCAGAAGACTGGGCGTCTTCCCTATGTTCATTTCTCTTCTCCCTTGCTCTTCCCTCAAGCCAAAATATATTTAGAAACTCTAGGACACAATGAGCTAAACTCTGCCTGTGCTACACCCATGTTTATAATGTGTTCATTGTATTGCCTCTGTTCATTGTATTGCAAGTGACCTCACTATTTTAGGGCTAGAGATAACTACCCTTCATCTTTGTTTCCTTTTTTGGACCAGAAAATTCACGAGAATTCTCTTCAACCATAACATGCTGTTCCAAGAAAGACTATCTGAGTTTTAATATGAAACCCATGATCTCTACCTCTTTAAAAGGTGTCACACTGTGTCATTCCATCCACTTTAAAATAGCCTCTTTCAAGAGAAATATTTAGTTTAGAAACAATTTCATTTTCTTTCTTTTTTTTTTTTTCCCAAAAAAGTAATCAGATGTCTGGATCAGTCTTGACGAACCTGAATTGCCTGGGTGATCCTTGGGTGATGCTGTTTGTGGTCAGCATGTTGTCAGCATTGCTGCAGAACTTAGACCCTCTCTTCCCACATCCGGGACTCCCACGCAGGGCACTCACCAACTCTGCTATTACCCTGACTGAGCAGTGTTTCCCCCCAAAACCTCAGCATGTCCCCATTTGTGCCTGTGCCAGCAGCAGCCCCCAGGGCTTTCCTGGGGTGCTGAGTGAGCTGACCTGGCAGGGACAGGGTATTTTTCCCCAAGCATCCTCTCCCTGCTGCACACCCAGGGATTCAACACACAGCCATTGCAGAGGTGATTTTCCGCTGTTAATGCTCAAAAGAAAGTTCCATTTTCCTGTTTCAGATGGGCATTTCCCTTTTGAGTTAGAGAAACCTTTTCCTCCCCAGCACCCTGTGTAAGGCTGTGAACGTGCACCAAAGCAGCAAATTTCTTTGCTGGCCCCTGCAGTCCTCTTTCCACCAAAACTCAGCGTTCCCCCAGCTGGCACCTCTGCAGCGTGGCATGTACCAGCTCTCAGGAGATTGAGGCCAGTTACACAGGAGTGATAAGCTTTTCCTCAATTTCTTAGAAGTTAACAGCTGAAATCCTCTTTTTCTTCCCCCGCCCCACCCCACCCCTGCGTGTCAGCGCATGGTTGGGTTGGAAAATCCAACGCTGCGTGCCGCACCAGGATGTAGGGTTGGGTAACCCTCTCTGTGTCTGAGGATCCCATTCCTTTCCCTAAGGGCTCAGGGGAGTGCCGGGGTGCAGCAGGGCTCGCCAGCTCTTCTCACAAACATCAGAGGCAGCATGGAAGAAGCAGTGTAGGAAGAAACCTCCTTTCCTGCTGCTGTGACAGCTTCATCCCCCAGCGCCGTGCTGGCCTTCCCCTGGCACAGCGCTGCCCAGCCGGCTCCTCGGATGCCCTCCCAGCAGGCAGGCGTGGCAGGACCTTGGCTTTGGGAGCAGAGGTATGTACCTGGCCCTGCAGCAGTCGAGCTGTGTAGCTACAGCTGACATTTTTGGATGACTCATAACTAAAATGGTGAAGGGGTGCGCATAGGGCTCTGAGTCCGAAAATGAAGCCGAGGATAAAATTACTGGTGGTTCTGTGTGAGGTCTGCTCACTGCCAGCCCTTCTGCTGCAGTGGACTGGGGGGCAGCTGAGGTGTGCTGTTTATAGGAATTCCTCCCTCCATCCTGGTCTCCAGGGTCCCACATGGCATACAGGCTGCTCCCAGCCGGTGCTCTGGCTCTGCCGAGCTGGTGCCACCCTCTGTCCTCACCAGGCTGGGTGAGCCCGCTCCTGGGTGTGGCAGTGAGGAGCACCCTGCCTGGCAGAGCGTGAGTGCAGCTGGGTCTGGATCTGTATGGATAGGGAATGGGGTAATCTAGCTGAAGTAAATGTGGAAAGAGTCCCTGTTCTCAGCCTGACTCTGCTGTGTGGAGAATTGGGAATGAGCAACTGGGCATGTGAGATGGTCCGTGTTTGAAGCCCTGTAATTAGCTTGGTCTTGCCGTGCTCCTGGGAGCCTCTGGCTCCAGCACAGCCTGTGGTTGATGTGTCCAGTGAGGAAGGAGTACCCACGAGCAGCTGCTTCTGAAGTGCATGGTTTGTGCTTCCCATATCCATTCAGGGCAGTGTGGCTGGAAAGCTGGTGGAGGAGGAAGTCTCAGGGCACTCACAAGCTGGGCTCAGAAGCAGACCATGCTGAACGAGCTTGTGTCTCTCTCATTCTCAGGGAGAGAAGTCTCGTGTATGCCCACAAGCCCTGGTTCCAGGAGTAATGCAGAGCTGAAAAGCTGAGTACACTGCCCTTACCTGCAGCACACGGAGAGACTGCTCTGCGGGTGCTCAGTGCCTGTAACAAATCTCTCTTTGCCTTCAGGTTTAGGCACTTCTTAAATAGCTCTTAGTGCTCCTTAGAGACCAAGCCCTCTGAGATGCTGTGCTAAGTTCCTGGGAAGATGCTTTGGGCACTGTGTGGTGCACAGACAGCAGGTCTGCAGCTGTGTGGAAGGTGCTCCATGGCATGTGCCTGTGGCTTCCTGGCTGCTTGCGATGCCTCTCTCTGGCCAAAGGTGTTTCCCAAAGCCATCGTCTTTCTACCACGCTTCTTCTGTAAGGATCTGAGACCAAGGAGGCTCAAACTGCACTCCCATTCCTGGAGGAGTTTCTGCTGGTTGCTGATTATATTTAGGAGCTGCCTAGGAGAAGGGGACCATGCCGCGGTGATGGGTTGGGAGAGCTGGGAAGCCATGGCCAAGGCAGGCTGGTGCTCCCAGCAGCTCCTGTGCAAGCAGAAACTCCTCCAGCCATTTAGCAGAGGATTCGTGGTCCCCAGCTCCAAAGCAAGAGAGACAATAAAACTCCTAAACAGTACTTTAAATCACCAGAGTGCTATCCAAACATGAAGGACTCCAAACACAAATGAAAGTGCTAAACAGATTTAAAGGGGAATTAAAAGGTCACGCCTGTTGAACATTTAGCTTTAGAGTTTAGTCATGTTTGTGAAACTTATAACTGCTCTTCTAAATCACCTTTTTACACTTCCTAAACCCAGTAAATGTGAACATGTTCAGCACTAATGACTAATTTAAAAAATTTTCTATCCTAAACAAATTTCTGCAGCCAGAGCTTGGCCCTTTCTTTTCTTCCCTTCCAGCTCTGCCTTCCCTCTTCACAGGAGGCACTTTAAAAGCATCTGAACATTTTCCTTGGAAGTGCTCATGGGAGAGATTCATTTCTCATGCACACACTCCTCAAAGCGAAGTGCAGTTATGGACAAACAGCAGAAGAGCAGGGATCTAACTCCATGAGTGGACGGGGCCAGGGAACAGCAGTGGAAAAGTTTTCTGTGTCCAAAACCAATGTGAAGGTCTGGGTGTTTCAGTAACAGCAAAACTCAAGTCTACAAGCCAGGCCTTTCTCATCCAGCTTCTCCTGCAGATTGCTTCATTGCCACGGCATGACTTGGCTAACCTTGCTTGTTTATCATCACTGCTTATGGGCATTGTGCTCCCGGGGTGTTGCATGTACAGCATCCGTATCAATGCCCTCTGTGCTATGCCAGAGGAAATACTTCACATGGCTACAGCAGCACTGGAGGTCAGTAGCAGCCCTGTCTGGCCCGTGTCCACCCTGCTAGGTAATTTCAGAATGATGTGATATCATCACACCATAGCGTGTGCTGCTCTGAGCCTTGTGCGGGGAGGAGATCCCTGTCCACCCTCTTCTCTGGGGACATGAGCTCTGGGCATTTCAGCTCGTGTCATGGCTCTTGTCAGAGAGCAGACTAGTCCAGTACCAAGATTTCTGAGTCGCCTCCTGAAGCTGACAGAAATAAATCAGACTCAAAAAAAGCAGGTAGAGGTAAGAACAAAAGTATTGCTTTGTTCCAGTCATTGAGGTTACTCCTGCATTTGGTGTCTCTGACCCAAGTGCCTTCAGGCAGGTTGTAAATGTGTCATCCTGGTTTAAATCTCTAAAAATTTACCTTCAAATTGTAGGAGAGTGTTTGGCAGCCTCAGTCCTATGATTAACTCTACCAATCTAAATCAGTCAGGTTGGAAATAACTGGCACTTTTTTTATCTCCTGCTGGCCTGACTGCCTGTGTTCCCAACATGCCCTGTGCTGGGCATGACCCTCTTTCCCAAAGGACTCCAGGATTTGGCTCATCTCTTGGGAGGATATGCAAACCTATAGCTCCCATCCCAGATCCCTGACATATACAAGCACAGGTTTTGTATTCAGGTTATTTCTTACAGGAAGGCCGTGCCTTACCAAACCACTGCCCTTTGGGACACTCTATTGTGGCTTTTAGGACCAGAGTCTCTTCTGTACCCTAAGCTGTAGCTCTGGCCTGCAGGGAGCTGAGCTGGACTTCAAATCAAGTAACCAGAGACCAGTGCAGTTGTTTGCTGTCAGGAAGAACACAGCTCCTGGTCTCAGCATGCGGCAGCTAGAAGCAGTTAGGGATTCACAGTGGCAGGGCTGGGAAGGCTGCAGGGATCCTTCCCTGCTGGCAGCATGAGAGTGAGAAGTGCTAGAGCCAGCCCAGGCACAGGAGCCCATGTCCCCAGCGTGTGCTGTGCTGCTGCAGGAGCTGATGAGCTGAAACGATGTTTGGAACCAGAAAGATGGTGGTGAATACCCTGGAACTGGGAAAGGGATCAAACACAAGTCTCCAGATGGAAACAGAGCAGTTTCCATCAAAGCTGATGACAAGTTCCCTGATAGAGGGATACAGGGTCAGATCTCTGGGCAGCACATCCCGTTTCTCAGCTGGACGCCTGATCCGGCTGCCTGCAGCTCTGTGCACCAGTGTGTTGTACCAATGAGCTGCACTTCTCTGGGGCTCTTCTCAAAAAACAGTTCACCAAGGCCCACTTTTGGCTACCAGCAAGGATTTTTATAGTCTGCTGACTTTTAAAGGCTAGCTGCTTTCTGGGGAAGAAGCACTGTACACCTTAAGTAGCAGTCCACTAAAAGTGATTAGCTGTTTCTGAATCACTCACCTTTTCCAAGCTGAAAATTGCTTAACAAGTCTTACTGGTGTGTACATAATGAGTAACAAATACATTTGCAGAGATCTGGATCAGTTCCCACTCAGGAAAGTAGGCTGAACATATCTGATGCTGGCAATTAATAATTCCACTGGCTTTATGGGAGGGTCAGTTGTGGCTGATCTGCATTAGGAGGTGATCAGCTTTGCTTCAGTAAAGGCTCTCCACCAAAAGAAATGCCTCATGGAGACAACAGCAGCTCTGAGGCTCAGCTACTCTGATCTCCAGTGCAATCTTTGCCTTCACTCTCACTTAGGCTTTTTTGTGTTCTTTCCTTCTTTGCCAAACTGGCCAGAGAGGTCTAACAGCGCTGTCCTCTCGGAAGCCATTTCCCCTGAGTGTGGTGCTGATGTGGCTCCTGCTCTGCTGCTCCACTCTGCTCGCGCTTTGTGGGTGAGGAGGTTCCAAATGTCCTTCCAGGCGATGGGTGACTGCTGTGCTCCCGGCTCCCAGCCGCTCTGTTTCCTTCCATTGTCATCAGGGAGGTCAGGCTCAAGGACTGCTGCTCACTCATCTGCCTCTGCTCTTTCTAATTCTCCTTGCCTTCATCACAAGCAGGAAGAGGGAGCCTGCAACAAGCTCCTGGTTTTTTCCAATACACTGGAATATTTTTTCCATGATCTGAGCAGATGTTCCTGGCTTTCACACATTTTTTACTGAGGCTCCTCTATCACACATGCTGATCTCTGCAGACAGCAGAGAGGCAGTAGCTTTATCTCTATGACCCCTCTACCCCAGATCTTTGGTCTTGGTGGGACGACTCCCTGATCCCACTGGAGAAAAGGGCATTCCTCACAAAACCGAGGGGAGTGGTTTCTCTCTTGTGAAAATCCTTCCTGGCTAAAACAAGACTATTCTGAAAAACAAAGTGTTGGAAGTAAAAGAGTGCACGTTAGGATTTTTTCTCACCCTAAATGAGATGGAGACTTTGGAGAGCAGCAGAAGCTGCTACACCCCAACAGAACTAACTACACCCTAACAGGAGCATCACTACCACAGTCATCAAAATAATTTATCTAATGAGGCTTGGGGCTTTGCACTAAAATTTCTAGGCAACCAGAAATGCCTGTCAGTCATCACACTGTATTTTGTTGTATTAACTTCAGGGAAGCCTGGTGTTGGGCCTCACTTTATCTTTGCTCAGTGGTATCTGTGGGATGTGGAACTGGCATTGCTTCTGCCAGGTTTTGGGGAGCTGCTGAAACTTTTGTATTATGCCTTTTGTGACTAAATCAAGAAATGCCCACTGATCCAAAGCGCCTCTCCTCCATTGCCAGCTGCTCCTCTGGCCAAAACAAGGCTATTTAGCAGCTGTGCAGTACAGAAGCATCGTCAAGGATGAGAGGGGTTTGTGTAGGAGGAAGATAATTCAGAATATGGGCTGTCACTTGCTGCCAGCATCAGGGCCAGTGGTCACAGCCTGGTGCGTGCTGAAGCCGTCACTGGGCTCTTTCTGTTTTTGCCAGAGGGGCTGAGAGATGGCAAAGCCAAGCAGAATATAACCCCCACCCTGCACCATCACATCACAGGTTTTTCACTGGGTATCCTGCATTTTGGTCACCCCCAAGCCAGGACACAGCAGGAGGAGGCATTCCGTGGTACCTGCCAGCTCTGCCCCGCGCGCCCAGCGTCCAGCACAATGAACAAAGCTGGCCTCCCCGCCGAGGCTGCAGTGACAAGGTTTTTCCCAGTCAAGGGAAACAATCATCACTAGGGAAACCTTAACTGCTTTTTAAAGAGCAAAAGAAAACACATTCATTCTTTTAAACATGGAAAACTAAATGGCCTTTTTTTCCTTGGCTGTAAGTGCATGGCCGTGGAGCGGGCTGGCACGGAGGGAACTCTGCAGGCAAAAGTTCCCCCCACTCATTTAGTTACTAAAGAGGAGGGCTCTGTGGAGCAAAGTTTGCCCTTCTCAGCCCTTGCTGCCTTGGTTTTTTAAACCAGAAAGGCTCTGGCCACCTGACCCTCCTACTTGTGAGTGAAACATCTTGGCACCTGCAACAGCACAGCTTCATGTCACTTCCTAGAAAAGCTGGAAGGGAAGCCCCCAGGAGCAGGGCTTTCTCCAAAGGGAAGGGAAAGCCAGGGTGTCACTTAGGCAAGTCCCTGGGCTGCAGCAACTCCAGTGAAGCCTGGGGAAGCAGTGGGCATTGGTGACACTACTGTCTCCTCATAGTTTTCCTCCACCTCTTCTGATCCTAGTCAATGATTTTCCTGGGAGAAAGGAGCTGAAGTTCTTTTCACAATTGGGAAAATCATTAATTTAATGCTGCTCCCACTCTTTTCCATCCCCTGGCCCAGCTGTGTAATTTTGCCTCTAACCATGCATGCTCTAGTTAATAAAAAGCACTACAATACAGGTCCAGCTCCTACTATTTCCAGGAACATTTGGTCCCATAAAACCATAGGAAAGCATAATTTCAGCAAATTAAATCAGTTACTGCCTATCTCTCTGGCTGAATGCATGGAAAGGGAAGAGCACCCTGCTGGCTCCATGCTTGGGGAATAACACCAGTCAAATTCCACCAGTGTCCATGCTGGGAAAGGGAGGCAACAGGCACTCCGAGAAAGGCACATCTCCTTTGGGCAGACATTAAAGGAATAAATATGCAATAGAGAAAATGTACAGCGAGCACTGAGCTCATCAGTCACTTTTTGTTTAATCTAATTAAACACAATATATCCTCTGACCTTCTGCACTGGCACTAAATTCTCCTGTGTTGTTCTTTCCATACGAAGCTCTATTGACAGATGGGGAAAGCCTAGAGTTTGCTTTAAGCTTCAGATAAGTAAAGTTAAACATACAGCAGATAAAATTGTTTTGCCAGCACTCCTCTCCCCCTGACCAATTGTAGGTGCTCACTGGGAGGGATTAACTCCTCTGGCCTGTATCCCACTCCTGGCTTGGGATACTGCTCTGTGCAGTAAGCAAAAGCTGTAAGAGGGCAGAGGCAGAAGCAGAGTGCTGCAGAAACCCTGAGAAGTTATATTTTAGAGTTGGTTCTGCAGTTGCTGAGCCTCTTTTCCATGTGGCAGACTGTTAGGGAAAACAGTGCCATTCCTTGCTAAATATATTTCCAGAGTCACTAAATAATTTACTTAACAGCTAATCAGTTGGCATTTGCTGATGCTAGACCAGGTTTTAAATAAAAAGTGTTGAATTGCATCAGGCACCTCGTGCATATCCCCTGCTTATGCAGGCTGTGCAAGAGTGCAGTCAGTCCACACAGCTTCCTGAGTTTTCTGGGAGACAAAGGGCTGGGTTTGGGGGAGAGCTGGGAGCCAGGGAGCCACATCAGGTGCAAGCTTTGATCATGCAAAAGGCTTGGAAATGTGCTCACCTTTTGAAATGACCACCTGCGGGTTCACCTCCTTGCAGGCAAATGAGAAGAGCACGGATCTGCCCTTCACCTGCATCACTTGGTAATGCCACCTGCACAGCTGTTTCTTCCAGTATGGTGAAAAATCCTTTGGGGGGTTACCACAGCTAACACCTCCATGCACCTACAGCTGTGCCTGTGCTCCTGGATGTGAGAGCAAATAACTCCTTGAAATGTAAACCCAAAGTTACAGACTACTACTGAGCCCGGAGGCGACGACCTTATGGTTCCCAACAGGCTAACAGTGTTAAAGAAGATTTCTTTACTGTAAATAGCCTTAATACTCCCTTTGTCTATTAATAGCACCAGGCAGGGCAGGAGGCAGTGGAGGGGCTGTTTCCTGCATGTGGTTGTGGAGTGAGACTGGAGTGGTGTGAACCTCGTGGCTCTGGTTTTCCATGGCCGGCTGCAGAGCCTGGTTGGCATGGCCAGGATCCCAACCCATGGGCTTTGAGATCTCTGAATGCACACCAGTGTCTGAATAAACAGAGACCTCTTGCCAGGGTGAAGGACCCTGCAGAGGGTAAAAGCTACCTCCCATCTCTCTTGGGGCTCAAGGGAAAGTACAAAGCCTGGTTTTTTGGAGCAGCACTCTACCTAGGGAGAATTTTGCTATCTTCAGGCAAAGGGAGTGGCAGGATCCCTGGGGGCATTGGCCAGTGTTGCTCCTCTGTGATCCCCTCTGCATCCTGTCCCAGAGATCAGACGGAGTCATGCAGCTGCTGGTTTAGTGGGGTACCTGTGCCTTGCAAAACAGCCTTTTGAGCACTGCCACAACAGAGCACATTCTTTTGGGGAAGCAAACTTTTCCTTATTACATTAGGAGGGGGCTCAGGTGTTAAACAAAAATCCAGTGGCTCCTGAAGGAATCAGAGAAACAACAGTCTCTCTTCTCCCCTATTAGTGTCCAGTGGCTGTTCCTGTGAGAAACTGGGAAAAAGGGGCTCTGTGAATCAGGATTGTGGGTCACCCCTGCAGCAGTGACAACTGACCTTGCAGTCAATTTCTAGCAGGTTGGGAGTGGCTTGAAACAGATGAAGCTGCCTCAAGCTTCACCATAAAAGAAGTCATTACACACGTCCTTAAAACCTGGGTTGGAAATACCTGACTGAAGGTGTGCCTGAAACCAGGTGAGGCCTGGATGAAAACGTTTCCCTCTGGCATAAAGGGGGTGAGGATGTGCTACCTGTTCCTCGAGTGGCTGTGCTGAGTGACTGGCTCTCTGACCCGTTCACATCAGCAGAAGGGTTGTTTTTGTTGTGTTTTGTGTCTCCAGGGGACTCAGGGTCATTACCCTGCCCTGGGAGCAGTGCTGGAATGGAGGGCATCACTCCTGGGAAAGCCCTGGCAGGGGGAAGACAGGGTGCCTTGCCCTGCTTTAAGGACTGTTTGCCTCCATTCTGCCTTCACCTTTAAGGACCTCAAGGTTTTAACTGTAAAGCTCAAACCACCATGAACCAAAATCTTGGCTTGGGAAGGCGCATTGCCTTGGCATGTTTCCTGGGACCGAGTGACTTACGATGCTGTGCTGCAAGTGCGGGGAGGACTCCTTCTTTTAGAGGAGGTGGGTCACACTCGTTTAGAATCCAAACTCCCTCGGAGACTTTTTCTTCCCCCTTTTTTCATGACATCAGCCAGGACTTGATGTTACTATTTTAAAAACAAAAGGAGGGGACACCCCCCCGCTTCCCCTTCGCTCTCTGCCAGAAGGAGAACAAAGAACAGCTAAAACACACAAGTTCTGGCACTCTGTGTGGAAATAAAAACATTCATCCTCATGTCAGGTAGGGAACTGCCCGACCCCCCCTGCCAAAGCAAGCAAGCCCTCGGCGCGGAGGAGCCCGGGAGAAGGGGATGCCCGGTGTCACCCCGCGCTTGGGCAGCTCCTGCCAAACTCCTGCAAGGCTGTACCAGTGCCAGGCTGCGCCGGGACGCTCCCGGCCACGGGCAGCCTTCCAGGGAAGGGCTGCCCTGCTCCTCCCAGGCTGCGAGGTAGGGAAAGACCTTGATTCTTCCCCTCTCCCACTCTTGTCCTGCCCGCCACTCGGGCAGCCCCTGCATCTCCCTGCTCCCCAGTGGGCTGGTGCGCGGTGCAGGGGTAACCCGGTGTAATTTCCATGCTTTAGACACTAACATCTTTGTCTGGCTTCTTGCTGCTCGCCATTTAAACATGTCAGCAGTTCCCAGCACGGATTCCTGTGCTGTGAGTTCACCCCCAGCGAGCATCCAAGCTGCAAGTTGGGGCTGCTGGCTCTTCCCTGCCTGTCTGTGAAGCATTACTGGAACAGGGGCCAGTTCTCCAAACACGAGGAAGAGATTACTTGGGCTTTCTGGAAGGCTCCCTCCCATGCCTTCACAGCGGAGCAAATGAGGATAATTTATCTGCTGGCTTCCAGCTGAACCCAGAAGCTTGGAGCAGCCAAGGACTACACTGTTTGTCCCAGCTCCTGCAAGAAGGCATTTTTCCATTGTTGCCCTTGTATATCGTTCACATAATTTGTTTGTGCCGTCACCTTCTGGGGCCAAGATAAGAGGTCATCCCCTGCCTTTTACTGGTGGTGTGTTCCCTAGAACAATCCAGGGAAAAACTCGCAGGAAGGAGCCGTTGAGGGAGGCTTTCGTACGTCCAGTGCAGCCTTCGTTACAATCATGTAAATAGTTTTGAGCAATCTATCTGGTGAGAAACACAACGTGTCAGGAGGGAATTGTTCTCTGAACTGTAGTTACAGATGGGCCAGAGCAGGCGGATCAGCACACGTGGGTTGCCAGCTTAATGGACACAGCAGCTGCCTTTCAGGGGGAACAAAAGCCAGGCAGGGAGCCTCTGTGTGCCTGTGCTCTTGTTCCCCTCAGGACCTGCAGCTCGGTTTTGTGGCTGGATGGCAGTCCTGGGTTGCCTTCCCCCTCCATCTGCTGCGATCTAATGCGGTGCCCAGGGATGGGTTAATGTCCCTGCGGTGCTCAGGGGTGGGTAAATGTCCCTGAGGTGCCCAGGGATGGGTTTATGTCCCTGCTGCTCCTGCAGAGGGATGCAGGGAGCAGAGGGACAAGGCAATATGGATGGCTGGGTGCTCTGCAGCAGCAGCAGCCAACTGGAACAACGCTGTAACGCCATCCACTTTAGTGAAGTTACTCGTGATTTTTGAATGTAGAGTTGAGGCCCAGTGGCTTGGCACAGCACAATGGGAAAAGAGCAGATTTTCTGTTTGCTTCCATCCTGCGCTGGCTGTGGTGCCTCTTTCCCTGTCCAGAACAGCTGCATGCTGCCTGAAGTGACTTTACAGACAGTAAAAGCTTAAAACATTGCATTCATCTTCATGATTTTTTTTCCCTTTAGAGCAAGTCATGGAGGAAGATCAAGAATATGGTGCACTGGTCCCCGTTTGTGATGTCTTTCAAGAAGAAGTACCCTTGGATCCAGCTAGCGGGACACGCAGGTACAGAGCATGGGGAGGGACAGAGTGATGGCAGGGCCCTTCATTATCCCAGGTTAATTAACTTTGTTGGCCTCAATTGCTTTAGGCTGCTGCATGAGTGTCACAGCTTGCAGCTCCCAGTCTCCCAGGAGAGTGACTGATCTAAATACTAGTGAGGGTAGTATGAAGGTGTTCTGGGCTTTCAGTCTCCCAGGGCCAGCAGGAATTATTGCTGCTTTTTCCTCAGGCAGCAGAAAGCTGGGTGCTTTGGGTGAGAGCCAGGCCCACCTCCTGACCCACTGCAAAGCAGGTGATACTGCCAGCACAAAGGTGCCCCACACATGTGCACAGACACAATGCTGTGAACCCACAGGGAAGTGCACAGAGGATGTGAAGCAAACGTGTTGGGTGCTGCAGGGCAGGTCTCTGCCTTCTTGGGGTGTGACAGTGCTGGTCATAAACCTCTGGCAACCTGAGCTTTTCAGTCCCTGTCTGTAGGGACTCCTTGGGTGCAGGTGTAAATGGGGGTGCTTCCAAGGTGCTGGGCTGCCCTTCCTGTCCCCCTGCCATCCAGAGCAAGTGCCACATTGTCCCTTGTCACCCTCAGGTAGTTTCAAGGCGGCAGCCAATGGCAGGATACTGAAGAAGCACTGTGAATCGGAGCAGCGGTGCCTCGACCGCCTGATGAACGATGTCCTGAAGCCCTATGTCCCTGCCTACCACGGAGACGTGGTCAAGGATGGGGAGAGATACAACCAGATGGAAGATCTGCTGGCTGAGTTTGACTCCCCCTGTGTTATGGACTGCAAAATGGGGGTCAGGTGAGTGGCGTTGGGGAGGTTTTCTGAGTTTTAAGATGGGATACTCAAAAGTAAATGCATTTCCTAGGTAAAACTGCCTGAAACACAATTAAGAATACCAGGCTCGCCTGTCTTCAGGTAAAGCTCAGCCAGTACCATGAGAGAGCCATGGGGAAAGCTGGGTATGGAAAGCATACACCAGGCTCCTTCCTTCTCTGCTTGTTGACTGTCCTGAATGCTGGGAAAGGTTTGGTGTGGTGTAGGGAACAGCACTCTGCTTGGGTTTGAGTACACAGGAATGGCACAGTAGCTGTTGGGAGGTTCTCTCTGCCACATGAGTACACAGCCAAGGGATAGGGTGTAGGAGATCTTGCCCAGGGTGCCAGAGGGGTGAAATAAAGACGCTTGAAAGGCACAATTTCAGTGAGCGAGAAATTTTCCCTCTGCTCAGCCGCTGCTCCGATGCGCACTGGAAGGATAAAATGCGTGTGCTAAGTAGTTCAGTGCCTTTCATGCAAAGCTCTTGAAATATTTCCTAACAGATGAGCAACATTACCCGTGTCCTCCTTGAGAACCATGTCTCCAGATCCACCAGGATCCCAGGCTACAGCCACTTGGCCAGCAGCAGTTTTTGAGTGAGCCGTGCCACAGCTGACAAGGGTGTCCCAGAGCAGATGTGAGCAGGGCTGGTGACCCCAGGTGGCTGCCAGTTTTGGAACAGCCTCAGGCCACTCCTCGGCCCTGGGTGTGCTGCAGGCTGGTGGCAGGAAGGGTTGAGACCCCCCTCGCTGGCAAAGGCGCAGCCAGACATGGTGGAGACGCGCTGCTGGAAAAGCTGATGGTTTCTGTGGGAGGGAGGAATCTTTTTTTCCCCTCCTGAATCCCGATGTGAAACTCGAACTGGCGTGCCGGGCTGTCGGCAGGGAAGAGGCGGGGAATACTTTCCACCAGAGGGGTGGAGGGCCCAGCACAGCCGTGTGGCCCCGGCTGGCACACACATGCTGCTGTGGGGAGGAAACAGGACTCACTCTGGACCCGGACAGCAGCCACCAGAAGAAGAGCTGCTGGACGTGCTGCCCAGGTGCTCCTGTGGCTGGCTCTGGGAGGAAGAAAGCTTCCCATGCACAGATCACATGTCAGGTGATTTATGCACCTGGGGTTTTGGAGCTCAGGCAAGGGGGCAAATGTGTTGGGTGTTGTCATCCTGAAATAATATGGTGCCGTGGGAGAAGCTGGTGAGAGAGAATGAAGGAGTTAATGCTGTGGAATGGGGCATCCCCATGGCTGAGCAAATAATCTAAACCTCAGGGGTATTAAACCTGTCCTCTGAGCCAGCAGCTTGCTGCCAGGTAGATACAGGTTTATTTTTGTCATGCCAACCTGGCTTTGGGATGTAGCAGCCTACTCCAGTCGCTCCTAAACAAAACGTTGTCTTTCTTAAGTCTTGGTGATGGCACAAGCCTGAGGCAATGGGGAAGACCAAGCCAGAGACATTGATGATCTGTCATTCTCATAAGAAATTCTAGCTCTCTGAGCAGTGTGAGCAGCACTTCTAGTTTGCTGCTGCTTTATTCTACTGTTTTATTCCATCTGCACCAAAATAATGGGTTTGGTGATCTCAGCCGAGGACTTTCACTGCTTTTACCTGCAGTATTTTTCAAGGGGCTGATGGCCTGAGGATGTCTGCCCTAAGCAAAGGCACCAGCTTGCCTCATGGGACACAGGAGCACTGTCCCACAGAGTCCACTCAGCACCCTCCCAGTTTGTTTTGCTTGGTTCTGGAGGTGAATCACACAGTGCTGGGATTTTGGCACAAGGGACATGGGCAGAGGGCACTGTCCCTCTGCAGAGCTGAGCGTGGCTAGTGGGAGGTGTAGAACAGAGACAGATAGGGTCACTCCTGTGTTGTTTTGCTGGGACATCTCACCCAGCTTGGTGGGCTGTTTGAGGAGGGCCTGGACACTTACCAGGCTGAGCCAGGGTTGACTGGGGAGCTGTGAGAGGAATTCCGTGGTGGTTTATTATTGCTGCAGGAAGCATTACGTTGTGGATAATGGTTTTATGCATGCCAGAGTGCAGAACTTTGCCACTGCTGTGCTCTGGCATAGAGAGGTGCTTCTCTGAAGTATGGATAAAACCAAGGTCTTTGCATACTCCTCTGCACATTCCATCCTCTTTCCCCCATTCCCCCATCCTGGCTGCACTCTGTGGACCTGGGGTGGTGGTAAGCACCTGGCCAAGGTTGCATCCCTTCCTGTGCTTCATCATGAAGAGAAAGCTTTTGCTAGGAAGTCCACTTGAAGCAGACCTATACTGAGCAAAATCATCCCCATCAGTGTAACAGCCCTGTGTGAAAACACCCTGTTTAGCATCTGGTGAGGCAGAGCCCTTGTGGTGCAGAGGGAATGCAAAAGCACAGAGGGAGAGGCACGGGGGCAGCTTTGGCTGATCCTCAAAGGGAGCAGCAGCTGATGCTGAAGGATGGGACACAGCAATGTTCCTCTTGCCTTCAGTTCAGCTGGCTCCCAGAGCATGTGCACAGTTTCCTGGGCATATCTTTAGCTCAGGTGGGAGCTCAGGTTTCCTGAACTTTGGGGTAAGTTCAGGACAAGGGATGGCACAAGGAGGCTGCTGGGGTGGCAGCAGCAAGGCCGTGAGAACCATGAGTACCTGTGAGAAATAACTTCCCTTGTTATTGCCAGACTGGCTGTGGTTCCTTGATGAACTGAAAAGATATCGGGTGGTGATGATGGAGTGATAATTAAATCAGGATCTATTCAGCCACAATGAGGCTTGCTCCATTATTTCCTATGCTGCACTACTCCTTAGGGATCAGCTCTCCTGGATCAGCCTGATTTCTGGGGCGAGGCTGTCCGTGGGTATATGGCACCTCGTGTGGTGGCCCTGCTTATACACCCCCTCACTCCCTGCAGAACGTACCTGGAGGAGGAGCTGATAAAGGCCCGGAAGAAGCCGAGCCTGAGGAAGGACATGTACCAGAAGATGATTGAGGTGGACCCCGATGCCCCCACCGAGGAGGAGAACGTGCTGCGGGCAGTGACCAAGCCCCGCTACATGCAGTGGAGGGAGACCATCAGCTCCACCGCCACGCTGGGCTTCAGGATCGAGGGCATCAAGGTGAGTCTGGCCAGCTGTGCAGAGCAGGGCACCAGCTGCTGGGAGTGCTGGCTAGCCAAACTCACAGAGGTACACACACAGCAGGCTGCTGGTGAGAGCAGCTCACATCTGGACATCCCTGGCCCCTGCAGCCAAAGCACCTCACCCAGGGCACTGCTGCTGCTCTGAAAATGCTGCTGAGCTCAGGGCATCCTGAGAATGGTTTTAGGCATAATCTCATTACATTAGCTGCTTGGCTGATTTCCCCCTCCCTGCAAAATACAAAGTGCCATCCTCCATCTTGAAGACTCACATTAGTTGTTTGCTTTCAATTCTGCTCTGCCATTGGGCTGAGCCATTAATCCAAATCCCAGCTTGAACGTGTGCCCATCCATGGTTGGAGCTGTGAGCTTAGCCACAGTCAGTAAGGAGGGTGTGTTTACCAGCCTGTCCAGGAAGATTCAGCAGCTGAGCCCTGTGAAATGGGACAAACACACACAGCTGCACCTTCTGCCAGCACCTGCATGCACGTGTAACCTGCTGACTGCTCTTGCTCAGAGCAGCACTCACATTTCTGGAGACACCAGCTGGGATGCTTCTGTGTCCCCAGCAGATGAGCAGCCCAGGAGATTTTCCCCAAGGAGGCAAGAAAGGTGTCTGGGATGGCACTTGAACAGTTAGGTCTGTAGCCACAGAGTATTAGTGATACTGCTTGCATGAGCACTAGCAATGGCCTATGCCTTTTGATAGCCAGCCAGTGTGAATTAAAGGTAATATCACACTTGAGCCAAGGGTTTCATCGCATGCCTGGGCATGGTGTTGGCTGGGCAGCCACGGGGAGCTCTGTCAAGTTGTGTTTGCAGTAATTCAGGCTTGGGTAGCTGCTGAGGGCCCAGGCAGTAGCTCAGAGCAGCCACTTACTCTTAGTGGAAATGATGGCTCAATATCTGCTTGTATCTTTTTTGGAGGAGTTTCTTTCTCTTGATCACAGATTATTTTCCTCCCCTCTGAGTTGGGCAGAATTCTCCCAGAGTGCCTGTCTGGATCTCTGTAGCCTAACCTCCTGCCTGAAGATAGTGGTGTCAAAATGATAGAATTAAAACAAATGAAGCTGGTCGCCAATAAAGCCCTCACATCAGACTTCCCTGGTAGCATTGCTCTTCACCTCACCAGCAAACTAATGCAGGTGTTAGACCATGGGTTTAAAAGATCAGCAGGAGTGGGTCACTCAGAGCTGCTACTTCTAACCACCCACAGAAGGGCATTGTCTCTTGCTCTGTGCATGTTGCACCTTCTTCATTCAGCTGTTTCATGGCCAGCAGGATACAGTGCATTTACCTCTGACTCAAACACTCTCAGAAACCCCAGGAGCAGCTCTTGGGCTGAGCCCCTTCAGAAGTTTCCTGGCAAGCAATGCAAGGCACCCCTGCCCATCCCGTGTCTCTGCCTAGGATACTGATGGTCCCTGCTCCCCACAGCAGCTTCCTGCAGTGCCTGCTTAGGTCAGGGCACTTGCCTGCTCGTGCAGCTCTTCCCTGATCTCTCCAGGTCTCCCAAAGACCCTTTCCTGCTGTGGATACCCATAAGCACACTGTGAGCTGTTCCAGCTTGGGAAAACCCAAAACCAGCAATCCCATTGCTGCTGTTTTGCTTTTTATAAAACTGAGGCTGTATTAGAAAGGGGGACCAGTTGGGACTAAAGCTCCCATGCACTGCTTCTTCCCCTGCTTTCTTGGTGCAATCAGAAATACCTGTTTATAGTCCAGCATGATACATCCTTGGCCTCCAGTGGTGCTCCTCAGTCTGGGCATGTTTAGGGGGCAGGCTATATACGAAGCACTTGAAATTAAAAAATGTAAAAAAAAAAACAAAAAACCAAACAAATCATATCCCCAGGGAGGCAAAAAAACCACTGTGAAGGGAAATAAAAGCCATAAAGGAGTTATGAGATTTGTACCTCTGTTTAGCCAGCCATAAATGAGTTGCTGCCTGATCTGAGCAGTGGATTTCTTTTCAAAGAGGTGAAGCAGCCCTTTAATTGAAAAATGTTGAGAAGTTCTGGCCTCCAGCAGTATTCCTCCTGCTGGTAGGGGGCTGACTAATTTGATCAAGGCTCTAATTACTGTAATTCTCCTTAAATCCCTCAGCTTCTGGGTTATTTTCCCCTAAGCTAAAGCATTAGCAGTTCATGCTGTTTCGCAGCTGGCTTTTTTTCCAGCAGGGCTGGTCATGCTGTGCTGTATCCCTGTTGTTTTCCCTATTTCTGGGATTGAGTTTCTGAGTTAGGGAAGGTGCCATTGGTGCCCTGGCTGTCTTCCCATGTTTTATTTCTTGCTGTGGCTGCTTCCCTGTGAAGAGCAGTGGTGAATGCCCTGCCCCTCGCTCATGGATGTGGGCTGCTAGAGGACAGCTCTGAGAAGTGCAAGAGAAGGACAGGATTTGACCCTGGACATGTGGGAAGGGGTCATAGGAAGGAGAGGAGCAGTGGAAGCCTTTTGGATAGCACAGTCAGGTAAGGCAAACAGGCGGCTCAGGGTTGGGCATGAGGATAGCAACCCTTTCCCGACTGAGCTCTCCTTTTCCCAGGTGGTCTTGCAGATCCAGTTCTTCCTCTTTAAAATGGAAATTTTCCTTTGCAAAAGGAGATAATGACATTCGTCTGACTTTCTGGAATAGCTTGAACCTGTTGGAAACAGAAGCTATTAATAAAATTTCCATGCTGAAAGTAACCCAAGTGATCCCTGGTGGCCCAGATGAAACTTGCTGGGGCTCACTGTAAGAAGTGACACTCCTCTGCTCTGCGTGTCACTCACCATTGCCTGCAGCAAGGTCAAGGTGGGATGGTATTCCACAGGGATGGAATGTTTGCAGGCTCCCAAAACCAGCCAGGAAAGCCTCCACCTAACTGTGCCAAGCCAGGCAGCTCACAAGCCGCATCCAAGGCCAGAGGCAGTGCTGGAGGGAGATCTGGCTGACCTGAGCCCTGCCCCGGTGACGCCAGCGCCAGCTGGAATCGCCGGTGGGGCGGAGGCTGTGATAGCCCTTATCAGCCCCCCTCACATTTCTTCTGCGTGGAAGGCAGCCCCCTCGGGGCTCAGACACCTGTGAATGTCATGGCAGTTGTCAGCCTCGTGGTCAGCAACGTCTGGCTGGGCAAGGAAACTGCAGGAGGTGGGAGCAGCACTAGGGATAGGCTGCTTGGCTTTCCTGCAGCTGAGATTGCCTTATCGGAAAGGCCATCTGTGATTTGCATTTATTTTTAGGAGCACTTAGAAGTCCATCTCCTTTCTTGGATGCTTTGTGGAAAGTTGTGCTCTTTACACGTGAAATTAGTGCTGTGGCCCTTCTCCAGGTTGATTTGATCATCCCCCTGGGAGAGGGTGGGTTCATTTCCGAGCTGCCACGTTGGGGCTCACATGAGGGACACAGAGCAGCGAAGTGCCCTTCCCCTGTGCATCACACATGTGCCACCAGAGCATCCTCAGCAAGGTCACAGCTGAGAGCAGAGATCCCAGCTCTGCGTGGGCCATCAGCAGCGCAGAGTCTCCAGTGAAAAGGTTGTCCCTGACCCCTGCCAATACACACTCTGCCAGCCCTGAGCATTGCTTTTGGACCCTGTGGCAAAAAGGCTGAGTCCAGGGTGATTTGAAGCTAGGTGCAGTTGGTGCAATTGGTACAAAGTTTTTCCTGGAGTTTTTCTTTTGTATGTTGCTTTTGTTACCACCTTTGTTAATGCTTGCATAAAACATAAGCTGAAAGCTGAAGTGTGCTGTGTGATTCATCCCAAACTGCACTTCAGGTGCTGGTTTGGTGGCAGGCTCACCTTGGACACTCAACCTTCCCCCAAGCTGGACTGGCCACCATGCCCACAGCCACCTCTTCTGGGGGATGCACATTGCCCTGTGCTGGGAGACTTCCCTGGATGGATCTCTAACCTCCAGGGCAGGTGACTTAGTTGTGCTTTCTTCCTCCCCCAGCCTCTGCTCTGCTTTTTCATCCTTCATCTTCCCCGGCCCACAGGATGTCTTTTGGCCCCTGTCCCTTTGCTGTATTGTGTGCAGACGAGCTGTCTGGAGCAGTGGGATGGAGCCCTGCAATGGAGCTGTGAGCACAAGCAAGTGTGGTTTAAAATAGCCCCTGTATCCAGGAAGTGAGATCTGCCTGCCTGTCCCACGGCCCCTCTAGACAATATAATGAGTTGATGTAAAAATCAGAGCCCCAGAAGGACCAGGGAAATGGGGAGAGACCTACAAAGCTGCCCAGAGGTTCAGACAGGAGTGTCTGGGCCAGGGCTGAGTGTTGTCCCTGCAGTGGACAAGGCTTACCATGGCAGGCAAGGATGGATGTGCCTCAGGAAAAGGCAGAGGAGAGCACAAGGCTGCTCACTGCATCTCAGTGCCAGGCTGCTGCCCTGAAGGGTTTGTGATCCATGGACTATCAAAGGACCGGTGAGGCCAGGTAGCCATGGGCTTGCTCCTTGCTGCAGTGGTCCATGGAGGATTTCTCACAGAGCGGTTTTGTTCCTGCTCCAGAGATGTTTCTCCCATCCATGCTTGGTTTTGTCCCATTGTGATCTTGCTCTGCAGTCCTCCCCAAGCCTGGGAGAGAGCCCAGGGCTGGTGTCAGTGCCATTCCCAGCCACAGCAGCCACGGGAAGCCATTTGGGCACAGAAACAGGTAGTCTCCAGCCTCTGCTAGCAGCAAGCACCTGGTCTGTGAGGAGAGTTTGTCCACATTGCCAGTGACCTTGGCAAGTATTTGATGATGGGGAGTTCTGCTTGCATTACAGATCAGTGCACTGGGGCTGTGGGATAACTTGGGATGTGCAAGCAGAGCCCTGCTGCCTCTGTCACCCCTGCTCCACAGACAGATCCTTCAGCTGCCAAAAACGCTGGTCACGTCCTGCTTGGCAACATGCATGGCTGCAGAAACACTACTCCTTCCCCAACTCCCTTCTTCCCCATCCAACTCAGCCCTGTCCCTTCTTTTCAAGAAAGAGGATGGCACTGTGAACCGGGACTTCAAGAAGACACGGACAAAGGAACAAGTCATGGAGGCCTTCAGCGAGTTCACCAGAGGAAACAGGAATGTTTTGGTGAGTGGGGGTGTTGGGGGGCACTGCCTGGGGAGGGCATTTCTGTGGAGCCTGGCCTCAGCTCATCAGGTCCCTGGCCTGCAGGGCTGAAGCCTGAGCAATGTCTCTTAAAAAAGCATGAGAAATGCTGAAGAAAAACACTGGCCTGGTGCAGGGTGAGGGGAAAGCAGTGGAGAGCTGGGAGGGGACTTGGCTGTAGCAGCACTGCTTGACCCGAGTCTGAATCTGCTGAGGATCTCCAGGATTGGCTCCCAAACCACTGAGGAGTCACAGCCATGCTCTGTCCCTCATCCCTGGGCTGGTGGTCACGCCGAGCCCTCTCTGTACCCCAGTATGAGTGGTGGGGGCTCCCGTCCTGGCAGCGGGGGCTGCCTGTGCCCGGTCTCGCAGAAGGGTGATCCTGTGCCAGGCACACTTCACATGGGCAAGCCACAGGCAGCATTTTCCAAGCTTCCCTAAGTTGCCGGGAGAATAAGAGATCTGTCTGTAAACAATTTACACCAACTGTGTCAAATAACCTATTTGACAAAGCACTCCCATTTTAAGCTGCACTGTATAAAGTCTCCAAACACAAGGCTCCAGCTGGAGTGGCCCTTGGCACTGTCTCCTTCAAACTGGCATGCTTGCTTTCACAAGAGTTACCCAGGGATTTTCCCGAATCTGAAGAGGAAGTTGCCTGGCTGCATTTTAACCCCAAAGAACTTGGAGCACACATCATGCCATGGCTCTGGATGGGGCTCCTTGGCCAGTGCATTTTTATACAGCAATCCCCACCTCTCCCCTTTCAATGTGTTACAGTGCCCAGATACTTGCTGTCTGTATGTTCCTGTGTTTAATTCTTCGATATAAACCTCAGAATCAGTGGAGCTCCCTAAGAATGTGCCAAGTGCCTTCCAGCAATTTGCAGGGATGCTCATACAGGCTTGTGGGTCTTGACCTGTGTGCTGGCCCTTGTGAAAGCCCTTCCACCTACGGGATCAGCTTTGCATAAGTGCTGATAACGGAGCTGCAGAAGTGTCTCATGATGTGTGACTGAGTGCTAAAAAGACAGATGAAGTGAAGAGTTGGTCTATGAAGGGAGTGCAAAAAGTAGCAGCTGCTGAACTAGGTGTTCCCACCATGGAGGCAGCAGGGGCCCTCTGCAGAAAGCACCAGTTTAGCAAAAGCAGCTGCTTTCACTAAAGAGGGGACACTCTCCAAAGGGAAAGGTCTGTGGGAGGATGCTGGGCACAGGGCTGACTTTCCTGTCTGCCCCAACACAGTGGTTTTTATGTAGGTTTCCTGCAACACTAATGGCTTGGATTTGGGTTTTTTTTTGTAATTCCAGAACAGTTACCTTAACCGGTTGAAGGGTATCCGCGCTACCCTGGAGACATCCCCGTTCTTCAAGTGCCATGAGGTAATACTGCTGTTTACATAGATTTGCCTGGAGGGGAAAACTGTTTGATCCCAGCTTGTCCAGGGAGAGAAGTCAAACTCAGGGGCTGGTTTATTCTTATATCTGTATTTTCTTGTGTGTATGTTATACTTACCTGCAAATGTAAATGACAGCATACAATGTTTGTGCATCTGACATGGGCTCAAATCTACTGAAAGCCAATGTTCAAACAGATTAAAAGTGATCTAGGAGGAGCTCAGGTTGTTTATGACAGGAAAATTCCCTAGTTTAAAAGCACTGGGGTTTTCTCAGGAGAAATGTCTGTTTGAATGCATGTCAGGTATCATTTGGCTGACAGTTGCTCCACATGATCAAACAAGGCTTCAACACAGCCATAAATTGCAGATACCCCAAACATACCTTACCTGAGCTGGTTGGAGCACGACAGTACAATCTCTGCTTTTCAAATGAATTTTATACAGAAAGGAGTGTCCACAACACCAACATTTTCTATAGTGGAGACTCAGAGCTGATGGGAAAACAAGGAGGGAACGCTACGTTTTTTGGCCATTTCAGGAACTGAAATGCTCCACAACTTAATGCAATAATTTTGCTATTGCAAACAAAACATGAGAGTGTGTGTCCTTGTCATGTGTGCTGTAGGAATAAAGAGCCTCATAGGAACCTTCGGCTCCCAGGGCTCAGGAGCCACAGCTCCAAGAGCCCACTGTCCCTCATCCAGAGGCACGTGAGCCACCTCAGCCCCAGCCAGACACGGAGGGTCCTGCCGGGAGCCAAAGGGAGATGGGGCTGTGCCTCCTGGTGGCAGTGTCTGGAAGGCAGTTGGAAGGGAAATGTCAAAACCGAGGGTTTCAGGGCAGTTCAACACAGGAAACAAAATTCTCCCTGAAACCGAGTGCCAGGGTTTCATTTGAAAACACAGAAACAAAGCAGCCTTTCAAAGAGGGTTTGAAAGGAGTTTCCACTCCTTAAAAATTAAAAAGCAGCGGCTTTGACTTTCCATCCCACTTTGAGATGAGGCACAGCAGAAGGTCTGCCAAGCTCTGTGTCCCTCCATGGGGCCCTTGCTGAGCAGGGCTCCTCCAAGGAGCTGCAGGGGAATTGGGCAGTCCAGGACACGCAAATGAAGAATGTCAGCAAAAGGCTTTTCCTTAAATTTAGAATGCTCTGTCCTGGCCAAGAGAGGACTATAAGAGGTTAGCAGGAGGAGAGCTAAAGATAAGCATTTCTCGGAAATAATACGCATCTCTGGACCTTGGACATTTTCCCAACACACTAGAGGAAAAAGTCTCCTGAAAAATGTAAATTCATAACAGCTTTTGCAAACAGTGCATGCATCCTGTTCAAAACCCTTGCCTAAAGGTAAAAAAAGCCCTTCTGATAGCACGGATGTGGGAGTCCCCAGTAACATTTAGTGCTGCTGTTCTGGAGGGCTGACACCAGCTGGATTCTCTTCCATGTACCTACACATCCTAAGGGGCACTTGTGGCTCTCAGTGCTCTGCATCACCTCTGCTACAGCCCTTGCACTCTGGTCACCAAGGTCCCTATTTGTGACATAGGGGAAAGTGAGTTTGTAATTCACCAATTCACTCATATCAGGATTTCGAAAGCAGTTTTCATTTGGAACAGCTCTGAAATGCACCCATTGGTGCTTTTCTGTAGAAGCCCCTGCTAAAATCTTCTGACTGGAGTAAAAGATTAAGCAGAAGAGCATGATGGTGACTGGCTTGATACTGATTCACGTTTCCTAAGCACTGGGAAGCCAGAGCAGAGCTGCTGAGCATCTCTCTGCTTTGTGTGTGGTGACCGCTGGGCTTGTGGGGTCTCATCCCACTGCAACAGGCCTTGAGACTTTTGCTGTCAGAGCCCAAATGCACCTCTTGGCTTCCCTGGTCTTGCCCAGGCCACTGCTTGCTGCAGGATTTTCCCAAAGGCTGTTCAGGATGGATATGAAGGAGCCCTTCAAAGCAGATGCAGCCAAGTGAACTCAGAGAAAAGGAGATCCATACAGCTCTATACCTTGCATCCCCAGAGTGCTGTGAGTGCCAGGAGGATATTCTAGGGCCAGTCTGGGTGTAATTCAATGGAGTTTGAAGCAGGAGACAGCAGGTTTCAAGTCACTTGTACTTGGAGTGTCCCCATCCCTGCAGTGGTGTCTGCAGGATTGGTGAGTGCGAACAGCACAGGCTGGTCACAAAGAACCAGCCTTGAAAAAAATCCCCATCTGAAGGTTGGGACAATTCATCTCACTCCTTGCTAAGGGACCTTAGCTCATTTTCCAAAATGACATCTTTATCTTTCATGCCCTTGTTTTTCTGATCCTCTTCTGCCAAGACCTGGGATTTGTATGAGTAAATCAGCTTGTCCAAGTGCCCCATTTGCATGTGCAAACACAACCAGTGGCACACAGAGCTTGCTTTTCCTTATGTGAAATTGCAGCAGCATTTCTTGGAAATGCAGCCTGAGATAAGGTGTCTGAAAGCCCCAAAGAGGGCTGAAAATGAGCAGCAGGAGCACCACTAATTGGTCTCACTTCTCCACAGGTAATTGGGAGCTCTCTCCTCTTCATTCACGACAAGCAGGAACAAGCCAAAGTCTGGATGATTGACTTTGGGAAAACCACCCCACTGCCAGAGGGACAAGTTCTCCAGCACAACGTGCCCTGGGTGGAAGGGAACAGAGAGGATGGCTACCTCTGGGGGCTGGACAACCTCATTCAGATCCTGACAGAGTTGTCCCAGAGCGAAGACTTGCGTTAAAGCCGCGCATCCGACTCTGCCACTACCCCCAGCCTGCCCCGACTGACTCTTCTGAACTGCACTACAAGACACTTTCCAGCCCTCGCCCTCCCCATTTGAAAGCTATACTCTCCCTATTTAATGTGTTTTTGTCGTGTTGTTTTTTTTTTTTAGGTTGTCTTGGTTGTTTCCCCCCCACCCCTCCTTGTAAATAGAGAGCTAACCTGCCAGAGCAAAAGCTGAACTTGAAACCTTGGCTTTGCAGAGTCACTGGGAGCAGGTGGCCCGGGGCAGCCCGGTGGGGTTGCTTAGGCAAGTGCATGCTTCCCCTATCGTGCTTTTGTCTCTTGCTCAGCCTGATGTTAAGAGGGCTGGCGGAGGAAGGAGCCTCTTCCTGCACCAGGATCATCCTGAAAACACTCAGTGATGTGCCCAGGACCCTCTGGAAGTCAGAGAGTGTGAGCATGGTGTGGAGATGGTGAAGGACAGTGTAGTGGGAGCCCTTTAGTTGTCTCTGCCAGCACCTTTCAGCCCAGGGAGCTGGCTGTGCCAAGTCCTTCAGAGAGCTGCCAGAAGGGCAGATTTGGGGTCTAATTTGTGTTCAAGACATCTTGTAGAGGTTGCTGTCATTTTTGAGTGGCACTGAGGGTAAGGGTTTCCCTCCTGCTGCAGAGCCATGTAGTCAGGCACAGGTATTTGCCATGGCCAGGTGCTTCCCACCCACATTCCCCGTGCTGGGTGCCCTGGTGAGCAAAACTTTGGGCTCCTCTCTAGACCCCCAGCTTCCCCACTAGGAACTGCTTCCAGCCTACCTTAGCTGGTGTCTCCAGTCCTCCCTAGCTGGGAAAAATAGCTCATAAAGGACTACTATGAGACCTAAAGTAGCCATCCAGGTTGATAAGTCTTTTTTGTCAGCAGCTGAGCACACGTGTAGTGCCACCAACGCTCACACCTAGCCCAGGGCAACCCTCCTGCCTGGAGCATGTCCATAACTTCCATCTGCATCAGGTGAAGGGTCACAGCAGCAAGGCAGCACCCAGGTTAGACACCTTTGGCAAAGCAAAGCTGGGGTCAGGCATCCCCTTTTTCCACAGAGCTGCCTGTGGCTGCGCTGCTCCCCAGCCTGCTGGGGCCGTGTGAGGGCCCTGTGCTCCCTCTCCTGTGAAAACACCCAGTTCCCTGTTTAGGGTGGAGGCTATTTTTTAACTTCCTGGAACATTTGAAGCGAGTGGCGGCAGGGCTGGTGCACCAAAGTTCATCCCTGGGGAGGCTGGCAGGGAGGGGAGGCTGCGGCAGGCCGGGAGCCCCCGCGTCGAGGAACCTGCAGCACAGGATTTGATGCAGGAGCTTGGCAGCCACGAATCCCTCACCTGCTCCATCCATCCCCAAACCCACTGTCCCATCTCTCTCCCCAGGAGCAGGGCTCCAGAGCCCCTCTGCCATAGTTTGATGGGTCCAGCACCCTTGATGGGGGAGACTTCCCTTGCAGCAATAAGGAGGAGGAGGAGTTGGCCACCAAGCCATCTGCAGCCAAGCCTCTTTCCCAAGGACTGAAGTTTCCTAAGGTTTTTCTCAGTTCATATCTCACCAGACAGGTGTCTTTTGCTTATCAGATGCCATTGTAAATGGTTGCACTGTTTTAGCTCCTTGCCAGGCTTCCTAGACTAGCCCATGTGAAAGTGCCTTATAGACTTTGCCTCTGTTCCATTAGTGTCATGGAAAAGGTTGGGGTTTTTTTAAGTTATATTTATTTTCATCCCATTTTAATTGCACAAAACACTAAAACTTAATGCATGGAATATTTTTTTTTAACTGTGTTTTTTAGTTTTTAAGCCATGCCTTTTCCAGCTTTGGCGAAAGGCTGTGAACAGATATGCTATGTAGCTATGTACCACTTACTGCTGTACTTTAGCTTCGAGCTGCTCTTATATATGTACGTTATTTTTTAAGCCTGTTTATAAACCAGATCCCTCGCTTCGTGGCTTCAGAAGAAGCAGATTGTTGCTCTCAGATGTCTTATGCTTTCCTGGAGGCTGGAATGGTTGCTGTGAGGGATTTTCCCTGCTCCCACCACACCTCTTGGTCATTGGGTAATACAGAAAAAAAAATCCAAACCGGTCTGGAACACCAACGCACAGTGCCTGTAAAAAAATCCTGTAACATTGCAAATAAAGGCATATGGGAAGCATTCCCCTGGTGTGCAGTCAGTGTCTGCCCTGTGCAGCTTGTGGCAGCCTTGGAACAGCCTTTCATGTCCGTGGCTGGGGGGAGAATCAGGCTCCAGCAGTGCTGCATAAAAGCAAGAGTAGGGAAGGACCCTGTGCTGGGAACAGATCCTGACAAACAGGAACTGGCTCTTCAGGGAGCAGGGCAGGAGGAGAGCAGAACTGGGGCTGTGGGAAGCCCAGGCTCAGTGGGAGCTACTTCCCAGAGAGGCCGGAATTTCTCCATCCCCTTTCTGCAGGGAAGGCCACTGAAGGCAGCTCCAATTTTTCTGGAATGTTTTTGGCTCCCACTGAGTGGTTTCTGAGTGCCACCCTGTGATTCCTGCACTGGAGAACAGCAAAGCACCCAGGAGAATCAGAGCTACTTGGCACAGCCAAGCACTGCCCCAGCTCCTCTCCCTCTCAGCTGCACTGTGGGCAGGGCCAGAGGGTTTGGACCACAAAAAAACCCCCAGATTTTTTCTGCAGTGAAGGAGGAATCAGGCTGTAGAGCCTGAAGGCAGCTCCAGGAAGGCAGCTCCATTCCCTCCTGGCTGGTTGTGCAAGCACAGGACAGCAGGAGCTGTTCTGGCACAGATGTGACTAAAGCCAGGTTAGTGCCCAGACCCTCAGGAGCAGCCCAGCCTGGGGACCAGACCTGGCTCATCACGGGACCTCTGAAGGAAACTGCAGGAGAAACCCTGCAGTGTGGAATTTGGAGAGTAGAAACCTCTTGGTGTGAGGCAGAGCTGGCAGGACACTGGATGTGAGGCTGCTGCCTGTGCACCAGCAGTCTCTCCTGGGCTGTGGGAAAGCAAACACGTTTCCTGTCTGACTGCTGAGCTCACTCCAGCAGAACTGACAACCCTGATTTACTTATTGGTCCAGTTTTTGGGGTCTCTCTGGTCTGTGACTCCTCTTCCTACCTTCAGAGGAAAGCAAAAGCCTCCAAAACGTACCCAGCTGCACCCTGAAATGCAAAAACAGAGGGTGAAGAACCCTGTTCTGTGAAAACCTCTCTTGAGAGTTGAGGAAACACCATGATATTGTGGTGGAGAGTGTGCAGAAAAATTCACAATGCGAGAGGCTTATGTCCAGAGACAGAGGAGTGCTGTAACTTTTATTTGAGTAAAGGGAAAGGCCATGGGGCATTTCCCCTGGGGTCTACCAAATTATTGGAGGATGCAGCCTCCTTTTTATCCGAATTTCCCTCTTCCTTTCCCAATTGACTTCGGTACTTGGAAGGTACAGACTTCCCAATAGGCCCACTGCATATCCCCCTCTAATATGCACATGCCTCCTTTTTTATATATATATAACAAAACAATATTCATCATTCCATTCAGTCCTTGTTCTTCTTCTCTAAGTTCAGGAATTTACCACAGCCTTGGCTGAGCAGCAGTCTGTGTCAATTGGTAACATTTTCTAGAACTGATAGTTTCTCCCATTCCTTCCCTATCTATAAGTCCCTGGCCCTATCTACAGGCAGATTCACGTGGTCTGTAAAGACACATTCACCCTATTCCTTTCAAGAGGAAAAGGGAGTAAGTCAGGAGAAGGAACCCCTTGTGGCTGAGTGCTGGCATCTGCTGACCCTAGGGTTTATCAGAGGGTTGGGATGGGGCACGGCACATGCCACAGCAAGAGCCTGGCTTGGCCTCCCTGCCTGGCTTTACTGCACCCACAAAGCAAAGCCCAGAGCTCCCTGCCACCTTATTATGCATTAATAAACTAATTAATCCATAAACTCAATACAGAGAAGAGGGGCCAGGACTTAGATTAATGCAACAAAGAAAGCTTTACACCTCGCTGAGGTGTCTACCCTTCCAGAACAGAGCCTCCCAGCACCTCCAGCAGTGCCAAGAGTGTAAGCTCGTCTGGAGGGGCAGCTCGTTCTCTTCAGCATTGTCTGGTTGGGCACTACTTGACAGAATGAGCCTCCCATAAATCAGGGGGTGCTGGGGCCAGCTGGGCATTCCAGCCTGTGGAAATGCAGGACATGGGTGTGGTGGTTGACAGGGGTCAAACGCTGTGCTCGGCTTTGTTCCCAACACAGGCTGGTGGGGTTTTGGGGGTCTCGGGAGGGATTTTACCCCTGCCATGGGTGATGCAGAGCAGCCCCCATCCTGAAGCTCAGCAACAGCCCCAGGGCCCCGTGTGCTCCTGCCCGGTGTGCCTGGGGGGAAGCAGGAGGGAGGAGGTTGCTGGAGTGGAAAAGCTCCTGCCTGTGTGCTGCTGCAAGGGATGCATGGCCGGGGCAGCACCGGGACACCATGGCGCCTCTGTTCCATTAGTGTCATGGAAAAGGTTGGGGTTTTTTTAAGTTATATTTATTTTCATCCCATTTTAATTGCACAAAACAGTACAATTTAATGCATGAGAATTTTTTTTGTTGTTGTTTTAACTGTGTTTTTTAGTTTTTAAGCCATGCCTTTTCCAGCTTTGGCGAAAGGGTGTGGACAGATGTGCTATGTAGCTGTGTGACAGGATGGCCAAGGTGACAGGCTGGCCAAGCAGCAGCTGAGTGTGGAGGGAGCTGACCAGCCTGGGGATGCTTTTCCCCTCAGCCACTTTGTCGTGGGGGCGTGCCTGGCACCTCCAGAGTCCTGCTGGCCTGGAGATGTTTTGGGAGCGATGCTGCCGGGGCACCCTCCTGGCTTCAGTGGGGTGAGCTCGCATTTGGTCTCAGCTGCACAAGGGCTGTGCTCCCCCTTCTGCCGGACCTTAAAAACCAGACCTGTGAAAAACGCCAATCACTTGTTTTTAAGATTTTAAAAGTTTAATAGTAACAAAATGGTTGTAAAAGTAGTAATATAATTAGAGTAATAAAAGTTTGGACAATTTGGATTAGGACAATATGAGACAAAAAACCCCAAAGAGTTACGGACATTCCGGGTACCTCTTTCTGGGCAAAATAAGCCCGGAAAAGGACACCCGTTAACAGAGGATTAACCCTTAAAAGCAATAGCCTGTTGCATATTCATACACCTCATACATGATGCATAATTCTATTCAAACACAGGATTCTGTCTGGTCAGTGTCAGCTTCTTCCTCTTAATCCTAACAGCGTCTTCATGGCTGAGCAAGGTGGAAAGAAGTTAGTTTATTCTGATAATGGGGAAATAAATTCTCTTTCTCTGAAAGATTAGGTGTCCTGTGGCTGCTATCTCGGTGCGAGTCCTCTCTTAAAAAAAAAAAAAAATTACATAGCACAGTTCCTATTTTAACATTATGTTATAACCTAAAACTATATTTAAGAAAGCAAAGAACTACTTAAGAAAATTAACACAGCACAACATTCTAACAGAACACATACAATATTCATTTTAACATTTGCCAAAAGCCAATCATAACATACGCATTTTTCACAAGACCCGATCCCCCCCGAGTCCCGCGTGGACGCGGGCTCCCGGTGCCGGGCGGGCTCCCGGTGCCGGGCGGGCTCCCGGTGCCGGGCGGGCTCCCGGTGCCGGGCGGGCTCCCGGTGCCGGCGCTTCCCCCGCGGGCCGGGAGGTGGCACTGTGCCCCCGGACACGGGCAGGGCAGCGCCTCAGGGCGGGGAGAGAAGAGCCTCAGGGCGGGCAGGGCCGCGCCTCAGGGCGGGGAGAGCAGCGCCTCCGGGCGGGCAGGGCCGAGCCTCAGGGCGGGCAGGGCAGTGCCTCAGGGCGGGCAGGGGGCAGCTCCTCAAGGCGGGCAGAGCAGCGCCTCAAGGCGGGCAGAGCAGCGCCTCAGGGTGGGCAGGGCCGAGCCTCAGGGCGGGGAGAGCAGCGCCTCAGGGCGGGGAGAGCAGAGCCTCAGGGCGGGGAGAGCAGAGCCTCAGGGCGGGCGGAGCCGAGCCTCAGGGCGGGAAGGGCGCCCCGCGCTGCCCGGGATATTCCCCGTGGATGCGCCCCGGGCGCCGCTGCTTTCAGGCTTTTTCTCCACTCCCGGCACTTTTGGGGTTTGGGTTTCCCCACTACGAGCTGGGGAGGTGGTTAAAATTAATAAACCCCGCTCTTTCTTGCAGCGGCTCCATCGCGGAGCCAGCCTGAGCAGGGCAGCGGGTGAAGGGTTCCCGCTGCCCGCATCTCCTTGCGGGGTGGTTCTGGGGTGAGAGGCTGGGGGAACACGACTGTCCCCCTGTGGCATTGCAGGGTTGGAGCCCCCGGCAGCCCCTGTCCCCTGGGGACAGCTTTCCCACTCCCACTCGAGTCTGTATTTTGTTCACTTCCCTGCCCTCAAAAAAAAAATACAAATTTGTTCTTATTGTGAAGGGTAAAAACGAAAAATTTAGAAAGCCCTGGGAAATGGGAGAAGGCAGGGCCCTGCTGTAGTGTCCGCTGGTTTGGTTTGTCTTTTGTCCTGTAGTTTGAAGTGCATGGAAGCGGTCACACTGTGCTCCTGCAGTCCCGGCGGTCCCAGGCAGGACCTGCCATGCCCATCCCACACTTCACCCCAGAGCGGAGCTGTGGGCACAGCTCTGCCCCATCCTGCACCTCCAGTGCCTGCCCCACCGCGAGTGATGCCTCCAGCAAGGAAGGCTTCATATGGGGATGTACTGCTGTGGGGGTGCCCCGGGGGCTGTTGTTGCTTTTATACAGTCAGGTGTTCTCTGTCCACCCTTAGGGGACCTGTCTCAGCAGTTCCTGCTGCTCCCCAGGATGCAACTGTGCTTCCACCCTGGAACAGCCAGAGAGCACAGGAGAGCTGCTGCTGGTGCCACTCAGAAGAGAGAAGCCCATGGAGGAGGCTGCTGAGTGAATCCAATCTGGGACAGCTCTGGAGGAAACTGAGAAATGTTGGGAGCCCAGCAGCTCATCCCACTTCTGGCACTGCTGCACTGCCTGCTTGGGGCTGGTTTGTTGGGACATTGTGCCTCCTACCATTCATTTGGTGTGTATTAACAAAGTCAGACCTGCAGGACCTGGGGCCAGCGCCCCCCTGTCCACATTGCCTGGTGCCAGGGTGTTCAAACACACTTTCTCTAGTGTAGAAACCTAAGATTTGAAATCACCAGGACAAAGGAGCACAAAAAGAAATAGAGGCACAAAATTATTTACTCAAACACCTGACCAGAGCCAGGAAACAAAATCAAATACTTTAATTTCTAGTGACTGACCTCTGTGTCAGCAGGGGCTTTTGCTCCAAGATGTTTTACATGCTGCTTTCCATGGCAGGACCCCCAGAACTGCTGCAGGGACAAACACACAGAGACCTTCTTCTCTTGTAGCAGTGGGGTTGGCTCAGGGAAGGGAATGTCAGAAGAAAAAGCAGCAGGAGTCTGTAGTAGCAAGATAGAGATGCTACAGATATTTGCAAAAGATCTGTGGCTAAAAAAAACATTTCCCACTGGCAGCGTGGTATCTTTTTCTAGAGCTAAATTCATATTTCATCTCTTTTTATGCCTCCGGAACAGCGAGGGGAGATGGCAGGACCCGTGGGTGGGCTCTGCAGGGTGCCATGTGCTTCCTCCCACCATTCATCAGCCCCAAGCAGGCGCTGCAAACGTGCCCTGCTGCGACTGCCACGTTCTGCACGTGCCCAGCTGCTTTTCCCATGGGAAATGGCTCTGCAGGAAGGCTCACCGGCCCTGTGGTTTGCAGGGGGATCAGAGGATGTCTCTTGAGCACTTGTGAGCCAGCATGGCACAGCCCACAGTGCTGCTGCCCAGGGAGCATCCCCAGGGCAGGTTGGTGCCATCCTGTCCTTTGAACCACTTGTATCCTTTGGCCACGGGTGGGACGGGCAGTGACAGTGGCAGCTTTGGTGGGACAGGCAGTGACAGTGGCTCTTTTGGTGGGCAGAGGTTCCAGCAGGGCGGGTTGCAGCATTCTGAGAGTGCCAGGGCACTCACGTGACAGTGGCTGCTTTGGTGGGACAGGCAGTGACAGTGGCTGCTTTGGTGGGCAGAGGTTCCAGCAGGGCAGGTTGCAGCATTCTGAAAGTGCCAGGGCACTCACACCCTGTCTCTGCAGGGACAGTGGTTCCTAATCCCTGTGCTGTCCAGGCTGCTCAGCAGCATGTGGGCCCTTGAATAAACAGAATTTAAGCCTGGAATCTGGCATTCATCTGTCTGGCCTGAAATCAAGGCCTGTCCCTTAAAAACCCACAACTTCCCTTCACATCTCTGGCAGTGCAATGCTTGGTGTGCCCCAGACATAAGCATACACTCCTCCCAGTCTTGCAGCTCACATCCTCTTCCAGTGGGCTGCAGTTTTCCTGTGGAAACAAGCTCTGAAATATCCTGTAATTATAGTATTACCTCCTAGGATCAGGTGCTACCTTCTCATAGCTGCATGTGGATCTGAATGTGTATTTGGACTGCATGGCTTTGAGGTTTAGAGGTAGTACAAGCATACCTCGCAATAACCCTCCTCTGCACAGACTTTTTTTTTTTTTTTAATGGTTGCTCAGGCTAGTTTGAAAAGAACACAGTTAAGATTATGCTTTTGTAAATGTGTATATCTCTAAATGATCCAATATCCAGGTGGTGTATTTCCATGTCTCTGCATGGCCAGCAGTGAGAGCTGCTGGTGGGCAGACCCTGGCTCCCTTTTGGGGTGAGCTGCAAGGTGGGACTGACCCCAGCCCTCCTGCACAAGCTGCCTTTGCCCCACCAGTGTAACAGCTGCCAGCAGCCCAAACTCTCCCAGACGGCCTCATGCAAAGCCCACCTGGTGACACTGATTGCTCTGGAGCGTGCAGGAGGTCACAGCTGCTCCCCGTCACCCTGGAGTGGTGTTGGTGCTGTGGCTGCAGCCCCGTGGGGCTCCCAGCAAGAGCTGCTGCAGGACGGGATGTATCCTAGAGGTGTACGGCAGCTGTAAGGAGGTGAGTTGGTTTGGGGAGGATGCAAGTGGAGAGGGAGGGAATTGTCCCTGTTGTGTGGTGGTCGCTGGAAAGGGACTTTCCTTGGAGCCACCACTGTGTGCTGCACAGAGCAAGGGCTGGGCTGTGCTCTGAGGGCACCTGGGCTGGCTCTGCTCTTGAGTTGGGGGGTGAGCCAGTTCACCCCTGAACTCAGGGTGAGGTGTGTGCTGGCTGTGGCCCTTCTTGGGTGTGGAAGAGGTGGGTGCCCAGAAATGTGGCATGGAGGTTTTCCCTGTGTCTCACCTGTCTCCACCAACCTCCAGTTTTTAACTTTGCTTTTGTGTGGTTTATTGCTGATTTTCCTCCTCCCCTTCTGAGATGGTTCCATTAGCAGGGTGCTAAAGAAATCTCTTTGAGATAATCATCCCAGATCTCTCTTGTGGGCTTGCCACGTGCTGGTGTGCCTGCATGGGTGTATTAATAGTATCGCACTACTATGTGTCAGTGTTCATCCCAAAGTGCTTCCCCTGCTGAGGGCTGAATAGAAACATACAGCAGGTGAAAGGAGCTTCTGCCTCACCTCCCAGAGCCCTCAAAGCCATGGGGTGTGAGAAGACCCTTCCTGCTGGTCTTGCACCAACTCAGAGTTTGGCCCCCTGATCCAGCTGGGATCTCCCATGTGCCTCCCTACCCACAGTGACTTTGGGGAGGGAGCAGAGCAGTGGTGTTGTGGCAATGTTCATCAATGCTCTGACAAGCTGCTGGCCCTTGTGGCAGAGCTGCCTTTCATGGGAAGGCTCTGCCACCTGCTCAGCTCTGCTCGGGTGTCTGTGGCCAAGCTCCTGACAGCACGTGGGCTGTTCTCTCACAGGGAGCAGGGATAATGCACCTGGAGTCATATTAAAATGTTAAAATTGTGAACAAAACCCTGTCAAGAAGGATTGCTGGTAGGCATGTGCACAAGGCAACACGGGGTGGCTTTTCCCCCTCCCTTGTCTCCATTCCAGAGGTTCAGGTGAGGTTCCTCACCAGCCTTCTACTGCTCTGGAAGGTTCTGGTTGTGAATTTCTTAAGGAAGCCATGCCCTGGCCTCTGCCTCCTCTCCTCAGGGGATGTGGGTGTGGGCTGGTGTCTGCTGGATGCTCTCCATCACTCACTGGTGGGAGGAGAATGAAAACCCATTTGGAATCAGGGATGATGGGCTTTCTCCAGGTGACACAAAGAGACTCTGCATTTCATTCCAGCTGTCCAGCAATAGAATATATTTAACTTTAAAAAAAAATATCCACAGTATCAAAACACAAGAAGTCACAATCCAATACCACTCAGTGATATAAACAGGCATACAAATGGTCCTCTGCAACCCCTCAGTTTGGCCTCCAGTACGAAAAGGAAAGGTGGGCTCACCAGCAAGGTGCAAATGGCACAGGTGGGCAGGCCCCTGCTCCCTCCTTCCTAAGGTGGAAAATCTGAGCTACCCGTGCATGGCCAAAACCACAGAGCACACAGACTAGAGCCAGCAATCCCCCTCCCAGCCTTGGAGCAGTGCCTGTGCCGGTGTGGGGTGGGATGGCTTGCTGGGTGTCTGGGGGAGCACTGCCATCATCTCCAGCAGTGCTGGGAGAGGTGAGCCCCTGTTTTGATCCCTAGCCAAAATGTGCCATTCCCTTCCACCTGCCTGTTGAAGGCGTTCTCAGAGCTGGAAGATGAATTGAGCTGCTCTGGCCTTTGCCATTCTTAGAGCCTGAACAAAACCTTCACTTCCCACTGCACCATTCCAGCAGTGGGGACAGGGCATTGTTGCTTCCCTCTGGCCACTTGGGTGGGTGCAAGAGAAGCAGGACTTGACTTTTTGCCTGGCTTAGGTATTTATACAGATGACAGGAGGAGGAAGGATGGGTTGTGGTTAGCTTGAGCTCTGGTGGGATTCACTGTAATTAACCCTGCTTCAGATGGTGCTACTGTGACCTGGGGTTTTGCACCATGCTGCTCCCACAGGGGGATGGGAATGCTGAGTGCCAGTTTGGGAAATAAATTGCAGCACTGCTTCAAAGTGCATCATGTGTGTGAGCATGAAGCAAAAACAGCTGGAAAACACAGGGCTGTGTTGTGACGCCATGGTTAGCAAGTGTGTGGGAGAAGACATGGCTTTTACCTGGGAGGAATGTCAGAGTAGCCAGGGTCTCCTTGTACCTTGGGTTTAGATGCCAAGGAACTCTTGGTGGTGTCTTGCAGTGGATGCAGTTTGGGCTGGGTAGCAATAAAATGCATCCTGGCTGGAGTGTATGCATGTGTGTGAACTGCGGGGTCAGCCAGAACAAGCAGGAGGCAAGGAATAAAACAGCCCTCTGGAGAATACTGGGACTGTGATCTTCAGCTTCCTGCCCGCACAGCTCAGCACAACACTCCCAGCAAGGCTTAAGGGCAATTTGCAGCACAACTGGAAGGTCTTTAATAAAAGGTGTGCACACAGGGAGGGACATGCAGCTTTGTGTCTTGGGAAGCACAGGGTGTGGCGCAGATGGAGTCCCTTCTCACACCTAACTCTCCTGACCCGTGGTTGCCTGTGCCAGAGCTGCTCCCAGCACAAAGCCCCACTGACCTGCCCAGCTGTGACCACCCCCAAACCCCTGCAGCAAGGATGGCCAACCAGGCAAAAGGCTGGGAGGGTGGGGGTCACCTGCCAAAGCACCTTTTCCATGGTAAATACGGATTTGGCAACACCAATGAACTTGGGAAAATGGTACTGTGCCTTGCATTGCAATGATTGGGTTGATCCAGGATGAAGCTGTTTTTTCACTGGGTTGGTTCCTACCTGGAATTGCTTTCCAATGAGTAGTAAATCAGTTGTTCAACCCAGCTGGGTTCAGGTACCAAGAAGCTATTTCATTAAAGCCCTTTTTTTCTTTTGCTTTTTGTTTGGGGTTGTGGGTAGGTGAGAGAGTAGCTGTTTGGTGTTTAGTTGCCAGCTGGGGTTAAACTATGATATCCATAAATTACAGAGTAACAGAAAAATATCTAATGTTTTCTCCCATTCTCTCCCCTCAGGCCAAAAGCTAGAGGCCTGCATGTTATTCCCATTTTCTACAGCTGCTCCTGCAACTTTGGACTCTAGATTTTGCCGCCAATATTTGGTTTTGGTTTAGTATTTCAGTTAGATCATATACATATTTTGTTCACCTTTGTAAAAGCAGGAAAGATCCAAAATTATTTTTAGCTTCTGTGTTTTACACTTAGACCACAGTGGATTTTTTTCTTCCACTACACACATACACGCCTCTGATTTTTTTTTTTTTTTTTTTTTTTTTTGGAGAAACCTGGTTTTCACAATCAGAAAGGAGCAGCAGAAAATTCTGTTGCTGGCAGATGGGGGTGAAGCAACTGAATTTATTCTTCATTACCCACGATCACTCTTTAGCTGTAAAACTGGCATGTCAAACATCTACATTTACAAAGCAGGTGATGGTGCTGGGATAGCTGGGGGCCATGCACTTCGGACCAGAGGAGGGGCTCGGGCTGTGCCCTCTGGCTGTGCTGGTTTGCAGCTGCTCCCACAGGAGGGAAGGGAGTTATCCAGCCTCCTGGAGGTGGAGGTGTTGTCCCCTCTGCAGTGCTTCGGAAGGAGGTGTGAAAGCGCTGGGTGGTTAATTTTACCCTAAAGAGAAAGAAAGTAATTGTTGATAGGGGAAAGCTCCAGATTTTCACTCGTACCTGTGTCTTCACAGCGTGGCTCTTCTTGTCAGTGCCTGGATTGTGGGCACCAGACACACCTCTCCAGATGCTGCCAGCTGCCCACAGAACTCTGAGCTCTTGTGAGAGGAGCAAAACCAATCATAGTGGAGGGTGTGGTACTAAAGATGGGAAGAGCAGAACCCCCTGGTGAGCACAGCCCTGCCCTGGGCTCAGTCTCTGAGCTCCCCACTGCTTGCCATGGGGAGACCTGAAGCCAAGGTGAAGCCAATCTCACCATTGCCTGAGAGCAGGCTGCTGCTCACACCTGGGCTGGGGGGAGACTGGCAGTGCCAGTTGTATTCAGGGCTATTGGAAAAAGCAGAGGGATTTATCATTTTTATTACTACCACAGGACTGCCTTGGGCAAAATGCAATTTGATGCTTGCTGCCTGGTAGCAAGGCCAATCTATGAAGTGGCTCCTGTCCTAAAGCTGAGAGTGGGAAACTGCTTCTAATTAAAATCAATTAAGCAAATTACCACAATAGGCAAAAATAAGGCTTTTTGTCCTGGGTGACATTTGACAGATTTCAGTGCCTCTGAAGTGGTGCACTGAGTGTTTTCTTGGCTTCACCAATTCAATAAGAAGATCAAGGATAAGAAAAAAAATTACAGAGCAAAATGGGAAAGTAAATTATAAATCCCACACCTTATCTGTGCAGGGCTCAGACTCCTTCATGCAATAAATGCAGGCAGCACCCAGACCTAACCAAAGTGATGCTCTCAGAGACCTGCAGCCATCCCAGGGAGGGCAGCTTTTCCATTCAGTCCTTTCCCAGCCAGTCTAATTCTCCCATCCTCACTAGAGCACAGAGATAGACAGCACCAAGTGTGGCCCAGAAGTTCAGCAAAACCCTGGTGATGCTGATGAGGAGCTTATTCTGTCCCTTTTTGTTCCCAGGGGACCTTTTGTGCAGGTGCTGGGTCTCTGGGATGGGGCATCTGCTGCTGATCTGATATCTGATACCACAGGGGATGTGACTTTTGGCACTTTAGGCCCAGTGAAAATGTCATCTTGTTTATTCCTCCCCTATCTTGTGCTGCCTGTCCACTACACATTTAAATCCACAACCCAGCTTCACAGGCACCAGAAGTTTTTCTTAAGCCACACTTGCTGCTCCTCTTCCAAGGTTTTGCCTGGTTCCTTTTATCCATGGCCTGTTATCCATGTCTGCAGGGGCTCCTGCACACCCATCCTGACACCACAGCACAGCTAACTTGGTGCTTAGACAGTGTTTGGTGTTTGCACTTGGCCCAGCCATTCTGGTTTGGCAAAGGTGAGGGGGAACCATTGCTCTTTGGCATTGCACGTGCTGCAGCTGAGCAGGCAAGTGGTTTGGTGGCTTCAGGGCCAGTTACAGACCTCAAAAAAGAGTTCTCACTGATGACAGCAGCAGCTTGTGAAGGTGTTTTCCAGATGTGCTGCAGATTCCCCATTTGCTGCTGGTTAGGATCCTATTTATTCCTTTTTTTCTCAGGTGGGAAATGAAGGAGCAGAGATGGTCTGTCTCACAGGGAATGCTCCGTTCTGTAACACCTGTACAGCCCAGCAAGCCACAGAGCTGCAGATGCACAGCACAGGCCACTCCCTGAACCAGTCCCTTTGGTAGAAATGGGCAAAGACACTTGAAATTGTTGAATGTTGTGAGCAGAAATCCTTTTGGCCATCGCTGTGGCAGTGGTGCTCTTGAGGAGCTCATCCCCTGGCTTTAGGGAAGGTCCCAGATGGCTCTTGGCTTTTCACCACTGACCTGCTTGGTTGGTTTTCTCCAGCTGCTGCTGTCCCCCACGCCTCTCCCTGGCAAAGCAAGGTAACTGTGGCTGGCTGCAGCCTGGCATCCTGGCAGGATAACTGGGCTGCTTTTCCTCTGGAGCACTTCCAGCCCTGTCCTAGCTGAGAAGCACCCTGAGAAGCACCAACTGGTACTTGTCTTCCAAGGAAACCTTTGCTTCTCTGCTGCCTGTGTTGTGTGGCTTGTGTCGCTCTAAAAACTGGTGGTTTTTCATATCTTTTCCTCTAAAATGACAAATGCAAAGTCTTCCTGTCTGCACCGTGCATGATCTTCACTTTCTATGCAGTAGCTCAAAAAGTGGAGCTCAGCATCCCTGTTTGGATACTGGGCAATGACTAAATACCTGCTTCTGTCTGTCCAGCATGGCAATACAAGCAACAGTTTAGGGTGTGAGGCCAGAGAAATGCAGCCTGAGTTATTCCTATGCTTCTGCCATGGGTTTGCTTAGGAGACCTGTCCTTTTTCCTTACTCTATACTGAGAGCTGCCTGAATACACTGCCCTGCCTGAAGTCTGGCTTGGTAAAATGTACAATTAATTGTTTGTGTTACAAATTTGCCTCCTTGTTTATATTTTTTTCCAATTAATCTGAGATCAGAGGAAATGCTTGAGCCAGCATCTTCACAATGAAAGGTGGTGCTCCCAAGGCTCCTAATTCTCTGCCCCTTCCTCCTGTTCATGTAGCCTAAAGCTTTTCATAGTGCCCAGCCATAGAAGGGTGAAGTGAAAAAAGTCTGTCATCCCTTCTGATGCCTGCATTGGATAAATAGGCATAGTTTGGAGGGATCCTCTCCCGCCACAAGTTAGTTGGGACTGTGGATGCTGCTTTATCCTCAGCCCTGAAGAAAGATCTCCTGAGCTGAGATAGCAAAGAGGTACTGATGCCTGCTTTCCACAGGCTGTGGGCTCACAGCACAGTGTGGGCATTGGGCAGGGAGGAAACTTTCTGGGAAGAGAGGTGTTGCATTACATCCAGACAGGATGCCCAGGCATCAGGAGAACAGCAGGGGCTGTGGGGAGGCTAAGACAGAGGTTTGCACCAAAACACCCAAGGAGCTTCCTACCCCAGGAGCTCTCTGTGGGATCACTGACAGGTGTCTTGCCCAGCACAGGGCTCTCCTCCACCCTTGGTGGGCAGCTCAGGGCACTTGCTGCTTTTTGACACCCCAGCTCTCTTTACAACAGGAGGCATTTTAGCTGACAGGACCTGTTCTGTGTGAAAAATAAAAATCTTTGTTAAAAGGAGACCATCATAGCAGGAGAGGCTGGACACTTGCAGGGCAGTGGGGTCTGCTGCCATCCCTTTCTCACCATCTGCCTCCTGGCAGGAGCAGTGGGCTGGGAGTGGGTCTCAGCTCTGCCACGCTTGGGTGGCTCCTGGTTTTGGCAGAGGGTTTGCGTGAAACTCCTCTGGCTGGAAGGGCCCTCCCTGCGTGTGAGCAGCCTGGCTTTGCCCTCTTTCAGCAGGGCTCCTCCTGCCTTCTTTCTGGGGAGGAAAAGCATCCAGGTGCTGGCACCAAGCCAAGCTCCTCTCACCCTAGTGCAGTCAGAGGGATCACTCCACCTGCAGCTACTGCAACTCTGCACATGGTGTTCAAACCATGAAATCACAGCCCCACCCTATTTGGCCACGGGCCTTCCAACCACAACAGCTCCCAAGCACCTGTCTAGTACCAGGTGGAGATCCTGGAGTTTTGGATACTTACCTGGGGAAGCAGAGCTGGGATGCTGCTTCAGCCAGGAGCACTTGTTGTGCTCTAAGGGGATCCATTTCCAAAGCATGGAGACACTGCCAGCAAGTCCCTTTCAGGGGCAGGAAAGGTTCTTTGGCTCCCCCAGTATTGTTTATACGAGAGGCTTTGGGCAGTACTTGCTGCCCTAGAGGCAAGGTGCTGCAGGATGCCAGTCCTGTGCTAGGAAAAGTGTCCCCTGGGCTGGTGGGAGCTCTGGTCTTTGCACGGTGGCAGCGGGTGGAAGCAGGGGATGGCCCCGGTCACTTCAGCGGTACAATACAATTTACAGCAAGCACATTTCTCAAGACATCTGCGGGGACAGAGCTTCAGTGAACATCATATCTACACAGGCAGCAGAGAGGGCTGGGTTGGACCCTCCACTACTGCAGAGCAGTCACAGACGGAATCTCGGGGCAGGAAAAAAGTACCACTGGTTTGCTTTTACATCCTGTACGTGTATCTATGAACAGCTCCTTGGCATTTGATGTTCACAGCCAGCGTCCTTTAACAGCGAGCATAAAAAGGAGGCAAAATCTCTTCAGCGACCTCCCCCTGGAGCAGAGGGAAGGCAGGATCTCCCCCTCCCTTGGTTCAGCTGCATGCCCAGGTGCCACCTCTGCCAAGGGCGTTTCCTTGTCCTGGCACCCTTGTCCTCCTGTCCTCCTCGTGGGCCGCCCACCTCCTGCTGGCTGGGACCAGTCCAAGGCCAGCCGTGCTTGCCTCATCTCCGCTGCTCGGGGCGTCAGTGCAAGTCTGCGCCGGCTGCTCTGCATCTCCGCTCCGCTGGACGGGCACGAGGACCGGGCAGACACAGGGAGACAAAACAAAGGGGACAAGAAGAGAGACAAAGGGTAATGAAAAGGTCCGTGGCCCACGGCTGCCAAAGGAAATCTCTCGCCGTGTTTCTCTGACCATACTTGTCCCAGCCACTACAGCTGCTGTGGGATCCCCTGTTCCTTGTAGCCTGTGAGGAGGGAGGGGAAGGGAACACGATTAGAGTTAATTCCAAATGAGGACCCTCGGTGAGGCTCAAGCAAGCCACAAGCCTGGTTTACCAGGAGTGGCAAAAATAAAAAAAAACGTGGGAAAACAGGGGGGCTGCCACATTCTCCCTCGTGGCCAGGCTGCCCAGGGCAACCCCTGCCCTGCTTTAGCCAACAGCTGCCTGGTGCTGCCTCCTTCCTGGGCACAGCCATGTGGATGCTGGCAGCCAGCCCTGCTGCTCTGGCACCTGCCTGCCACCAGCCTGGCACAGGCACCTCTGCTTGAAGAGATTTGTCCTGGATTGTCAAGCAAATTGTATTCTATTTGCCATCTATGGCAGCTGTCTTCTGTTCAGTGGGCAGTTTTCCTTATCTCTTCCACAACTATTCCTCCCTCCCGGGAGACACATGCTGATAACAGGCTATTGAATGTCACTGCATGGCTGATAACAACTACAGCATCCCACTGGGAGACGCTCCACCCAGAGGGAAGAGCCAAGCATTCCTACCAGAGATAAAATTTGGAGGTTCTGGAACACCAGCACGGCTTTCTCCACTGGATTTTCCCAGAGGAACAGCAACTGACTCTTCCACTGGATCTTCAGAGGAAGACTACACCCTTCTACAGGATCCCTGCTCCAACAGAGCCACACCTGACACTCCAGGAGGACTGCAGCCACAATTCCAATTGGACTGCTACCAACACCCTGACCAGCAGGGTGTCAGGTTATGTTCTGACTCTGTCAGTGTTGTTTTAGTTTACTGCATTGCTTATTTTATTTTTTAATTTTTTTTTCCACTGGTAAAGAACTGTTATTCCTGCTCCCATATATTTTGCCTGAGAGCCCCTTAATTTAAAATTTATAGCAATTTGGAGGGAGGGAGTTTACATTTTCCATTTCAGGGGAGGCTCCTGCCTTCCTTAGCACACACCTGTCTTTGGAAACCAATACAAGATTGTGAGAGCACAGCAGGTACCAGTGGTCACCAATTCCAGCCCAATAACCTACAGTTTTTATGGAGTGTGTTTTCCTGCAGTGCAGGGCAAATGGATGCCCTTGTATCCTGCTCCAGAGACACGGCTGTTCCCAAGCCCTGCCCTGGTACCTTGTTCATCCCACACACATCTCTCCTTGGGATCTACTTGTTTTTGAACCTCATCCTCCCAGAGCACTGCCAGGTAGGAGGGAGGTTGGTTTCCTCTATCCATCTTTGCGTTCCCCTGCTGGCTTTTGCTGACAGCACTCCCCAGCAGCAAACAATTTGTGCTGCAGTTTGCACAGGTGAGCAAACACCTCCTGGAAGAGAAGGGGAATGCCTTGACTCACAGGATGAAGTGTCAAACACAGATCATGGGATGCCTCTAATGATATCCTCACTGCCTGGTTCTGCACTTGCTTTGCTCCAGCCCAGCAGAATTACAGGTGCTTTTGTTAGGGCACAGCAGCCATCCAGTGGGCCTGGAGGAAACCAATCTTTTCAGCAGCAAAACCAAGGAAACTGCCAGGATCCCTGTTCCTTCACATCCTTTCCTCTTCCTGTGGCCATGAGGTTGATGCACTTCCCAGCCAAGACAGCAGAGCCCTTGGGGTCCCCAGTGTGTTGCAGCCACATGGATGTTCCAAGGGCTCAAGCAGCCTGTCCTGCTGCTTGTCACAGCTCCTTGGGCTCCTGGGGACCCAGATAATTACTGTCCTGCACATAGGCTGCAAATCCCACAGGGAACAGCCTCATCCCCTGGCAGGGCTAGGGCAGGGAAGGGCAATAGCAGAGCACCTGCAGCTCCTGTGCTAGTACAGGATGATGAGAAAAATACTGGATTTTTTAACACTTTCCTAAGTGGTTGCAATGACTACGCCAGAAGCTTTCCCCACTTTCCTTTCAAGACAAGCATGTTATTCTGACTGTATCAATGCAAAAAATCTCCTTATTAAAGAAGCAAACTGCCCTTACTTGCAGTGCCCGCCACAGTGAATATCTTTCAACTAAAAAACTTTTTTCAATCTGGAGGGGGTTTTTTTCTTAGCTTAACTAACATAAGTAGTCTGTCATTTTTATATTTTGAATTTCAAAGAAGTCTGAAATTTTATATCAGAAGAATGCTTAACTTTTCAAACACTTTTCCATTTATGCTTTGTAATATTCTTTCTAACCCTTATGTTAGGCTTTTTTAAGTCCCTTAGAAAAACTGAACATAAAATACCAGCAGGTGCCAGAACTCCTATCTTTAATGGACTTTTTGCTGAACTAAGAATTGACTCCAGCGAATGAACTTTGCTGTACTTTGGAAAAAACCCACATGTTCGCCCAGGTTTGGCAGCCTGGACCTCCTGCTGCTAAACAAGCACAAGGGACAGAATAATGACACTTAACTGAATTTCTGCCTATTGTGTGCAGCTGAACAGAAAGACTCTCATCTCTTTCAAACAGCTTTTTCTAGGGGGCAAAATGATGATTTCACATGCATTTATGTTTTAAGTGTGAGTCAGCTCTGAAGGCAATGTGAGCTGGCTGGAAACTTGTAATTTGGGCTTGTCTATGGCATGGGTTTGATTTGTTTAGGGAGCAGAGTTAAAAAAGCAAACAGCCCTATGGACCAGAAAGGTGGGGCCTGCCTTAAATCTTTAGCTAAAGTAAGAGTAACCTACTTGTACAGCCATGCCTTTATTGAGATATAAGAAAATTAAGATTGAGAAATCCTTTCAGTCTGGCTGTCACTGTTAAAACTGGCTGGAAGGAAGTTACAGTGGCCAAGCGTGTCTCTTTACATGACCATAAGCCAAAAAATGACCTGTCCTATGCTAAACTTGTTTCTTACAATACTTCAGACTTATCAAATAGTTTATATGTGAAAACAGTTATTGCATTTCTTGCATAGGACTAGCTGTTCTGTATGAAGCAGCTTTACATTAATATGCCTGCAATAAAACTGAGGTGCAATTCTGTAGAACAGACAGCTCTGGGTTCAGGATTAAGTGGGCCTGTGCACAAAATTACTGATTGAATCAAGTTTACTTGAAATTGCACTTCTGTAAACCATTGCACGTAAGATTGAGGCAAAAGGAACCCAGTCTATGCACAGGCTGTCCTTCTGGGGCTGGGTTCATGCAGAGGGTGGTTTCAGGATGCTCTCAGTGCTGAAATTCCTGCTCTGCTCCAAGGGTGCCCTTGGGGCATCCCCAAGGGCATTTCAATGCTGTGTGAAGATTTTCAGCATCCCTGGGGCTGTGCAGCCACAGGACAGACACAGACACAGTCGGACACACACATGTAAAGGCTGGACTTGGGCAGCGCTGGCCAAAGTGAATTCCAGTTGTCCGGCCCCGACTGAAGCTCGCTGCTCTCCATGGGAAACTGCCTTGGAACTTGAGGAGGAGGAGGAGGAGGAGGAAGAACAGAAACAAACTTACCTTGTGAGACTTTGATGGTGAACAAAAGGAGGCAAAGGAACATGAAAGAAAGAGAGAGGGAGAAATGTAACTGTAGATGGTATATCTGAAACACATGGAGAACCAGAAGAGAATGAACAAACTGAGGCTGCAGAGTAAACAGAGAACAGCTGCTCTACCCTCAGACATTCACACCAGGGCTAAACATTTCTTTAAATCCTTGTACTTGAAGTGGATCATTTCATTTGGGACTCTTGTTTAAAGATGATGGGGGAATCCTCATCTGCTTTTCCAGCCCCAGGCAGAACAGGCTGGATGGGCTAACACCTCTGAGCAATGCTCCCAGAAACTCTCTCCTCTGTGCCACTGGCATTTCATGGGTTTGACTGAAGGGGAGCCACTGAAGGAAGGTATCAAACAAGACATCACAGTGTACCAAAGGGCTCATGAGATACCATTCACAGTCCCAGAGCTGGGAAAACTACACCTGAAGAGTTTTTGGCAGCTTCCCTGCTCAGTTTGCTTGTGCCCACAGGTAACACAACCACAGCATGCCTCAGCCTGTCTGGGTGCTTCAAACACTGGGGCTATTTAACATTCCTACAATGTGTTAAGAGCTTGCCCCACTGCTGCATTTGGTAGGAAACTGCAAAAAAGGGTATTTTAACTACTTTCCTCAGGTTGGGGGATAGCTCTTTTTAGATTTTTTTTTTTTAAGTGTAGTAAGTCCAAGCAGGCAATTTGTCCTTGGAATTTTTTTCTATCTCATGAAGGGTTACTGGTTGGTTTGGGCCTCCTGCTCTCCTTTCCTTCCCAGGAGAGCAGTGTTACCTGCCCCAGCAGGGCTCTGCAGAGCAGAGAGGCTCGGTGATGCTTTCCCTCGGAGCCCGAGCAAACAGTGACTGTGCAGTCATCTGCTGCTGCTGCTGGCAGGGTCTGAACAGAGTAATTAGCAAAGGAGTGATGAGGATGGCATGATTACAGGTGAGTTCTCACTACTGGCTGGCGATCAGCCCCGAGAGTCAGTTGAAGTCTCCATCCAGTGAAGCCGAAGCGATGGTGCAGCTAAGCACATCGTTCATTCAGGGGCCGAGAGCCAAGGGAGGGCTTCCTTCAGAAACCAGGCTTGACTTCTTGGCTGCATTCAGCAGAGGCAAAACAATGCCTGGACAAACAGTCCCTGACTTGTGTCCCCTGTGCCACGTCAGTGTGACATTACTATGTTATTTCTCTGTCAAGAAATAGCACACAATCTTTTCTACCCGGCTCTGAGCAGGCAGGGACTTCCTGGAAAGTTCATTCTCACAGATGAAGATGTGGGCTGGGGACAAGGTGTGCCTGTAGCTGAGGGAGCTTTGCCTGGAAAGCCTTGGGAGGCTTGTTTTGCAGTTGGCTTTGGCCAGCTAATTAGCTGTGGTTTGCCTCAGCTCTGTGCATCGTCCCCGCAGAGCTGGCGAGGGGTTCCAGGAGAGCACACTGCAGCAGTGCTGCCCAGCCATTTTTTGGCAGAAGAATTAAGTGCCCCCTAATTCTACCTTTGCCTTCAGAGAGCAGGTACAGCAGTTCCCAAAGCCATCTGGCTGCTTAAAGAAGATATCTCTGGTGTCCAGCGGGGCCAGCTGGCAGTTCGTTTAAATTAGCAGAGAAAATGCCCTGTGCTGTGGTGCTGCCAAAAGTAATTAAGTGTGACAGCAAAACTGCATTCAATTTATCTTCCTTCTGGGATATTATCCTGCTAAAGGGCACCCTAGAGGAGATGAGGGTTGGACAGGACCCCCAGGTCAGTCTCTTGCTGTGTCCCACCTTGTCCCTGACAGACATGGGTCTATCCACTCTTGGAGTCTTCCAGGGACAGAGAGAGCAGATCCTGCCATGCCACCTCTGCAGCATTTTGACCTTACTGGAGGAAAAATGTCCTCTAATTTCCACACAGATCCTTCCTGGTGTTATTCAAGTCTGTCTTAGGCTGAACTGCTGCCCTCTCACATTTACTAGCCCACTGAACACCTTCATCATCAGCATGCCTACTCTCTTACAGTTCTCTGGACTCTCTCCAGAGTTTTCCACTTGAAGTACAGCCTCTAAAGCTGGCCACAAGCCTCACTACAGCTTTATGCATGCAGAGAGAGGTGATAGGATCAGCGAAAGCCCTCCAAGCCCTGCTCCCACCTGCCTGTGTGGTGTTCATTCTCTCTGCAGCAATGTTTCCCCTGTGCCGCTTGTGACTCACTGCAGCCACCATGTCCTTCCCTGAAAAACAAGTTGTTTCCTAGTGTGTATTTATTTGATTAGTCCTTCTGTAGCGTCCTGGGCTTGTCCCTGCTGAGTAGCACTTTCTGTTTCCAGACCATTTCTTTGGTTAGTGTGGATCTGGGCACTGCCCTCGCTGTTCCTGCCATGCTCGCAGCCAGTGCCGGTGTGCGGCTGGGGAGCCTCCTCTCCAGCCCATCCTCAAGCCACAAATGAAAATACTGAGCAGAGCTGCATCCAGGAGGGACCTTTCAATATACCTCTCTTTATCTCTTCCCATGTCAGGAAAATCCATTTAGAGGAAAGTCCTCAAGTGCATTTTCACTCAGGCCACGTCCCCCTGGCTTGCTGGTAGGAACGCCGTGTGAGACGGGGTCAGCATCTGAAGGTTAGGAGGGATGGCTGACTGCTGCCACCTCACACGAAATTAATTCCTCTGCCATGGAAGGGAATCAAGCCAGTCTGACACAGCTCCCTCTGGACAGACCCACGGTGACTTTGTGGGGGTGTTTTTTATTTTCTAAATGCATGCAAGTCACTTACTTGATTACTTCTTCCAGGAACTGAAGCATACCTGATTGGCCTGTAATTCTTCTCCTTTTTCCCTCATTAAGGACAGTATGCCATTATTCTCAGACCAGACTCCCCCTTTCCGTGCCTGGGAAATAGCACTAGAAGATGAAAAGCTGGAAGGAGTCTCCTGTTCAAAAGGCATGTGGATGTGGCACCTGGGGAACGTGGCTCAGTTGTGGACACGATGGTGATGGTTTAAGACTTGGACTCAATGATTTTGGAGGTTTTCTCCAACCTCAGTGATTTTATGATTCTGTGGTTCTAACTCACTCCCAAGTCTCTACCAGCTAACAGAGAGGCAGGCCCAGGTACAGGGAGTGAGGTGATTATCCCTTAGGGAAAGCCTAAGCTGAGTTCCTGGCCCTCAGCTGCTTCTCACCCTCACCCTCACTGCTGGCCCTCACCAGCTTAGACAGGACCAGATGTCCTGCCTTTAGCCCATCCAAATAGCCTGGCACCCTCACAGGGACACATAGGATTGACCATTCCAAGACAAGGGGACTAGAGGTGGGCAGTAGTTTCACACTTTTTTAGCTATTTCCCATCTGCACCCAGATTCAAGTTGCAGTGGTGTATGGTTTCTGTTCAGTGCATCCAATGGTTTGCATCCAAACAAAACCGAACCAAAGCAAACTGGCAGTGTTCTTAAATGAAATGTCTTATTTCTTGCATTAGAAACATGGTTTCCTTCTTAAGTTATTATTTTTTCTTTCAAATATGATAACAAGAATCACCCACTTTGAGTCTGGCAGGGCTGTTTGATACAGGTAAGAGCAACCAGTCACTTCATTCTTTGTTTCAATCAAGGTTTTTCTTTTGTTCTCCATCCACCCAGAGCTGCTGCCTTTAGCCACTACTTTCTCTACACGGCAAGTAAACTTAAAATCAGCTATTTAATGAGATGGCAAGAAACTGCCAAGGGCTGCAGCTTGTCTTGCCACTGGTAAAACATAAGACAGGTTGACTCCTCTTGCCATTCTTTACTACCACCAGAGGCACGAAATACTGCTGCTGTGCTTGGGGACCTCTTGCCCTGAGCACTCCCACCACATGCTGCTCATCCATCCTCTGCCTCCCAAACTGGTGGAATCCAGCCAGGTGTGGGAAGGAGTGCTTTGGAGATACTTCCAAGCTGTATGGTTTTCCCCAGCAGTGAAATTGGAGAAGACCCCCCAGTAAGACCCTCCTAAGCACCAACCCCTCTAGCTGTAGAGCAGGGCTTTGGAGCAAAGCAAGTCACAGGTTCAGTGGTGGTTCTTTGTCAGGACAGATGCTTTCCTGGCTCTCCCCACACCTGCAGAGTGGGGTCCTGTGACCTGCAGCGACCTGCACACAGGGGCTGCCCCGCAGAGGAAGAGCACAAGAGTCGATGGTTATGAACATGCATTTATGGCACTACACACAAAGCTGGCAGATTCTTGAAGACACATCACACGTGTACACCAGTTCACAATTTAGCCTCAGAAATAACCTGCTCTGCAGGTACATCTGGAAGAAAACGTGGCAAGTGGCTTGCAGGGTAAAGCAAAGAGCAGTACTGCCTTCATCCTGAGGAAAGCTTTTGCTTTGAACATGTTCAGGTTTTTAATATCCATCATTTGCTCTGCATGGGGACTGCCTTAACTGAACTGGCTCAAAAATTAGCAGGTGGTTTGCAGCTGAAAATGTGCACTGGTTTCCTGCATGCTTTTTTTTTTTTCAATTTCATCCATTTTGTCTTTGGGAAGGTTTCTGGCAACTTCCTGAGATCCTCTCTCCCCCTCTGTCATGCAGCCACAGATGTCATCAGCAGGGATGACAAAGTGGAGCCTCTTCAAACCAAAAGGCAAAGCTGGTCTCTGGGAGAAGGGCTTGCTTTGGGAATGGCCTGTCCTGTCAGCCTGAAAGGTCTCAGACCTCTTTGGTTTGAGGGCTTGCCCATCAGCCTCTGGAAAGGGAGTGGGGTCTTGCAGATGCCACCAGCACCCTGAGCTCTGTGTTGCTTCTGGCTTTGGAGGTGAGATGAGGCTGTTACCTCCATCCTCTGTGCCAGGATACAGGAGATATGACACAACTTTTACACCAGTGAAAGCCTCTACCAGATGGAAGTTACTGAGCCTGTCTTCTGGATTGGTAATATCTACTAACTGGTGACTTCAATTATGAGCATTTGAAAAAGGATTCTTCTTTCCTTAAGCTAATGTTTTAGTCAACTCAAAGGGTGCATGGGACGTTGTTCTAGGAGCAGCAAAACACTTGTGGCTAAGCCTCAGAACTTGGTCTGAAACATGAAAAAAACACTCCAAAACAATGGGTAAATGTATCCTGGGGAGGGAGAGGAGGGTCCAGGAGAGTCCCCAGAGCTTTTCTGGGGATAGATGCACTGGGAGCAGAACTGGCCTAGCAAGAAGGTCTCACTAACCACAGATTTAGGGAGAAAGGGTTTTCTTGTTCAAATGGATGTGACCAGGGCAGAAGGGGCTCCAGACAGCAGAGTTCACAGTGCTCCCCCTTCCTGCACGTTTCATTTCATACAGGGAAGTTCCTGGCCCATGTGGTGGGATGGGAGACTCCCCCAGATACGTCACAGAGCCCATTCCCACTACCTCCCAGCAATTTCTCTGCCTACTGTGTTTCTCATGGACTTGCAGAGCCCATCCCACGGCTCTTCCTCCCTACGGTGCAGCCCAGTGGCTCGCAGGGACATTATCTGGGATGCAGCACCATTGCCGCGGAGAGGAGAAGTCAGGAGGGTGAGTTCCCAGCACTTACTTGCCAGAATGACCATGTCCATGCCCCAGAATATGCTCATGATCCAGCCCACCATGACGATGGCCGTGAGGATCTGGATGAGGGCAGCGGCGATGTTGAGCCAGAAGACGCAGCACATGTGCCGGTCCGGGAGGTCGGTGCGCGCCCCGCAGAGCACTGTGAACGCCGACACGAACGTTCCTGGGGACACACAGCAGCACAGCATCCCGTGAGAGCCACGGCACCACCTCCTGCTCCCCAGACCACCTCGCTCCCTGTGCTGCAAGAGCAGGGGGGATCTCGGGTTTCCTGCGGTCAGGATGACCCAGAGAGTCCTTTTTTCCCAGCCCGATGGTCAAAGAAGGAGTTGGAATTCCTTGGCTCTGGTTTTCAAGGTTGTTTATTTTCTCTTATCTAATACATTCTTTTCCTGACCCGCAAAGATCTGTCTAGCAGGTCTGTCCAAGGCACACTGCCCACCCTTGGGTTGGTGCCAACATTTAATACTACAAACTACGTGTACTTTATTTACCATTATTATCCAATACCTATCACTTACGTTAGACTGTCTACTTCTACCCTAAACCAATCCAAAAGTGCCAACATGACACAGAAGATGGAGGCTAGGAAGAAGAAGGAAGAAGGACAGGACAACACCCAAATCCCTCCATCTTGCCTCCTAGACCCCTATAGTAAAAATCCCCAAAATTCCACTTTTCACCCTGTGCTAAATTCATTATCATTCTACTTAAACTTTTTGTGACTTGTAATTCTTCATACAAGGTTGTTAATTTGCTCCATGGGTTAAGATTGAAATCCCAAGTGTCTTTGGCTTCCTGCCAGGATTCCCGAGCCCCCTGCCAGGGGCTGGAGCCATGCAGGGCACGCAGAAGGATGTCCTGGGTTCCGACAGGTGGAAAAAGCACACCTTGGGTATAGTAAAATCAGGGCCCCCGATGGAGGGAAACAATTGACATCTGACTCCAAGGAATGCTGAATGCTTGCTTTATTAAAACTATATTATATTGCATTACACTATACTATAAATATACTACATCATACTTGTAGCACTCTGAATTGCTGCTAGCATAGTCCAGGGTAAGGAAGCAAAAAGGGCCTTTGCATAATATCCACAGATGTTTTATTCAGCTGCGCAGTGAGATGTTCGAGTCCCACACACACACACGGGGAGGGTCCAGCTTTTTCTCCCCAGGGGCCTGTGCTGACCCTGGTCTCGGGGCAGTACAAAGATGAGGCCCAATCAGGGAATAGGGAAGAGTACCTCAGGGACATAGGAACGGACATAGGAACAGGGGAAGGAGCCAATGGGGTCTAAGAGCTTTTTGAGGGAAGCTTCTTGTGTCTCCCTAGACCAGGGAATCCCCCCCGACCCGGGGATCCACAGATACTTACTTCTAACTAACTACTGAGGACCTGGTGTGGCAACCCTTAGCTCTGCTTGAGACCAACTTACAAATCTTGCAACCTCACTTCAAACTTCCTAAAATGTTTCAGATGAAGGATCTTGTTGATGTGTGAAAATTAAAGCTGGGAAAAAAAAAAACAAAAACTACACCTCAGCAGCCTTTCACAAAGATTGTTCCTAAATTTACACTCTTGGATAAGGCAGATTTTTTACTTTTAGCTGCTATGTTGTGCTCATGGCTGGCTGAAACTCACAGCTCAGGGAAGCCTTGTCTGTCCCACAACCAACAAGAAGAAATACACACTATGGGTAAGGAGCAGAAGAAGCAGTTCCTGACTCCTCTAAAATATGAGCTGTTGGCCAGGAGGTTCAGGCACCTTTTCTAAGTATGGATTTCAACACCTCTCAGCATTATGAATTGTCTTTGGGTTTTTCTAAACAAATACAGCATTGCTAAGGTAAGAACCAAGGTGCAATGTTGATTGTATTGGATAACACAGTTCTGTGAAATGCCTTCTTTCATCAGTATCTTGAATTAAAATGATAGTTTCTACAAAAACTGCCTTTTTTTCCTCTTAAAGGATGGAAGCCTGCAAACAGCCTGTGAGATGTGAATGAATGAGCACATCTTCAGTGCACATGAGTGCCTCGTTGAACTCAGGGGAAGGTGGGAGTCCCTTGGTTGGACTGAAGACAGGGACAAAACACTCAGTTTACACCCTTGTAGTAAATCTTATCAGACCAAGAGAGCAGAACCATCTGCTTAGAAGCAAAATACCATTTTGTCCTGCACTGCTGGGGAGGTGAAAGAGAAAATCTCTTCCTTTGCTGCCTCTTCCTTAGTGGGTCACAAGGATAACAGGCAGCTGAGATGCCAAAATGCTGGGGAAGGCTGGCTACAGCCTATTTTTAATCCTGCCTCTCTCTGCAAGCTTCAATTCCAGCATCTTCCTAACACTCCAGCAGCTCCTAAAGCCGCGCTTGTGTTCCTGCCGCTGGCTGGATCCAATTCCTTGTTGCCACCCCCTCCCTGTGGCACCTGCCAGAGCTGGGCATGGAGCAGGGATGGAGGGGAGTGAAGGAGTGCTGCTGGGGCAGGGGGAACAGCCCTACAGCACAGCATCACTGCCGGGGACAAGGGCAGCATCTTCTGCATGAGAACCACCCATGGGCTTCTTCCTCGGGCTTTCACGGGCAGGGTTTCATCCCCTTATCCACAAAAACAAAAGGATCTGCAGAGAGGAAAGGGAAAGTCATTATAATCCCAAAGGATGTTGTGTAAATCTCCCCATAGCTGTCTTTTGCTCTGTGGCATTGTCTTCCACGTCTCTTGTGTCCCCTGTGTGGGATTATGTGACATCTTTGCCCTGCTTCACCCACCTTTTTTCCCTTTATAGTTTATCAAAGCAGAGGGAAGCCTGGAATATTTCCCTCCTGCTTCCTGAAAGTGTTGTCTTCAAAATTGCACCACAGCACTCTCTGAGATTAAATATGGATTGAGGCAAGATCAGAGGCTGGGTGTTTATGTTTTTCCATCAGGATGCAAAATCTTGCCAAATGGAAATGCCTGTCTCTTTTTAAAATTAAAATCTTCCCCTCTTGCCTAACCTTTAACTCTTCCGAGATGTGTTACAAAGAGAGGTCAAAAATGGGCAATAATTCTTAAACTACAGCTTCAAATCCTTCCAGTGAAGCTTTTAAGATATTTACATCATTAGAGCAAGGTGCTGAATTAGCCAATTAATGCCCTAAATACCACAGTGACTAAGCTAAAGTCTAGTCCCATTCAGAAAGGAATAAAGCTAACAAAGCATTTAAGTGTCCTCCTCTGGACTGGGAATAGATACAGAAACTGGGATTAAAATCTCATGAACCTTGACTTCTGATTCATCTTCAGGCCACTTTCCTACTCACAGGAGCCGATTCATTTTTCCAGTGTCAGTGCATTTTCTTTATTACTTATGATGAGCCAATTTTTGGGAGCTTGCTGGCATTTTTGAACTCAAGACTTTGGCTGTGCCAGCAGCCATAGGATGGAAGCATTTTCCCTCTGCTCCACATATGCTTGAGAATGTGAAGCAGGAGTAAGAGTCTTCAATGCTTTTGCCAAAGTAGATGTTTTTCCCTTAGGAAGCCATCGTGGTTACACACTGCCAGATATGGAATTATTTGCATCTGGAAACAGAGAGGTGGAGAGGAGAAGGAGAAGGAAGGCAAGCAAGCTGTATCTGCTGATAGCACCTGGCTGCCTCAGAGCTGGGGCACCAAACCATTTCCCTCCCTGACCAGGCAGTCAGACACTTGAATCCCTACGGTCTGGAAATCCTAAACCTGGAATGCCAGCTGCTGGGGAGATGTTGGCCAAATAAATCAGCAGTCCAAAAAGGTCTCAGGTTGTGAGTGCAACCAGCAATCACAAACCAGCAACTCCACAAGCAGATATAAACTGAACACCCAATGCAGATATGCCAGTGTAACATAAGTAAATTATAGCAAGCATTTCTTCTATCTTCCCAATGGAAAACACCCAATCTGCAATGAAATATGGGATTATTCTAAATCATGAATTAATACAGCCTTTTTAGGGACACAGGGGAGGTGATGGAGATGTCCTGGCCTGTCTTTAATGAGTCTGTTTGTTCAGCCCCTTGCAATCACCTGGCTGAACAAACAGGCCCTGCTGCACCTGAACCCAGCAAGTGCCAGGGGCAGAGGGATGTGTGGGAGCTCAGGATTGCTGTTCTGGAGCAGCTGGGAAGCAGAGGGTGAAGGCACCATGTGCAGCGAGGCTGTGAGGGGCTGTGACACCCATCCTGCTCCTCAGACTTGTCTCACTTGGGGCAGTGTCAGCCAGCTGGGGCACCCACATGGTGCTGGAATAGAAAGAGCCCCTGGGAGCCTCTGCTTGCTTTGGCTGTCAGCACAGCTGGGGTATTTTTAGACTACACCAGTCTGCTGCTTGTTTCCAGCAGTTTAACCCATTGAACACAAAGGGAACGCATTGTCTGCAGAACAACACAATTAAATGAAGGGGCAGAGGAGGGGTTTTGCCCTTTCTCTCCTCTCTGGTCCATTGTCATACAGGATGAAGTCCCCTCTCCTGGTATCTTGGCAGCCACGGCCTTCCCAAGAGCATCACCTGCTGGCTCCTGGCCTCACAGCATACACGAAAATAGCATGAGAGGGATAGTTCGGGCTTTTCTCTTTTAGAGCAAAACCTCACAGCCTGGAAAGGGATCCCCTGGTTTCCTGTTGTTTGAGTCACTCATCCAGGGTGGAGAAAGGCATGAGGTCAAGACCATGGCTTGTCCTGAACAGTCTCCTCTGTGTTACCTGAGTGCAGAAGGAAATGGTTTATGGAATACCTTAAGCTGCAGGAGAGAAGTTTTTCCTTTCCTGTTTTTACAAGAAAGCCTATCCTGGGCACTCCTGCAAGGGCTTTAGTCAGACACAGCTCGGCACATTTCATGTGGAGGACCTGCTGTGGTGGCACCTTCTCAGGAACATCAGGAGTGGGAGCCTGGCTGGAGCCAGAGGAAGATGGGACACTGATGACCACAGTGCAAGTAACTTGAGCATGCAGACAGCTTAGTGAGCTTCCCACTGCCTGCCAGATACCTGAGACTTCCCAGAAGAAAGCATCTCTGATGCAAAGAAATCACATCTGATGAGCTGGTACAGGGGAGGAACAGCAGAAACCCAAATTACTGCAATCAGGAGCTGCGTGTGGAGATGATGATGGTGATTCTATGATGATGATCCCTACCCTACCTGGGAGGAGGTAAGGAGTATTTCTTCCTTTTCCTGAAAGCCTGGAGATCATTGAAGACATTCCCCTGCAGTGCTGGGAGTAAATAAGGCAGTGTTATGGTGCCTCCTTTCCTGCTCCCAGAGAGGAAAACCAGGGCCTCATCACAACTCAGGAGCTGGAGGCAAGTACACGCAAAGATGGGAACGAAACTGGAGGTGTCTGTGGGAGCAGGGCTGTTGGATCATCACAGGGAGATGTAATTAAGGAGTGTGTGCTTTGTGGGGATGAGCTGTGCCTGTATTGTGTCAGGGGAGAGCTCTGTGTGGGGACACGTCTGCTGTGTGGCTTTCAGTTTTCTTAAGTAAAATGATTATTAGCTGTCATTAAACAGTGCTGGCAGGTACGTGAGGCAGATGTTGTGGATGTGCTAAAAATTCATGAGATGTGCAGGCTCTTGCTTGTGTGAGTCAGAAAAAGCTGTGCAGGAATGGTTACAAGGACTGCACTCCTTGCCTTGGTGTAACAGTGAACATGGTATCTATTGGTCAAGGCATCCTTGGCTCTCCAGTGGCATGAACTTGTTTTTATACTCTAATTAGAGCTGTAAAGAGTCACTTCAGGAGTGGAGGCCTCTCATCCTTGGCATTAATCCAATGCCAGCTGCAGCCCTTTGGGTTATGATGAGGGAAAACACTAACCCTTGCTTAAAGAAGGGGTAAGGCACTATCTGCTGATGCTCAGCACCATTCCCCCCTCTGCAGAGCTGGGCTGTGGAAAGGACACTATTAACAAGGTGATTAAATGGAGTTGCAACGCATTAATACCCATAATGATGATGATATGCTGAAGTTTCCTAAAGCAGACAATTGTTTGTGTCATTGCTTGAGGAAACAGCTGCAAAGTCAAATGCCCTGGAAGCATTCTGGCCAGTGTGAATCCTCACCAGTGTCCACCTGGCTGGATCTCACTGGGCTTGGGCTGCAAGAGAGAGAACCTGCCAGTGCAGGTGTGTCACCTAAAGCCCCTGAGATAAGAGTGCTTTCTCTCCAAGCTTACTGCAGCCCTTTGAATAGAAAAGGCTGGCTCAGGAAAACATTTGAGGTACCTCTGTGTCATCCCCTGTGGTTGTTGCAGCTTGTGAGTTCAGGGTTCTTGTCAGGGTCTCCACTACTCCTCTTCTTCCATGGCTCTCTCAGAGAGCTGTGATGGCAGGCAGGGGCAGTCACTGAACCTCTTTGGCTGGCAGCAAAAGTAGAGGAGTGGAGGCTGCAGGGTGTCCCCTGGAGGGAACTGACCTTTACTGAGTACCTGGATCTGTGGCCAGCTCTGCTCCTTTGCCAGGGGGCAAATTTTCCTCAGGGTTTGTTTCCTCAAAGACGCTCCAAGCAAGCAAAGCAAGACACCAAACCATTTTCCATTTGTAGAAATGGATGAAAATCAGTCCACAGGGTTACAGCTGCGCTCCTGGAGCACAGCATCCAGCTGGACAGCCTGTGGTCTTCTCCCACTGAGTACACCAAGCCCTGAGGAACTCGTGGTGCTGCTCCTGTGGGCTGGGCCAGAGCCAAGTGCAGGGTGTGGAGGCTGTCACTGACCCTGCAGCTCCTCGCTGGTTATCCTCACTGCTGGACTTGCTTCTCTTGGCAACTGGATGGTTGGACCTGATGACATTAAAGGTGTTTTCCAGCCTTGATGATTCTGTGATACCATGAAATATGAAGAACATAGAGGTGGCAAGGCTGCAACAGAGTGCTGCAGCACCAGCAAGGCCCAGGTGTCCCTTACATGCAACCTGTCAGGGGCATCCCCTGCATCCTTCCACTTGTGGTTCATTTCAGCCACAGAAGTAAGTCAGCACTGGCTGCAATTACCTGGTTTGGGTTGGTTTTTTTTCCTAGAAATAAGCATGTTTTAGACTAACATCTATAAAAGCTCAGGTTTTAGGATAAAGCTTAATTAAACAGCCATGGGCAAGGTTTTTTCCCCGTTCCAGTATCCATACAGACTGAAGTCTGCCCCTGCAAATACAGTGCAAGGGGGCCAGAGTGGATAGCAATAGTGGTGGTTTTAGCAATTTGATTGGTAAGAAGAGCAGGAGCGGTGGACAGCTTAGGAAATCGGAGGCTTACTTGGTCCCTCTTAGAATTAACGGCCTGAACCCCACAGATTCAGCTCTGCCAGGAGGGGACATGGATGACACCTTGGTGCAAATGCCAGGTCCTGTGGGCAGGAGCAGCAGGAGCTCAGGGGTAGGAGAGGGAGAGGAGAAAGGGAAGGAGGAGAGAGTGGAGGCAGGAAACGTGACAGAACCTAGATGTTGCCATGGAGAGTAGCTCATGAATTTTTCTTCCATGGCCTGCTATTAAAAATGTTTTGTTTAGCTTCTGCCAGCACATTGTTTTTATTTTCCCCTTCCATATCCGAAGGACACCCAGAGGGAATTTTGGCTCCCTCCGTTCCCTTTGGCCTCGCTGTGGACAAAAATACACAGTCACTTGACAAGAGAGAGCTGGCACCTGCAGTCCTCATCTCCACAGGGTTTGTTCCAAGTCCTGAGCCTGCAGAAGGCAGGCTGTGTATGGGATCAGCTCTCTCCTTTCCCTTCACACGTGGAAAATGACCAGCACATCCCAAAGCATCCTGTGCCCGTGGCTGATCCCAGCTCTCCCAGCACCTGGCTGAAGCTCCAGCCCTGAGCTCTGCATCTGTTTGTTGTCAGGAGTTTTGTGTCATGTGGTCAGAGCACACTTGACAGTGTTTGTGTAGCTTCTACAGAAGGCAGCCCACGTGCAAGTAAGACAGCAGTGCCTTTGCATCAAAAATGAGATTTTTCTCGTATTTAATGCTCTAGAAAAAGTTAACTCTTCCAAAATGCAGAGTTTTTTTTTTTAACTAAAACTTCAAAACTTGACTGCAACAAACTTTCACAGACTTCCAAGGCTAAAAATACATAGCAAAATCTTAAATTACGTGGTGGGGGGGGGAGCTGCATGAAGGTGAAGTGACTTACTAAAGCTTTGATTATATACGGACCCATCAAAATTATTTTTACTCTGCAGCACTGCAATGTTTTGAACACTTAAAAGCAGCCACCCATAAATAGTGAGATTGAAGTACAGCTTGTTCCACTGCCAGACATTCCACAATCCTTGGGTGAAGTTTTCCAGTCCAGCCCTATGGTTTAATTCTGTTGACTTGATGCACAAAATTAAGGGTGTGCTTGAAGTATTTGAGACTGGAGAATTTCTGCTGAACAGCAAATGCAAGGCCCCAAATAATCCATGGTGGCAGAGCAGATCTCAAAAATCTACCAGGACTTGCTGAATTATCTTTGAAAGTTGCACCTGCTTGATTCCCAGATTATTTTTTTCTCTCCTTTTGGATAAATTATGTGGTCCCAGAACCACCAATGGCATTTTGCATCGTGCTTTACACCAGTGTGAGCCTGTAGAGAAGATGTGGTGTCCCAGGAGTGGGGGGAAGTGTTGGTACACGGACAGGAAGCAGACACAGGGAATGGGAAAGCTGTAATAAGTGATACCTAGCACCTACAGTCAAGGAATGGGAACAAGCTCATCAAAGTGCTTCAGAAGTGGATGGCAGCCCAGCTGCATGTCACACAGGGAATGGGGAGCCAGGGAGGCTGAACGACCTGCCCCAGGTCCTGCTCGCTGCTTGCTTTTTCCCTTTGCTAATGGAATGCAGGGAAGATTTTTAATTAATTTGCGTCCTTATTAAGTATGCCAACATTCAGAGGAATAATGCAACTGGCTTCCAGTTATAACAAACATGAAGGAGAACAAAAGGCACGAGTGCTGTTTACAGCACAGGGAGCTTTGCTGGGAGCTCATCTGACCCAGGTGGAATCATTCCTGCTGCTCTGTAACTTCAGCAGCAATTTAAAAGCTCTTTTTTTATGGAATCGGCTCTGCTGCTGGTTTCTCTCATGCAGAACTTGCTGTATTTATATTGTCTACTATTAAACCAGGTACTTATCCCACCTTGTGTTCCCTTCTGCTGGGAGCAGAGGTGTGGATGCTCTGCCATGGCTCTCCTAGTCCCAGGCTGCTCTGCACCCACCCACTGCAGGAGCCTGGGACTTACATGAGAGAGGACCCAAGGAGCCAGAAATAATCATCCACTAAACCACCTCTTATTTTTAAGACTCTGCTCCTATTCACAGAAATTAATTCTCTTTTCTTGATGTACATCCAGAAACAAACCTCAAGCCATTCTGTTTTGCGCTGTTGATACAGAAATAATTTGAAGCTGGCTTGACCAACCTGGAAGCTTCAACAGCAGAATGTCTGGGGAGAGCCCCTCCTTGTTTCAGAGAGGCCATGAAACCTCCTGCAAGAAAAGCTTTCTGGCTTTCTGATCCCTCCAGTTTCTAAAGGATGCTGGAAGTAAAAGCTGTGTAACAGCAGAAGCATCACGAGGAAAAGCCTATGGATTCTTATGAGCTTTCACACAGGCTCTTGCCAATTATGCAGTGATGAACTGAAGTTTATTCTTAATTGTCTGTGCCACGGGAAGCCCTCTCCTCTCAGGCACGGAGCAGGAGGAGGGCAGGCAGGATCCTCCAGCTCCCACACAGGTTTAAGGGCTGCTGGGCGAAGCCACATCGAAGGCGCGCTGCTCCTCCTGCCTCTGCCCTCCACAGGTTCATCGAGTGCCATCAGCGCCCATCTCGGGGGGCTCTCAGTGAGCAGAAGGACAGCAGCAGGCCAGGGGCACTGCAGGCTCTCTGCCCCAGCCCTGCCTGGGTGTTCCAGCCCGGCAGCCACAGCTCCAGGTCAGGTCTGCAGCTGCTCTGCCTCCTCTGGCCCTCCCATCAATGCCTAGAGATGAATTTAGCCCTTTGAAGCTCCCCAGGAGGATCTGCTCTGCTCACGGAAGGATGGATTAACTACTTCCAAGATTCACTGAGCAGTGGCTCTGAGCTTGCTGTGATACCCTGGAGCCCTTAACTGTGAAGACAAATCATGTTAATTAGGGACTACCAAGACACAAGACAGAATTAATCTTATTAGAAAGTTAGATGGGGATGCAGAGCAATTAGAGGTTATTGTACTGAACAAGGCAGCTGAAATGGCAGTATAATAAATTGCATCAGCCTCCAAAATCACCTCAAAGTACAAGCTATCTTTTAAGGACTAGAGGAATGTAAAATAAAACTGACATAAATGTTCGGAGATCTGCAGTGATAAGTGTGCAGGAGATAGCAAACTCATCATTTCATCTTTTTTTTCTTAATCCAGAAAACTCAGTGCACACATTTTATGAGCCAAAGTGTCTCAGGCAGGGACAAACAGGACATAAGAGAATTGCACTCTGTAGCTAAGTGGTGTGGTGCTGTACCCAGGAGTCTGGAATATGATTTGTGAGACCAGAACTCCATCCTGGATTTACAGCTGCTTGCTAAGTAATTCTGATGCTATAACTTGATTCTTATAATGCCAAAGTAACATTATTAAGGTGTTAATTTAGAGTCTGTCAGGAAATTTACTGTCTAGCCTGATGGGGCTATATCCTTGTTGTTCTGTTCTGTGCTGCCATTTGTCAAATAGTGACCAAGTCTTGCTTTTAAAGGACACTCTTCATAAAACCACTGCTCTTAGATGAAAGGTAAAGCACGTTACCTACTAAAGCCATTGCTATTTTGCTGATGTACATAACATCCAATATATTTAGGAGACGGTGCTTTACACTCTAAGTTTGGCTTTGGTACCTGCAGGTGATTCAGACACTTTACAAACAAAAATCTCATTTCACTGTCGTTTACTTGACTGAGAACACCAAGATGTTTTATCCTGTTCAGCAAAACCATTAGGGAGCATTTTCAACAATACAAGCAGCTTTTGCATCCCTTTTAACTGGAACTTCCCACGTTGCCATCCCTGACCAGCATGATGGCAATGATCATCGCCGAGTGAACGTGATGGGTTCTGCAGAAGAGGGAACATGATGGATTCTGCAGAAGAGCAGTGTGGGGTGAGGAGGACCAGGATCCACTCAGAGCAAAGTGCAGCATCACGGCCTCCTTGGTGAGGGTGCTGTAATTCTGGAGGTGAAGCACAAAGCCAAGAGTAGCTTCTGCACATAACCAGTCTTGCTCCTGTGGACAAGCTCTGGAGTCTACCAAGCCATTTTGGCTCCACATGCAGGCCAACAAAAGCAAATCTCTTCTGGCAGCATGGAAATGAGCTGTGCTACCTTGGGCCTGACATCACCCCAGCCCCGGCTCCATAAATAGTGCAAGCTGGAGTGACCCTTGACTTCACAGATTCTGTGGATATGAGCACCAGCCAAGACAAATGAATTCCAGCCCAGATAGAGCAGTTTTCTAAAAGGAAGATTTCTGATTAGGATGGAGAAAATGTGGATATTATGGAGGCTGGTGCATGTGTCAGCAGCAGCAGGTGTCCTGTGATGCTGTGGAGGAGGACCTGAGCAACCTGCTCTACTTTAACCCACTCAGAGGAAGGACTAAGTGACCCCCAGAAGCCTCTTCCATCCCAGCTTTTCCATGGTATTTCAGTAACTTCAACTACTCCACACAAAGCTTGGCTGATCTCCCTGGTTTTTTCCCCCAGAGCTGTGTCCTTCTGCCACCACATGTCTGACAGCCCTTGAACACAGGCCTCTTCACGATTTCTCAATTTATTTTTGAAAAGCTGCTCTGGTTCTAAAATGTCAAGTGCAATTACTCTCCTAGCAATCAGAAAACTTGCTTGTGAGTTGCTGATCACACCAAAACAGGTGAACTTCAAGTCTCTCCCCCGAGCTGTGCGTGCTCCTGTCACACAGCCCTGGCAGCCCTCTGAGGGGAGATGCAAATGCTGCTTTGTGCAGAAGTACTGTCCTTCTTCAGAAGAATTATTTACTTGGATAAAACCATCATTTCTGCAGGTCTAGTACTCTTCTGTCTGAGAAGCACAAGTACTGTCCTTCTTCAGAAGAATTATTTACTTGGATGAAATCATCATTTCTGCAGGGTCTAGTACTCTTCTGTCTGAGAGCAAAGCTAAAGGAAATGCCACAGCTTAGCTGAGCAGGTCACAAACACAGATGAGTGCTTGTGTTCAAATGCCAGGTTATCCACAAACAGTTAATGCTTCTTGGCCATCTGGATGTGTCCAGCAAGGCCTGCAGAGGCACAGCCCTGTAAATGTGCTTGTGAGGTTTTATATGTGGTCTTTTCATCTGAATTCCCTCTTCCTCCCATCACTTGGAGTTCTTGTGTTCCCAGTTGGGAGGAGATAGCACTTGATTTACACCTATTTGTGTCCAAGGACTGATTTTCCCTTTACCAAATACTTTCCAATACCTGCCAACTAGCTGCTGGTCAGCACTAGATAGAAATGAATGTGTATTTTTTTTTGTAGATGCCACAAAGAACTGAGCTCCCAACATCACAATAGAGCACATAATGATTTCGAGTAAAATACAAAAAGTAATACCTCTATCTACAATGACTCAAGGACCTCATTTTTTAGAGGCTAGAGGAGATTTATATGGAGTGAGGTATAGCAGGAAAAAGGGTTATACAGAGAAACTCAAAATTAACATGGTTTCATCCCACCTCTTTTTTTTTTTTTTAAATTCTGACCTGGAACAGGTTACAATGAGGTTGGGCACAATGGTAACATGGTTCAACACTCTTATGCAGGACTGCTGGAAGCACTTAGCTCACTGTCAAAAGGTGCAGCTGAGACTTTTAAATGTCTCTTCCAGGAGTCACACAGGGGGCAGCAGACCAACCACAACACCTGACACTGGCACTGCAATGCAAGACTTCTCAGTCTGAACAAAGGTGCTCTTTCTCTACTTCTGTACATCCTCCAGTTTGGCTAACTGGAATTCACTAGGGTCAATTTTCCATTGTGTTTTCTAAGCAAGGCTGATTTTTGGGGAGTACCAGTCCTGCTGAGGAAGGGAAATTCACATTTGCCACTTGTATGCCAGCCAGGGCCAGGCTTCAAGTGGTGAGCAGGGTTTGCACCCCACAGGACTCTCCCTGGGCTCTTTCTGCAGTTCTTGACTATCCCCAAAGCTATTCCTCCCCTATTTTCTTGGGACCTGGGTACTGTGTCTCTCAGGAGCCTGTGCCTCCCTGGAGCAGCTCAAAAAGCTTCACCACCTACCACTCACCAAGGACTGCCTTTTGCACCTTGCACGGCTCCTCCAGTTCAGGCCTCTGAACCAGAGGAATTTCCTTGGAAAGGAGTGGGCATAGAAGGAAAACACTTCTTTCAAGAAGGCCAGGCACAGCTGAGGGACCATCCATCTAACCTTTATTCATTCCTCCGTTGGTTTACTTTTCCTTCTGCCAAAAAGTACTTCTATATTGGACCCAGATTGATCCCTGACACAAATCCACTAACTGCCAGAGTTACACCAGGGATTAATTTGGCTCGCCAGGGCTAACCTGATCTTGGCAGCAATTCTGAAGTGCAAACTGCAGAAAGACAGGACTTTTAAATAATAGTCACAGGCCATGGCAAACAGCACATACCTGCTGCTCGGTGTGAGGTTGATAAATTCAAACATGGATAGCATGCATACATCCTTAAGCAGAATTAGAAATTGTAGGAGATGGATTCTATGTGCATACATGTTCTTTCCCAACTTTTTTAGCGAGTCTGTTGAGCTGTGTGAGGAGCAGGCTCTGCTCAGCAGATGCTGTTGCTCTCCTTGCTCCCAGCTGGGCAGGTCCAGCAGGACCTGGTGATCATGGCAGGTTCTTTGGGCTTGCCTTGTGCCCAGCAGATGTACAGCTGTGAGACTCATTATCCAGCTCCTGGGACTCTCCAGCTTTAATGGCAGCTGTGGTTTAAGCTCATTATCCCACCTGGATTCACTGTATCAGCATTCACACCACCACATGAACTCAGTTTGTGGGACTGCGCAGCTGAAGCTAAGGGCAGGTCTGCACTTTACCCCACTGTAGAAAAAGGTTTCTTGTAAGTCCCCTACCTCAGCAGAGTTGTGTCAGTCATGCAGCTTCACTTGTCACTCCAGCTCCCCTGACCAACTTCCTTCCTCCCTTGCTTTATCTTGGAAATGTTGCAACATTACCTAAATTTCCCTTCTCTCACAAAGGAGGTTTCTGTCCTCTCTGCTGAAACAGTTCTCACCCAGGTCTGCAAAGAGTGTGGAGGAGTGTTGGGACCTGTGCTACACGTTTCTGGTTCCTGCCCCAGGGCTCTCTGACATCGTGCATTCTGCCTCCCTCCTGCCTCCAGCCGTGTCCTCAGCATCCCTCACTCTTTGCTGCCATCCTTCTCTTCCTGTTCCACAGAGGCACTGACTCAGCCTCTGCAATTCCCTTCCCCACTCTCTGCTCCCTCCATATCATGCCCTCAGCTGCACACAAGCCTTTGTGTGCCATCTCCATTTCTTTGCCAGTGACTCGACTCCTGCATTTCTTTAGGACGCTTCTCCCATATCCTGCCCACTCCTCGTGGTCTCTCTGCTTGGAAATCCTCTCCTCTTAATGGAGATGGCAAAGTCAAACTCAATTTCTTTGCACGGTGAATGTTTCTTATTGATGACATCATCAAACACCTTTCCAACAATCTGGCTTGCAAGGAAATAGAAAAGGAGGATAATTATGTATTTAATTCCTCCTTCTCCTTTCCCCATGCAGTCATGTCACTCCAACTCCTATTTCCTCTCTATCATAAAATTAAATATTTTTTCCTTCCTTATAGTCACCTACTCTCCAGCCAGAGTTCCCTTTCACATGCCACATCAAATGCTTTCCCCTCTAAGACTTGGCTTTCAGAGCTGCTGAAAACCTGTTACTGTTTTCATTTACAGACATCCTGCAGCACAAATGCCCTGCCTTGAATTAGGGGTTTGTTCTAGATCCCATGTGACACGAGGTAACTTGCTGTAACAATTTATTTCTGTAGTTAACCAATGTCCCAGTCTGTATTAGGAATCTAGAAAGGCTGCATCAGTTAAACCATTGCTGTGTCGTTTTATTTTTATTTATAGGTCAGATGCTTTTCTTGCACATCTAGGTACCTGCAGTTCTGAGCACAAAAAAGACAGGCAGCACTACTTTCTCCTGCCCAAAATTCAGTCACAGTGCTCCTTCCCACATCCCTCCTCAAAGCATGGGCTCCTGTGTGCTCGGAAAGCACGGACCACTGATGTGCTGCTACACACCTCAATGTTCTCCTCCTACTTAGGGATTCCTTACTCCTCTCTGCTAATCCCTACAGGTGTCTGAAGTGTATTTCTACAGTCATTATAACTTCCTACACTTAAGCATTAAATTACCCCACGTTTCTAGCTAAAATAATTCATTTTTTCTTTTAATTTTAGTGATTAAAAGCAGAGCACTTTTTCTTCTCTTGCATTTTACAAAACGAGATTTCTAGTACAGTACTGTATAAAAGCAGCAATCTGACACATCAGAGCTATTCTGCCATCTTTTATTGTGCCTTGTCTGCAATGAAAAAAAAAAAAGCATGTATTTTTAGCTGTGCTACACAGAACAATCTGATAGCAGAGGCCCGCTATTGTCATTCAGAGGAGCATTTGTTTAACCAGATGCGCTCATGAAAAATTATCTTAAATTTTACAATTAATACTTTTCAGAGAAAAGTGTCTGTTCCATGAAAAATCCAAAGACACTGATGCACTAAGACCACATCACAGAGCAGCTGCATCTTACTCCTTTTCTTGGAGGTGGGTTGGAACAGCAGCACCACCACTCCGGGACATCAGTCATCCACAGCCAAGCACACCTCTCCATCTCAGACACAGGAAGGAATTAAGGCAGTGCAATGCTCTAAGCAGAAGGGTTTGCTGTAGGATCTCACATCCTTAATGATCCTTACACAGTGCACTACGAATGGAACCACTGTCCTGCAGCAGCTCCTTGCAGGGAAGTCTGTGACGAGCTGGTTCACAGGACAGCAGGGGAGAAGGGAAGCTGAAGTTCAAAATGCAAAGATTAAAACTCCTGAATGAGAAGTTGCTAAGGGTTATGCAGACCCCATTAGCTCTCACCCAGAAAATGCTCCTCATGTAGAAAAGGGACTTCAGAACACAGTAAAAGGACTGGCTGCTTGTGACTGGGCACAAGGATTGTGGTCATGGGTGGGCCTGGGGAGTAGGTGGAACAGACCAGCCTAAATGTGCCATTCATGAAGGGTCAAAAACCACAAGCTCAAGGAGCTCAAGGCTGCAGTGCTGCCCTGGAAGTTCCTCCTGTGCTCCCCTGCAAGAAACTAGAGGCAGCCCTGTGGCAGTCATATTTTCTGGAAAAATCCCCTTGCCCAGGATTCTTCTCCTGGGAAGCAGAGAAGCCTCAGAGAAAAAGGAAACAATTCTTATCTCATTTGCTTCTCCTGTGTTTTGCTGCTTTGGAATGTGGTTGGAGATTGTTTATCCAACAGGTGGTTGTTTCTTTGGTTTCACATTAATTGTTTTGACTCAATGGCCAATCAGGGTCAAGCTGTGCCGAGGCTCTGGCAAGAGTCACGAGTTTTCATTATTATCTTCTTAGCCTTCTGTAAGTATCCTTTCTGTATTCTTTAGTATAGCTTAGTATAGCATTATTTTATATAATACAGTATCATAATAAATTAGCCTTCTAAGAACATGGAGTCAGATTAATCATTTCCTTCCTTCATCTGGGAACCCCGCAAATACAAGACAGCCCCAAGAATTTTTAGAAATCTTTGCATTGACCTTTGCAATTTGCTCTGTACTCCTCTCAACTGTGGCATCTGACAGAAAGCACAACCAGATTCAGGGTGGGAAGAGGACTGGATGGAGTGAAAATTGTGATTAATTCCCCTTGGTACTCTTTGAACTAATACTGATCAAAATACACACAGAAGAAAGATGAAGAAAAAGAACAGTACAGGGGTGCAAGTACCACCCGTGGGGTAGGAAATTCCCTGAATCTTAGCCTACCTTGAGGAAGAAAGGAGCACCTGGAGAAGGTGCAGGTGCATTTGCTGACGTTGTCTGGCTGCACAAAGCAGAACCTGTGTGGTGCTCTGGGGAAGTTCAGCCTCATCGTTCCCAGACAAGTGACAAATCATATTATTGTATTTGCGGGGTTCCCAGACAAAGGAAGGAATGATGAATCTCATTCCATGTTCTCAGAAGGCTAAGTTATTATTTTATGATACTATATTATATTAAAGAATACTACATTAAACTATACTAAATAATACGGAAAGAATACTTAAGAAGGCTAAAAAGTTACTAATGAAACTCATTACTCTCTCCAGAGTTCTGACACAGCTTGGCCCTGGTTGGCCAATGAGTCTAAACAATTCACATGAAACCAAAGAAACAACCACCTGTGGGTAAACAATCTCCAACCACATTCCAAAGGAGCAAAGCACAGGAGAAGCAAATCAGATAATTATTGTTTTCCTTTTTCTCTGAGGCTTCTCAGCTTCCCAAGAGAAGAATCCTGGGCAAGGGGATTTTTCTGAAAATATAACTGACATCATACCAGGCAGGCACAGTGTGCACCATCCATGGGATCCATGGGAAAACATCCCATTTCTGGATCTGGCATTAAGGCAATACAAGTCTATCAGAAAAGTGCTTTTTATTTTCCTGTTAGTGAAAATTAACAGCTGAGCCAAACTGTTCAGCAGGGAGAGAACACAAACATAATTCTTACCCTTCTCAAACGTCTGGCCCTAAACTATTTATAATCCTTCAGAAATGTTTTTTAACATATGCGAGTAACTGCATCTATTTTTCTACTTATTCTGCTTTAAACATACTGTTTCTTCTCTCATAATGTCCATACTGACCAAGAGCAGCACTTCATCTAGTTCCCTTTATTTTAGCATCTCATAAGTACTAATGATACCCCAGTGTGTGTCTGGGTAATTACACGTGGCAATGTTCTCTTCCTTCTGTTGAAGAATGATAGAAGGAAGGCAGAGAAACTAGAGCATGGACCTTTGAAAACACTTTGGCACAAAATTCCTACTGAAACCAAGGAATTCCAGGCTAAATCATGCCTCAGGCCCTAGTGAAAGAGCCATCAGGTTGCTCAGTCAAAATCTGGCTTTCCTAGTTAAACCTTGCTGCCCTCCATGGGTTTTGGCTATAATGAAATATATAGATTAGGATTACAAGTATGGACCAGAAAACGTTACAGGATGTTAAGGAACGTTCATCTGAAGTGTCTTTCTCATGCTGTGATATTTCTTCCTGCTTTAGCAATGCTAATGACATCTTATGAGGATCTTTATGACTTGAGGAGAGCAGAACTGATCCAATGGTGTCCTATCAAGTGCTTATGCTGTGCAGCTATATTAGAACTTCATAGGCTGAAGAGGAGCAGTGGCCAGGCAATTAATCTCTTCTTAGTACAGGCAATAAACCTGTTTCAGAGTCAACAGATGGGAACACTTATCTGTGTCACAGCAGGTTCAGTGCAAAGTCTTTCCAGAGGTGTCCTAAACTTAAACTTGGCTTTAACCGTGGCTTTGCACTGAGTTTTTGGTAGATGGTTTTCTCCGCTTTTTCTTGATGTGAGGTGCTGTCATCTCCAGCCAAGACCAAGGGACAAACACTGTTTGTAGAATTGCCACAATCAAGTCTCTAATGGATATGTCAGTGTCCCAGGAGTCAGAAGAGTGAGAAGGGAAACCTTTCTACATCAGCCATCACACCCAGGGGTTATGGCCAGGCACCATCCTGGCTGGCTGGGGTGAAGTGAGGAGAGGCAGCAGCCAGTTCTCAAGAGTCCCCTGGGATCACCTGTCAGCCCCACTGGTAAACTGAGCAGCTCTCATCAATGCTACTGCCACAGAGCCTGCAAGGGCCTCTCTCATGTTTTCTATTCCTTAAATAATGCATGAAGGAAAGAAGCATTGTGAACACCCAGCACATCCCTCAAGGAGGGGATCTAAACGACACCATGAGCAGTGTTGAGAGAGCACGGGCTCAAGGTGTTCCAGGGCCAGCAAAGCCCTCAGGATTTGCAGGCTGGGCTAAGGAGGGATGCTATGGAGAGCAGGACAGAAACTGGTGACGTGCTGTGGTGAGCTGCCCATGGCTGGCTGCCACACACCCACCCAGCCACTCTCTCACTCCCCTTCCCTTCCAAAAGGCAGAGGGGAAAATAAGACTAAAAAAGTTTGTAGGTCGAGATAAAGAACAGCAGGATCACTTACCAATTATTGTCAAAGGTGAAACAGACTGGACTTGGGGAAAACCAATTTATTGCCAATTAAAATAAGTTTGGAGAGTGAGAAACAAAACATGACCCTTGCCCTTTAATTTTCTCTTCACTGTCAGGTGGAGTTCTTCTTCACCTTTCACTTCACTCTTTCATTCCTGATTCCTCTTCCTCTGCCCCACTCTGAGCAGCGCAGGATGGAAGGGGGAGTGACAGAGGATTTGTGGTCAGTTCATAAAGTTCCCCTCTGCCACTCCTTCCTCTTGATGATTTTCCCCTGTTCTGCTTCAGCCAATTGTTCCAGGTTTTTTTGAGAAATCTGCCCCAGCATGAGCTCTCCACAAGCTGCAGCTCCTGCCAGGAGTACCTGTTCCAGCATGGGTTCCCCATGCACATCTCTCTGGGATGTTCTCACAGATGTGTCCCTCTCCCTCTCAATATCCCACACTTTGGGGAAGAGCTACCAAAGAGCTGCACTCACAATGATGGAAATTAGAGAAGTTATAGGGTTTTGTGTTGAGCACTCATAAGAAAGAGAGGAGGTCTGAGTTTCAAAAATGCACAGATTCCACGAGACACAGCAGATGTGTATGCATTAGGAGACAGCACGGAGGTCAGAACTTGTTCAGTTCTTGTAAGGACGAGATGAGATCCAGAAAGATGTGTGGGCAATGCCTGAAGTGTTTTGAATCTATTGAAGCAAATGCCTGATTTTGCAAACCAGATAATGGTAGCTTTCATCTGACCTAACTTCTGATATCTGCAAGGGAGCTGTCTTGATCTGAGCCACTTACCCTTTGGAGGCAAAAAAAAAAAATATATATATATATAAAAAAAGAGATGGAGGCCCCCAGAGGGTGTGATTCACTTAACCCAGTTTAAAGAGATGAGTCACATGCTGATAGTGCCTAATTCCTCCTCTCACCTTATAAAGGGAACCAACTCAGGTGCACAGGTTTCATGAACCCCATCCAATCTGCCCAATAAATACCTTTGCCATTAACCTATTTTGATTAAATGATACTAATAAAAATTCTCCTGCTTTGGGGTATCAGCCAGCTAATCAGCTCCTTTAGGAGGAGCTCTTCCTACAGCCCAGTAGGACTTTACCCTGTGTTTTACAGATCTTCCTCTGAAACTTCTGGTACTGACAGAGCGAGGCACAACAGAGCCAGGACTTTGTTCTGCAGGACTCCAGTGCCCTCAGTGCAGAAAACAGCCCTGTTACTATGGCTACAGGAGGATGGCAGAACCTAAACTGTGCTTTATGGTAATACTAATGCACCTATTTTTAAATAATATTTTTACTGCTCATCCCTGTTGATAAAGACAAGTAAAGAGGAGTTCTTTGTTCTGATCATTACAGTTTATCAAAATGACCTTGTTGTTGCCTGAAGGATTTGCAATGTTGATGAAATGCTCCTGCAACAGCAGGAAGACATCTAAATTTGATGTTTCTAGCTCTTTTCATTTTGCTTTTCTTCTGGAGGGTATCTTTTTCCAACATGACAATGTTTGCAGGGCTCAGATGAGCCCTGTTGCTAAGAAACAAGTCCCAACTGTGCCTTTAAAACTCTGTCTTTAAACATACAACTCAAGAAAATGTTTTTCTTTTCATTACACTGTATTGTGTGTTTTTATGAGGACTTCTTTTAACTTGGATCTGACTCTTGAGGTTACATTCCTATCACAGTCTTCTGGGAGAGGACCTTTTCTTTTTCCATTGTCTGTACAGTGCCATGGTCACCTACATAGTTGCATAAATCAATTATTTTAAAATAGTATTATTTAAAGTATCACAGTAAGGCCCCATTTTGTGCACAACTGTGGTGCAAACAAGAAGGAATACAGAGCCCACTTACTGCAAATACTGGTTAAGACTAAACTACAAAGCACAATATAAATCAGTGATCTTGCAGGAGCACTTGTGCTCAGCTGTGCTTGCCTGGCTTTGGGTTTTGGTGTGGGTTTTCTTTTTTGCCATATACTAACTAAAACATGCTGGAGCCCCTCATGTGTGTGCAAGAGAGTCTGTGGCTCTCACATAAAGCATAAAGCAGAAAATAGAAACACGTGAGGGAGTAACCAGCACATCCAAACTAAACACTGCTTTGTCCACCCTACCTATTGACTGTGCTTTCATTAAAGCATGGCACAGACAGCACCCCTCTTCTCAATGAACACAAAGTCCAAGAGTGATGGAAATAGTTCATTAGTAACAGTTTTCCTGGAAGAGATTAACGGAACTAAAGTGTGGCTGCATTATTTGAGGTGCTGGATTGCAAGAAGTCCGTGTAGATTCTCTCAGCAGTTTTGCCACTGACTTCCTGGACAATCTGGATATTTCCCCTGAATTCACCACTCAGATTACAGATAGTCTTAAGTGTATGAAATACACTCTTCCTTCATATAATAACATTCCCTTCTGGATCATTACAGGGCTTGAGTGTAGTCTGCACCTCACAGTGCTGCTGAAATAATGCTGCTGGGTGTCTGTGGCACTTGGGGATGTTGTTTAGGGCTGGCTGTGAGGGGTTAATGATTGGACTTGATGATCTTAGAGGTCTTTTTCAGCCTAAATGATGCTATGATTTTATGACAACTGCTTGACTAGCTGCTTGGCACTTTTCACACCAGTAAGTAGTGAACTTCTCAGGAAAGATTTAAATCACAGTCACTGGAGTAAGCTATCATGTCGTTTAGGTATCATTCCTTTTACAATATGTACTGAAGAACATCTACTAGTGTGTGATGAATTGTCATAAATATTTAAAACAAACCCACATTTGTAAGGGAGAATGCAGATTAAGTTTTATGATGCAGCACAAACCAGATTTTTAGCTTTGGCTGCTGGCTAATTTGGGAAATACAATTCTTAGTGAGTGTCCAGCTTGATACTGCAACTTGGGAAGAGTCTTCCCTGGCTGAAAGGGCAAAGAGCTCAGCTCTGCAGTGCTTCTTTACAGTAAATAATTCACTCATGGGGCCAGCTCATGTTGCTAGAGCCAAAGAGGTGAGCAGAGGTGAGACAAAATAGTTCTAGAGGCTCAACAACCACATTGCTCTGTAAGTTGTGGGCTCAGTTCTGACAAAGGAGTTGAGCTTGCAGTGGGAACATGTTGTACCTGTTCTGCACTGGTTCATGTGATGGGCTGGTGTCCCAAACAGTGTGACCTGGAATCTACAGAGCAACTGGGAAGGGGACACCCTCTCTGTGCAGTTCTGCCTTGGCACCAAATGAATAAATTAATAAAAAGAACATCTGGGGGACTGAAAGCACTGACATGAGACCAGAACACAGACACACGTGTATTGTAGCAAAAATACCATGTTTAGTTAACACACAGAACAAAAATCTTTTGTTCTTTGTGTCAGTACAACTATGGGTGGACTATTACCATTTAATCACCACAGCCTCAGAAGAAGAAGGGCTCCCTGTGTAATTGCTGAGCAAGAGTGGTTCCCAGGAACATTATGCTTGGTCTAAAATCCATTCCCACCTCCACCACAGGCTTCTTCTGAGTGTCAGCTGCACACAGCACAAGGAGACAGATCCTACTTTTAACTGCCCTGCCTTGAATTCGCCATCCAAAGTAGAAATGCTGAGGCTTAGCTCTGGCAGCAATGAGCGTCGTGTTATTTGGGTTGGGATGGGCTGGTTATTTATTTGGGTAAGGATGGGCTGGTGCCACGGACTGGCTGAGCCCAGAGTGCCCCCATCCTGCTCTCCACACCCATGGCTTGGTTCCAGCTCTGCCCTGTGTGCGTGCAGCTGCATCCACAGCTCTGCAGTGGGGTGGATGCTCTGCGGAATGCGCCGTGGAAGGGGTCGGCTCTCCCGGCACCCACGTCCAGCTGGCCAAGAAAACAAGAACCAGGTTGGGTCACCTGAGGGAATCAGCTCCAAAGTGGAGTCACGAGACTCCACTTCCACATTATTTCTGTGTGGGGGACTGAGTGAAATAAGTACTCAGATGCAAGTCAATGTATAAAATTACATGCTGACTTGTAAAAGAGAAAACAAGAGATGTTTTTTACACTCTCAACTGACAATGAGTGTAGTCCCTGTGCTCTTTTCTCTCTTTTACACAACACAAGAAACCATCCCGCCAAGCTTTCTGCAGCCACAATGAAATTTCAGTAGGAGGGGAAAAAAAAAATCCCGTGATGCTGAGTCTAAAATACTGTTTTTAAAAAAGTTTCAATCTTGTTCTGTAAAAAACTTGCTAAACCTTCCCTGGCATTGATCAGTTTGTTGGATGCAGAGCCAAAGCTGAAAGACATGCAGCAAAAAAAGCATTATCAGATTTGCACTACAGACAGGAAGATTTGGCAATGCTTTCACAATTAAACAGATCAAGAGACGTAATTTAATGGCCTAATCCAGAGAATCCACACTCATCAAATTGTTCAACTGCACTGGGAAAAGCGTTCCAAGTCTTTCAGTGGATTACTGAGTAACTCATCTGGTGCAAATGAGTTTTGAAAGGGGTCTGATTTGTGGCAATAATTTCAAAAAGACAGGAGGAGAGTATGGGGAAATCATGCTGATCCCTCAGCCAGGGAGGGATTTTCCTCTGGCTACACCTGACAAATGTCTCAAATGATGACCATTCCTTTCTCACCATCCCAAATCCTTTGTGAACCCCTTGCACTAAGACAGCAATTCCAAAGTGTGTTGCAGGGCAATGAGAGTTGTGTGTCCTTACAGCTGCTTTGTGTGTGTAGATCCAAAAAGGCCCAGCTGTACTTTTAGCCAGAATTTAGTCTTCACATTCTTGGAACCAATTTTCAGTGGAAACTTGAAGTTTCCTCACTCCAAAACAGCGTTCACAAGAAGATATGAAAAAAAAAAAATCTAATTTATAGGGAATATAAATACATATAACTTGATCCTTGATATTTTAACTTGAGATATATATATATACTTGATATTTTTTAATAACTTGATATGTTTTCTTACTATAATGAACTTGTCCTGACCACTCTCAGTGAGAGCTCTGACTCTGTGGGCCTCTCTGCATTGTAATTTCTGTGGTGCCAAGTTGCCATCTCCTTTCCCCACACAGCACAGCAAACACACTGTTGGACAGTCACATCCAAAATATCATGTTTATGGAAATCAAATTGTCATGGCAACAGGAGAGGTCTTGCAAGTATTTTAAAAATAGCAGATTAACAAAACCAATTTATGAAGTCTAAGATCCATTCTTTCATGGATGCTCTTAAACAGATACAACAATTGGGTTTCTGCCTACAGGAGTTTCCTTTAATGCCATGATCTCACTTCACCATAGTGGCTTACATAATAGATATGCATGAAAATAAATACATATTTTTAACTTAAACCAGCAAAATTATTTTCAGTGGACAGTGTCATACTAATGTGATCATTTATCTTATTTCAGGTAAAATATTTTCACAAAAACATCCTGATTCATACTTTGAGAAGTTACTGAACTTTTTAACATAGTGAACTTGTGGCTCATTAAAATCTATTTTTTAGTCTACAATAAATCTCAGTTCTTCAAAGGTTTATTAACACTAACACTTAGTAAAAATGCACACTTTTTTAAAGGAGCATTCTTATTTGGTCCAACTGAATTTTTTTCCCCAACACAATCACAAGATTAATTTTACCATTTAGCCCTTTCGCATTCTTTACAAACTTGTTTAACTAAAACAAAATGATTATCCACAATCTCAAAGCATTTAAGTTCTGTGTGGATATTCACCAATGCTTGTGGCCAGCTGAGAGTTCAGCCCAGACAAACAGCCTGGTGAGAGGCTGGACAATGATCTGCCACATTTAAATTCACATTCCTAAAGATGCCCTTGGTCCCCTGCACAATTCCTTGTATAAGCATTATACATGTATTATAAGCATTATTTCTGAAGCTGGAAATGTAGTACAGGATGAACCCCTGCAGAGAATGTGATTATGTTTCCAAGAGTTCCTCTATTGATGGTATTCACCATTTCCTCTAACAAGATTTGACCATGATCCACTCCAGGCATGTCCTTTGGGCATGTTTATACTGGGATTTTTAATTTGAGTTTGTGTATTGCCCATCAGTTTTCATCAACTACCTCATTTATATTTAAGGTATTTCATGATGCTGTGCTCGAAGACATGGATGTCCATGGTTTTGTCTAATAGGGCAGAACTGTAAATTAGTTAGTAATGTGTCCTCTTTTTAAAATTTAAAAGCTCAGTATAATATTGCCATTTCCCAGTGCTGAAAAATCATGACTCAGATTCTCCAAAACTGAGAATTGAAAAAAAAAAGGCAATTCATTCTTTCTTCCCACAATCTCTCTCTCTTTTTTTTTTTTTTCTTTTGAGATAGGATCATTATCTTCAAATCCTGCTCCACAGCCATAAGAGTTACATTTTTTTTTCTTTTCCTGAAAGCAAAGATTCTCATCTAATCAAGAGCCTCAGGGGATTAGGTTCTAAGGAAACACCAAATATTGTGTGAGTTGGGGTTGCAGTGCTAGGCCTTTTGAGGAGCTGTCAAGTAGTTAGAGAGAAATTGTTTGGTCTGTAACTCCTTTGGAATGGAAACACTGAGTTTGAACTGCATTTATTACAAGGTCTGCATTGCTGAAGGAAAGAGGGTTGAGAGCAGCTTCTAAGTGGTAAGATGGAGAGAGAACAAACTGTGCAAATGAGTTTTTTTAAATCAAATATTTGAGTTCTGCCCATTTGTTTTTTTCCATGACTCTACACAGAATGAAACCTAAGTTTATAATATCAGAAATCAACAAATGAAATATAACTAGATAGAATGGCATGTGATTTTTTTTTCTCAAGTTCTTACAGTATTTTCACTTTGGGCTTCACTAGATAACATAAATGCTCAAAAACCCTGGGAAGGGGAAGAGGGATTAGCTTCTTCCCTTAATGAAAAAATCTCCTTATCTTCAGCAGAACCAGGAAAACTCAGGTTTCACCTTCCTGCAGTCTCTAAACAAGGTCAATGACACAAACTTTTCTTTCTCATGTCAGGCTGGGCCCTAAGCCTGTCAGTGTTTAAAATCCATTTGGACAATGGCCTTAACAATATTCCTATTAATGTTAACATTACTGTTACTATTAACGTTAATGTCAATGTTAATATTGGTCAGCCCTGACCTGGGCAGGCAGCTGGACAAGACAATAATTGCAGGTCCCTTCCAGATGAAATAATCTATTCTGTTTTGTCTTTGACCAGCATCTTTGCACAACCAAGTTTGTGCTCATCCCCTGTGGTGCTGCCTCTGTGTCCCTGTAAAGCTGCAAAGCTCTGCAGTGAAGACGAGTCCTGAGACAGGAGAAGGGAATGTCATATGTCAGACTGACTTTATCTTATTACAAACCTTAGGACAATTTTAGAATCCCTTTACCATCCAATCACTTGTTTCTCCACAAAATTCAAAACTGTGCACAGGTTCTAAAATTCTCCTTTGTGCCAGACACTGCCAGCTGCAGGTATATTTGTGTTCAGGGTCCTGCACGCCGTTTCATGGGTAAAAAAAGAGCCTGAGGAGAAAATTCAAAACTGTGCACAGGTTCTAAAATTCTCCTTTGTGCCAGACACTACCAGCTGTAGGTGTATTTGTGTTTCATGGGTAAAAAAGAGCCTGAGGAACCTGGTTTCTGCTTCCTGCTCCTCTCTTTGTGATCCTGAACAGTTCAGAAGCTCTCAAAGTTCTTTTCATGGTGGAGAGACTAAATGGCAGTGAGCTGCTGCAGGCAATGGTGCTTTGTCAGGCTTTGTAGATCTCTCCAACACCCACTGTTTCAGAGCAGGAGAAAATTCACTTCCTTCCTGCTATCCAGACTAGGAAAAATTCACCTATCAAAAGCACTCTCCTCATCCAAGTTACTTTAATCTTCAAATCCTTTCACTCATCTTCTCCCTTGCTGCAAGAAGTTTCACTTCTTTTGCCTTCTCACTGAATCTATGCACATGTACTTTTCTCCTTCTGGACTTGATTCTGTTTCCTCCACGTCACACCCTTTGTCTGGAACAGCCTTGAACCCACCTTAAAATTCAGCTGCTTTGCTTGGCCATTTAGCAGCTCTTCTCTGCTCCCACCTTCACTCTTAATCTTCAAGTACATCTGTCCAAACTGCATTAAATGACAAACAAGATTACAAGATGCTGAGCAAACCCTGTCTCCTTATGTGTTCATTAAGAAATTAATATCTCCACAGAGCTGCTTCAACAACAGCAGGGAACAAAAACCACTGAACAAAAACGTCCCTGGCCATTTCTTTTGTCTTCTGTTTTGGTGGAAACAGAAGGCACGAGGGAGGCAGAGAAACTTGTTTGCATTTTAGCTGGTCTGGCACGGACAGCAATTCCAAGGCTGCAGCCCTGGGTTAGTGACAGCCAAATGAAACAAAAAGTCATTTTAAATGCAAGTGCAGCTCAACAGCTGACTTCTACCAACTGTAGCAAGGGAAGAGCAAAAACTAACCAAAGGACAGATATAACCATTTTATTACTATTAGCATTTTAAAAAATTTTAAAACCAAGTGATTGGCGTTTTTCACATTCACAAACACAAATTCACACAAACACTCGAGAAAACCTTTGTTTTCCACAAATGAGCTTGTAAATCACACAGATTCTTTGGTTTGTATGTTTAAAATAAAATTAAAAAAAAATTTAAAGGATCATAAATACCAAAGGGCTTTTGAGATTTTATATGTCTGAAAACCCAAATTTCTTTATTATACTGTTTGCTCTACCGTAGATAAGAAAATGTGGTTTTTCCTTGAAATCCCTTCTTTCAATAGTGAAGGCAATGGATGTTTGCTTGAGGCATCTATTTACCATTCCAACCACAAAAATAAAGTGAGTATGGGTAACGTTATGTAGATCTCATCCCATCAAGTTTCTCGAGTGTTGTGTTCTGCACTTCTGTTCAGCTCTTTGGAGAGCTCATTCTGCTCAGGAGAGCCTCGGTTTCTAATGAGAAGATGCTTGGCTGCTATGAACCCAGTGGCAAAGCCACATTCCCAGAGCTGAAGGTGCAGTGCTTGAACTCTGTCAAGAGCGAACAGACAGATGGCAGAAGACTCGTGATACGGAGCCGACACACCCGGGAACAGGAGAGCTGCACTGTGGAGCCCTGGAAGCAAAAAGCTGAGTGGGCTGGGAATCACCCCTTCTTTCTGTAGCTGCTGTGAGAGGCTGGCACTCCTGAACTCCTCCACGGGCTACTTGGTGGCACATGGGTGGCTGCTCTCCCATCTTGCACCGACATCATTTTATGCTCCGTATTTCAATTACTCCCTGCATAAAAATAGTATTCACGTATCACGCAGGCTGGGATCCAAAAGTCCACCCCCTTCCTGACAGGAGGGATTAATCTTGGAGAATACCTCAGACTTTCAGATAATTTCCCTCACTTCTCACATTTCCCTCAAGTTCCCCCCCTTCGTTTACCCCCCTCCCACACACGTGATGTCGGGAGAAGGAAGAGCAGAGAGGAAGGAGGGCAAGATTCCCATGGATCAGCTCCGGGAATGAGAAGGAGCCAGATCTCCTCCCACGCTGACTGGCACACGGCAGCAGCTCCAGGAGAACACAGTCTGCCAGCTAAAGGGCACGGCCAGCCCTTCTCCCGTTTGCCATCTGCGGCGCGGACAGGCGGCAGGGGCACAGCGCCCAATCCCGTGGGAATGGCAGCGCTGGGCACCCTCCAGCCATGCTGACAGCTGCATCTCCCACTCTGCAGAGCTCATCACTGCACGGTTTGGCCCCGGTGCCTCGGAGCCTGCTGCAGAAACCCAAAGCCAGAGCAGAGGTTGCAATGCCTGTGGCAGAGCTGGAGCGTTGGTAGCCAAGGCACGATGGCTTTTGCCACAGCACCCGCTGACTCCTCTGCCTCTTCTTCCTGCCCACTCTTTTTAGGAGCCTGAGCCTGGGACACCTTCACTGCAGCTCAGCCCTACAGCCCTGTTAGGCACAGAAGAGAAAGAGTGCACTGGGCCATGGGAAACTGATCCAGAACATTCCCTGCGGCATTCACATCCTCTGAAAAAATCCCTTCGCCCAGGGTTTTTCTCCTGGGAAGCTGAAAAGCAGCGAGAGAGGCCTCAGAGAAAAGGGAAACAATTCTTATCTCATTTGCTTCTCCTGTGTTGTGCTCATGTGTGGGATGTGTTTGGAGATTGTTTACCCACAGGTGATTGTTTCACTGGATTCTGCTGTGAGTTGTTTTGACTCTTTGGCCAATTGAGGCCAAGCTGTGCTGAGACTCTGGAAAGAGTCACGAGTTTCATTATTATCTTTTTAGCATTGAGTAAGTATCTTTTCTGTATTCTTTAGTATAGTATAGTATTCTTTAATATAATATAGTATCATAAAGTAATAATTAGCCTTCTGAGAACACGGAGTCAGATGCATCATCCCTGCCTTCGCCGGGGCTTCCCTGCAAATACAATAGGAAACTGATCCAGAACATTTCCATCACAGTGACTGGAAGGAATGTGTGATTTCAAGGCTATTCGGCACGATGGATTACAAGTAGATGGGCTAATCAAGATTTTTTACACTGTATTTGGTCTGAATTTTAAGTTTTGGCAAGAGAAAAGTCCGTATCCCCTATGTATGAAAAAATTCCTGTGAACTACATCTTTTGTAGCATGTGTGGAATGAGTAGTTAAAACGCAGTTTACAATGCACCTTAAAACCTGCAGTTCTGGGTTGTTACATAAAACTCTGAAAATTAACCAAGTGAAGATAATAAACTGACTGTAAACAAAGAGAAAGTGTTACTTCTACTGTCCAAATAGAGTACTACTGCTGAACATAAATAGCACAAAGGGAAAATAAACCAGATATTTAAAATTTTCAGATGTCACCCTCAAAGGTGACTTCCAGAACAGAGAAATGACAATTTAACTAAAAAGAAGAGGCTTTCAGATGGTGAGAGCCTGCCCAAGGATTTGGAAGCCTGCATCAGAGTGCAATTTCTATTTGGATATCACTGCTCTGAGGCACGGGGCACTAATGAGAACCTCAAATGCACCAGTCTCCAAGCAGTGGAAATCTTGATTAATTCAATGTTGCCCATTTTCTTGCCTACTCCGGTGGTCTCTGACCCTTCTTTGCTATTGCAGAGTCTACACTCAAATGAAAACTACATGCAGAACAGATGAGGGATGAATTTAGGGACTGAGAAATAGAGGACTTCCATTAACACCTAAACACAGTCACACTCTCCAGCTAAGCAGGCAGAAATACACAGCGAGCCTGTGAAACATCACTTCAACATGTTATAAATCTGGACCACAAGAACTGATGGGAATTTTGCCATTTACTTTGCAGGGAACAGGCTCACATCCTTGATGTGACTGCTTCACACCACTGCAAATCTTATCTGTTTTACAAGCATTGCTCAGCTCTTTTAGATGGCTGAAGCACAACAATGACAGAAAATCTCTTTTTACCTTGAACATTCCTGCCAGTAGATTCGTGATCCTCCTGTTTCCCCTCCTGTGTGGGCTATGTGATACATGACAGGATGTGGCTGAGATTGTAAATAGCTGTATTCTAGTCAGGTGTGTCATCTCAGAGTAAGTTTTCTCTCAAAATGCACGTGATATTAGCAGCTTCATTAACAGAACGGTTCATTTATGTACAAACTAAATGCCACGCTTTGCATACTGAGCTTGGGATGCATCTCCAAATCACTGCATTTTGCCAGGCTGTGGGGATGCCACAGGGAAGGATTCCTTTTCATCTGTAGTTTGTTTGGTTTGCTACTTCTGCAGCAGGGCACCAGGAGAAGCAGCGGCACAGCCGGCCAGACCGTACCGCTGAAATCTCTGCATCAAAGGGCAAACAAATTAAAAAAAACCAAATAGAATTGAAAATAAAATTAAAAACCATTTCGTGCTGGTCCAGCCTGCCACAACCAACACAGCTGCATAGTCCAGATTCAACTCCCAGGCTTTCAACCAGCATGGAGCGTGAGCCCCGAACACTCACCTTCAGGAAGGGAGGGCAATCTGTCCTTCCTCCCCAGGCACCTTCTGTTCTGAGGGAAGGCACAACACTGGCTACCCCCAGCAGCACCCAGAGGAGAACTCCAGCACAGAACCACACTTCAAGCCACTTTCAACATAAGGATGTCTCATGGGGAACTGTCCTTCTGGGATGAAGGCAGAACAAGGAGGGTTTTCTAGTGTGCTTTGTGAAGTGTCAGATAATTTGGATAAGGAAAAAGAGGTGGTAAGTCAGGCTTTTTTTTCTGTATGTTCACACTGAAGATGTGGTGTCTTCAATGCCCACAGAAAACAACACTTGCTTTGAAAGCTCTGGTTTTGAACTTCTCTCTCTAAAGTGGGAAACTAAGCCCCAGGAAACCTAAAGCCCCGTGAGAGAACTTAGCTCCAGAGATTGTCCTTGATTCATCACCCGAGGTTCTTCAGGTGGCTGCACACAAGAGCTGTGCAAACAACACCCAAGCACAGTGCATTGCACCTGGAAGCTCTCACACACACCAGTCCTTCCACAGGAAAACTCAGAGGTATTGCAAAAGGGGCAAGTTTTCCTCTGGAACACATCCCCAGGTTCAGAGCAAGCACGCTGGAGTAGCAATGGCTCCTACGTGTTGCACACACTATCCCACCCACACATGCATAGTACTTTAATCAGAACTTTAAGTATTTCAGACTTGTTAAAGAATTAAGCCACCTGAAGCACATGAAGCAATTAAAGGCAGGCAGTAGCTCTTTGAAAGTAGGGCTAGGGGGAGGATACTCCCCATATCACAAGGAAGGCTTTTGTGGTGGCCACAGCAGCAGAAACAGCAGCCAGAAATGGACTATGAGAGACTTGAGGTATGGGTTAATGAGTCATGGATTATTTTGTTTGGGTTTGGTTTTTTTATTAATGTGGTTATTTCACTTTCAGCTCAAATGTTTGTATTTAGCCTTGTATTCCAGGGGCTTTTGTAGTGTTCAAACTCTAAGCTCCTCTTGCAGTAAGCAATTCCTAATTCGAGTGGAAGAAATGGAAATATAAAAAGGATGCATCAACATCTTAGGGACCTGAGCACACTAGAGACGTCACGCTGAGAAACTGAATCCCCAGTTTCTCTGGACAATGGCTCTAACATTTTCCAGGGGTCTCCTTAGAAAACCCGGCACGGTGGGCTCTGAAAGCTCGTCTCTAGCTAGCGAGCGATGTGGTCACCGTGAGTTTGATCCTCTGACCGCAATCACAGTTGCCGAGAGTCCGAAGAGCGGAATCCCTTCCGCACCGCCCGGCGAGAACGGCGGGCTCGGAGTGCGGGATGTGCCTGCTGTGTCCCGGGGACCGCCCGTGCCCGCCGAGCGGGGCCAGCCGGCCGCCCCGGCCCCGCTGCCCGCCGAGGGGAGCGCGACCCTCGCCCGCTCCGCTGGGTGCGATCCCTGCGGACCCCGCAGGGCGCTGCCCCGACCCCCGACGCGAAACTTGGCGTAGGGGCTCCTGCCTCCCTCCATCCCTCCGTTCCTCCATCCCTCCGTTCCTCCATTCCTCCCCGCGGGGCCGTCGGGGAAAGGGAAAGTTGCGGCCGCGGCGGGTCCGGCAGCCCGAGCGGCCCCGGCAGGTGCGGAGAGGGACCCCGAGCCCCGGCCGCCTTCCCTCGCTCCCTCCCGCAGCATCCTTACCCAGCCCCGGCACGAAGGTGTTGAGGAAGAGGCAGATGACGGCCACGGGGAAGGGCATGTAGGGGATGGCGGCGCGCAGGGGGCCCTTCTTCTCCCGGACCTGCACCACCACGCCGCTGGACGGGGCCGAGCCGCCCCGGCTGGGCTCGGAGCGCGACCCTCGCCCGCTCCGCTGGGTGCGATCCCTGCGGACCCCGCAGGGCGCTGCCCCGACCCCCGACGCGAAACTTGGCGCAGGAGCTCCTGCCTCCCTCCATCCCTCCGTTCCTCCATCCCTCCGTTCCTCCATCCCTCCCCGCGGGGCCGTCGGGGAAAGGGAAAGTTGCGGCCACGGCGGGTCCGGCAGCCCGAGCGGCCCCGGCGGGGCGAAGCAGCCGCCCTCCGCCCGCCCCTCGCGCCGCTGGAGCCCGCCCGCATCCCGGCGCAGGTGCGGAGAGGGACCCCGAGCCCCGGCCGCCTTCCCTCGCTCCCTCCCGCAGCATCCTTACCCAGCCCCGGCACGAAGGTGTTGAGGAAGAGGCAGATGACGGCCACGGGGAAGGGCATGTAGGGGATGGCGGCGCGCAGGGGGCCCTTCTTCTCCCGGACCTGCACCACCACGCCGCTGGACGGGGCCGAGCCGCCCCGGCTGGGCTCGGCGGCCGCCGCGCTCTCGCCGTCTTTGGGCGAGGGCTCCATGGCCGGCGCGGCCGTGTCCCGCAGCGCTTCCCTGCATCCCGGCTTATCCCGAGCCCCTCGGCAGCCGTGTGCTGCTGGAGCATTTCCCTGCATCCCAGTTCATCCCGAGCCCCCGGAGCGCTTCCCTGCATCCCGGTTTATCCCGAGCCCCTCGGCAGCTGCGCCGCTGCCCGGAGCGCTTCCCTGGGTCCCGGTTTATCCTGAGCCCCTCAGCAGCCGCTGCCCGGAGTTCTTCCCTGCATCCCGGTTTATCCCGAGCCCATCGGCAGCCACGCCGCTGCCCGGAGCGCTTCCCGGTTTATCCCGCTCGCATCCCGGTTTATCCCGAGCCCCTGGGCGCTTCCCCAGCCGCCGGAGCCGCGCGCCCCTCGCCTGGTCCCGCCCGGGCAGCCAGAGACGGGGCGAGGCGCTGTCCCGTTCCCCGCTGGAATGGGGGAGAGAACTCCATATGAGGGAGCGCAGAAGCGGTGGAAGAGCATGCCCTGTGCGCCCCTAAAAAGGGAAGGTGTAAGAAAAGGTGTAAATTAAACCCACACGCGTTTATTGTTTGAAAATCGCCGCGGTAAGGAGGAAGAGGGAGGGGAGCCACGAGAATTGGAAGGTAAAGAAAACTGTGTCCCTGGAGAGCTAATCGCAGCTTGGTGTGGAAGTGTGGCTTCGTTCCTCAGTGCCAGGAGACGAAACATGGCTTTGCAGGGCTGGTAATTATTGTTCAGCACAGAATTCAGTGGGTGAAATGGGAATAAAACTTGTGTGAGTCTAGGTAAAAAAAAAAAAAACAAAAACAAACCGACAATAATTGTCCCTGTAGATGGGATTCAGCAGAGAAAACGGGGAAAATATTAAAGGCATTAATCCTGATATAAAATGTAAGTGTGACACATACACAGGGTCTTTCCTTGAGCTAGAGGATAGTCTGTGTCTTGCTGTGTATTTTGAAGCTGCGGTTTTGCCGAAAAAATTCCTGCTAGGAATTTAGATTCCAAGAGAAACCTTGAACTGCTTTATTTATGCCACTTGAATACCACTTGACAAATGCCTTATTCAACAGTGTAATTGATTAAAGTACAAATTAGCACAACGAAAATGCTGGGTAAACTAAACGAGGGAAATACAGAATCCTCTTCCTAGGTTACATCATTTTATTTTTCTACTAACTGGGCTTGAAACCACAAAAACTTTGCCTATGTAAATTCTCTCATCTTTAATGACAGGTTTTCTTTGCTTATCTTCTTATCTCTTTATTTTCTTTGCTTATCTTTGGCTTGTCTTCTGAGTGCATTTCATCCAAAAAATCTTCCTTTTTTTCATGAAGCACAAAGTTTAGACATGTTTCTGAAATATATTAACTAAACTGGTTTTTTGGGGAGGGTTTTTTGGTTTGGTTTTTTTTTTTTTTTTGGTTTGGGGTTTTTTGTTTTGAATGTTTTTGTTTGTTGGGTCCTCTTTTTTTAATGGTGACATTTATTTCCATCTAAATAGTTCATGACAGCCTAGACTCTGTATTTCCTAGACACAAAGCTGTTGGAGAGCAGCACTTTCTCTTGGAGAGATCCAATGTAACTGATATGAGCTCTATATTTCTCTGCTGGTTGATCAAACCACAGCCAGATGAGAAATCCTTATGGTATGAATATGGATTAATTAGAGCCTGTACAAAGCAGAATCCAAGTTGGAACACAATCAATAACTTGCAGTGACATAATTCTCCATAGGTTCTGGGAATTGTGTGTGGGTGAGCCCGCATCACCTACAGTAAAAGCAAGCAAGGGGCCATTGTGAGAGCAGCCCAAATAGAAAATCAAAGACTGAGATTAATTAAAACAATATTTTGTCAGAAATACTTAATAAGTTGGCTTTTATGGAACATTTCCTTGGAATATCTCAAAGCCTGTGACAAATGTGAGCTAGTTCATTTACTTCTCCAGGATTAGCTGGCAGTGTGTGGAGCTTCCTCTCCCCACTATAAAATGCCACCGCTCCCAGACTCAGCTGCATCATTAATTTCACGCTGCCGGTGCTGGTGGAAGCTCTGGGGCGCCTCAGGCAGAAGTTATGACTGCTTCCCCAGGGTTTTAAGGATTCCAGGGTATAACAAGTTGTGACATTCCCAAGCTTTTCTAAACAAGGGAGTTGGTGGCAGCGCTACTCTGCTGAGGTTCCCTGAGTGCTGCGTGGCAGAGCATCCTCTGCGGAGCACCCGCGAGCTGCAGCCTTCCCTCTGGCCCAGGAGACAGGGCTGTGCTGGAGAGCTTCAGCCAGGGAAGGCAGGAATCCATGGAAAGGTGTGCTGGGACCTAAGCAAGGAAATGTGGCCCAGGGCTGAATTTTTTAAATTTTTTTTTTTTTAAATGAAAATAAGGTTACGGTATATAAAAAGTGGTGATATTTGTATGTGCTAAGAATACTCAGATTTCTTCAGATCTGATCTTTTAAAATGTTCATTTTGCTCCTCAGCATGAAAACAGCTCACAGAACTGCCGTGTATTTATATATAGATATATCATTATTTTTCTGTAGTTGAGACCAACAATTGTTTTGGAAAAAAAAAACTAGAAACAAACCGAACATCACCTAAAGCGGTGTTTCAGACCATGGAGCTCCCCTGGCACACCAGTATAGCACCAGTATGCTGACACACAGGGCTGGGGACACATCCTCCCCAGACTTCTCACTGTAAAGCTGAAGGCAAGCAGTGCTGCTGTGCCAAGGGCAGCTTGACAAAGGAAGCTGAGACAGCTGAATCTCCTGGGTGTCCGGTGAAAGAGTAGGTGGTGCTGGCCCAGGTGGCAACAAGGACATCCTGCAGATGGCTGGGCCATGCACACTCTTGTAGCCGTTAAAACCAGAGGAGCCTGGCCTCTGACTCCCTGCAGCCTGGCAAAGAGTCGAGTGCAGTTTTTGTTCCCTGATAAGCAGGATGGACAGAGAACCCGTGTGTGAAGCAGCCTTGTCTCAGTGCTGAGCAGGCTTGAGCTGGACTTTCTGGCTGATAGTGGCAGCCTGACTGCCAAGGCTTTGTGCTGAGTTACCCTGCTTGTGGATGCTGCTGTGGGAAGTAGGTGCTGGGGCTCTGGTCAGTGAATGATGTGAGAATATGATGGATGTTGGAATTCCATACCCATCAGGCCTGAGGGACTCCAGCGTGTGGCTCATGGCCACCGAACACCCAGTCAGAGAAGAATAATATCCTAGCAGAGAGCAGGAGAAGGGTTTGGTTATGGTCACTAGCTGACTTTCAAGGAGCTGCCATAGGAGGTGTTATGATGGGAGTTTTTCCCTTTGTTTTCCACAGAATCTAAATAAGCTGTATCTCAAACGTTTTGCAGGTATGGACATTTTGAGTTGTACACTAAACGATGAGGGAAGTGTTGGCAGGCTAAAGGGAACTTAAGATCAGATAGTTGTTTTAGTTTACCCTGCAGCTGCAGAATGACCTTTTCTTCTTTCCCTGCTTGCCCCAGTGTTTGTGATGTTCTTGTGGAGAACAAGCTGTTCAGTGGAGAATTGGAGATTCTGCAAAAGGAAGGGATGGTGCTTCTCTGTTACAGTGCTCTGAGGGCTGGGCACACCACAGGCTGCCTCTGACTGTGGAAAGGGAGAAAAAAACTCCTGCAAACTGAATGGACACCAATGACATACCTACAGCAACCAGGGGTTCATCTGTTTTAAATACACCCCTCTCCTGAGCTTGGGTTCTTTCCAAGGCAGCCTTGAGTGTCTTACAAGTATGTTAAGAGACACAAAAATAGATGCAAACACAAATCATTAGAAGTGTTATTAACAAAGACAATAAGGAGCCAAGCCGAGCTGCTGCTCACTAACCTTCCCTGGGGGACAGGAGGAGCCCTGCAGTCTGTGCTGCAGAGCTCCGGAGTAAATCCAGCACGGCTCCTCACGCTGTGACTTAAAGCAGAGCTTGGCTCAAGGAGTACAGCAGCCTCCCAACAGAAAAGATCAATTAATTCCATTCATGTGCAGGAGGTTTGAGTTGTGTCTGCCACTAGAAAATCCATTGTACCAGCTGAAATTGGGGCTGGCACAGCCCTGTGTCCTCACAGAGAAAATGCAGCTCTGTGCAGAGGAATGACATATTTAAGTAGCACTTGTGGCCCGTGTCAGAACAGAGCCTTGAGACTGTCATGAACCTGAGACCTCATAAATTGCTTTCATCTGGCAAATGTCAGACTGTCACATGAGGCTGGGTTTGTGACTCAGTGGGCTTTTCCTGGTGCAAATGAGAGCTACACTTGTTGCTGACATAGTACATGGGTATATCCTGTACACACAAGACTTCCCACTAGTTTAAAAAAAAAAAAAAGGATTTTTTGTGTCCAATCTGCATTGATTCCACTGGGAATAATAGTAGCTTCATATTTATTGATTATTCTTCTGTTCCATGGGCACCAAAACAACAGGAAATTTTAGTTTCCATAAATTTCTCTTAGCTTAGGACTTTTAATATTGGCATTTACAGCTGTGTCCTGCTATGTCTTAAAAACATGTGGTGGTACCAAGATCACCAAGAAATGCTTAGGACTCCAGGACAAATCTGGGCAAATCCCCTGGCTCCTGCCTTCCTTTCCAGGCTTCAGTTAAAGCATCCCTTCATCCTTACAGCCTGTGCAAAATGAATTGCAGTAATTTCTGGGAAACACGAGGATCTTGTCACAAGTGTATTCATGTTTTAATGCCTGTACCTGCTTTTCTTTCTTCTCAGCTCAGTGTTCATGCAGTTGTTCTTTCTCCAGAGAGCTCTGGGCTGTTCCATGTTGCCCCATGTGTCTGTGCCAGGCTCTGTAACATCCCCTAAATTCACCCCGTGTGAGCTGTGGTGCTCAGAGAGAGAAAATCCCCAGTGAGTAAATTCTCCCAACAGAGAAACTGGGAAAACAGTCAGGAAAATCTGTACTTATCACACCAATGACAAGGTAGGTGAGGAGAGAGGACAGGCACTAGAGAAACCCTGTGGACAAAGCAATTCTGCAAGGACAAACATTCCCCTGCCCTGTTCAGTCATTCATGTTTGCCCTGAAAATAGAGCAGACACCCCAATCCCTGGTTTGTCTTCCTGCATTCAGAGTTTTCCAGGAAATGCGAGACACGAATGAAGATCTGGAGCTCAATATTGATTATTGCACCACAGCTTTGGATTTGGGTCTGCCTGCAGTTCACCTGTGGGTTTTAAACTCATGACTTAACTTAATATCAGTCTTCATCTGTGCAGATGATTTGGCAACACCTCTACAGTGATCTCTAGAGATTCAGAGATTTATTCTGGGATTTACCCCTGACTGTTAAGGGTTAACAAAGATGTTAAGCTTTACTGAAACCATCAATAGTGTCAGGCAGCTGCATCGTGTAAGATAAAGAAAGCAACATGACTGGAATCAATTTGTACCCTGCTTGTCCACTGACACCAACTGCTTGTCCAGTGGAAGTCCTCTGCTCTAAATTGTATCCTGTTGATAATTTTCTGCCACTGAAATAATGTTCTTTGTCTTCATCTCTGTTTGTTCTTCCCTGTCATTAAGTCTTTTGGGTGGGAATGGACAAAAATTACAAAACTTAGAGGCAGATCTTAATTTATTTTCAAACACACAAAAATGTATAAGAAAAAAAAGGAGGTCCTTGCTCTATTAATTCTATGCTACCTGTATTTTTTTCCCCTCATTTCCCTTCTGTCACTGGAACAAACATACTTATGGAGAACATCAGGAAGGCTATAAAAACATCAGGAACACTACAAACACCAGCTGCCAGTGTCCCAGGGGGTGATCTTGTGGCACTGGCTATTTGTTTTGCTGCAGATTATTTTTGAAGAGTCTTGAATGTCTCTATCTCCATTTGAGCTCATGGACACTCTCTTATACTATTTACAAGTTCCCTTTTCTTTTTCTCCATGTAACCTCATTGCCCCCTTGCACAGCACCTCGCTCTGTGAATTTTTCTACCTTGCAACACAGCAGAACTCTTTGTTACTGCTTTAGCATTCTGTGCCCTTCCATGGTGCTCTTTGATTAGAGCGATGCTCCCCAGCACAAAATAATTATTGATCCCAGGCATTATGGGATGCTCTGGGCATTCACTTTTGTGAGTGTGGGCGGCACAAAGTCTCTAGGTGTTAGCTCTTGTGACATTCAGTACTTTGGATTATTCAGTCCTCTCACACCATGGCTCAGTGGATCAGTTGCCGTGCTTGGAAATGCCCGAGGCTTTCTGGTTTAAAAGGTTTGTGTTCTCCACATTTATTCCCACACCTTACAAAATACAGTCTCCTTTCCCCCCACTTCTTTTCTGCTGAGGGGCATCTCCTTGCCAAACCCAGTGTCTCCACATGCTGATCCATTTTTCTCTTTCAGCCTTGTCCTGATATCTGTAATTTCTGGTACCAGCCTTATTCCAACACAGCCAAATTGCTGCTGAAGGAAAGAGGAGACCCTGTTCCTTCAAGAACTTTTAGCCTCACCCAAAAAATCCAGTTTCCTTACACAGCTATGGATGCTCTGTCTTGCAGCTGGTGGAGAGGCAGATTCTTCAATCTTCCAGGAATGATCAAGTCTGCTTAAATTGAGCATTTCTTTCTATGGTTAAGTTTAGGTGAAATCTGTAGGGAAAATTAGGTATCTTCATCCATTTGGCATCTTTTCTGCTTTTCCTTCCTTGGAGGACAAGCATCTAATGGTTTAGAACACTTTGTGCAAAGCAGAACCAAGCATCTGTGTGTTTGGTTTCTGAGTGAGTATATTTTGCCAGAGACTATAATTTAAAAGCTGAGTGCTGTTACCATCACGCTCTGATCAGGGCTGCTCTGAAGGACGTAGGAAGGACTCAAAAGCCTAAAGTAAATCACAGCAGGGCTGCAGGTGATGGAGAAATCCCACTATTCATAGAGGAGCACTAATGAGCAGCAGGAGGCAACTGAAATTATGTGACAGGGAAATAATTTGTCTGTGTAATGAAGCACCTTTAAATTCAGGCGCCTGAAGGATTAAACAATCCTGGAAGGTAAGTGGCAATGGATTACTGGGTGGATTTTGTGGCTTTAGGATGTCTGAGTTACAACTTAAGGCAGTGTTTGGACAGATGAGATTCCCTTCATTTTACACATGGATTGCCCCCCTTAAGGTCATTCTTGGACATGTTTTCTGGTAGGACTGTGAGATGAGATGGGAGCTTTTTGCACACAGTCTGTTTCTCTCAGATTAAGTCTGAGGGAGGCAAATGATGTTCTGTAGCTTGAGAAGCACAGCAGTCTGTCAGGTGAGCTACTGCAAAGCTGTCACGCTCTGCCTTAAATGAAATTGCTCTTTAGATCAATTTTTTTGCCTCTTACATGGTACTTTTTACTTCTCAATAAAAGCTGGTTCAGACAGGTTCATAAATGTTATGCTTCTGAAAGACAGCCCTTTCAGAAAGCTGAGAAACAGAAAAGCATATGCTGCTCCCCTTTTTTGGGATTTGCTTGAATCGTGGTGGTAACAGAGTCTGGTTTACCAGCACACATGAATTTTGATCCTGGAGAAAGGTACCCATCTATTTGAGAGCTGTGAGGAATCAAATTTACCAACACAGGAACAGCGGAAAAGAGTTCTCTTCCTTGTAGTGTTCTACCTCTTATCTGGAGGGACCAATAATAAAAATGAGTTCAAGGTCCAAAGGGTGAATCATCCAGTCTTTGTCTCTCTGCTGCAGTTTCCCATAACTTTATAGTCCCAGCTGGGTGGAAATCAGCAGCTCTTGTGACACAGGTCACATCAGATGAGGTGTGAGCCATAGGCACTGCTGGATAGCCCGGGGGTTTCCAGAAGGATGGGGAATGTTATCCATGGAATAGAAGATGTTTTGTGTTCTCTGAAGCACGGCTGCCTGGGCTCTGCTCCGTGCTGAAGGATTTGTCCAGCCCTCTGTGGGACAGCAGTAGATCTCTGGCCTGTTCCAAGGTGTAGATACCCTCAGCAGGAGTTTAACAGTTTCAAGCAGACTTGCTGAGAACAGACAAAGGGTTCTGCCTGTCAGTTTCTCTGTTGGGTTTCCACACCTGAGGAATGCTTTCTTGAGATCACTGATGGTCAGCAATGTGTAAGAATTTCAGGGGGTTTTATGATATCACCCACTGGACTTCAAGCTTTCCAGTGGGGATGGGACACAGTGAGAGGCCATCCTGTGATCCAAAGGGGAGGCCTCTTGTTATGTTCAAGAGGGAGAAGTTTTAGATGTGCACTGTCAAGTGTTCACTGCAAGATGAACTTTCTCTGCTGCCAATTCTTCCTCTCCCTTATGAGCAAGTAGGGGACTTAATTTTCTGAGACCGTGCTCACTCGTTTTGCAAATGCTGCACTGACATACAACAGATTGTAGCAACGTTCTGTAGCTATTAGGAATTAAAATAGGAGAAAAATGGTATTTTTAAGCTTGTTCAGCAAAAGAAGAAATTGCAAATCTTCACTCAAAGCTTAATGCTAACCCAACTAACGTTGGCAAGAGTTGTGAATGTAGAAGTGAAGGTTGTCATAATCGGGGAGGCAGTAAATGACAGAAGCTGCTGCTCAGGCCCTGGGAGCTGACAGTAGCAGTGTACATGGGGACTGAAAGTCCTCTTGCAAGTGCACTCAAGCAAGGACATGTGGGAAGGAAGGCTGGTTCATTTGTTTTAGCAATTCATCCAGCTGCAAAAGGCTTCTGGTGCTATCAACATGCTATCAGTCTAAACCACTGCCTGCTAAGCTATATTTATTTTCTTCCTGAGATCCATCTACTTCTTTTTTATTTCTCCTGCCAGAGCTGGAAGATTACTTTAAATTGCTTTTTGGCATAGAAGAACACCTGTTTAAATTCCTTTTAATCTAGAAAGGGATTAATGTTGCATTTGCTGGTCTTGTTTTATTCTCGCCCACAGGAAACCTATACCTGGTACATTGATTTAAAGAGATGAGTCAAGTGCAATGGGGACTGGGCAGGAAGTATTCCCAAAACCCTGAAAGAAGGGGTGTTTATGGTGGAAATTATTCTGGTTTTGGATTTCTTAGGCAAAAAGGGGTAGCAGCTAGATAGATGCTGGATAGAAGACTATGGTGAGCTCAGGGAAGGACTACCATGGCTGCTTTTGGTTTTCAAAGGTTTGAGGACAGAGGTCAGCCTGCAGTTCTCTACCCTTGAATAAAAGTGCCTAATTCAACCTGAACCACTTTATTTCAGGGAGGTTGCAGCTTCCAGTGGTGCTTTCCATCCCAAAGTGATTTCCTGTGCTAGAGGAGGCCTAGGGCTCTTCGCTGAGGAAATCTGCACTGGGCTCTGTGTCACAAATAGCTGGCAAAGAATTCCACTGTCTGATTCTCCTGGGCTCTGTAGGAATGCTGGCTGAGGCAGCTGGAATACTTATTATTGATATGGTTGTAGGGAACTGTCCAGCCATGTCAGAGACTGAAATTCAGTTCCATGGTCTCACCCTAAGCAGCCTAATGCCTTATCTACAAGGCCAGTGCACATTCCTCCTGTGAAACCCTTACTCTGGTTGCTTGGGAAACTTTGCCCCAGTGTGCTTCTGCATGGAACAGACTTCTCTGTTAGATTTCAAAGAGAGCATTTCAAAATGTCCAACAAAACTGGAAAATCCATGCTCAACAGATTAAAGTACGATTCTCCATTTAGTCATTATTGCTGAGGAAGTTGTAATTTCCTGAGTCGTTCCTGTGTGTCCTTAACTGGCACCTCTGCTCTGTGGCCACCCCCTCGCTGTGCAAGTGAAGCTGTGGGGTTTTTCCTGGATTTTGGATCCCTCACAGACCTCAACATGAACCAGCACCTCCCCAGCCCACCAGGTCCTGGTCTCTTCTGCTCTCTGGTTGTTTTTTTAATACTCTTGTCCCCAAAAAGAGTGTCCACACCCCTGTTACTCAGCAGCAGCACAAAGTGCTGTGGACAGCAGCTTTCCCCAAAGGTGTTTGCTGCCTTTTGAGATGGACACCTTGCAAAGGGCTGCCACTCTGTGAAATTTTTCCCCGGTAAGAAGCTGTATCCTCAGGAGCTCAGCCTTCCTGTGGCACACCCAGCACAGCTTTTACTGAGCTCAGGCAGGGCTTATTTCACTCACCTGTCCATCAGGCAGGGGTGAAGCATGATGGACCTCACTCCTTTGATTCATATGCTGCTGTGTTTTATTTTTTTGTATTTTTAGTTTGGTTTCTTTTCCCTTTTTTTTTTTTTTTTTTTTTTTTTTGGTTAATAGCTTGATTTTTCTGAGACAGATCCCATCTGGCCCTGATGTTTTGTCAGCCTTGTGACATTCTAAAAAATTTTATAACTATTTCTGGCATTATCTCAATTTCTGACTATTTCTGCTTTCTTCCCAAAAATGTATGGCTGTTCTTGGCATCTTCTCCACATTCCCCATTCCTTATAAACATTGCACAGAAAACATGTTTTATCCATGTCTGCTTCTTCTGTGTATAATTTACTTTTTTGCTCTGCAGAAGAGCTGTCCCCTCAAACATGCCTCAGCTGTCTGTAATTCTCCCTTGTCAGAGAGAGTAGTAATTCTGTCAGCCTCCACTTGCTGCTTTGCCCATCAGCTTCCTCTGCACTTCTGATTTTTGTCTCTCTTTGGAGGTTTCTGCATTGGAATTTTGATCCCAAACTGCCTTGCAGCACACAGAAAAGGAATACTTGTTATTGTAAACTTTGTTCTTTTTGTTTCCAAAACAGATTTATTTAATACCAGAAATCCTTAAAAGTGCTTTCAAACTATCTAAGTGTGGAAAACACGGCTCCATGGGAAGATCAACAGAAGATTTGATCACTTTGCATTAAATACCTGTATGAAGAGAAGTGATCTGAGAGGGGGTAAGGCTTTTCAGCCCTGCTGACAAAGGCACAAGCAGATGGCTAATTTGCCATCTAAACATTTTTTTAGGGTGACCTGTTCGATGTCTGTCTCACTTATGAATGGAAAGTTAAACTTGTAAAGGTGGAACAGAAGCCCCAGTTTCCTACTGACTGATCCCAAATCTCTCTGCTCCCCTCATCAATTAGCAGCATTCCCATGGGTGGTTCTGAAGTTGTTTGCTGCTGTATCCCAAGCTCTACTCTCTCTGTAAAATTAATCTGGAGCTCTTTGGCCAGTTCATAACCTTGAATCTTTTTTCTTTTATTTTTCTTTTGAGCTATTGAGATAGTCTTCTCTCTGTCTCCATAATCTACTGCCCTTGTGCCTCCTGTTCAGCTGGGGAAGCTTTCCAGCCTAAGTGATTTCTGTGCACATCCAGAGGTGTCATGACATCACCCACTGGCATATTTCCATGGTTTTGGTGTGATGGTTGAACTCTCTCCATGCATACTCATCAGTGTCTCCAATTTAATGGAGAATTAAGAATCCAGCAAGGTGCAGGTGCTGTGCCTGAAAGACACAGGGAGCAAACCTTGAAATTGTGAACCATTGTGAGTCTGCAAAAGTCTGCCACTGCTGTCAGGGACTGAAGTGATTTGATAATTCTGTCAGCCTAGCAACACAACAATACTTCAGGAGAGTTTTAAAAACTTACTCCGTGTTTTTCCCTTGTCAATAAGATTTGTTATTATTTGGTGTTTGCCAGCCTTCCTGTAAGCTTGAGAGAGGCTCCTGCCAGAATTGCTGTCAGAGTAAACTCCCCTGCACTCTAGGGGGAGGGGGAAAATCAGTCTGAACACAGAAATAAAATCATAATTAGTAGCATTTGGAGGGACTTTATGCAGTAGAGCAGTCCAGTGCTGTGCTGTGCCACTTGCTGTGACCTCTAATGGCCCACTTTTAGCTTGGCTTTCCAAGGATATTTTTGTGAACCTGTCTTATCTACAAGATCTAGACAAGATCTTGCTCTTTTAGATCTCGGCAAGATCTCTGACCTCGGTGGTTTCCCACAAGAGTAGGTTGCACCTGTATCTGTGCCAAAACCATAATGACATGCTATCTACTGTAGTATCATATTTTGGGGCTTTCTCAGTAGCGCTGCCCAGTGGCAGAGAACATCCCATAAAACCCATATGGATCTGTTGGATGCCCAGGTTGCATCAATGGTATCTCAGCAGGGCTGGAGAGCAGCAACAGGAGGAATACTGGGATTTGTAGGGGAATTTGAGTGGGTAGGATCTCTCTCTCTCTCAGTCTCTTAGCAACAGCAGGCCCAGCAGGGTATGGCACTGCTTGCTGGGGGTGTGCAGTCCCCTTTGGCAGAGAGAAGAGCAGAACTTCAGCTCTTCAGGGGATGGGGAAAGGAGGGGAGGAAGCAAGAGCACGAACTGCATCACCCTGGGGGAGAAAGGATGAAAAGCAGCTTACCTGGTACCCAGCCACAGTGAGCAGCTTGTTCTTTGGCAGCAGTGGGATGGCAGTGGGGAAAAGGTGTCCTAGGCTCTCCCAGAGCATGGTGTGTGCAGCCTTGGAGCCTCCACTGCTGTCCCTTCCCCTTAATGCTGCCCGCGGGGCTTTGGCGTGGGTAGGTGTCACTAGGGCATGGCTCAGTGTGGGATTTGCTGGGTCCCAGGAGGAAGGAGGAATTGAGAATCTGACTCCGTGTTCTTGGAAGGCTAATTGATTATTTTATTATATTATATTAAAGGATGCTATACTAAAACCATACTAAAGAATAGAGAAAGGATACAGACAGAAGGCTCAAGAAGATACTGCTTAAAAACCCATGACTCTTTCTTCCAGAGTCCCAACACAGGACCATGATTGGTCATTTAATAAAAACAACTCACCTGTTGGATAAACAATCTCCAAACCACATTCCAAAGCAGCAAAACACAGGAGAAGCAGATCAGATAATTATTGCTTTCATTTTTCTCTGAGGCTTCTCGGCTTCCCAGGAGAAAATCCTGGGCAAAGAGGATTTTTCAGACAATATGCCAGTGACAGCTGAGCTGGGCAGCTCACCTGCTGCCTTTGCCTGGCCTCCCTGGCCCTGCCTGCAGCACAGCAGGGTGACCCCAGGACCTCCTCCCCAGCCTTGAAATTGTGAACTCTTGTTCAAAATTTCACCCTGCTGCTGCACCACAGAGCACTGGGAGACTGCAGGAGCACAGGCTGATGCTGAGCTTTGGTGCATCTGCCACTCAGATTTGCCCTTTGCATTATAAACCCTTGCAGAGCTGGTTTCTGAGGGTCTGCCCCAGTGTATTTCTTGGGCCTGGGGAGTTCAACACTGTGCCCAAAAGCTGTGTTCTGCAGCTAAATCTGTGCTCCCCTGTGCTGTGCTCACTGTAGTGACGATGGTGGTGGTGATGCCAGTATGCATTTTGGAGCACAAGACTGAATCACACACGATCAGTCATTTCCCACATTGTTGCTCTTCTGAAACATGGGGTATGTTTGCTATCTAGCAGGTAGGCTGTGTTTTTTCCTTAATGTAAACAGTGGGCTTTTTGTATGTAAAATACCCTAAGTCATCACGGGAAGGGAGAGATGAAGAAAGGAGAATGGGACATGAATACCAATGTTCTGCTTAACTTTCTTTCTCCTTCTGAAAAAATATCAATGCTTTTTTTTTTTTTTTTCTCAGAAATGGTGCAGTTTGCTTCTTTATGCCTGGAGAGGCATTGTGTTAAATCCATTATGAAACATTATAGGTGGTGGTGACTTCATAATGGCATCTTCCAGAGACCCTCTTTTTCATAGCTGACAGGTTGATGCTCAATTAAAGTACCTTGAGAATGGCAATATTATTTCTTTCTTACCTTTACATCTTTCCTTGTTTTTTTTTTCTTTTTTTAATGCCACATTAACACATAAAACAGAAAAGGAAAAAGGATTCTCTCTTTTGCTGCAAACCCTCTCCTTGTGGCTGTTAATGGCAGTGGGAATGATGACATGCAAAGTATTCCATAAGGCAAAATCAGAGCTGAAAGTCAGAGTTGTAGCTGTTTATCCTGGCACTGACTGTTGTAGCTCAGCCTCAGCTTCTCTGCAAACACAGACTCTGAATTCTCTTCAGAACTGATCCAGAATCAGCTCTGAGCACTGTGACAACCTCAGATCTCCTGTTCAACATATTGACATTTACTTATGACTGCAGAAGGTGTGTCTGCCTCCACTCTCCTTCCAAAATATCCCCAAAATGTGAGTTTTTAAGGTGAATGGTATTATTTTGTAAGGGGAAATTCTTCATTGCTGGCAGCCTGAGAGACTGTCTTCCACATCTGATTCCTCTTGAGGGAGATTTATGGATCTACAGCAGATCTGCAGCTACCACTGATTGTAGATGTAACTGAGGGTGCACTGAATTGTGAAGAGGCCTGACCCTTGGCATCTCTAATTTCAGCTGTCCTATGCTTGGCTTCAGGATGTGTTCCTGTGTAAATTGATCTGTGTAATAGCTACAGGTGTCTTTTACAGTTCTCCTTATGCTGCAACTCACTGCAATATCTGTTCCAATACTGGATGTAAATTTTCCTGTGTTGCTCTGCTGTCCTGTCTGACTGTGCTGTGAATCAGGCAGTGAGAGAGAGCAAAAGCAGAGCTGGAGCCATTTGCCCATCAGGCTTAAAAGGAGAAATTAAGAAAAATGAATGTACTGGAAAGGAGAAAAGGGATGTATGTGTGTGAGCCTTCAAAAGAAAAGCTCCTCATCTGTGATCAGTAGTGATCTGTGAGTGGTAAGAAGCTGATGTGTCAAGGGAGAAAATGGAAATATCTGGTAAAGGAACTAAAAATCAAACTGTATTTGTCAAAAACATCTGAAAGCATGTAGTCAACTGGCAGACCTGCTAGGGCTCCATGAGCTCCTTTAATAAAATCAGTAACTACTTCCAAAATGCAGCCAGCTTGATTCCCATACTGAAAGGTGCTAGGTAGGATCCTGACAGCTTTTTGCCAGGCTGGGGTTTCCTCCAGAGAGCAGGAGGAACAGTTTTCCTCTGTTTAAAAGGAAAATAACTAAACTAACTAAAAATAATTCTGTAAGAAGCCTAAAAGAAAATAATAGATAAAAATCAGCAGTGCTCTTTCAAAAGAGATTGATCTCCTGTAGCACATATAAATTGATGCTGCTTCAAACTACATCAGTGAGAAATTTGGCTCCATAGCCCTGGCATTTGTCTTTTAAGATTGAAAAATTGAGGACTTACTCTGAAAAACATTGAGTAGGAAGGCTATAGAAGCTCACCACTACTTTTGAAGCATGATGTGCCATAACATTGGCTTTGAAATCCCTGGGTCTGTATTGCAGCAGAGTCTCTGACCCACAGGCTCATCCTCTGCCTGAGAAACGTGTTCTGTCTCTCACATCAGCCAAGCAGGAGAAAATCTACAAATAGTGCTGAGCTGACAGTTCTGCTGGTAGTGCCAGAGACAGGACAAAACCCAGCTCGTTCTCCTGTGCTTGCTGCTTCATTAGTAAAGATAAGATTTACAAAAGCACGTAGAACAGATAAACTGAGAAGAATCCCTTCTGTAAACTCAGAATTCTGATTTGCTTTTTAAGGTGTCTCCAGCAAACTCTGTTTCCAGAGTTCAGAGGAGATGCTGTCAAAACATTTTGTGTTTATTGTATTGCTCAGGCAGCATGGAGAAGGTGAGGCCAGTGATTTCCACAGCGTTGTCATGAGCAAAGGGGAGCTGCAGCATCACCACTGAATCTCTCAGTGAGGCTGGTCTAAGGGAGGGTGAAAACTGACTTGCAGCTGGTATTTGTATCAAGATAGAAATTATCCTCCCATTTCTTTTCACACAAAGTGGTGTTCTGGAATCTGTACTCAGCCAGAAGTCCCTGGACAGTGTAAAGGAGGCTCACTGTAAGGAGCACCAGGGTCTGTGTGCCAGGTCTCTGTGTAGTGACCCACTTCTGACTGAGCCGAGCTGCTTCACTGTCAGGGGCTTGGTTTTCTCACTGGGATGCCCTGAAACAATTTGGTTTTTGCCAAAGGGTTTTGCCCACTGTGATCTAAACTAGGTTTGAGACTGAGCTGGTTCTCTGGATCTACGTGCGCCCAAAGGCTGAATCTGAGAGTGACCTCTCCATCCAGGAGCCAAAGGGTTTTGCCCACTGTGATCTAAACTAGGTTTGAGACTGAGCTGGATCTCTGGATCATGGCTATGTGTGCCCAAAGGCTGAATCTGAGAGTCACCTCTCCATCCAGGAGACTCCTCTAGGGCAGATTCATTATCTAATGAATTAATTCATTAATTAATGGCACAAGGTGAACTTCACAGGGTGACAGCTCAGGAGAGGATTTCCCCAGCAGCACAGGTGGTGCAGCCACTGTCCCTGGAGCCTTTAAGGAAAGGACTCGGGGCAGTCTGGCTGACCAGGTGGTGTTTGCTCGTAGGCTGGACTCAGCCTTGGAGGCTTTTCCAACCCAACTGATTCAGGTCTCATTCTAACATGACTCAGAAATGTGAGCAATCCTTTGCACATCAGGTGCCTCTTTGTTTGCATCAGTGCACAAGCTGTGCTGTCTCTGCCACGCTCCCGAGTTTTATTTACTGCTCTAGTCTTACTCAAAGTTCCACCTTTTCTAAATGACCAGCTGAAGCATTTGAATTTCCTTCTCTTTCAAATTCAGCAGCTCCACTTGACCCTTTAAACTACAGATACTGAACCAGTGTTTAAACTAAATGCCATTTCTAAGCAAACACCCACAAAGTTATTAGGCATTTGCTCAACAGAGTACATCCAAGTTACATTAAAAGGACCAAGCTGAGACCCATCTGCTTTTTAAATATTAATTGGCTCAGTCCCCAAAACCAAAAGTGCCTTTTTTTTTTTTTTTAATTGGGGGTTGTGATTATCTCTGAGAAATTTTACAAGAGAAGATTAATTTATCTCTCTAGCAGTACTTGGCATGACCCACAGCTGTTTATAATGTGGCTGCCTGGCTAGGAGAATGTGTTTTTACAAGTACTCTGAAGTGCAGTTAGTAGTAATGCACAGAGGATTATGCTTCCTTTTGCAGCATCAGGTTTGCTCTTCTAATGGAAGGGAAAAAAAGCTCTGCTCAAAACTTCTCCTGGGTAAACTTGGGAAATAATGTGGCTTTCTGTGGGGAGGACCTTACACAGAAGCAGAATAAAACTTAAAAATGAGTCTGTGTTTAAAGCAAAGAGGTGACAACTACCATTATGCTACTTAAAATTTTGTGAGTTGTGATTCTTCATACAAGGTTGGTAATTTGCTGCATGGGTTAAGATCGAAATCCCAAGTGTCTTTGGCTTCCTGCCAGGGATTGAGCACCCAGAGGGATGTCCTGGGTTCCGACATTGTCCCACCTGCTTATGAAATCAATGGACCCAGAGATGAGAGGGAGGACATAATTTTACTGTTCCTCACAGTGGACAGCCTGCTATCTGCCTTGTGTCATCCTGTGCTGTGAGCCATTATTGGAGAAGCAGGGGACTCCAGCAACTGGGGAGAATGATGCATCTGACTCCATTGATTCAGAAGGCTAATAAATTAAATAAATTATTATACTATATTATTCTATACTATATTACACTAGATCTAAACTGAATTTGAACAGAACTCAACTGAACAAAATCTCATGACTATGTCCTGACTGACCATCAGAACACAGCTTGCAGAGATTGGTCAAGAAAACAAAATACTCACACCAGAACCCAGTTACCAAATCCCTTCAGGTAAACAACCTTCCATAATGCTTTCCACTTGAGCACAAACACAGGAGCAGCAAATGAGACAAGAATTGTTTTGATCATTCTCTTCTCTGCTTCTCTCAGGCTCAGAGAATGTGAATCCCACAAGCCATCACCTTGCCAAGCCAGGAATTCTTAGTCTGTTCTGAACTTGGGTAGTTATCTTTGTGAGGTACCTGTCATTCATTACTGATTTCCTTTCAAAGCAACAATGAAGATGTAACTTTGGATGTTTTTCCTCAAAAAAAAAGTAACTTAAAAAATCCACAAAAATAGTGCAAAAGATGTCACCAAGATTGAAACTACCCATGTTCAAGCTTTTAATTTTAAAATAACAGGGCTGTGCTAGGAAAAAAGGGTCTGCCAATATTATTCAACCACTGTAGACATACTCCTCTGTGGTTTAATACCCTAATGCAGTTCTCAGAGGAAGACAAATTATCCATGTTCCCAATAAGATTGGAAGTGTGCAAGGAAAGCAGCTGACCAGGCTGTTCTCCAAACTTTTCACAGAGGTTTGCAGGAATTGTTTTTCTGGTGGCTCTTCATTGCAATATCAGTTTGCCTTTCCTTGTGGTTTTAATGTCAAAAGTAGAAGAGAATCAGAAAATTTAGAAGCAACATCTGTTGAAGGAGCTAGTAAATAGCCTGAGTATTTTTGCTTTTATTGAGTCTGGTTTTCACTACAAAACAAGAAGCATGCACCAGGACTTTTAAGGGTGGAGATAATGGATATTAAACTGATGTTTTTGTCAGCAGTAAATTAAAATTTTTACTGCTTTTTGTAAGTACCAGTTTGTCATACTTTACATGGGAACATCAGAAAGGCCACATTTGCTCAGAGTAAAGGTCCATCTGGCTCAGCATCCTGTCCCTGGGTAGTGGCCAAGAAATTCTGCCTAGGGGTGAGTCTGAGAGCACAGAAAATCAATAGTGATTCTTCAGGATGTGTCTCCAGCCATGAGCTGCCACTGACTCGTGAACTTCCAGTTTTTCTCAGCGCATTTTCCAAGACTAACAGAATCCAATTTTGTATCTGAGGGAAAGAAAAGGGTAGATTTTGGAGATCCTGAGATGTGTCTGCTGTCAGTGATGCCCATGGGGTGCTCAAAGAAGAGGAGCTGCTTGTGTTCCCCAGCCAGTCAGTGTAACTCCAGGACAGCAGTGGTTCCCATTCATTCTCCATCTTATCTCTTTCCACAGTTTCCTGGTCATATATGAACTGTCTTTCTGTTCAGAAACAGGATATATTGCCATTTTTTTCTATTTTTCCCTCACCATCCCTTGGCCAAAGATGAGCCATTTCCCAACTGCACACACCTCTAGGCTGGCTGTAATATGTGACAAGGGAGGGTAAAGCCATCTCCCATCACAGTATTTCCAGCAAGAACAGGAGCAGGTTCCCCAGGGGCCTCTGCACAGGCCTCCCAAGGCTGGAAGACTGAAGCTGGGAGCTTCATCTGCCCATTAAATCAGTCCAGGGAAAAGTGTCTGTGTCTGTGAGCACACCTCCCAGCACAGAGCTTTCCTCCAAAGCCTTTTTGACTGCATAAAGTCTGTGCTGAAGTTTGATCCAGGACTCTACATCCAGCAAGATTAGTGGCAATCAAAACCTTGTAGGTGAGAAAAGCAAGCGCTCATTCAAATATGAAGTAACTCATCTGGAAGGCATATCCTGTGGTGTAGTTTTAAATTAACAGCCTTTTTTCCAATTTGCTGTAGACAGCAGACTGGTGAAGCTCTGAATGCAGACCCCTGTATGATCTAAGATTTGCAGGTGCACTGTCTTTCTAAAGTGAAATTGAAACGTTTCAAAAGTCGATGCAGCTTACGGATGCAGCAAAGGAACACATAACTGGAGTGAGAGAATGCATCCAGCAGAAAAATTCTCAATTGTGGTGTTAATAATATATTAGAGAGCTTTCCCTGTTAGTGCCTTGCCATGGGGATAATTAAAGGGGTGTGACAAACATCAGTGGCAGCCTGGAGCAATCTGCTGTGTGGCTCGAGTTGGATCCAAACTACGGTAAAGCTCTTCCTTGTGCCAGCAGGACACGGGGGTTCAGGCACTTTGAAATGGAATTTGCCCCTCCAAGGAGGGACTTGGATGTGCACGTGCAACAGCAAGGTGTAGGCAGGGCTGGTGCTGTGTTGCTTCTCCTCTCAGCTGAGTGCACACGGGGGAGCAGCCCCTCAGTGGGCAGGGATGCTGCCGACAGACATCTGCTAGGAACTGGACCGAGATCCTCCAACCTCTCCATATCAGTGGCTGAACAGATGGTGAGCCATCATCCTTGTTATTTTCCATTCCAGGCTCATGGAGAGATGTGAGCTGGCAACTTATTTTTCTCAGCTTGGGACCAACAGATCTTTAGAAGTCAAAACATTATTGTTATCCTATTAATTTCTAGGGAACCGTTGAGATTTGGGCGCCTCATTCTAAGTACATAGACAGGATACCGGCTAGTAATAGTTCCCAAACAGTTTAGGTCAGAATGGATCTAATTTTGGCATAAACCTGCAAGATACACCTCAATTTCCTTTATGCCAATCCCAAGACTGTGTTTTGCTGTAAGGGGCATTGTTTGGGTGTGATCACGGGGATGAAAAGCTACTATCCCTTGTCACATTCATATTTTCTGAAAAATCCCTTTGCCCAGGATTTTTCTCCTGGGAAGCTGAGAAGCCTCAGAGAAAAAGGAAAACAATATAATCTCATTGCTTCTCCTGTGTTTTGCTCCTTTGGAATGTGGTTGGAGATTGTTTACCCACAGATGATTGTTTCATTGGTTTCATGTGAATTGTTTTGACTCAATGGCCAACCAGGGCCAAGCTGTGTTGAGGCTCTGAAGAGAGTCACGAGTTTCATTAGTAACTTTTTAGCCTTCTGTAAGTATCCTTTCTGTATTCTCTAGTATAGTTTATTATAGTATTCTTTAATATATTCTAGTATCACAAAACAATAACTTGGCCTTCTGAGAACACGGGGATCTCTGGGTCAGGCTCGGTTACTTTTAAACCCCTTGGTGTGACATCAAGCATTCATCTGACAACACCATCCAAGTCAGATGGGTACAAAAGTAAACAAAAATATTTTGGTGAGCAATTCCTAGTGCCAAAGCTGAGCTGAGAAGCTAAAACCACAAGCATTGTCTCTGTTAGACAGCAAGGCAACAGAAGCTACAACAAAGCTCTCTTACATAATGAAGCAATTATGTTTTCTCAGTCTCACAAGTTTTTTGACAACACAGCTTTCTCAGGCTTTTCACTGATAACACTTTGAGGCTCTTCAGGGAAAATGTGATAAATAAGCAGTCACTGCTCCCAGAGTGGTTTTGATCACCCATTTTTACTGAAGCAATATTTCACATTTTACATCTAGGCTGATACACTCTCATATGTCAAAAAGGTCATGTAGCTGTCACTGAGGGAAGTCACAAGTCAATAAGGGAGGATCCCTAATGGAATTAAAACCAAAACAAAGCAGAAAAGCCATTGTACCTACAGGAGGGAGACAAGAAGCCTGGGTTAACTTTCATGGTTAGAAAGAGAACTAAGTAATGAAGCTGTCATAGAGTTTCTACAAGCCATTTTTTATCCTAATCTTCCTGAAATATTAAATTACATGAGCTGCAGTAGCAAGATCTCTAGACAAAACTGTGTCACACACACATATTAAAAATAAATTATAAATGGCTCTGTACAGGAAAATGTAATTCTTCCCACTGAATGGACCAGGGAGAACATGTCTCTTAGGGCTTATAGAAACACTTGGAGAAGGCTACCATTTTTTGTTTTAAAGGAATAAAAATTAATATCTGTGGCTGAATTTTGCATTAATTTCACAAAGCAACAAAGGCAGCTAGGACTAGGCAACTAGGATTTGAGCTAATACTGTGGAAAAATAAAGATGATGCTTAAACCCAGATTCCAGGTGCAAAAGGGTGTCACGTGGGCGTTTTTGAGATCCAGACATGAAATTGTACATGCTGTAATTTGGAAGCTCAGGCACACCTCTGTGCTAAGAGCAGGGGCCCCAAGGAGTCAGCCCATTTTCAGAATGCATCACATCTTCAAAGCCTGGAAATGCCAGGAGTGTGTGCAGAGCCTGAGCACTGGGTGCATCAGCACCCTTCAGGTGTGCAAGTGTGGATTTCCTTGCGAAGGAACGTTCTCCTGGTCTTAATTGCCCTCAGAGGGTTCTGCAGTGCTCAGCTGCTTCCAGAGCTCACACTCCTTTGGGGCCAGATTCAGAGGGGTGTCAAGCACCTGCAGCTCCCTTCCACATTCTCCAGAAATTCCTGCAGGCTGCTGAATGGGTCAGTGTTTGGTTTTTTTTACAGACACTAGAAAATGACCATCATCACGTTAGGAAATATCCACAAAAAAGTGGCCTTTTAATATTAACCAAAAAAAAAAAAAAAAAAAGGTCATGAGGTACAAGGGCATAAATTCGTGATTAGGGCTGAGCATGTAAGGAACACAGGGAGATGGACTTGGAAGAGCATCATTAAAGACCTCTGCAGGTAACTGGCTTTCTCAGCTGGGGAGCTGCTTGGAGTCAGCTGAGCTCAGTTCCTGGCTAAGGGAGTTGAGTAGGGCCCTGGGGAGAGAGAGAGAAGGGTGGGAACAGAAGGGTGGGAACAAGTGGAGGGCACTTCGGAGAGCAGTTTCCCATCAATGACCTCACAGCTGCCAGGTAGGGAAGGGAATGTTCTTCCCTCGACCCCTGCATGTTTCTGTGGCTTTCCTTTTGCTGGCTCTGGCACTTATTTGGCCACAGAGAAACAAAGTTCAGGTAGCAGAGCTGGCAGAGACCAGCACCATGGGAGAGGAGGAAGAGATTTTCACTGATTTGCAGTGGCAACAGGCTGGGAAAAGGAATGGAGCAAGGCTAGCTCTGAGCTGAGACCAGTTGTGAGAGGCTGTGATTTCAGTTCCCTGGGGATTCTCTTTGGATTTTACTTTATTTTCATTTTGGAGTTTGGTTTTTTTTTTCCCCTTAATTTCTTTTTCTAATCAAAAATACTTTATGTGACTCAGAGAGTCAAACACTTTGCTGTAACAGAAGTGAATGTCAGGTCCTGTGAATAACTCCTGACTTACCTGTGAAGGCCTTTTATTTCCCCTAGCAACTCCCTGGTTAAAGAGAGCTCTGCTGGAAACATGCTTTGAAATTTTGTTTTCAGGAGATTAAAGTCTGATGGAAACATGCAGCTCTTGAATGAATGTCCTTTTGTCATGCTAAGATTGCCTACAGGAACGCTCAAAGAAAATCTTCAACTACCACTGCGTTCGTAGGGAAGGAACAATTTAATTGCAATAATAACAAGGTGATTCTGAAAGAATAAATCACGTCTGCAGCAAGCCATGCCTTGAGTGTAGATCATGGTTGCAGTGACATCTCCAAACAATTACTCAGCACAGGAGAAGTCAGTCAGCATGGACCATGAAACTCAGAGGCCCAGCAGTGGGAATGTGCTGGGAACAGTTTCCCTGCTATATTTCCTACCCTGACCTTTGCCCAGGAGTGAGGGAGAAATGATGCCATGGAAGCTGAGATTATTTGCATGAGGTTATCACAAGCAAAATGGCCTTTTCTGGATGAGCTGGACAATTCTTAGGGAAAGGGGAGAAACTAATTAAGGCAACTGTTATGAGTGACTGGGAATGGGAGCAGAGTTCTCTTGCTGACTGACTGCCAGCTTGGAGCAGCAGCCACTGTAACCCTTTATCTTCTGAGACTAAGGGGTGGCTTTGCCAGAGTGAGCCAGAGCCTCCTGAATCAGCACAAGGACAAGCTGGGAACAGAAAATGGAGACATAAATATGGAAATATTCACCCTCTTCATAGGTGCCCTGTGGGCAAGTGAAATGAAGCATTCATTTACTTTTTTTTTTTTTAATTGGATATGTAATTAAAATAAATAATGCAAACTGCACTTGAATGCAATGGTAACACATTTCTGGAAAGAGTTATTAACTTATGGGAAGTATAGCTGTACAAATCAGGAAAGATTTAATTATGTAGTGTGGTGTAATTGTACAATTGGTTTATTAAGGCAAATCTCACCTTCTACATAAGACTAGCTCTTTCTTCCTGCCAATGATTGGTTGGTTTTATTCATTTCTTTATTATTTGTATACATTATGTGTGTGAATACTCTCCTAGTAAGATTCTTGGTCACCAGGTGATTTGTCAGCTCTGAATTTCAGAGAGCCAGAGTTAATAGAACATGGTGGTCCAAGGGTAGAATCATAGAATTGTGAAGGTTGGAAAAGAGCTCTAGGATCATCACGTCCCAGCTGTTAACCCAGCACCACCACCACGTTCACCACCAAATCACTTTCTCAGGTGCCATAGCCACAAGTTTTATGAACACTTCCAAAGATGGTGACCTCCACTGCTTCTCTGGGTAGCCTGTTTCAATGCTTCCTGGGGACAATTTTTTCTTAATATCCAATCTGAGCCTCCCCTGGCACAATCTGAGGCTGTGTCCACTCATCCTGTCGCTTGTTTCCTGAGAGAAGAGACTGACCCCACCTGGTTACAGCCTCCTTCCAGGCAGCTGTGGAGAGTGACAGGGTCTCCCCTGAGCCTCCTTTTCTCCAGGCTGAACACCCTCAGCTCCCTCAGACACTCCTCCTAAGACCTGTTCTCTTTCCTCAGCTCTGTTGCCCTTCTCTGGACACGCTCCAGTGTCTCAGGGTCTTTCTTGTAGTGAGGGGTCCAAAACTGAGCTCAGTATTCTGGCCAGTGTATTCTCACCAGCACTGAGTACTGGGGTAGTTCTGCTCCATTTTTGTTGATTACGGATTAATGTATTTGGCCTGGGTCTGATTCACTTGGATGAGTTAATTTAAAAGCTATTGTGCCTGTGCAAGCATATACCAAGGATTTAATTTGCTTGAACACCGAGAAGTGAATGAAGAATGAATGACCAAAGCCAAAGCCATTCGCTTCCTCATTCAAGCAAACACCCAGGTAATAGAACTGGGCAAATGACTGAACTAAGCACATATCTGAGGACTAATAACCATAGAGTCTGCTCTTACTCTGCAAGCTGCACAGAGCACTATATATACTCTGAATAACCAACAGGGACATGTATTACATGTACTGAAATGAAATAGAGTTGCAATCATGCTGCTTCCATCAGCTGCTGCAGCTGAGCTTATTTACATAAAGGGAAGGAACCTTTGGAAGCTATTTCCTTTCCTTTTCCTTTTCCCTTTCCTTTCCCTTCCTTTCCCTTTCCCTTTCCCTTTCCTTTCCTTTCCTTTCCTTTCCTTTCCTTTCCTTTCCTTTCCTTTCCTTTCCTTTCCTTTCCTTTCCTTTCCTTTCCTTTCCTTTCCTTTCCTTTCCTTTCCTTTCCTTTCCTTTCCTTTCCTTTCCTTTCCTTTCCTTTCCTTTCCTTTCCTTTCCTTTCCTTTCCTTTCCTTTCCTTTCCTTTCCTTTCCTTTCCTTTCCTACCAGAACTGAGAGGGCCAGCTCTTTCTGAAGCACTGAAATAGATCAGCCAGTTCAAAGAAACCAAAGCAGGCCTGAAATTCTGTATTTGGATTCACACATGACCCTGCCCTTGGACCTGGCTTGGTTAAGCAAGGCAGCATAAAGTCACTGCCTTGGAGAGCAGGGAAGGTCAACACTGAGCTACTACAGCAGAATGCAGACTGGACCCTGATGCTTTCTTTCCTTACAGGGATGAGGAGATTTTTGCTTGTTTGTTGAGGGTTTTTTGTTTTGTTTTTTTTTTTTTTTTTTTTGTTTTGTTTGGGGTTTTTTTTTTTTTTTTTTTTGTTTTGTTTGGGGTTTTTTTTTTTTTTTTTTTTGTTTTGTTTGGGGTTTTTTTTTTTTTTTTTTTTGTTTTGTTTGGGGTTTTTTTTTTTTTTTTTTTTGTTTTGTTTGGGGTTTTTTTTTTTTTTTTTTTTGTTTTGTTTGGGGTTTTTTTTTTTTTTTTTTTTTGCAGTTCTGAGCACTACTTTGCTATGACTTTAACCTGGTGAGAATCAGAATGGGAAATGCAAAAAGCCCCTTGTTTCTCTGTGCCATGGCTCCTTGGGGGCCCATGGAATGGAGAGCAGCACAGTCTGCCCTCACTGAGAAATTGTGAGGATAAGGGAATTAAGTCATGAAGGGACTAAGTTAATTTGTGACAGTTGCCTGAGACAGATATCAAAATACAGCTTCCTTTTGTCTCATCTCTGAAGCATTTGAAAGAACTTTGCTATTCTGTGTATTACACTGGAATATAACTTGTCACTAGAAAGTGACAGAAAAGCTACCACAGCAACAGGCTGCTGAAGTATTTTTTTTGTTTTGTTTGGGGTTTTGGTTTTTTGGGTTTTTTTTTTTTTGTTTTGGTTTTTTTTTTGTTTTGTTTTGTTTTTTTGGGTTTTTTTGGGGTTGTTTTTTTTTTTTTTTGTTTCTTTTTTTTGTATTTTGTTTGATCCTTTAGTGTTATTTGGCAAGAAATACAAAGACTTTCTCACACAAATTCCTGCTGATTTTCTTCTATATTGAATCCAATGCTTTTTCACTCAGATATTGGTTTGTTAGACATGCTCCAGTAAACAGACATCCAGGAAAATATCAGGGCAATTTCCTGCCCCAAAAATATTCCTCCCCATGAGCACATGCTAGAGCAAAGATGGAGCTGGCACTGTGCAGCAGAGGCTTCTCCATGCCCAGGATTCTGCGAGATGAGACATCTAAAACCCCACCCCAAATCTTGTGCCTTCTTTTCCTCACACTTTGTAAAGACCACATTTTCTAATAAAACAAGATGTTCTGCCCTTGTTTTAAAAAAAACAAGGCTTTTTCTTGGCTAAACTCTGTCACTGTGAGCTGGGCTGCAGTGCCTTGGCCAGACGACAACCTTGCCTCCCAGAGACACCACTCTAATCTTCAGTCTCACTTCATTTTGTGGTTATTTCTTGCTGCTCTGTGCTCTTCTTTTGATAATTCAGAAGGAAATATTTTCACCAAGAGTCCAAAGTGTGATCAAGTGCTGGTGTAGGGTTTTTTGTGTCGGCTTTTTTTTTCTTTCAATTCAAACTCCATTCTCCTTCTCTTTTGCAAGATCAAGGGTGAAGATGTGCACTGGCCCAGATTCATTCCAAATCACTTCCCTGGGAGTGTGCCTGCTAATCAAATGTGGGTCTTTCTTTGCCTATTGCAATTCCTACTGCTTTTTTTTCCCCATACATACACACCTTCTTCCATCCCCTCAATTCCTCTCCAATCACTTCTGACCCATTTCTGTGTTTTATGGCCACTCCTGGTGTAGCCCCTGGGATCCAAGAGCAGTTACAGGACTTGGGACCAAAGCAGGCTGGATGAAAGCTGTTCCCTTGAGCCAGATGTGTTTTGTCTCACCTGCATCAGTGACGTGAGAGGGCACACGAAAACACTGAGCTGGGTCTGACTGCCGGCCCGACAGCTCCGTGGTTCTCAAACCTCAGCTGCCTGGGAAGACTTCAGTAGTCACTGTGAGGTTCGCAGGAAGATTTTAGTCAAGCAAACATCTAAAATTCCACGCAGAAACTATTTATGCAGCCCTTATTCCATGTGCCAGCCCTCTGCAGACGTCTGAGGCCTCTCCAGTCCCTCAGAGTGGCACAAACCTTCCGGCTGGGCCCTTCCACAGAGACAGGGGAGCTGGTGAATGAGCTCTCAGATTTAATCTGAGCCACCAGCTTTAATGGAAATCGTTGTTAATTAAAGAAAACTCATGCCTGTTTGAAGCAAATGCTGGTTCATTGGCAGGATTAATCACTCCAGGGGCAGAGTGGCATTTCCCCTTCTCTCTCTTGGCATGGGTGGAAACCACCCACATGTTTGGAGCTTCCAGCTCCTCCTGCTGTGCGATGGCACAGAGGGGCAGATTTGTCACTCTCTGGGGACCAGCCACATGAAACTGTTTGATTTGCTCATTCATTTGCAGAGGGGGGCTGGTTTGTGCCTGGGAAAGGCAGCTGGTGTCAGATGGCTGCTCTAACAATTAGGAGAGTGCTGTTACTGCTGCCTAGGGGAGGGGTTTTTTCCATCCAAGTCTGTAAACATCTTTCCACCCTCCACAAATGACCATGCAAGGAGCTAGGAAAACCTTCCCAGCTCACTGCAAAAGAAGACAGGGCCGATGCAATGAGCAACAAAAAACCACAAATACTGATTCTCCCAGGAAACACAAAGGTGGAGGGGACAGAAAGTGAAGCCTCAAAGTGCTTTTCCTTTCCCTTGTGACAAATTATTGTCTAACCTTGATCGCAGCATTAGTCTGAAATCCCTGTGTCCAGAAACCCTTCAATTAGCAGTTCTCCAACTTTTCCAGTGGTGCCACCTTTGAGCCTCACCAAAGACAGTTCTGGCCCCCATTTTCCTCTTGCTCACCTCATCCCCTCGGGCTCAGATTTAATGTTATGCTCTCCATGCCACTGCCAAAGAAGGCTTTTCTTAACAGGATGAGAGAGAGGGAAGAGGTGAGAAACAGGAGCTGAATTCCCAGAGGTTCCTTCAGCCCTGATGGGACTTGGTAAGCTCCTGTCACACTTGTGAACAGCAGTACCTCAGTGGGTAAATTGAGTGTTCATCCAGGAAAAAGAGCAGCTGGCAGCTGTGAGAGAAGCCCTGGGGGGAAGGAAGATTTGTCACTATTGACAAGCAGTGGAAAATAACTTAAAAGGGCAGGTCTTTTCAGGTCCAGGGAAGTTTGGGGCTTTTTGTCAGCTAGTGAAGGGAAACAGTCACACTGACAAAGCTCCAGCCTGATGCTGCACTGCAAGGGACCCTAAAAAAAAAAATGAATGGGAGAGTGAGGATTTTGTCTGTTGGTTTGGGCTTGTCCATTGTTGATTTTTTAATGGCAAAATCTCTGATGGATTTCACATGGACTCCTTCCTAGAGAATTTGGATGGATATCTGGGTGGATCCAAGGCAATGGAGTGGCACTTGGGCCATGGTGAGGGGCTGTGATGGCTTTGAGGAGGTATCCCAGCTGCTGGCGAGCAAGCACTGGAGGTGCTGAGGGATGGGGATGGGGCCAGGACAGCCAGGGCTGAGCAGCCCTTGGTGGAGGTCTCCTGTTTTAAGAAATATGCACTAAATTTGTTCTCTAGTCGGGGTAAAGGGAGCCATTCTGGGGTAGAACAGTTGGGATTGCTGGAAACTGAAAGAAAAAGTGAGTGAGGCACAGAGAGGCAGTAAATGCAAAACATTTGTCCTGTAAGAGCACATTCACAGCATGATGTCATGCAGTGACATTCCATAGCCTGTTATCAGCAGATGTCTCCCAGAAGGGAGGAATAGTTTGTGGAAGAGATAAGGAAAACTGCCCACTGAACAGAAGACAACTGCCACACCTCTCACAGGTGGCACATAGAGCACACATTGCCTGGCAATCTAGGGCACACGAGGACTGGGATTGAGAGAGCTGCCTGCTGCCTTCTGGCTGTCCTCCCCACTGCCTCACCCAGTACCCACCTGCTTCACCCCAGCAGCCTCCTGGTGTGGGGGGCTCATCCTCTGGGCACCAGGCTGAAATGTCACTGCTGTCCTGTGGAGAGTGAAGGGTAGCACTGTTCCAGCTTTTCCCTGCAGTGCTCGAGCCCTGACCCCATCAGAGCCTTCCAGGAGCCCTTCAGGTGCATCCACCAAATGAAATTTTTTCCCTTCCTACACGGATTGTAGCTTAATCAATACAGCCTAAACACAGAGCAGCCTACAGCTGCATTCTGTGCTGCTGGCTTTGGCCAGGAGCAGAACAGCTCTGTGGTATAAACTCTGTAGTCCCACAAGCCTGGAAGGGGAAAGGAAATAAAATCCAAGTGCAGACACAGCAGGGAAGTGAGGCCTGCCAATAAAACACAGCACAGAGCACTAGCAGTGCAATTGAAGGGCCTCCAGGGCTTCCTTCTGATCCAGGGGATAGTTTGGAACAGAATACCAAATATCCAGTGGCCTGGCCTTGGCTTCATATCAAAGAGAGGTTGATTGGTGCAGGAGCGGTGGTGAGCCATGGGCATTTGGGAATCCCCATGTTAGAACATCATGTCAGCCTTCAGCCAGTGCTAATCAGAATCTCATTTAAGGTTCAAGATTTTTTTAGGCTGTGCCTGGTCATGGTCAAGTTTTATTTGACCTTTAAGCATCCTTTCCCAAGTTACGTGTTCCTTTCAGCCATTTTCTTACCAGCCCAGGCACAAATATCCTGACACTTCTGTCCAGCTGGTCTTGCCAGCTGGACAGAAGTGTCAGGATATTTTCTTTCATTTTTTCTGTTGTTTTCTGTCTTTTTTTTTTTTTTTTTTTTTGCAGCCTCCTCTGTCTTGTAGCAAAGGCAACTTTCCCTTTTATGCTCCCTACACCAGATGGATAAATTAGAGTTGCTTTTGCCCATTTGCTGGCAACTGCACTGTGAGATCTCAAGCACTTGATATTAACTGAATTATTATCAGTTAATAACAGCTTTCTGTGGAGTGTAAACTGATATGCTAAGGAAGAGTGGGCCTAATAGTCAAGCATTTTCTAGATTACTCTTCCATTTACTAAAAGCAAGCAATTGCTGCTAAAAAAAAAAAAAAAAGAAAAAGAAAAAAAAAAAAGAAAAAGAAAAAAAAAAAAAAGAAAGGCAGATTTCATCTTGCTGTGCAAGATGTGCATTTCAGCAGCTGCAGGTTTCTCAGAAGGCTTTTTGGAGTTAATCAGCAAAAGGGCAAAGGGCAGGCAAAATCTGGGCCGGGAGATTTTCTTGGCGGATTTTCAAGTCCATTAATAACAGCTCAGTCCTGGCAGGGCGGGGGAGCAGATCAGATGGGGGTAAAGCCAGAAGTGCTGAGCTGCTGGCAGGAGTGCTGTGCTGCACTGTGATGGCTGAGAGGGCAGAGCAGTCCAGCTTCCAGGCTGGCAAAACCACAGCACCAATACGCTGGAACCCAGGACATCCCTCTGGGTGCCCTGGATGGCTCCAGCCCCTGGCAGGGGGCTCAGAGATCCTGGCAGGAAGCCAAAGACACTTGGGATTTTGATCTTAACCCATGCAGCAAATTACCAACCTTGTATGTCAGAATTACACATCACAAAATTTTAAGTAGCATAATAGTAGTTGTCGCTGGGTGAAAAGTGGAATTTTGAAGATTTTTACTACAGGGGTCTAGGGTGCAAGATGGAGGGATTTGGGCATTGTCCTGTCTTTCTTCCTTCTTCTTCCTAGACTCCATCTTCTGTGTGATGTTGGCACTTTTGGATTGGTTTAGAGTAGAAGTAGACAGTCTAACAAGGTGATAGGTATTGGAAAATAACTGTAAATAAAGTACACATAGTTTTTAGTATAAAGAGATAGCACCGCCTCAGGGCAGGGCAGTGTGCCCTTGACGGACCTGCAGATCAGACCTCTGTGGATCTGAGAGAAAATATTTTGGATAATAGATAATAAACAACCTTGTGAAGAGTTGGGAGCCAAAGAATCCCAACTCTTTCTTCGGCTGGCGGACTGGGAAAAAGGGACTCTTGGGGGCATCCCGAAAGCAGAAAACCCGAGACCAATATGTGGCACAAAGCAGCGAGCAGCCTCTGGAGGAGGATGAAATCAGGCCTGGGATATGTCCAGCCCCAGGGAGGTGCCCCAGGAGCCACTCTCCTGCACAGAACTGCTGCCTCCGTGCTGCCCTGGCTTCTCACTCTGCCTTAGCATGGACTGGGAGCTTTTCCTGCCTTGTTTTTATGTTCTCTTTGCTGCCTCTCAGAGAAACAGGGCACTTGGACCTTTGCTTCTGCCAGCACACCTGGCTGGGGATCAATGGGTATCTGTGCCAGGAGGAGAGGCACATGTTGCTGCTGAGGGCTCCTTGGGAAGAGGTTTCCTGACCTGTTAATGGCACAGATGTGTCTGGGAATGGCAGGAAGAGAAGCTCCTCTTCATCCCTGTGTCCTGGCACAAGAGGCAGGGACCAGCCCCTGCCTTGCAGCTCCCACTCTCTTCAGCCAGCTGCTGCTCTCAAGCCACATGTTCTGCCACAGAGTCAGGAGGTCTGTGCCTGGCTCTTACTCTGGTGTTTGTGCTGCCAGAGGAATCTGAGAAAACTTTCTGATGTTGCTCCAGGCAGTCTCCTTTTCTCTTCCATGGGTCAGGAACCTCCCCTCTGCAGTTAGCAGGGCTGGCACCCACGTGCCTGTGTTCCATCCCTCACTACCTCCCCTTTGCTCTGTGCTGTTGGCAGGGGCTGGGAGGATGTTTCCCTAATTTTGCAGCACCAAAGCACAAGGAGCGGATGGGCTGAGCCTGTTGCTGGGTCTGCTTCCTCCCCTCTCAGCATATTTGGCAAAGGGGAGGAGATGCTGGAAGCTGGGACTCTTGCTGGGCTTGTGTTGGGGCCAGACCCTGGCATCAGGATGGAGCTTGCTGCAGGTCCACAGCTGAGTTTGCAGGGTGGGCTCAGCCCCATGGACCACACTGAGACACAGCATGAGAGTGTGCAGAGTTACACAGATCTGGTTCTGGCTCCCAGGGCTGGGTTTGCTAGGGTGAGATCCCTCCTTTCTTGCTCACACCACTGCCCACAGGGGTTATAGGCACAAGCCAGCCAGGCTCCAGCAGCTCAGGTGAGCGAGCAGAATTCTGAGGTACCCTGAGGTGGTCCCACATGGACAAAATTGCTCTCAGGGGTAAATTGAGCCTTTCAACTGACAAAAGGAGGTGCCTAGGGGTGTCAGTCTTCACCTGAAACACCTCAGCTGGATGTCTTGGATGGGATGAATTCCCATGGAGACCCTTACACCAAGCACGTGTATTGTAAATGCTCGGGCACCCGCGACGAAGGCAGGAATGACCAGGAGGACTCCATGTTCTCAGAAGGCTAATTCATTACTTTATGATACTATATTATATTAAAGAATACTACACTATTCTATACTAAAGAATACAGAAAGGATACTTATTGAATGCTAAAAAGATAATAATGAAAACTCCTAACTCTTTCCAGAGTCTCGGCACAGCTCAGCCCTGACTGGCCAATGAGTGAAAACAACTCACACCAGAATCCAATGAAACAATCACCTGTGGGTAAACAATCTCCAAACACATTCCAGATGAGCACAACACAGGAGAAGCAAATGAGATAAGAATTGTTTTCATTTTCTCTGAGGCCTCTCTCGCTGCTTTTCAGCTTCCCAGGAGAAAAACCCTGGGCGAAGGAATTTTTTCAGAGGAAGTGAATGCCACACGTGTTTTCCAAAGCACCTTTCCCTGGCAGTGTTTTCCACGGTGAGCACCCTGTAAGTGCTTGGTTTGCCCTACCCACAGCATCCTTGTTCACGAGGTTTCTCTGATCCTACAGTGCTCACTCTGGCTGCTGCCTAAGGAGTGTGTCCTCCAGCTTGTCGAAGCCCTCCCTGGGCACTGTACCATTCCCGTGGTCCAGCATGGAGACAGGGGGTAAAATGAGCACCAAAGTGCACAGTACTGTAGCTAAGGTGCCCTTCACAAGGCTGGCAGGGGATGAATTTCATAGAGAACTAATGTGCACCTCTCCAGACAGTGAGGAGTGAGCTTCTGCAGATTTACAACTTCTGCAGGGTTTTTTTAGGTGTTTAGCATCCCTAAACAACAGCTCTGCATCCTGATGGACTGAGCAGGGAGTGGAGGAGGCTGCAGCAAAATGTCCAGGCTCGGGTGATCTGAGACAGGGTAGAGGTGCCTGTTTGGGTATTTCTTTTATTCTTATGGTTGTCCAAAGAATGAGGGAAATGAAACTCATTTCTGTGGCTCCACAGCTAGCCTAGATGATATTGTGTTTCATGCCTGTCAGATTCAGGCATTTTGGTAAAATTAGAGATGATAGATTTATGGCCCAGAAGGGATTGCTGCAGCAGGCCAGACTTCCCTCTGTGATTTCAGCTTCTCAGTCCCCTTCTACTCCCTCGGTGTTCTCCCCTCTAGGGACAGGGCTTTTCAGCACAGCTCTAACATAAACAGAGGAGCAGGAGCCCAAAGGCTGCTGTTTTGTGCAGGTTTGGCCGTGGCCACTGTGACAACAGCAGTCCCTGGGCGCTGCTCCCTTCTGGCCCAGAGAGCTGCCTCAGCACCTTCCCTTCTCTCCATGTGGCTCAGGACAAAAAAACAAACATTTGAAGGTTTGAGAGGGAAATGAGGACAGGGACAAAGATCTTCAGTGTCCTTTAAAGGAGACAAAGGCTCACAACTTTGACCTCTAGCACCAAGGGTTTTTCTAGAGTGCCAAACTGGGATCAGAACACATTCCTACTGCCCATTTCCAGCACGCTTTCTTCCTTCTTGGACATGGTTTGGTTTTCCTCACTTCCTTTAGCAAACTGTGTATCTCAGGACGTCCTCTCCCCTTGCCAGGGCTCTTTCCCAAGATTTCCTGCTTTCCTTTGCACTCAGACTGCTGTCAGTCTTTAAGTGCAGGGGCAGTAGCTGACTCAGCTGTGGCCCAGCAGGGTGGATGCAGTGTAGCTGTGGTGTCTGAAGCGGCCAGGCTGCGCACAAGTGCAGCTCCTTTGCAGGTCACAAAGCCCCTAATTGCCGTGCGTCTACATTTTACTTTATTTATTTATTTTTAAGCGGCGTTTCTACCACAATTCCATGGGGTAAGAAACTGATTAAAATGTACCAAACGGCATCATCTTTAGCGCTTTGAAAAATCCCTGCAGCTGGTGGGTGGCTGTGGGGGAGGGAGTGATTGATGCAAAATGTCCCCTCTCCCCAGGAGATCTTTCTCCCCCACACCCATAATCCTGCTACTTCCTACTTATATAACTTTGTCATCTCCCGTAGCACGCGTGCGACTGATTTGTCACCGGGAGGAAGCTCAGCCAGGAGCTGGAGCAAGGGGCAGAGACTTGGAGGGTCCTGACCTCTGTCACTGGCATGCAGTGGGCTCTTGGCTTCGCTTTTCCTCTTTGCAGAGGAGATCCCAATGGTTCCTGCCTCGCTCAGCTGATGTGAGATGAAGTATGTGTTGGCAGAAATGTTTTGAGATCCCTTTGATGGAACGTGTTAATTTATTAATGGAATCTTCTCTAATCATCACGCTTCTTTCCATTTACTAACAAAGACCCTTTGTGAGGGTGCAAGTGTGCTGTTCAGCAAGCACAGCCTGACCCTCAGAGAGCCCCCCAGGTGTGTGCAGAGGGGCAGTGCTGGAGTCCTGCAGGGTGGCAGGAGCTGCCCCGGGGCCCAGGAGCCTGCAGCACGTGGGGTGGGCTTGGAAAGGGGAGGTATTTTTAGGGAGAAGGAATTTTAGGCAATATGGACAAAACAAATCTCAGCTGAGGGGAAACACTGAGAGATGCTTAATGCGTGCACGCGTGATGCATGTGTGTTATTTTAGGAGAAAGCTCATCTGCCTGTCCCCTGAAGCACATGACAGAGCTCTGTCAGCCCCCAGCTGAACTGGGAGGGTTTTGTTCAGTCCCAGATGTGCCTGTACTCTTGGCTCAAGGGGGCTAAGGGAGTTGGTCAGCCCAAACCCATTTGTAAAACGTTTTGCATCCATGTGGCAGCAATGGGAATGTTACATTCCTGGCACCACTGCCATGTGTCTGGGATATGACCAGAAAAGGAAAGGCTGCTGCCCTGCCACAGGGTGGAAGGGGCAGAAGGGGAGGGAGAGAGTGTGAGCAGTCACTGTGCAACAATAGGGAGGCTGAGGTAATTTTTGCCTGCTATAGTTTTAGTGTAACACCACTGATTTAATCTGCTGAGCTTTAATATTTAAAATCCTGGTATTTTTGCGTATTAAATCAGGAGAAGCAGTCCTTGAGGCAGGAGCAGGGATTGTCCGTGTTCCTGCAGCACCCAGGCTGGGCCGCTGCTGCATTCAGCCTGCATCAACAACTATCATTAGGTTTAATTAGTGATCAATATGTCATTTCAACTAATGTGAGAAAGTTTACCAGGCAGAGTGTATTGGATTTTCTGGGAACAACACAAGGAATAGGAATGTTTCAAGAACATTTCAAGAATATTTCAATAAGCAGGCACTGCTGCTGGGCCAGGCTTATCTTCACGGTGTGATGTGCCTACAACACCAGAGCTCAGCCTTTGTGCAGGGTCAGAGGGGAGGCTTTGGTCCCTGGCTCCCAAACCCCTTCTGCTGCTGCTCAGCAAACTCCCTTGTGAGCTTGCAGACTTCCCTCTTGAATTATCAGGGCTTCTGTCTTTGAAATACATGCTGTTTGCCTGCCCTCTGAAGTGTAGCCCATCACTGTTAGAAACACGATGTCTCACAACTTTAGCCAGCTTTTTGGCAGAAATTCCCCCCCAGGAAGGTTCCTCCAGTCCTGCACACCAGGGATGTCTGGGAGGGCAGCAGGAGCAGCTACAGCCACAGTCCCAGCACTGAGAATCCTTTGCTCAAAAAGTTCTGACACACAATTCCAGCGAGTGGCTGTGCAGCAGGGTGTCACCGCATCTCACCACACCCAGCTTCAGCAAGTCTGGTTTCTTTCTGGCTTTAGGTTCATCAACAGTAACCTTTTTTATTCTTTTCCCTCTATCCAAACCTTGGATCTGGTCTTTATTTATAAGACCAGAATGGCTTCTCTTAAAATGGTTTGTTTTTGTTTTTTTTGTTTTTTTTTTTTTGTCCCATAAAACATGGCTGCTCAGCTGGAACTTGTACTGAGCAGAAGATAGGAATTCCTTTCTTGGTTAATGTAGCACAAATGTTTTGTAAATTGCTTCTTTCTTTTCTCCTAAAGCTTTACTCACTAGTTTGATATCAAATTTACAAATACACCTGGCAGAAAGAATTACAGCTCAATTTTGAAGGCCACACTGTTTTTTAGGGCCAGTTTCACTGGTCTCTCTGGAGCTCTTGCTGTTTGCTAGGTCTCAGCAAACACTTTCCATGTACCTTTGGGAAAGAGCACAAGCTGGGGGAAACAACTCCCAGCCCGTGCTTCACACAGAGAATCCAGAATCAGTTACACCTTTCTGCCTACAATCCTGTACTTCTGAGACGCAGCAAAGCAAAATTAAATCTAATTAACAGCCTCTGGGGCCTGGTACATTTTGTGTCTCTTTGGCTGGCAAATTGGAGCAGCCAAGGATGACTTGGGAGTAACTTCAGAAACAGGACTTGGTACTGAAACAGAACTACAGAATGGGTTTGGATTTAAAAACGCAGCACTTGCACTTGATTGATTCTAGATTAGAAATGGGGATATTGTTTAGAAAATTAAGTTTGCCCCCTAAAATCCAAAGACTTTCCACGTATTTATTAAACTTTATTAGAACCAAAATGTCCCCCAGAAAAATGTCAGTCGTTGGTTTGTCACAGCCTTTTTCCCTTAGCAGTGGAGGACACCCATCCCAGAGAGATCATGACTGGCTGGGCTTCTCAGCAGATGGGACTTGCTCTTCCTCATGTGAAAAATGTGTATTTTATGATTGGCTTTTTGCAAGTATTAAAATGAATATTGTATGTGTTATGTTAGAAAGTTATGCTGTATTAATTTTCTTAAGTATTAAATTAACTATTAAATATAGTTTTAGGTTATAACATAATGTTAAAATAGAAACTATGCTATGTAAGATATTTGGTTAAGAAAGGACTCACACCAGATGGCAGCCACATGACACCTAAACCTTTCAGAAAAAGGGAATTTATTGCTCCCTTATCAGCAGAAAACTTCTTCCCACCTTGCTCAGACAGGAAGATGGCATGAGGATTCAGAGGAAGAAGTTGACAGTGACCAGACAGAATCCTGTGTTTGAATGGAATTTATGCATCATGTATGAGCTGTATGAATATGCAACAGGCGATGGTTTTTAAGGGTTAATCCTCTGTTAACCGGGGTTCTTTTTCGGGCTCCTGTTGCCCAGAAAAAGGTACCCGGACATCCGTATCTCTTTGTTTTTATTGTCTCATATTGTCCTAATCTCAACTGTTCAAATTTTATTACTCTAATTATATTACTACTTTTATAACCATTTTATTACTATTAAACTTTAAAAAAATTTAAAAACAAGTGATTGGCGTCGTTCACACTCATCAGCAGATGTCAGCCAGCCACCAGCTTGTCATTTTTCTGGCTTCAGATCTCCAGGCTTGCACACCAAGATGTTCCCACCTAATAAGTAAAATTTTGCTCACTGCAGCCTGGTGCTAGAACCGTGGAACGCTTCGGGCTGGAAGGCACCCCAAAGATCAACCCCTCCGCCGTGGTCAGGGACACTTCCCATTGCACCAGGGCTGCTCAGTGCTCCATCCAACCTGGCCTAACAGCCAGGGATACGTCCTGAAAGTGGGAAACATGCAGCTCTGCAAAGAGGTTGCCCCTGCAGTCAGTTTTCAGACCTCGCAGCTCGCCCTGGGCCCCACGGGCTGTGTCACGCGTGGGGTGTTGGAGGAAACCCCAAGCAGGGACAAGGCAGTCCCACTGGCTCTGGCAGCAGCACAGGCAGCAGCATGTCTGCTGAAGTCACACTCGGGCAGTATTTTTAACGTGGCTTGAAAGAATTGCCAGCTCCTCTGCTGCTGAAAATGGGGCTATTTTTAGCAATTAGCTGTATTCAAATGTTCCTTGCACGATCTGCACAGGCAGTAAGTGGTTTAGTAGATTACCAGATATTCCCCTAGATAAAAGGAGTGTTTGCTGTGTTAAAAAAAAAAAAAATAGTTAACTCAGATGGAAATCTTCACACTTCACAGTACCAATTCACACTGAGGCAGGGCTGGGAAAGGGATATAACCCTGGGGATTCCTGTTAACATTTGTGTGCCCCCATTCTGAGAAAAACTTGACTATTCAGCTATGCTGCCTGGTTCCTGGTAGTGCTTTGCATCACTATAGCTTCTTCCAGCTCACAATCTCAGACCTTTCCCTCAACCATGTGGAGGTGGACAAGATAATCGGTAGGTGAGTGGGATCTATTCCCATCTGGCAAACTCTTGCTGTTGAATGTAGTCCTCAAAAAAATCCTTTTGAGTTTTCTGGCATGTGGCAGTCTGTGCCTTCCTATAAACTGTATTGTGGTGTTAATAATAACCCTAATAGTGGTTAAGAATAACGTTTCTCAAACAGGTCTTGCATCAGCCATCAGGCTGCCATGGGGTGGCAGGAGGTGGCTAAAATCTGGAGATTACATGGACTGTGATGGAATAGGAACAGTGCCTCAGATGGCCCTGATTCTGCAAAAACTGGAATTGCTTTTTCTCAAAGCATATGCTTACACTTGAAGTCTGCAGTCGAGGAGTTTAAGCAGAGACACAAAATTAAACACGTATTTAACAGATTTGTTATCGTTTTAAGTCCTCTGTTTCAGAGGGCCTGGCATTCAGTACTGCAATGCAATTTTAATGCCTCTTGCCTGATCTGTAAAGTTGGAGAATTATTTAGCTGGGGAAAAATGTAAAACATTGATTGCATGTGTTTGGCAGCTTTCCCTGACTTTGGACAGGGGAGAGCCACAGGCCTGCCAGCTTCAGCATTTCTTTGAGTGGAGCAACAGAACGCTGGAGGTAGTGGGTGCTGGAGGCAGCTCTCCCATCACTTGGAGTCTTTCAGGAAGGACTGGATGGAAAAAGCTCCTCTCAGTTATGAAATCACCTGTGGAATAGGTTAGCAGAGCTACACCAGGACAAATCCTTTCTTCTGAAGGGCAGGAAAGGGAGACATAGTCTGCCTTTTATTTCTCCTGATGAGAATCTCTGTGAGTCAAGATTTCCTTTGCAAGCCAGTATGGAAACTTTACTGCCTGACATTAAATATTCTTTTTAAAGCTGTGCTGAACTGAAAAAAAAAAAAAAGAAAAAAAAAAGTTAATTAGAGCTTCTTGCAAAGGAAATAAAAATGTATATTAGTTAAAGTAGTGACATTTCCTTTTGATAGAAAGCTGGTGTTTCCAAGAGTCTGAGATAAAGGCTAATAGGCAGGCTAATCAAAGAACACAGGAACAAGTCCTTATGCAACACCTCTCCCGTCTGTTCAGTACAAATCCATTTGATCTTTACCATTAAGCAATGGAATTTAGCTTCATATCACAAAAAAAAAAGAATATCTGAGAGTAGAAGAGAAGAATTGTGTCCGGGCCACAGGCTTTCTGTCTGGGCTCACAGGCATCTTTCTCCACAGTCAAGTTGCAGTGAGATGTGGAGGTTGTTTTGACCTGCTGTAAAACCAGCCACCAGCCATAAATGTGGGTCTCAGATCTTGAGGATCTTTCAGATCCTCAAGGAAGTACCAGAGCCTGAGCCCCAGACTCTCAAATTTATGTCTAGGATGTGGGGAAGTGCTACTCTGCAGCCCAGCCCTGGATCTTACATTGTCCTTCATAGTTCTCTTTTTTCTGTTTCTCTTTTGTTCCTTTTCACCCTCCTCCTATTTATCCTCTTCCTTATCTGCTGATATATTTCTCTGTAGCCTCTTGCTCTTCATATTACCAAAACCAAAACCGCTGCTTCTAAAAGCCAGATGTGATCATTTTTTACTCCCAAAAGCATTGCATCTGCCATGGGAGGAATGCTGTACTAGAACTCAGTTTTCTGGACAAGATTCACCAGCTGGAGAAGTAGGAGCTCTTGTTTTGATGCAACCAGTGGTGCTCTGATTACCCACAGAGCACAGCATCCTTAGGTAGAGTGTGAAAAATGTGTATTTTATGATTGGCTCCCCGCAAATATTAAAATGAATATTATATGTGTTATGTTAGAAAGTTGTGCTGTATTAATTTTCTTGAGTACTGTGTTAAATATAGTTTTAGATGATAACATAATGTTAAAATAGAAACTATGCTATGTAAGATACTTTTTAACTAGCTCAAGAAAGAGATGAGATAATCAAGAAATTCTTCTCACAGAGATAACAGCAACAAGACACTGAGATCCCAAAGAGAAGAATTATTGCTTCCTAATCATGAAGAACTACTCTCCTTGCAGGCTCCATGGAGTCTGACCATGATTTACAAGATGAAGGGGGGGAAGTTCACAATAACCAGAAAACACCCTCTGTTTGAAAAGAATTTTTGAATCATGTATGAAATATATGAATATGCAACAGGCTATTGCTTTTAAAGGTTAATTCTTTGTCTTGAAAGTGACCCATGCTTTCAAGGGGAAAGCACTGAACATTTGTAATTCTTTGCTTTTTTATTGTCCTTTATTGTCCAGGCTCTGATTGTCCAAATTCTTATTGCTCTAATTTGTATTACTCTTTTCATAACACTTTATTACTGTTAAACTTTTAAATTTTTAAAACAAGTGATTGGTGTTTTCACAAGAGCATCAGGGCAGGGGTCAGGCTCAGAGGGCAGAACCATGCTTTCTGCAAGTGTGGGGATTTTTTTGTAAATTGTTAAAAGATTAGAGTTCTGCTGCTTGTAAAGCAAGCTGAAGAAGCTGCTTTCAACAGGCTTTCCTCCTCACCCAAGAAGGAGATGTCCAAAGAAGCATTTGGAAACTTCTAGGGTTGTATCAGGCAGTCCAGTTCCTTCACAGAATGCTGCTCTGATTCTGAGTTCAGGCAATTTCTGTTTCAAATACCCGGTGGATTTTCTTTTCTAATTACACTAATTAGCCTCAATCGAGAATAAAGAATCTGATACTTCATCTCTGGCACTGCATGTTCCTTGACAGAAAAGAGACAAGCTGGTGTTTGTGTCTTTCCCCATGAGGAAGAAAAGTTTGAGCAGGTTTTGAAGCCCAGAGTGAAAATAGGTTTTGCTGCAAAAGTCACTGGAAGTCAGAAAGCCATCCAGAACAGCTGAGGCCACCAGGCAGGGAAGTGAAGGGAAATGGTTGCAATTTCAGCTTCCCTTCAGGAAGGCACAATGCCACCTTTGTGCAAGGGCTTTCTGGTTTTAGCTACAAAAAGGGATGGGGTGAAGCTCTTTGCACACATCTTTATCAGACTCCTCCACAATGCACATGCTGAGCTTTAAAACTGAGGCATCCACCCCTGCTTCATTCACTGAGCCTGCTAGACATTTTGCCAGGCACATTAGTGTGAAGAGGATCTCATGTTGGTTCTCTTTCCTAAAAACTGATATTACAAAATGATGGACAGCCTCAAATTCCATTAAGCTCAATGCATGTGCTCAGCTACTGATAGGATTTGATCTCTAGGCTTATATGTAGTTTATGTCTCTTTCTCCTTGGTGGCATATCAAATGCCATATTACTCCCTCGGTTTTTCAGCAGGAACACAAAAATTGCTGCTCCATTAAAAAAAAAAAAAAAAAAAAGGTGGAAATTATTGCTTTTTTTTCCATGTGCTGCTAAGAGGCTTCATAACAGAGTCACAGATGGGGTGAATGGAAAGGGAATGGAAAGGGACCACTGCTGGGCTCTGCTCAAATCTAGTCCAGCACCAGCAGGATGCTTAGGGCCTCATTCAGCTGAATTTTGAATTATCTCCAAGGATGGAGATCCCACAGCCTCTCTGTTCAATTACTTCATCACACTCATGATAATCCTTTTTTCCTCCTATCAAAACCACAACCTCTTTTCAGTTTCAAATCTATCACCACTCATCCTTCTGCTGTACACCTGTCCAAAGGATCTGGCTCCATCTTCTCTAAACACCCCCAATTAACAGAGTTTGTGCCACATGAAGAAAAAAAGATGGGCAGAGTTGCAGGATGCATATCCAGACTGAGACTTCAGATATTATGACTCCAGCTGAGTCAGTCTGAGCTACTGGCTCGGATCATTGGTTCACTGAGGATTAAAAATGTACAAGAATCATGTTTGATCTGAGAGTCAAACATGGCTTTGCACAGATCAATGAATTCAGACCAGATTTGTCACTGGGAGGAGCCAAAGGGAAACCTCTCCAAACAGATTTCCAAATCAATTGTCCAAATTTCTTTTGAAAAACCCTGTAAGTGCCCCAACACTTTGTGGTGGGCATGATTGAGATGTCCCTTTGTCCTTCCAGGTGGATTTGATATGTGATGTTAAGTGCTGATCCCCTCAGGAATGCAGATCCCTTTAGAACTGGCAGGTGTGAGAAGTCACAGCCAAATCCAGAGCCAAAGGCTGCAGTTCTGTCACTGTGCTCAGCCTCCAAGGGCAGCTCTGAACTTGGCTGCCTGCACTGGTCACCTGATGGCAATGGCAGCAGTGTGGGATCATGAGAGTGGTGTCCATGAAACAGGAAACCTCGAGGAGCTGTGAGGAAGGGGTCTCTTGGGAGCTGTACTCTCCAGCATCTGAAGAGCTGTGGCCAGTCTGCTCTCCTGCTGAAGCTCACACTTTTGGGTGCTGGAGTTACCTTGATAAATGGCGTGTAATGCACAGCTAGGAAGGAAATACGTGCTGGGTGCCAGGTTTAAGGATCCTACAGGCTTGTTAAGTGCATGTTTGACTCTAGGCAGGCATAGCAGACTCGTGCACTTGAGCAAGCTCAGAAACACTGCTGCATCAGGACTAGGGCCTGTTTCAGCAGCTGAAAGCTCAGTCAGGGCATTCCTGACACCGCAGAAGCTCTGACCTCTGAGGTGTCAGGAGGCCAAAAATTGAGAAGCATTATGAGAGCTATGCTATATGAAAGCTGGTAGAAACCAAAGTGCTGCTGAACGTTTATTTTCCTTTTTTCTTCTTTGTCCTGAGAAGCATACAGTGTCACACTCTGGCATATTTTGATTCCTGGGGATGTAAATAGAAATATGATTCATGATAACTCATTAACACTAGTTGCAGAACAATTAAGCTAAACAGTATTTTCCTTTGGGAGAACCACAACTATTTCATGCCCTAGTTAATTGATTTTGATATGCTTTCTGGGCTAGGAAATGCAAGTTCCTTGATCCACATTCCCTGCTGGTTTTGGTCACTGAATTCTTGATGTTTGAAAAGGAGATAATGAAAGTTATCATATCCCATTTTTTCCTAGAGACCCTCAGTTCAGTGGGGGGTCTGAGCATTTTTTGCTATCAGCAGTAACGAAGACAGATCTCACTTAATGAGCAGCCACTGAGATAGGCACGCACAGAACAACAAATTAGCAGCTACCCTTGCAGCCTTGATAGAAGGAAGACCACAGGACTCCAGGATGTCTCCCAGAGGTCATTGATTTGCTGTTTCTTCAGTGAAATTGATGATTACTGGTCCCTGCAGTTAGCTGACACTGTAAAGGAGGACAGCTCTTTCCAAAAGCGGTTTGTGAAATGTAACTGTAGACCGTGGGATCAGCAGAGGAGGCTGAGAATAGCAATGAGGCCTCTGCCAAAGCTGACCCCGGGGCAGGAGTGAGTTAGAATAACTAACTCCCATATTCAGGCAGAGCTGAAGCAGGGATGAGACAGTACCTGTAGACAAGACCTGCTGAGCAAACTTTGGGAAATGCCAAAGGTGGTTTCTCTGAAGCAGCAACCAGCGCATCAAGGAGGGCAAGAGCTGCTTGCCCTCTGCATCACCCTCCCGGCACGGCACCATAGCCAGCAGCGCTGGGGGAAGTCAGGGGCATTTAAGCTCCCTGTAGGTAATTAAAAGTTGATTGTATCTAAAATTAGCTGCCAATTGGATGTGTGCCAAGCCCTCCCCAGGTGGGTGCCCGGTCTCCCAGAGGCAGGGACCTTCCTGCTCTCAGCACCCCCAGCACAGCCGCTCTGCCTGCCTGCGACCTCAGCAAAGAGGGGCATCCCCTCCTACCCCCTCCAAGAGCTCAGAAATAAGGTGTATTAGTGGCAATACTGGCCTTGTACTGCCCTTGTGCAGTTTTATTCTGGGTGAAAAGAGGACTCTGGTTTCCAGCACTGCTAATCCTCTGTAAAGTTCACTTGGTGGCTGGAGAGATTGCTGCAGCTTTACTGAAAACAAACATCTTCCTCTGAAATGTGTTGCCTTTGGCCAGGCTGATGTGTTTATCAAGCAGTCACTTTTATCATTGTATGCTTTATTTTATGCTATCTGTTACCAGTGCCCTGTGTGCTTTTGCTCTGTGGTTTATGTGTTTTATGCATAGTTTGTCTACAAACAGCAAATAAAGTTGGTCCGATTGTGGCTGGTTTGCTCTAATTAGGGCAACACTGGAGCATGAGTCCTCAGTGGTGACATTGTTCTCCAGGATGAGGGGAGCAGACTCAGGGCTCCTGGGCTCTGCTGCCAGCCTTCCCTCTCTGTGCCATCCATTGTGTAAACAGGTCTTCAGAATTAGAAACCTGAATAAATGAGAGCTACCTGGACTGGGGACTGAGTATTTTGCATATTTGTGAATGCATCAGATGCACTTAGAAAGTGTATTTTTATTAGGAGAAAGAAACCAATGATCATTTAATTAGGATATCCCCTAGCAGTAATTAGTCACAAAGGACAACTAAGATTCCCTGTCATGAATACACAATTCAAAAGAAGACTGCAAATATCAAATCCACACTCAAAGATGCTTCTTGTCATGAAGCTGTGTGATTGTAATAGAGCTGAGAAATACTTCAGAAAGCAAATTTTATTAGATAAGTGGTCAGTGCTCCTCATTATGGCATTTACAAGCAGTTCAGAGTTTTCTGAAAGCAATGGGTTACAGAGGGGCTAGATTGACTTTTTTTGCAAGTTATGACTCAGGTAGAAATATTTAGCACTTCCAAATGTTGTAACCACTGCTGAGCTCTTAGCTAAACCCAGGGTCTATAGGCAAGTAGTGCCATGCAGATTTTTGGCAATTGAGGAAAGAGGGCATTCACAGCTCCTGGGACTGGACACATTTCTGTCTGGAGGCAACTGAGAAGGAGAGAGAGCCTCTAAGGAGAGTGATGATGACAGCTCTGCCTGGTGTAACAGGAAACCTTCTCATCAAGAGGCAAGGGAGATGAATTGTGGGGTAGTGTAGCCTCCACTGTCACCACTCATTTGTTGCACTTAATGAATTACTGGAATCAGTCACATAATGGATGCTCAAAGACCAGAAAAAACATCCTGCTGCTCACCTGGGCAGAGCTGCAGGGGACCCAAACAAATGCCTCAGGCCTTTGCCTGACAAAAGGAGCCAGTGTGGGTACAAGCAAAGTAAAGTCTGCTTTCAGCTGCACTGGGAAAGCAAAGTCTCAGCTGTATGTGTCCATCAACATCAGGTGGGATCTAGATTTTGGACAAATTATAGGAACTAGTTGGTCACTAATTGGACATGTTTCAACTCCCTGTGCAGTTTCACTGCTCTTTAACAGAATGCTGTAAGAAATCCCCATTTCAAAGGTGGATTTGTTTCAGAGACTGCGGTATCTCTGCAAAGAACCTGTGCAGCCTCAATCTACCACAGAGCACCCGTGGGACTGCAGAAATGTCATTTTCTTCTTTAACACAATAGGACAATGCTACTGAGAGTTTCATTGGCTACTCTGTCCCTTTTAGCCCTCTGGCTCTTCTGTTTTGCTTTACTTTATTCACTTTCAAGGACCCAAACTGGGAACCATGTGCAGACTCTCCAGCTGCCCAATTGCTCTCTTATGGTGCCCAATATGTATTTTGGCAGCTCTTCTGGGCCAGAGGATGCCCAGACTGATGGCACAGGTAGGGAAGGTATCTGCCATGCCAGGGATGTGACCATCTGCCCTGGGGTGCTCTCACAGCTTGGCTTTGAGCCTATGTGGAGACAACACGTATCTGGGATTACAACTTCAGATGGGGAAGCTGCCATCCTTAATTAAACTCCTCCATAAGGCTGTAGTTTGGGATTGGCACACACAGATCTCTGAGCATGAACTTTCCAAATCTCTCTCCTTGTTTCTGCTCTTGAACATTTTCAGTGCTGCAGCTGGTGCCTCCTTCCTTTGGCAGCAGAGCCTGTTACGAGTGGCATCCACTCAGGCAGGATGGTTAACAGCCCCACTGCTCTACAGAAGGGAAAGATGGTGCTTGGGAACACAGGTGGGAGAACAAGCTAATGGGCAGCAGCCACACAAAAAAGGTAGCCAGGTAGCCCAGGAGGGAGTTTGCCATCATTTCTCACAAACTCTGCCAGAGGCTGACTGAATGGCTGTGGGATTAGCTCAGGGTTTTGGAGACTCTGCTTTTTCCTTTGGTGTGATTTCTCATTCTTGTTGGCAGGTACCAGAAATCAAGAATGGACTGCAGCTACCCGTGCATCAAGTGCTCCTCTGTCTCCAGCTCCCTGGGCTGAGCATTTCAAGGGAAGGAACCATGGTGAGACTGAAGATCATCTCTTCCCCAAGTTATGTCTCCTCACTGTCACCATAAATTAGGTATGGACTTTATCTCCAAAGCTCACTGTTTTATGTCCCTTTTAACATCTGCAATTAGGAGAACTCTAAACAATTCCTTTCAGCATCACTTTGCCACAACATCTGTCTTTGGCTGTAGGCTCTAGTTTAATTAACTTGCCATGAGAACAAATCTCCTTTTACCCTTTTTTAATTTCCCACTCTCTAATTTCATTGCATAGTGATTTGTGTCTCAGTTGCCACATGGGGACAGTAAAACAGGGATAATGGCACAGTCTTTCCTATGTGGGGATAATGTCAGGGTGAATAACCTCAAAGCCTGGCAAGCTCCCAGGTACTAACTGTGGCAAGTACTGTGGCTGCCTTGGCTCTGACACTGGCTTTGGAATATTATCTTCCCCAGATTCAGGATATGTAGTCACACCACTGAATTTACTGAGAGAAAGCTACTCAGTCATGTTCTCAGGCAATCTGAAATACAGTTTCTCCTCTATCAACCCCTCCTCTTTCTACATGTACTTTCCTGGGCATCTGGAAAGCTGAAAAAGCAGGTTTATTTGAGGGACTTTTCTAAAGAAGAGGGGAACTGTGGCAGTCATATTTTCTGGAAAAATCCCCTTGCCCAGGATTCTTCTCCTGGGAAACTGAGAAGCCTCAGAGAAAAAGGAAAACAATATTATCTCATTTGCTTCTCCTGTGTTTTGCTGCTTTGGAATGTGGTTGGAGGTTGTTTACCCAGAGGTGATTGTTTCATTGGTTTCTGCTGTGAGTTGTTTTGACTTAATGGCCAACTGGGGCCAAGCTTTGTAGGACCCTGGAGAGAGAGTCATGAGATTCATTAGTATCTTTTAGCCTTCTGTCTGTATCCTTTCTGTATTCTTTCGTATAGTTTAATATTCTTTAATATAATATAGATCATAAAATAATAAATTAACCTTCTAAGAACTTGGAGTCAGATCCATCATTCCTTCCTTCATCTGGGAACCCTGCAAACACAAGAAGGAACCATCAGAGCTGCTTCACACAGACCTCTGTGCTGGTCTGCAATGCAAAATTATTTAGGGGGGCTGAGAAGGAGGCCAGCTCTGGGCACTTCTGCTCTGCAGGAGGAACAGTCTAAATTCAGCCTAAGAGATTGCATATGTTAATGATCACCCAGGAGAGAGCAACCACGGGAAGTTATTAAGCTATTCAAAACATATTTTAGAACTCCCAGACAGGATGAAAAGCCCTTTGATTTATTCCATGGAAAGAAAAGACAGTAGGATGCTCATTTAGATGGGGGGTGCACAATCTCACATCCCTTTCCCACTGGGGTAGTCTCGGGATGCCAGTGGGATGATCACTTGCATAAGCAAGAAGGCACAGCTGAGCCACAGCAGTGGTTGCCTGCAGCCTCCTGCCTGGATGCAAACAGGGTCATCCCAGACACAATGGTTATGTGCAGTGGCAGGAAAAAGTGGGTCATCAATGCAGAAAGGATAACCTAGCACTGAAGGGGTTGTTGTTACAAAACTCTCGAGCTATCAGATATCAAAGACCAGATAATATAAAGTCTCCAGCAGCAACAACTCCAGGCTTGAGCAAGAACAGTTCTGACTCCCCCACAGGCTGTAAGCAATCGTGTTCCCTGTATATGTCCAACACTTTCTCACCCTTTGTGAGATGCTTAGCAGGGTGGAAATCTTGCAGGGAGATATCTCAAGCATGTGTCAGAAATGGAGCCCAAAGCAAGACAGTCTGGAAGATTTAGTGCTCAGGGTTCTGTCAGCACAATCTGAGGGGAAGCATTTGGTCCTGTGACACTGAAGAGATAACTGATGTCTTCCTGGTACCAGAGTTTGACCTACTTCCCTTTGCCTTTCAGAGGAATCTAATGCAAAATGGCCCAGAAAAGAAAGTGTAATTCTTTGTGGTGCCCTGAAGTCACAAGCCAGGCACCTGAATCCTTGACACTGAATTTCACAGTCTGACACACCCAAAACTGCCAGAGCTGGGGTTTCTTGGGCCATTCTTTTCTTCTTTACCATTTCTGTGCAGTTTGCCTCTGGAGAACAGAAATTGCTGGGGGCACCCTAGAGGTGAGATTGCAGAAACGGAGGCTTTAAGAAAATTCCAAATATCCTGACATGTATGATGAAGCCTGCAAAGCAGACCTTTTGATTACACCCCCTTCCTCACCTCGGCTCCTGTCCGCAGCACGACGAGCTGTGGGAGCCCATGGGCATGTGTGAGATATGGGTTGGTTTTCCTGGGAAGTGCTGCTCTGTAAGCACCAGCAGCCAGTTTGGCATCTCAGTGTCAGTATGTGGAGATAATGAAAACACCTCTGAGGATAATTGTGGCATTCACATGCTCTGAAAAAATTCCTTCGCCCAGGATTTTTCTCCTGGGAAGCTGAGAGGCCTCAGAGAGAAAGGAAAACAATTCTTATCTCATTTGCTTCTCCTCTGTTTTGCTCATGTGGAATGTGTTTGAAGATTGTTTACCCACAGGTGATTCTTTCATTGGATTCTGCTGTGAGTTGTTTTCACTCATTGGCCAATCAGGGCCAAGATGTGTTGAGACTCTGGAAAGAGTCAGGAGTTTTCATTATTATCTTTTTAGCATTCAATAAGTATCCTTTCTGTATTCTTTAGTATAGTATAGTAATTTTTAATATAATATAGTAATAAATTACCCTTCTGAGAACATGGAGTCAGATGCATCATCCCTGCCTTCACTGGGACATTTCCAGCAAATATAATAGATAACCACGAGTTCTTGGGTAACAGAGAGGAAAAACAAACCATTGGTCTCACACGTTGGTGGAGCACTCGTCATCCAACAGGATCCCAGAAGTCATCAGTCCACTGAGACGGGAATACTGTTAGAAAGGGATGTGAGGGATCACAAAGATCTTTCTCTCTTTAAATGCCCTTGCTCTTGCTGCATGCAGGCTCTGGTAAAACCCAGCAGCTAAATATGAGGGCTTTGGAAGAACTGGATTTACTGAAAGGGATGATGATTCCCCAGAAAATTGGCCTTGCAGATGCCACTTCTCTCAGCTGCTGCCGAAGCACTCCCTGTTTTGTAACAAAACTTGGTGTCCTCAGTGCTGTTTGTGTTAGCACTGACTCACTGGTCCCCCACTGCCCCGGGACAGAGGAAGGGATGCACTGTGATCCACGTGTCACACTTGGGAAGGCAGGGCAAGGCAGCTCTGTTGAGATCTATACATTTATGGGACTAACATGATCTGGCAACTCTTGACACCACAAATCAGGATGACACTTAGCCTACAGAGGAATTGCACTGCAATAAGAACCATAACAATGTAATTCCTGCTCTTTAGACGTTCCTGTTTCAAAGCAACACACTGGTTGTAGCCAGACAAACTCCTGTGGAATTCTCAAAGTAAGGCTGAAAGGGTTAAGTGCCCAGAGCTTTGAGCCTGGTCCTTTCAAGTAGAACCACCTACCCCTTTCAAAAAAGAAAATCCACTAAACTCCATTTGAACTAGTGTTAATGTAGTATGTATTTATAACTGGAAAAAAAAAGGTTAAAGCTTAGAACAGCCATTTGTTACAGTCACTTTCTTTGCTTGTTTTCATGCTTGCAGGCCTGTGAATGTCTGTGCACAGCTCTTCATGACACCTTACAGATCCTCTGCAAGTGTCTAGGCTGCAAGATGCAGAGCAGCATTTTGGTGTTTGGGCTGCCTTTCTTAGGAGTGAAAGTGGCCCCAGCCAGAGGAAACACCAACAAGCAGTCATTGCTCTTTTGCTCAAACACTATAAATAAATAAGCTATAAACAAAATAGCTTTTTTCAGAGAAACTGGACAAATCCTTGGAAGAAAAATTCCCCCCAGGATGATGGCATGCAGGAAATCCTAAGCCACAAATCTTCTGAGGCTGGGAAATATTTGTAAGATCAACTAGTGGTTGTTTGACCTTTCTTATGTCAGCTCCTCACAGAGGCAGGATCAGGGTTTAAACAGGCCATTGACTTCACTTAGGATAACTCTTCCCAGTCAACCCTTAGCTGTTTATTTGCTTTCCTCCTGGATGCCCTGGGATGGAGCAGGATGGCAGCAGTTCTGCTGAACGGGGTGAATGGCACTCCACACCTCTCTGCTGGTCACCTTCCAACAGGGAAAAGCCCTTGGCAAACGTGCCAGGCAGAGTGAGGGGCAGCCCACCAGGTCATGCAGATGAACTCTCCAGATGAATGGGATGGTAGAAGCAGGCGACCCCCTGGCACTGGGAATGATGTGCTCTGACTCCATGATTCAGAACAATTTATTTATTAAGCTACATTATATTACACTAATACTATATTAAATTTCATACTAAAGAGATACTATACTAAAGAATATTATACTATACTAAAGGAAAACCCAGGACTGTCTGAGACAGCCAGGACACAGCTTTGAGTGATTGGCTAATCACTCAAAACAACTTTCACCAGTGTCCAATTAACAAACCACTTTTGGTAAACAATCTCCATAACACATTCCACAGGTGCAAAACAACAGCAGCAGTGAATAGAGATAAGAGTTGTTTTCTCTTCTTCTGTCTGTACTTCTCCAGGAAAAATCCTGTGAGAGAATTATGTCTCTCTCTGTTCAGAGAACGTGAATGCCACAGAATGGGGTTTTCTCCCCATTTTTCCCCAGGGTGGGACCAAACGCACTGATCTGCCTCTGAAGCGCTGGTGTCTGTGCCAAGAGCTCCTGGAAGGAGTGATGAGCAAGAGCAAAGATTCCGGCTGTCTGTGTGCTCGCAGCACCATCTAGTGCTGGGCAGAGATTTCTTTTCCTCCTTCCCCAAACCCTCAGCGATGTGCCCGGGAGCAGCGATGTGTACAGCGATGTATCCTGTCCTGCCGGGCACACGGATAGTGCCAGGCCGGTGTGGGGCTCGCTGTGAAGGCACACCCCGCAGAGCAGGCAGTGACAGCCCGGAGAAGGGCAGCGCAGGGCAGGAGGGGTGTCAGCATCCCGGGATTGCTGAGATGCTGCTGTGCACCTCCGAGTGACACCTGCGAGCCCACCCGGGGCTGCACATCCTGCCTTAGCTGAACCCTAATTTCCGAATCTCTATAAAATTAATGACAAATACTTGGCAAGGGTTTGGAGCAACTTCAGCGCTGTTCTCTGCGTTTTTTCCAGGGAAGCTGCAGAGCCAATGCCCTCTGCTGATAGTAGAGGATAATTATCTACTGTGAGTAGGGAAAAAAAAAATTATCCAGATTTAATTTATCAAATTGCTTTTATTTGATTTTGTCAGCAGCCCCACTGTTACCCCCAGGGGCTGGAGGAAAGAGAATGACAGAATTGTCAAGGTTGGAAGGGACCTTTGGAGATCACCAGTCCAACCCCTGCCCAGGCAGGGACACTGGAGCAGGTGACACAGGAGCGGGTTTTGGCTGTCTCCAGAGAGGGACCCCACGACCTCCCTCCAGAGCTCTGCCACCCTCACGTGAGGAAGTTCTTCCTCGTGTCGGGGTGGAAATTCTCTTGCTTTAGAAATTCTCGTGGTTTAGTTTACGGCCATCGCTCCTCGCCATGGAGCACCACCAGAACGCCCGCCTGGAAGTGGCATCACGAGGCCAGTATTTGCCTGCGGGAGAGCCGCTGAGCTCAGGTTCTCCCAAGCCGCTGAGCTCAGGTTCTCCCAAGCCGCGGGAGCCCGCTCTGTGTTCCTCGGCTGCGCGATGGGGTCGCGGGGGTGGCGGCGGGACCGAACCCGGGACTCGAACCCACGTCCCTCACGGCACAGCACGAGACGCGCCGCCGCGCCCGCCTCCCATTGATACACAGGAGGAACCTCCAGGCCTGCGCAATCGATGCCCGAGCGGCAGATCCGCCCGGCTGGCGAGGCGGGGGTGCGCGCTCGGCGTTCGGCTGGCGCTGCCGCGGGCGGGGTCGCGGCGGGCGCGCGGCGCGGGGCGGGG